>NC_048601.1:40958207-42158207 GCF_003668045.3 Cricetulus griseus
GAGGAAGTTTGGGGGTGAGGGGAGGGAGAGGGAGAAGGGACTTGAAATAAGCTTGTTCCCTAACTAGAACTAACAAAATAAAATAAAATTAAAAAAAATAATTCAGAGAGAAGGAAAATAATATCACAAATACAAATCTCCATTATTTAAAAAAATACAAGGAAGAAAGAATAATGCAAAGAAAATATGTATGTTCTTATTTACATGAAAAGATTTTAATAATAATAAAACCCCATCGTGTGTCCATAGCACACATTACAATGAAAGAAACAATGATGTTATTAAGAATATGGAGTACACTATTGTGAGACTCCTGCATTGCCTGTGTGTACTGTAGTGTGTTTATTTCTAAGTTGGCTTAAGCTAGTTAGCAATGCATAGTGCAATCTCTAAGGAAAGAAAATTGTTTCAGAAAGAAGTGTAGTTGATGTGTTGGGACAAGAGAGAAAATGGAATGGAAACATAATCCTTATTCAAAGCAGAGGCTATAGGAAAAGAAGCAAAGTTTAAAGAGACAAAAATGAGCACAAACAAGATAACTATTAATCCAATCACATTTATGTTCATTCTAAAAGTGAATGATCTAACTGCCCAAATTAAAAAACAGAGATTGCTGGAACAGAGAAGAAAGCCGTAGGGCTTCTATTTAGCCATCTATTGGCTAAAAGCAATCCACTTGAAAAACAGTAGCAGAGTGTTTAAAAACAAAGTGCAGGATATAGATAAACCATGCTAGGACCCATCAAAAGGAAGCTTGAACAGATGCATTGATTTCAGAGAAGGCATAATACAGTGCAATAGAAATAGAGATAAAAGGGGCCATTACATAGTGACAAAGAGATCGATTTTACAAGGGAAAATACTTTGCAATATGTGTGTATCTAGCAGCAGAGCCAAATACAGGTGGAAATAACTGGCAGAAATTTGAGGAAAAATATGATAAGCTTGCTGGTAGAGTTGGAGATTTCAATATTCACTTGTTTGGTAGTTGCCAGATCCCACAGGCAGAACATTGATAAAGAAAGTACCATCAGTTAACTGCCTCTAATTAATATATACAGAATTATTATTCAAAATCAGTAAAATAATCTTCTGTGTTTGTATGGTGCATTAACTGAAATGAGTACACACCACCCACTTCATCATTCAGCATCACTAATTGTCCTGGTTAATGCATCAAGACAAAGAAATAGAATGCATACAATCCAGGAAGGAAAAATAACACCATCTTTTTCTCAGAAAACAGAACTGTCTACGGAGAAAATGCTGCAGAATTTGGAGGGGGAAAACAAGACCTCCTGACACTAATAAGCTATTCAAGCAAGATTAAAGAACACAAGGTGACAGCACAGAAGCCAGCGGCTTTCCTGTATACTAGCAAGGAAGACTTGAAACTTACAAGTTAAACATGAGACACTGTTAATTTTAGTATGCCAGAATAAACCATCTATACATAGACTATCAATATATGTATAGGTTCTATGGTAGACATTCTCAACCTGAGGGTTGGAACCTTTTTGGGGGGTCATGTATCAGATATCCTGTGTAACAGATATTTATATTACAATTAATAACAGTAGCAATACTACAGTTAAGCAGTAGCAAAGGGATAATTTTATCATTGCAGGGAGGTCACGATGGGATGAGGAACTGTATTAAAGGGTCACAGCATTAGGAAGTTTGAGAACCAATGATCTATGGGATGAAAACCACATAGCTATGAAAGAATTTACACAGCCACAAGCAATCACTTACGGCCTGTTGATCAATCAAAGACCACATAAGTGAGAGTGATCCTGAGGCATTCCATCGCCTTGTGACCTACTTTATATCAGCAGTACATTATGTGGTGTTAGCTGAAGACAAATCCCTCAGACTTTGCCACTGTCATTAAGATGTGATGACCATGCTCACAGACAGTAGTAGCACCTAACAGTATAAAACACAGATTCTTCCCAACTTCTTCAGATTTGACTCAGGCTCATTTTAAACTTCAGAAGACTATGATAATATCTACCATCTTCCACCAAATATAATATGGAAAAGCAGAAGACCTAGAGTAGGAAACAACACAGGAGGAAAACAAAGTAGGAATGCTGATATTACACAATGTGAAGGCTTGTTATACAAGCAAAACAATCAACACCAGGTACTCCTGTTGAAAGACAGACAAGTAAGTCTGTGGAAAAAGAAAGATACCAATACTTATAGTTAGAGTAAACTTACAGTTGACCAAGGAGGAAAGGCATTTAAAATGGAGAATGGACAGTCTCTTCCAAAATCACATGGTGAGAAATGGAGATCCATAAGCAAAATAACAACAAAGAAAAATGAAGGAAACAGAGATATGGAACCCTTCCTGCAGAAAATACTTTTTAATCCAACCTTAGACCTAAAGGCAAACTCCAAAATTATAAAACTTTTGCAAGAGAGAATAGTATAAAATCATACTGGGAGTTTGTTAATGTTCAAAAATGTACCATCAAACAATACCTCAAAAGCATGAAAAATCTAATGTGAAGGCTCTCCAAAATATACTGAAAAGCACATACAAATAGCAGATAGGCATGTAAGAGATAATACAACAGTATTCTTCATTAGATAAGTAAAAAAGCATAATAAGATGGAGTTATATAACTATTAACATGGTTAAAATAAACAATCATAGCAAATACCAGCCATAATAGGAAATAACAGAATCCCCCACTCATAGACCCTGAGAACGTAATACCCCTAACTTATAATCCACCCACTGTTCTCACAGTCTTACCAAATTCATGTCCACAGAGAAACCTCCATCATAATATATTTAGCGGCTTAGTCCACAGCAGCTACGAGCACGAGGTAACAAAGATGTCTTTCAGCAGGAGTATAAACAATCAAACTATAGTGCGTCCTAATAATGGGCTCTTATTTGCTTATAAAATTAAATTGACTACTGAGCCTTCAAAGATGTGAAGGAAACTAAAATGTGTTTTGAGAAATAAAAGAAGCCTGTCTGCATGATTCAGTCTACATGACATTTTAGAAAAGGCAAAATTACGTAATGAGAAAAAAAATTAGTGGTTATGTGAGACTTGGGAGGAGCGGATGGGATGAATCAACTCATTACAGGAAACTGGGCAGTGAAACTATGATAGATGACAATATTCATTTCTGAAAACCCATACAACACCATATAACAGCATGTGAAACAACATTTGGGGTTTTAATTCATACTGCATATCAGTACTAGTTTCATTAATTATAAGAAATGCATCTCTCAAGTGCAAGATGGAACATAGAAAACTGGGTAATGTATTTTTTTCTATAAAGCTGAAATTATTGAACAAAATAAAGGAGGCTGGGATTGGGATCAGTTGGTAGAATGTCTAGATAGATACAACAGGTGATGGCTCCCATCCCCAGCACCACAGAAAACTGGGTGGGATGGCATACACAAACATGTATGAGGATATGAAACATGGCAAGAGGATATGAAATTCAAGGTTTTTCTTCATTTTACAGGGGGATTGAGGCCAGTCTGCAATAAAATCCCACTTCAAAAATACTTAAAAGGGGGGTGGTAACTATAGAAAAAATTATTTCAAAGCTATGCTGAAATTTGATAGATGCTTGTACAATTTTCCTTTGACTCCATGATTTCACAATTCTTATTAGTTTATATTTAAATCACTTTAATTTTGCCTCCTTAGCTCATATATTACTATTTTGTCTGTACATCATCTTATTTTTATCATTAATCCTATTTTGACTTTAAAAATATGTGTTATATATATTTTAAATGGTTATTTTATTTTATGTGTATGGGTGTTTTGCCTGCACATAGGTTTGTACACCACATGAATGAGTTCCCAAAGCAGAAGAGGGCTTCAAGTCCTTTGGAACTGGAACGAGTGAGGTTGTGAGCTGCCATGTGGCTCCATGAGCACCATGTGGGTGCTGGGACTCAAACTCCAGTCCTTTGGAAGAACGAATCATTTTCTTCACCACTGAGGCATCCATCCAGTCCTGTACTAAATAGTCATGAAAAAAAAAAAAAAAAAAAACCCTGATGGCTTTGTATGTTTTCTCCATGTTACTTTTTATATCTCATTGATTTATGCTTTTTCTCCTCGAGGATTGTTCATTTGTTCTTTTCTGCTGAGGTGTCTAAGGTCCAGAGATGAGAATACTTGTCTGAGATCCAGAAGTCCTGAGCACAATCCACAGCAGTAAAAGAAAATGAAATGAGAATCTGTTCACTAATTGTAACACTCCTTTTTAATAGAAGCAGTTAGGCAATAATTGCCACCTAAATATTACAGTTAGAAGTTTTGAAGATATTTTCATTTACATTCCACTTTAATTAATGTACAAAATTTATGCCATCTTGGAGGTTTAAACCTGAGAAATTGGTTTTGCTACCAATTCTTCATTTATTAAATATACACTTGTGTTTCCTCATATATTTCCAATTTTCCTGACTTTTCATGTTTTCATGCAACTCACATCTTTCCTCAGAAAATGTGTTCTTTAAAATTTTTTCATTAAGAGTGCATTGGTAGATTTTTTTGTTGTTTGCCTGAAAAATGTTTTCCTTTTATACTAGCTCTTAATGGAGCCCTTTAGCAAGCATGTAATTACACACTGACAGTTGTTTGCTCTCAGCTGCCCAACATTATTCCACTGACGTTCTATGTCCTATTTTCATTGTCCCTTTTAAAATAAGTTGTACTTTAATTAATGGTTCCTCTGAAGTCATGTATATCTATCATCAAGAACTTTTAACCCCTTTTTATATTTTGGCCCTTACATTTGTGCAATCTGACTTTTATTTATCTAAGCCTTTTTCTATTTATCCTCCTCAATAGTTTGGAGCTTTAAAATTTTAAAAATTAACTGGTGTCATTTACTTTTGATATGGAGGTTGTTTCACTACCATTACTTGTTCTGGAACTCCATTGCCCTAGCTTAGAAGATGTCATTTTGTAACCCAGGTCTTAAATTCCTTTCATAGTTCAGCATTTGTTCTTTTGGCTCTTTAAAGACTGTATTTTGATATTCTTATCTGTCTTCTGGCCTATTAGCTCTTTTCCATTAATATTTAGTCAGATAACTATCCATTGAGTTCTCCGTTTTATTATAATTTTCAAGTAGGTAATTTTGCAATAACTATTTAGATCCCCACCCAATTTATCAGTCACTGTATCTACACAGACATTCATGTGCCATTGTTATGCATGCTTTCTTGCTCTCAAATATTCCTGTCATTTGCAGTAACATTTATTTCTTACCTACTCTCTGTTATTTTTCAGAAAATTAAGCACATTTATCACATAGTGAATATTCTAGGTATAGTGTTTTTGGAGCTAATATAATTACTTTTGATTCTCAGAATGGTTTGGGGCCTTTGCAGTCATTTCTTTGCTTTTGTTGTGATAATAATGTTCTTACCAAAAATAATTTAAGGGAGAGAGTGTTTATTTCATCTTACAGATCACAGCCCATCATTGAGGGAAGTCAGCACAGGAACTCACAGAGGATTTTGAAGCAGGAATCATGGAGGAGAGACCATGGCTGCTGGCTTGTTCCATGAGTCCAAGTCTTATTTAGCTATGTTTTTCATTGCTTGGGATTACCTGTCAAGGGAATGGTGCCAGACACAGTGGGCTTGACCCTTACATCTATTAACAATCAAGACAATACTTTAAAGGCATGACCTCATGCTGGTCTAGTCTGGGTAATCCCTCAGGTGTGACTCCCTTCTCAGGCAACTTGTGGCTGTGTGGAGTCAACAGTTCAATCTAACTAGAACAGCCTTGCTATTTAGTCACATTCTTATTTATGAAAGTTTATATTATGGAGTTTATATTTGTTGGAACTTTGACAAACTGCTCTTGGAACTGTTTTTGATTTGCTTAAAATCAACCATTTAAGAAACAATTTGTTTTGTTTCTGTCAAGTGTTTACAAGATTTACTAAAACAAAATTCACTTTATTTTGTTTGTTATTACTGTGAGGAGGGGCTAGGTCTACTTGCACCATGTGTTTTGTCCTTTCACTTGTAGGGGGGTTCTAGTACAGCTAGACTTTCTTTGGACCTCCAGCTTCCAAATAATGACAGAGAGACTTTATTAATTATGAAAGTTTGGCCTTATCTTAGGCTTATTCCCAAATAGCTCTTATAACTTAAATTAACTCATTTACATTAATCCATGTTCGTCCACATAGCCTGTTACCTACCCTCAATGCTGTACATCCAACTTGTTGTTTCTCACTGGTGTTTCACTGTTTCACCTCTCTGATTCTTTCCCTGAGTTCTTCTCTCTCCCAGGAAGTCTTGCCTATCCTCTCCTGCCTAACTATTGGCCAGTCAGTTCTTATTAAACCAATCAGAAGGTGTCTTAGGCAGGTGAGGTAAAACAAAGACATCTCTACACAGTGTGCAAATAATCAACAACATTCTAGGGAATGAATTCAAGTCAAGAGTCTCAGTGAACAAGCATCCTTCCTTAATCTGATGAGACACTTTGCCAACATGTTTAGGAGTATCAACCCACAAAAAACAGAAACTAAAATTTTGCTGGGGTTGCATAGGCTTCCTTTCCTAAAATGTGTCTGTTTTTAAACTCTTCTTCAGAATTTAGCAAAGAAGATACTGCCAAGATGGGCACATATACCCATTTCCTGATGAAATATGTTTTTCTTGTTTCTCTCTGAGCATGTCACCTTCTTGGGGTGACAACAATCAACAACACTTTTCCACCTTACTTTTGTGATGGTGACTAGGCACCCCAGAAAAAGGTGGTGATATTTCATTGCTCCCTTCTCCTTCCCTAGTCTAAGAAGCCTGGGCCTTCCATTATCGTCAGATTCTTAATGCGAGAAAACAATTGCTTCTCTTTTCTTTACAAAATCTCATTTATTATCTTTTGTTAACTATGTCAAAGGGAATTTATAAGAGTATGTAATCTGTCATATCAGCATAAATGAAATGAATTTCTGTATTTTCTTGGGCCACACAGATAGTCATGTGAATAGAGATTAGATCTTTCCCATTACCCCAAAAGCCTAAAAGTTAGAAGGAAGAACACTTCCCAAGTACTAAATCAAAATGCAGAAAACAAAGGGTAGCTTAGCACCAATTTTGTAGCATAGTAACCAATACATGTAAGGCATATACAACCCATAAATATCAATATAAATATATACATGTATATGTATGTGTCAGAATGTCTGAATAAAACTAAACTAAGCACATGTTCCTTAGTACATTTGTTCTGCCATACTGCACACCTTTTAGGTATTAGAAATTTGCTTCTCACAGTTCTTCATCTAGGATTTCCACATTCAATTCCTGTGTCTTTGGTCAGGTCCTGTTTGTTTTTAGCAGAAAGTAGGAGGGAGTGGAGGATGAGGAGGGAGAGGCCCTAATGACCTAATCACCTCCTGGACACTCCAGCTTTTAATATTATTGCACTGGGTATTAAGCTTTAGTGTGAATTTTGGAGGGGTCAAAACACATACCAGAATGCAATTAAATTGGGATAAATATATATTAAATTGTTGGCATGGTTTCCCTTGTATGGCTAATACTGGAAGGGTATACAGGAGATGAAATGAACCACAAGGAAGAAAGTCAGAGAATGCAGAGTAAACCATACTCAAATGTAATTGAATAATGCATATGTTTGAAATCTTCAATGATTACAACAAATGCTATAGCATGCTTATTTCCAAGATAATGAGCTTACAGATTGCATAGATGCAGTCTTCTCATTTACTAATGTATTTACTGGGATTTTACCTAGAGATATTATCAATATCTGAATAGAACATAATGGTCTGGTGAAGCTGTTGAAGGGGTTTTAGGAAGAAGAGCCAAGGATTTGTGATGGTATTAAGTGACTCCCAAGCACAGGATTCCGATTGGAGTATATTATAACTCTGATACTAAGAATTTCATAAGGAGAACATCATATACCTTAATATGGACAGGAAAAAGTTGCTTTTCTTGTATTCCTGGGGTCTCCATGAATTCTTGATACTTGTTCCTGCAACTGTTTTCTACCACCAGGAAGACTCCAAGGTATATTTACAAGGGATTTCAAAGTGTTGTATCAATTTAATCCTAAAGATTGTGCATCAGAAAACCCTTGTTCTTCCAAAGGGTATCTTGTGAGCAACTGCAGCAGTATAGTTTGCTTTTCCTTTGAACAAGCCCCAGTGTTACCAGGAACCCTGCTTGCCCTGCCTGAGCCTTGCCTGAGCAGTCATGGATACACTGCAGGGTGGCTTTGTAATGCACTGTGTCTTTCTGACTCTCTACTATAAACCATAGGAGGTTAAGAGCAGAGTCCTACCATCATACCCTAATTTCACAATGAAGCTTTTGTATTATCAATATAAATGTGTTTTTCCACTCCAGAGTGTGTTCCACATGGGTTATTTCCTCATTGATGATCAAAGTAATTTAACAGGACTTGAAACTGGATTATCTTTTATAGGAAGACTGATTTGGGCTGAAATGGTGAAGAGTCAAACACAGTGAGAAAAATGTCTTAATGAAAGGAGGCTGATATTTAATTGCTCAAGTGTCTACTCCCTTGAATAATGTATGCATCTGCACTGTTGTTGAATCTTATGCTCCTGTTAGAAATCCAGGGCTCAGTGATGCTTCATGAAAATATAAAATGTAGTATCCACTTCTCTTAATTTTATTTAAACTTCGTATACTTCTTACTAAAGTGCATGGTCTGATCAACTTACACTGTTCTTGAATGGTTAATAGCAGGTTTTAAAACATAAAGGAAAACAAAACAATGAAAAATCAGTCTTTCAATGTCTTAGATATTCCTAGATCCCCTCCCAAACCCTCTGCATGCCTCTGACTCTTGTCTTTGCCTCTTGCCTCTTCCTCTCTCTCCCTTCAATGTTGCAAGCTTGTTATGATTACTTTGAAGTCCTGATCAGGTTCTAGGAATACAGGCAATAACCACCACTCCCAATTCTTGGTGGGATTTTCTGTATGACTCTTTTTTATGTTTCATTTTTTCCTGTTGTTGTTCTTTTTTTTTTTAATTTATTAGTTCTAGTTAGGGAACAAGCTTGTTTCACATGTAAGTCTCTTCTCCCTCTCCCTCCCCTCACCCCCATCCCTCCTCCCCGACCCAGCCTACCCCCCACCCCATCCACCCACCATTCTCCAGGCAGGGTAGGGCCCTCAACGGGGGCTCTGCAAAGACAACCAAATCTTCTTGTGCTGGTCCTGGGCCCTTCCCCATGTGTCCAGGGCCAGAGTGTAACCCTTCACGTGGGATGGGCTCTCAAAGTCCCTTCTTGCACCAGGGAAAAATACTAATCCACCACCAGAGGCTCCCTGGAGTGCAGAGGCCTCCTTATTGACATCCATGTTCAGGGGTCTGGATCAGTTTTGTACTGACCTCCCCGACAGCATCTGGGGTCGATGTGCTCTCTCTTGTTCAGGCCAATTGTTCCTGAGGGTTTCTCCCACCTTGTACAGACCCCTTCGCTCTTCATTCCTCCCTCTCTTCAACTAAATTCCCGATTTCAGCTCAGTGTATATCTGTGGATGTCTTCCATCAGCCTCTGGATGAGGGCTCTAGTTCCTGGGTCGGTCGGCCGAAAGGGCTGAAAGCACTGTTGTTGTTCGTATTACCACTTTTGTAATCCCCCAATGCAGTCTCTTCTGTCTAGGAAACTGTCATTTGATATTCATGTTTTTATCTCATGTTGGCAAAGAAAGATTCCATGACTCCCTTTGGAACATAGCCATCTCCTCTTGGAACCATGCATTTGTTTTTATACTACAATTGTGGTTATACATGGGAGTTATACTGTTAAGGATAGTCCATCAGAGTTGACCACTCAGACACATTTCAGTCAATTAAAAGTCTATATTCTAGTTGGCTGGTACTACACTTGGGTAATTGGGACTTAAGTGTAGCCCCAAGCATTTAGATGAAGGATGGGGCTTCTAAAGGAAACAAACAAACAAACAAACAAAACACTCCCTAGTATCTTGCTCAGAAAATGCAGTGGGAGGTTTGCACAAGAGAGTAGCTTAACAGAAGCTAAGTTAGCTGAGGCATCTTTGCCCTGAGTCCTAGAATACAGTCCATAGGATTCTCCACTAAGGAGGCCAAATTCTAGTTGAACCTGAAATGACTGCATCAAATAATAAAAGATAAAGGAATCTGAGCATTATCATGCCCTGTCACAATATCATGATCACAGTGACTGGCCCTTTATACATGGCATCCCATCAATGATATGGACCAATCTGTTTGACAACAACCATCTATCTCATCCTGAAAATCAAGATCAGGGCCAGCACATGGTGAGCTATTAGTAAAGATTTATCAAAAAGTTAACAAATCAAGCAATTCTTAACTAAAGCAACTAGAAGCCTAGCAATCAAACCATCCCTTTGCCTCTTAGTTGGGTGTTTGTTTGTTTGTAGTTTGGAAAGCATCTCATTCTATAGTCATAGCACATCTGGAACTCTCTAAGTAGACCAGACTGACTTAGAACATGCAGAGATCTACTGGTTTCTGCCTCCTGAGTGCTGGGATAAAAGGCTTGTGACCCCAGGCCTGATTCTGTACCTCATTAACATGCTTGCTCCTAAAAGCAAATTCAAGCACAGGAAAGATATGTATAATACAATAGCCATGCATAGGTAGTAAGTATTTTAAATGTGTCTGGCTTAATCAAGATAATACATTTTGTGTATAAATTGACTTTAATTAATTTTATCATTATTGCTGGTATGTAGCTACTATATGGGAAAGCACAGGCTTAGTTATAAAACTGTTTTATGTTATGCTGAATAATACAGCAAAGATTTCTAGAGATGCCAGAGGGATTTAAAATTTCATAAATGGAGAAGTCCACTAAAAAGAAAAATCACATTGCTGTCAGCATTTGTAGATGATTCCAAATCTTATTTCTTACCAATACTAGCAAAGATAATAAAACATCATGATATAAGTTTGTTTCTACACTTTCATGTGATTCCCTCCCCACCACTAACTAAGGCCAAGCACAGCTGATGGCTCACTATCCTGAGTCTTTGATAGTTTTCATTTCCTGTTTCTCTTTCAAAGTCAAGTTCCAATCTGACAACATCAAGGGACTCTCTTCTATTATTCCAATCCACAGTGAACTCTTACTTCCTTCATTTGCCTCTCATCTATAGTACTGAACAATAAGGCTTTCTTTCATCAATATATGCTTTATATAATGCAGCTGGGAAAGGACTCTTAAAACTGATTAACCTTCTAGGTTAATAGCCTTCTTTTGGTCCATGACTAACACAATGAAGAAAGACATGGCTCAGTGACTTAAAAGGATTATGGTACATCTGGGAAAATCTAGCCAATGCACGAAGAGGCTTTTACCCTCCAGGACAAACTAGCCATGGGAAGTAACTTCAAATGCAAAAGGATGTATTTGACTGTATGTTCATCCTTCACCAATTTTGAAATATGCTTACACTACTGACCATGTCATTCTTTTAAAATTTACCTGTCTTGGTATCCTTGACACAAGTGGATTCTACTTTTCTTCCTTTTTCTAAGTTTGTCATCTGGCAAGTTTTATATTTTGTCTTTTATGCTAAAAGAAGATAAAAGAAAAGAAAAGAATAACAATAACACAAGGTACTGGCCAAAGTAATTTCTCTATACACTTTCCCTTTCTTTGGGTTTCTTTAATGTTTGTTCCCAATTACATACATTTGTAGGGACTACTACAATTTATTATTAACCACTACTCATGCTAGATGGGTTTATCTACAAACAACTTCACCACACTCATGATTTCACTGCCAAGACAAACATCAGGCTGATTCCTCCCCCAATAAATACCTATACTCTAACACAGCTTAACACACTCATTCATCATGTTTATACTTGATTTATATTTGCTCATAATATTTTTCCATGTGCTAGAAATTATTGGAAATTTTTTTTTCTGCTTTGGTACATGTAACTGAAAGTGCTCTAAGGGACAGGTGCATAGAAGTGGACAGCAAATGAGACAGACAGCATCATACTTTTGTATATTAAGCATCTAGAACTATTCATGAACCAACTCCCAGTTTAGCTGAGAACAAATACTTAATGAAATACTTGTTACTTCTTTTTCTGGGAAGACTTCACTGTAGAAAAGAGAAACAGCAGGACAGTTGGAGCAATCAGTAAGCACTGAGGGCAACAGAGAGTGGTGGAGAATGTGGTACCAAGAAGCATACTCATAATTCCAAGGATGCATCAGTTACTTTACCAGCACCACCTCACTACATATTATAGTTTTAGTCTAGACTGTCTACCATAGGCTCCTGTTTTTAATGCTGGACCCTCAACATGTGACACCATTTGAGCATTTTCTAGAAATTTTGGACAGTGCCCAAACTTTGGGTAATGTTGGCTAGAATCATATCTTTTCTACTTTTGTTTCACATAAAAATAAGAATATATTAAATCTACAATATTTATGCTTTACATCTATTACAGCCTAGATTCACAGGTGTGGGCCTAGGTTCTCCGCCAAATGATATGACTTTGACGAAGCCCCATGGAAGGGCTCACCTTCCCTGGGGAGTGGATAAGGGATGGGATGGGAGGATGAGAAGGAGAGAGAACTAGGATTGATATGTAAAATAAGACTGTTTCTAAATTTACAAAACACATATATTACTGAATGAGCAATATTGCTTACATGAAGTGGACTTAGGAACTATGAAATGAACCTGTTCATCACAGTGGTCCATTAAGCATCAGAGTTCACTATTGTATTTCCAGTGGGCTTAGTCACTCCTTACATGTCATCTGGGACTAGTCAAAATATTGGGATCTAATAATTAAAATCAGTAGCATATTTTGTGGCTTTTACTCAAATGTTTTGAATATGTATACATATACATATAAATGCACATGTAAATATATGTATATATCTATATCTATATCTATATATGAATTATAATTATGGCAATATCATCTAAGTATTGAATAGCTGCAGGAAAAATTGAATTCAATGTATGTAAGATGTTGAGAGCAGCATGAGAGTGTTATTGTTTTGTTTAAAAAGAAGAAAAGAGAAATTGCTGAGACAGACATATTGACTATAAGTTTATTATAAGGGCCGATAGAATGGGGAGACTAAGAAGAGGAACAGGGTAATGGCTGACCGCCATGGCCGGTCGCCATAGAGAGACAGAGAGAGAGCACAGAGCGCAGGACAGAGGAACAGAGGAACAGAGCGGGACAGAGAAACAGAGAGAGAGAGAGACAGGGGGAGAGAGAGAGAGTAAAGGGGCAGGGACTTATCTTTTAAAGGGGTCCTCTGCACCTGCGTGCAGACTTCTTTCCCATGGAACCTTGGGCTGACCAGGGTATTGCCTGAGTGGATTCCACCAGGTAACAGGGGCAGGCCAGCATAATGCCTGAACCTTTCAGAGAGGAAATGCATCCCTTAACAGCTAATTTTCTTCAGACCACTGAATTTATCTCAGAATTATTTTGGAAAAAACAGAAAAGTACAAATAAATTAAAGGAGTCTCAAACTTTTTTTAATCTTTTCAACTTTTTCATTATTAAGTCTGTAAAAATTCTTAGTTTGCTTTAGGTGAATATATGAAGCCTTACATATTATGATTGAGTTAAATTAGGCTTAACTACTACAGTAGCAAATCCTTAGTGGTTTGTACCTGAATTGTTGCCATTTTACATTGTGCAACATATTACCAGTGATAAAATGGATTGTGATTTACTAAAGATTAAAATACTACAGACCTAACAAAGATCAACTTGACACTTTAAATTGACAAAAAAAAATGAATCCATTATTAAAAAATGAATTATCATAGGCACTATTGTAAGACCCCCGGAAGCTCAGGCCTCCAGAATCTTTTCCCAAGACTGAGGCCACCCCAACACCACGGAGGAGGCAGAAACTTGATGCAAACAGCAAGATGCTTTAATGAAAGGTAAACATTTGTACAAATGGGCTCTCTCAGCATGCAGGCTAGAGAGCATCCCTGTCCCCCAGGCACAGGCGTTTTTAAAGGCAAAACCCATAAACTTAGGGAGGGGCCTAGACTCTCTGTCCTTTGAATATGTGACCAGAGTCATGGGTTCCTAGGAAGCCCTTTGTCTTGAGGGGAGGCCTGGGAATCAGATAGCCTCCTGACCCCACCAGTTGTAAAACCTGCAGACCTCAGGATGTGCTAACTAATGGTAGCTATCTCTTTGTTTCACAGGGACCTTTAATTGTTAATGATTGACACATTGACCAGTGGGACAATCTGTTTCCTTCATGAGCCCCTCGGAGAGGGTGGCCATCTGGGAATTCTTGGTACCCAGTTATGGCCTTGTAAGGGAGTAATTGCTGCTGGCTGGTAAATTCCAGGCACTAAATCATAGTAGTAGCCTTGGTCAGTTTCTGGGCTATAATTCTTTGCTGATTTTTAAGTCTTTCACTATGTGATAGGCTATTGTATGCTGGTTATTTCATTATACCTTCTGCTTCCTAAAAGTTTTTTATGTGTATTAATGTTTGACGTATTTAAAAAATTATGGCTGGTTTTATTTCTGTTACCTGCAGTAAAATTTTCTGACATGCCTGATTTCCCTTATGACTTATGTCCAACTGAAGTTGATATATATATATATATATATATATATATATATATATATATATATATACACATCTTCAGAGAGCTCTCAGTTCCATGCTGCAAAACTGGAGTCTCTTCTTTATTTAGCATCTTCCTGGCTGTTTCCTAACTGTGCTTCCCTGACCCTGAGGCCATTTCTCTCTCCTCCAATTGACCCCTCTACCTGGAATCGAACTCTCTCTGTCCTCACTTGTCTAGAACATCTTACCCTGAATAGGCCTGGTGCAGGCCTATTCAAATGCTTAGTTCTGTAGAGATGCAAACTAGGATGCTTTCTCCACTGAGGCTGTGTCATTCAATAGCAGATTAGCTAGCATCTGCAATACAATTGTAGACTGGAGCTCCGGAGGTATGGACCTAAGGACCAGGAGAAATTCCCTAATGGAATTTTCCTGGCTCCTGACACTGCATAAGATTTGTCTGTAGGCAAGTCTGTAGTACATTTTCCTGATTTATGGTTAATGTGAGTGGGCCAAACTCACTGTGGATAGTGTCATTCCTAGGCAGGTGGTCCTGGATGCCACAAGAAAGCTGGCCAAGTAAGCCATGGGAAGCAAGCTAGTAAACAACATTCCTCTGTGGCTTCCTGACTCCAGGTTCCTGCCTTGACTTCCCTCAGTTGACTGCGACTCAGGATATGTAATACAAATAAATAATTTCCTTCCAAAATTGCTTTTGTTATAGTTTTTCACAGAAATAGAAGCCCCAAGACAGTCACTAAGAGAAATAAAATTAGAAAATTCACAAATGCGTTGAAATTAAAGAACAGTTTCCTGAGTGGCTCTCCATCCCGCCCCGAGAGGCCTGGCAACAACGAGTGATGTCATAAGGGGCCCGCCCCTTATGCAATTTATAAAGCCGGCCTGAGGGCGCATTTGGCCCTCTCTGCTGAGGACACTGGCTGCCCGGTTGGTGTGCTGCGTTGCTTTGCCATTTTGCTGTCACGGTCACTTCCAGGAGCCTGGGACCGAGGGGGCACGCATGTGTGCCTGTGTTGTGTGAGGGACAGCGAGACCCCAGCAGGGCCGTCCCCTGCTGCCTCTTCCCTTAGGCCCGGCAGCAGTCAGCATGCTTCTTTGCTCGCCACCCACTCGGTGTGCTGAGTGCTTCTTGTCTTTTTGCTTTTGGAACTTGTGAGAGTCTTTTTGTCCCTCCCTCCAAAACTTTTTTTTTCTTTTGGCTTGGTTTCTCCAGGGCTGGTTTCCCTGGTCTGGAATAACTGCTTCCTGACCCTGGTCGCCAGCCCCGCCCCAGGTTGCCTCCCCCCCAAGCTTTTCCCAGCAGGTTTCTGAAGCATAGCCACACCTGCCTCAGTATGCTTGGGGTCAACGACCCTCCTCTTTTGATAAAAGACATTAAGGCCAGACTGAAAAACTTAAATGTCGTCTTTATTGTCCTGGAGATACAAGGCATTACGGAAATCAAAGAAGGTCATGAAGTGAGATCGTACAAAGTAGCTGATAGAACAGGGAGCATCACTATTTCTGTATGGGATGAGATCGGAGGGTTTATACAGACAGGGGATGTTATTCTTTTGACCAGAGGGTATGCATCAATGTGGAAAGGATGCCTGACACTTTATACTGGAAGAGACGGTGAACTTCAAAAAATTGGAGAATTTTGTATGGTGTATTCAGAAGTGCCAAATTTCAGTGAGCCAAACCCAGATTATAGAGGGCAGCAGAAAAAGGTGTACAAAATGACAAGGAGCATCGGTATATTTGGGCCAGTTGGAAATGGTGGTCAAACTGGGCCAAAATCAAGGGGATATCATCTTCCATATACTGGTGGAAGCAGTGGCTGGGAACCCATCAGTCAATAGCTTCCAGGAGCTCATAGTAGTCAAACAGTCATGACCACAATAAGTAATGCCAGGGATCCGAGAAGAGCCTTTAAAAGATGGCCTAAGCAAAAGAGACTCATGTAGTTTTTAAACTGCATGTCCTACTTGAATAGTTAGTGCATTTTTATTTATGATTAACTGCGAAAACTTTGTCTTTTACAGATTTCCTTTGACATTTTGGGTTTGCTAAGAAGAATGGTTGGTTTTTACTGCACAATGTTGAGCTGCTCAGTTACATCCTATTGAAGAATAGGAACACTGAAAGCAGAAAGCAAGAACTTACTGGGTATCTCTTGAAACCTGTCCCTGTTTCAAGGTTGAGCTACTTATGACACCAGCTTTATAGCCACTATGAGTCTTCTGCATACATTTTGTAATGTTTGCCATAACATTTCTTTTTTTTTTCTTTTCTTTTCTTTTCTTTTTGGTGAACCAATGAGTTTACCAGGGTGACTTAAAATAGTATTGTTGGTGATGGGTTACTTGCAGGATCATATATGTGCTGGCTAGCTCTTTATTTTTTAAAATTAAAATTAGAAACAATCTTGTTTCACATATCAATCCATTCTCCCTCTCCCTCCCTTCAAACCCACCTGTCCTCCCCCATCCCGACCTACCCTAAACCCCATCCACCCTCCACTCCCCAGGCAGGGTAGGGCCCTCAATGGCGCCTCCCCAAAGTCCATCACATCATCCTAGGCCAGGCCTAGGCTGGGTCCATGTGTCCAGGTGAAGAGTGTGTCCCTTCATGTGGGATGGGCTCTCAGAGTCTCTTCTCACACCAGGGAAAAATACTAATGCACTAATAGGGCCCCCTTAGAGTGCAGAGGATTCCTCATTGACATCCATGTTCAGGGGTCTGGATCAGTCCTGTACTGGCCTCCCAGACAGCATCTGGGGTCGATGTGCTCCCCCTTGTTCAGGCCAGCTGTTTGTGTGGGTTTCACCACCCTGGTACCAACCCCTTCTATCTTCATTCCTCCCTCTCTGCAACTAAGTTCCAGAGTTTAGATTGTTAGACCCCCAAAAACACAAGTATCCGGGGTCCCAGGCCACGTTCGAGGTCACCCCAATCACCAGGCAGATTCGAGAGCTTGCTGCAAACTGCACGAGGCTTTATTGTAATTTAACGAGTTAACCCCATGTTAGCTCAGGTCTTTCGTCCACTCACCATGGCGGACAGCTAGAAAAGACGGCTCCTACGGGCTCCCAAAAGATCTTATGGGGCAGCGTAAGGGGAGTGTCTAGGGGTACGCACAGGCTTACGCACAGGCTCACAATTGGTGTGCTTCCAGCCTTGGAGGGCTTGCCCTGTGTTGATTGGTCAACTGGTTGTTATGGCCCATAGGCCCTCCCAGGGTGGTTGCTATGCTCTCTACGTCATTGCTGTGTGCTTGTCCGTAAAGCACACCCAGAGCCGTAAAGCATAGCGCCACCAGCTAACTTCTGATTGGCTCCTTGTCACGAGACAGGCATCTGACTTTCTAGTTTCTAGGACAAGGTCATAGAAGCACATGTTGGACCATTATGGCTGCCAAAAGGGAAGCCGGTTCCTTCAAGATCAGTGTATATCTGTGGATGTTTGCCTCTGCTTCCATCAGCCACTGGATGAGGGCTCTAGGATGGCATAAAAAGAAGTCATCAATCTCATTTTAGGGGAAAGGCATTTAGTTTATCCTCTCCACCATTGCCTGGATTGTCAGTTCATGTTATCCTTGTAGGTCTCTGGAAATCTCCCTAGTGCCATATCTCTCCTCAGACCTATAATGGCTTCCTCTAATATGGTATCTCTCATCCTGCTCTCCTCTATTCTTCCGCCAACTCAATATTTCTGCTCCTCTATTTCCTCCTCTCATTCTGGCAGCTCCCTCATGCTCCCAATTAGCTCAAGAGATCCTGCCCCTTCCCATTCCTGGAGTCCATGCATTTTTCCCTTAGAGTCCTTCATTTTTCCTAGTTTCTTTGGTGAAGAGGATTGTAGGCTATTAATCCTCTGCTCTATGTCTAAAATTCATATGTGAGTGAGTACACACCATGTTTGTCTTTGTGACTAGGTTATCTCACTCAGGATGATTTCTTCTAGTTCCATCCATTTGCCTGCAAATTTCAAGATTCCATTGCTTTTTTCTGCTAAGTAGTACTCCATTGTATAAATGTACCACATTTTCTCTATCCATTCTTCAGTTGAGGAGCATCTAGATTGCTTCTAGGGTCTGGTATTACAAACAATGCTGCTATGAACATGGTTGAACATATGTCCTTGTTGTATGAACATGCATTATTTGGGTATATGTCCAAGAGAGGAATTGCTGGATCTTGAGGTAGACTGACTCCCTACTGATTTCCAAAGTGGTCTTACAAGTCTTCACTCCCACCAGCAATGGAGGAATTTTCCTTTATCTCCCCATCCTCTCCAGCATAGATTGTCATTGTCTTATTGACTGTGTCCTTTGCCTTGCAGAAGCTTCTCAGTTTCAGGAGGTCCCATTTATTAATTGCAGACCTCAGTGTCTGTGCCACTGGTGTAATGTTCAGGAAGCAGTCTCCTGAGCCAATTCATTCAAGGGTATCTCCCACTTTCTCTTCTAGAAGATTCAGAGTGGCTGGATTTGTGTTGAGATCTTTGATCCATTTGCACTTAAGTTTTGTGCATGGTGACAGGTATGGATATAACTGCAATCTTCTGCATGTCCCAATCCAGTTGTTGAAGATGCTATCTTTTTTTCCATTGTATCGGTTTAGCATCTTTGTAAAAAATAAGGTGCTTGTAGGTGTGTGGGTTAATATGAGTGTTTTCAATTAGATTCCATTGGTCTAACTGTCTTTTTTTGTGCCAATACCAAGCTATTTTCAGAACTATGGCTCTATAATAGAGCTTGAAGTCAGGGATGGTGATGCCTTCAGAAGATCCTTTGTTGTACAGAGTTTTTTTGGCTATCCTGTGTTTTTTATTTTTCCATATAAAGTTGAGCATTGTTCTTTCAAGGTATGTCAAGAACTGTGTTGGGATTTTGATGGGGATTGCGTTGACTCTGTAGATTACTTTTGGCAAGATTTCTTTTTTTATTTCTTCCTCAAGCCAGGAATGGTGCAATTGGGTGTTACTCACTTTCCACAAGTTTGTAGGTTTTCTGCAATTTGCATTGCTGTTGAATTCTAGCTTTAAAGCAAGGTGATCTGATAAGATACAGGGGTTACTTCAATTCTTTTATATCTGTGAAGGTTTGCTTTGCTGCCAACTATTTGGTCAATTTTAGAGAAGGTTCCATGTGGCACTGAGAAGAAGGTATATTCTTTTGTGTTTCGATCGAATGTTCTATAGATATCTGTTAAACCCAGTTGGGTTGTAACTTCTTTTAGATCCTTCATTTCATTGCTAAGTTTCTGTCTGGTGGTCCTGTCTAGTGGTGAAAGCTGGTTGTTGAAGTCTCCTACTATAAGTGTGTGTGGCTTTATTTGTGGTTTGAGCTTTAGTAATATTTCTTTTACGAATATGAGTGTCTTCATATTTGGGGCATAGATGTTCAGGATTGAGACTTCATCTTGATGGGCTTTACCTGTGATGAATATGAAATGACCTTCTTCATCTCTTTTGATTGATTTTAGTTTGAAGTCTAATTTGTTAGATATTAGGATTGCTACACCAGCTTGTTCTTGGACCCATTTTATTGGAAAATCTTTTCCCAACCCTTTACTCTGAGTTAACGCCTGTCTCTGAAGTTGAGGTGTGTTTCTTGTATACAGCAGAAGGATGGATTCTGTCTTCGTATCCATTCTGTTAACCTGTATCTTTTTATGGGCAGGTTAAGACCATTGTCATTGAGGGATATTAATGTCCATTGATTTTTAGTTCTTTTTTGTTTTAGATTTATTTTCCGTGGTGTCATCCATTGTGTGTGTATTTTGCCCTCCTGTTTATTTTCATGTTTGGTAAAATTGGATTATCTATTTCCTATGTTTTTGTGAGTGTAGTTATCTTTTTGGATTGGAGTTTTCCTTCTAGAACTTTCTGTAGTGCTGGATTTGTGGATATGTATTGATTAAGTCTGGTTTTATCATGGAATATCTTGTTTTCTCCATCTATACTGACTGAAAGCTTTGCTGGGTACAGTAGTCTGGTTTGGCATCCATACTCCCTTAGTGTTTGTAGGATATCAATCCAGGACCTTCGGGCTTTTAAAGTTTCCTTTGAGATTTTGGATGTGATTCTGATAGGTCTGCCTTTATATGTTACTTGGCCTTTTTCCTTTGCTGCTCTTAGTATTTTCTCTTTATTCTGAAGGTATGGTGTTTTGATTATTATGTGTCAAGGGGACTTCTTTTTGTGGTCCAGTCCGTATGGTGTTCTGTAAGCTTCTTGTATTTTCATAGACATATCCTTCTGTAGGTTGGGGAAGTTTTCGTCTATGATTTTGTTGAATATGTTTTCTGTACCTTTGAGCTGTATTTCTTCACCTTCTTCTATACCTATTATTCTTAGGTTCTGCCTTTTTACCATGTCCCATATTTCCTGGATAATTTTTTTTCCACTTTTTTTATGTGAATTGGAAACAGGATTGTTTTACATGAAAATCCCATTTCGCTTCTCCCACACGTCCTCCCCTACCTGCCCCCCCAACTAAAACCTTATCTGTCACATATCTTTTCTGCTTCCCCTGGATGGTGAGGCCTTCCATAGGGTGTCATCAGAGTCTTTTGTTTCATTTGGGGTAGGGCCTACGCCCAGCCCTGTGTGTCTAGGCTCAGGGAGTACTCCTCTGTATGGACTGGGCTCCCAAAGACCACACCTATGCTAGGGATAAATACTGAGCTTCTACAGGAGGTCCCATAGATTTCTGAGGTTTCCTCACAGAAATCCATGTTCCTTGGGTGTGGATAAGTCCCATGCTGGTATTCGAGCTATCAGGCTGGGGAGCAAGAGTTCCCAGATGTTCAGGTCAGCAGTTTCTGTGTGTTTCACCAGCATGGTCTGGAACTTTGTGCTCTTCACTGGTCCTTCTCTGCATCTGGGTTCCAGTTTCTATAGGTGATTAGTTATGGGTGTCTGATTCTACTTCCACCAGCTCCTGGATGAAGGCATATAAGTCAGTCATCAATCTCATAATCAAGGGAGGGCATTTAAGGTAGCCTCTCCTCTATTGCTGAGATAGTTAGCTGGTGTCATCTTTGTAGATCTCCAGATATTTCCCTAGTGCCTGATTTTTCTGTAAACCAAAAGTGTCTCCATCTATTATGATATCTCCATTCTTGTTATCTTGTATTCTTCCCTGACTCATATTTTCTGCTCCCTCATGTCTTTGGCATCCCTCCTTCTCTCCCCTTCTCATTCTCCTTGCTCCCTCCCCCCTCTTCCCATGCTCCCAATTTGCTCAGCAGATCTTGAACCTCTCCCCTTCTCCATGGGATCAAGTATGTCTCCCTTAGGGACCTCCATGTTTATTAGCTTCTTTGGCAGTGTGGATTGTAAGCTGGTAATCCTTACTCTATGTCTAAAATCCGCATATGAGTGAGGACATACCATGTTTGTCTTTTTGCTATTGGGTTACCTTGCTCAAAATCGTTTCTTCTAGATCCATCCATTTTCCTGCAAATTTCAAGATTCCATTGTTTTTTTCTGCTGAGTATTACTCCATTGTGTAAATGTACCACATTTTCTCTATCCAGTCTTTGGTTGAGGGTCATCTAGGCTGCTTCCAGTTTCTTGCTATTACAAATAGTGCTGCTATGAACATCGTTGAACATATGTCCTTGTTATATGAATGTGCTTCTTTTGGGTATATGCCTAAGAGTGGAATTGCTGGATCTTGTCGTAGACTGATTCCTATTTTTTTGAGGAGTTGCCATACTGATATTCAAAGTGGCTGTACAAGTTGGCACTCCCACCAGCAGTGGAGAAGTGTTCCCCTTTCTCCACATCCTCTCCAACATGAACTGTCATTGGTGTTTTTGATTTTGGCCATTCTGACAGGAGTAAGATGGTATCTCAGAGTTGTTTTGATTTGCATTTCCCTGATGGCTAAGGATGTTGAACACTTTCTTATGTGTCTTTCAGCCATTTTAGATTCCTCCTATTGAGAATTGTCTATTTAGTTCTGTACCCTACTTTTTAATTGGCTTCTTTGGTGTTTTGGAGACTAGCTACTTGAGTTCTTTGTATATTTTGTAGATCAGCCCTATGTCAGATGTGGGGTTGGTAAATATCTTTTCCCAGTCTGGGCTGCCATTTTGTCTTGCTGACCGTCTCCTTTGCCTTACAGAAGTTTCTCAGTTTCAGGAGGTCCCATTTATCAATTGTTGACCTCAGTGTCTGTGCTACTGGTGTAATGTTCAGGAAGCTGTCTCCTGTACCGATTAATTCAAGGGTATTTCCCACTTTGTCTTCTAATAGGTTCAGGGTAGCTGGATTTATGTTGAGATCTTTGATCCATTTTGACTTAAGTTTTGTGCAAGGCAATAGGCTTGGGTCTAACTGTAGTCTTCTACATGTATGCAACCAGTAATGCCAGCACCATTTGTTGAAGATGTCTTTGTTCCTTCGTATAAATTTGGATTGTTTGTCAAAAATCAGGTGTTCATACGTGTGTGGGGTAATATCAGGGTTTTCAATTCTATTCCAGTCTATTTTTGTGCCA
Source organism: Cricetulus griseus (assembly GCF_003668045.3). NCBI lineage: Eukaryota > Metazoa > Chordata > Mammalia > Rodentia > Cricetidae > Cricetulus > Cricetulus griseus. Next base: position 40,981,366 of record NC_048601.1, read on the forward strand.
ATACCAAGCTGTTTTCAGGACTATAGCTCTGAAGTGGAGATTGAAGTCAGGGATGGTGATGCCTCCAGAAGTTCCTTTATTGTATAGGGATGTTTTGGCTATCCTGGGTCTTTTGTTTCTCCATATAAAGTTGAGAATTGTTCTTTCAAGGTCTGTGAAGAATTGTGTTGGGATTTTGATGGGGATTGCATTGAATCTGTAGATTGCTTTTGGCAAGATTGCCATTTTTACTATGTTGATCCTACCTATCCAAGAGCATGGGAGATCTTTCCATTTTCTGGTATCTTCTTTAATTTCTTTCTTTAGAAATCAAAATTCTTATGGTACAGGTCTTTCACATTTTTGGTTAGTGTTACGCCAAGGTATTTTATGTTGTTTGTGTCAATTGTAAAGAGTGATGTTTCTCTGATTTCTTTCTCCACCAATGTGTCATCGGTGTATAGTAGGGCTATGGATTTTTTTGAGTTAGTCTTGTATCCTGCCACTTTGCTGAAGGTTTTTATCAGCTGTAGGCATTCCCTGATAGAGTTTTTCCGGTCACTAATGTAGACTATCATATCGTCTGCAAATAGTGCGAGTTTGACTTCTTCCTTTCTGATTTGTATTCCCTTGATCTCCTTTTGTTGTCTTATTGTCCTCTATCAAGGACAATATTGATGAGGTATGGAGAGATTGGACAGCATTGTCTTGTCCCCGATTTTAGAGGAATTGGATCGAGTTTCTCTCCATTTAATTTGATGTTGGCTGATGGCTTCCTGTGTATTGCTTTTATTATGTTGAAGTATGTTCCTGTTATCCCTGATTTCTCCAAGACCTTTATCATGAAGGGGCATTGGATTTTGTCAAAGGCTTTTTCAGCATCTAGTGAGATATGTTTTTTTTTTCAGTCTGTTTATATGGTGGATTACATAGATGGATTTTCATATGTTGAACCATCTTTGCATCCCTGGGATGAAGCCTACTTGATCATGGTGGATAATTTCTCTGATATGATCTTGTATTTGATTTGCTAGAATTTTATTGAGAATTTTTGCATCAATGTTCATGAGGGATATTGATCTGTAGTTCTCTTTCTTAGTTGTGTCTTTGTGTGGCTTGGGTATCAAGGTTATTGTAGCCTCATAAAAAGAATTTGGCAATATCCCTTCTGCTTCTATTTTGTGGAACAATTTGAGGAGTATTGGTATTACCCCTTCTTTGAATTTCTGGTAGAATTCTGCAGTGAATCCATCTTGCCCCGAGCTTTTTTTTGGTTGGGAGACTTTTGATGACTGCTTCTATTTCCTTAGGGGTTATAAGTCTGTTTAAGTTGCTTACATGGTCTTGATTCAATTTTGGTAAGTGATAACTGTCCAGAAAATTGTCCATTTCCTTTAAATTTTCCAATTTTGTGGAATACAGGTTTTCAAAGTATGACCTGAAGTTTCTCTGGATTTCTTCAGTGTCAGTTGTTATGTCCCCCTTTTCATTTCTGATTTTGTTAATTTGCATGATCTTTCTCTGCCTTTTGGTTAATTTGGATAACAGTTTGTCTATTTTGTTGATTTTCTCAAAGAACCAACTCTTTGTTATATTGATTCTTTGAATTGTTTTCTTTGTTTCAACTTTATTGATTTCTGCCCTCAGTTTGATTATTTCCTGGCGTCTTCTCCTCTGGGGTGAATTTGCTTCCATTATTTTCTACTGATTTCAGCTGTGATGTCAGATCTCTGGTGTGGCTATTCTCTAGTTTCTTCATGTGATCACTTAGAGCTATGAACTTTCCTCTTAGTACTACTTTCAAAGTGTCCCATAAGTTTGGGTATGTTTTGTCAACATTTTCATTGAATTCTAGGAAGTCTTTAATTTCTTTCTTTATTTCTTCCTTGACCCAGGAATGTTGCAAATGCGTGTTGTTCAATTTCAATGAGTTGGTAGGTTTTTTGCACTTTGATTTGTTTTTGATGTCTATCTTTAAAGCATGGTGTTCTGATAAGACACAAGGGATTATTCCCATTTTTTTTTGTACCTGTTGAGGTTTGCTATGTTGCTGAGAATGTGGTCAATTTCTGAGAAGGTTCCATTAGATGCTGAAAAGAAGTTATATTCTTTTGTGTTTGGATAGAAAGTTCTATAAATGTCTGTTAATCACAATTGGGTCATAACTTCTGTTAGTTCCTTTGTCTCTTTGTTAAGTTTCTGTCTGTTGGTCCTGTCCAGTGGTGAGAGTGGGGTGTTGAAGACTCCCACTGTAACTTTATGAGGCCTTATTTGTGATTTGAGTTTTAATAATGTTTCTTTTACGAATGTTGGTGCCTTTATATTTGGGGCATAGATGTTTAGAATTGAGACTTCTTCCTGATGGATTTTTCCTGTGATGAATACGAAATGACATTCTTCATCTCTTTTCATTGATTTTAGTTTGAAATTTATCTTGTTAGATACAAGGATAGCTACCCCAGCTCATTTCTTGGGTTCATTTGATTGGCGTATCTTATCCCAACCCTTTACTCTGAGGTAATGTCTGTCTTTGAATTCGAGGTGTGTTTTTTGTATGCAGCAGAAGGATGGATTCTGTCTTCGTATCCAATCTGTTAGCCTGTGTCTTTTTATAGGCGACTTAAGACCATTAATATTGAGGGAAATTAAGTTCCATTCAGTGTTTATTCTTGTTTGTTTTTGGTTTGTTGTTGGCACTTGTATTGTATGTGGATTTACCCTGCCTTTTATTTTGTGTTTTTGTACAGTGGAATTATCTATTGCCTATGCTTATGTGAGTGTAGTTAATTTCCTTAGTTTGGAGCTTTCCTTCCAGTACTTTCTATAGGACTGGATTAGTGGTTACATATTGTTTAAATCTGGTTTTTTCATGGAATATTTTGTTTCCTCCATTATAGTGATTGAAAGCTTTGCTGGGTATAGTAGACTGGGCTGGCATCCATGTTCTCTCAGATTTGGCAGAATATCTATCCAGGTCCTTCAAGCTTTCAGAGTTTCCATGGAGAAGTCTGGTGTAATTCTGATAGGTTTACCTTTTTATGTTACTTGGCCTTTTTCCCTTGCTGCTCTTAATATTTTTTCTTTATTCTGTACATTTGGTGTTTTAATTATTATGTGACGAGGGGACTTTCTTTTGTGGTCCACTCCATTTGGCATTCTGTAGGCTTCTTGTACTTACATTGGCATGTGTTTCTTTAGGTTGGGAAAGTTTTCTTCTATGATTTTGTTGAATATGTTTTCTGCACCTTTGAGTTGGGTTTCTTTACCTTCTTCTATACCTGTTATCCTTAGGTTTGGTCTTTTCATGGTGTCCCAAATTTCCTGAATATTTTGTGTTATGGATTTGTTAGACCTCAGATTTTCTTTGCTTGAGGAGTTTATTTCCTCTAGTTTGTCTTTAGTGTCTGAGATTCTGTCTTCCATCTCTTGTATTCTATTGGTTATGCTTGCATCTGTGGTTCCTGATTGTTTACTAAGCTTTTCCATTTCCAGCATTCCCTCAGTTTGTGTTTTCTTTATTGTCTCTAATTCAGTTTTCAGGTCCTGAACTGTTTCCTTCAGCTGTTTAATTGTATTTTCTTGGCTTTTTTGGCTTTCCTTGATTTCTTGCATCTTTTGGTTTGTTTGTTTGTTTTTTTTTTCCATTTCTCTGAAGCATTTTCTGATTTCCTCTCTTAGATTCTCTATCATTTCCATGAAGTTGTTATTAAGGTTGCTCTCTTCTGCTTCTTCGAGTTGGGATGTTCATGTCTTGCTGGTGTAGAGTCCCTAGGCTCTGGTGGTGTCATATTCGTTTTCCTGTTGTTGGATGTATTCTTATATTGTAGTCTTCCTATCTCTTGCTCCAGTGGGTACAGTTGGTGTCACTTCCTTTCCTGGTGTGTATGGGTCTGGTGTTCTCTTCAGGTGTGTGCAATTTACTTTGATACTCTGATGGGTTTCAAGTTGGGTGCATGCAGATCTGAGGCACTCGCTCTCCATGTGGGTGAGAGCAGCACTGGCGCAGAGATGTCAGCAGACTCTGGATTACATGGTCCTCAGGGGTCGAGTTGTCCTATCGAAGATCCCTGGGCAGGGTTTGCCAGAGTGGGCAGATGGATATTGGGCCCAAGTTAGGGGCCCATTCAGCTCACCTCTGCACTCTCTGCACTCTGTGGGGGCCAGAATGCCCCATCGATCTGCCTGCAGATCATAGGGCAGGATTTGCCAGGGCGGGCAGGCGGAAGTTGGGCCCAAGTTAGGGGCTAAATCAGCTCACCTCTGGACTCTCAGAACTCTGTGGGGGCGGAATGGCCCAGTGATCTCAGCAGAGACAAGATCCCAGGATCCTCAGGCATGGATTCAGTCTGCCTGCAGATCCAGGGACGGGATTTGCCAGGGCGGGCAGGTGGAAGTTGGGCCCAAGTTAGGGGCCTGAATCAGCTCACCTCTGGACTCTCTGCACTCTTTTTCTGGATGTTATGTGTTAAGGATTTGTTGGGCTTAAGATTTTCTTTGGTCAGGGACTGTATGTCCTCTGGAGAGTCTTCAACAACTGAGATTCTCGTTCCATCTCTTGAATTCTATTGGTTATACTCACAACTTTAGTTCCTGATCATTTGTCCAGCCTTTCTATTTCCAGCATTGTCTCATTCTGTATTTTCTTTATTGTTTCTATTTCAGCTTTCATGCCTTGAACTGTTTCAAGTGCTTCCTTCACTTGTTTGGTTGTTTTTTCTTGGCTTTCTTTAGATTCTTTAAGAGATTTGTTTACTTCTTGAATTTTTTGGTTTTTCTTTCCTCCATCTCATGTAATTTTTTGCTTGTTCTTCTATTTCTTTAAGGGATTTTCTTGTTTCCTCTTCCTAAGATACTTTTTGAGGTCCATCTCTTCTTCATCTTCTGTTGTGTTGGGCTTTTCAGAACTTGCTGGTGTGGTGTCCCTAGATTCTGATTGTGTCATATTGATTTTTCTGTTGTTGAGTGTGTTCTTACTCTGTCTTCTACTCATCCCTTCTTCCAGTGAGTGCAGGTGGAGGGCTCAGCCTCTGGCATTTCGGGATCACAGAGGGTGGTGGATGGACAAGGGTGGGGTGTGTCCAGACTCAGGGTGGGCCTTCCTGGACAGGGAATGTCCACTCTTGCCCGGGTGGGCTCAGGCAGAAGCAAGCAGGGGTTGATATGGGAGTTTGGGTGGGCAGAGCAGAACGTCACCTGACATTCTGGCACCCACTGAGGACAGAGGGCAGCATGTGGATAGAGGTGAGGTATATCCAGACTCCAAAGTTGAATATATTGCTCACACTCCAGACAAAACTTTTTCATTGTTGGAACATTTCCTAAATCAAATACTCAAGTACAGAAAATTAGTGTCCTGATGTGGATTTATTAATATGAATACATAGTGGTCATTAGTATTTCTTATTCTAAAGGGAATTATTAGGTATTTTTTGATTCCATATTATTAACTATACCTTATTTCTTCTGTTCCAAAAACTAGTTTTAAAGTTGCTGTGAGTCTATGACTTTATAGGTGTACATTTATCTATTTACTACCTGCATATCTGGGTGGTGTTTGGGAACAGCAGAAGCATACATTCACTTTTTTATATGGCCTTGCATTCCATCTACCATACCAAAAAGAGACCATGCTACATAACACTTCATTGTGACTAACAAGGTCTACCTTGCTCAGCTATAAGTTCATTAAAAAAGAGATGTTCAAGATTCTCCTAAATGTTAGTATCTTACTGTATTTTCATTTCAACTTCGAATTTAAAAGTTTAAAAATATACTATGGAAATAGAGAAATTGTAAAAACTCATCTGTGTCCAGTCCTGTAAATCTACAAAACCATAATTAAACTGCACATTCCACTTCCTAGACTTGTATAAATTCCATCTTTCCATTCCTACTAATTGTACTTTAAAAGAGTTCTCAACTTGTAACTTAAGAGCACTATCTCCATCTTTGTTATCACAAAATTATCATCATCAGAGTGTCTATATATCTGTCATCTGTCATCTTTATGTCTGTCATCTATCTACCTCCCCCGTAACTAATACACATATTCATGTGTCTCCCACCCATCAACATAACCTCTCTATCTGTGTGCTAATATATGGAGTTTGGCCTCCCATTCTACTTAAGGTTTCTCTTTTCTTTATTTAATTAGTGAGATTTCGAAGATATTGATGCATGGCAGTTTCTCCTTTGATACCATTTCTTTTCACATACCCACTGTTATTCCAGTCCCTATATCATAAATATTATCCAATGTCTTCTTTACTAGGACATTTCTTCACATGCAGATTTCATTATTGGTCAACATATGCTCTGGGTAGCCTGCCCTGCCATGTCCCTTCCTAGATCTGTGCTTGAACTAAAGCCAAGAAACATGGTTTACAATGCTAGTGACCATTTCTTCCTTTTTCTCAACTAGGCTTCTGTACTAGTGCTGAACTAACCATACAACAGTTATTAATACATGTTTGTTGAATGTAAGAATTACCATGTATCATGCTACATCTTTCACCCATGGAAACAAAACAGAAAAAGACCAATCAATTTGGATATCAATTTGGATACTGACACTCAACTTCAGAAACAGAGAAGCGAGGATGGGAGATACACTGGTAGTATAATTCACCCAAGGATGCAACTGATTTTAAAGTGTTCTAAGAATTCCATTCAAGGACTAACTGACTATATGAACTCACCAGATCTGCATGGGTTACATAGCTTCCATCAAGTTGTGCCTGTCTCTCCAATATGATATGGTAGAAGATCAAGAATGCTAATACTAGAAAATACTATCTACTGGCTATGGCTTGTCTATTTGTCATCTTTGTGTGCTAACTACGTAATTATGTAAGTCAAGTAACCACACAAAAGATAAAGAGAATAATCAGACAAGAATATCCATGTGCTGTTTGTTTCCCTCCCCAAATGCCTCAATAGCTATGGTGATTTGTAGAATGACAAAACATCTCAGTATAGTTGGAAAGACGAGATGGCTTAATTGGTGATTGATGCAACACAGCAAACCCCCAGCTATTCACACATGGCTGTGTCCATGCAGTTAGAGGGATACATACCATACTCAATTCAAGAATCGGCTTACATCTCTGACTACTGCTTTGGAAACAAGCTAGGGGTCATGTTTAAGGCTGAAACCCATAGTTCTCAGCTCAAGCATTTATTGACATTTGGTTCATGCAATCATCTGCTATGCAACACTTTCCTGTGCTTTGGAAAGCATTTCACAACAGCTTGGCTCCTATTCACTAGATCCTAGCAGCATTGCCTGGCAATTAAAAGTGCCAGTCAGTATGTCCTCACACTTTGCCAAAAATCTCCTGTAGCCAAAATTCTCCATTAGCTAAGAACATTGGTTCAGTGTATCTGCTTTCCCAGTATCACAGAATTCTATGATTTACTCTGCTTCACCTGTCTCAGAACCACAGGATGTCTCCTTACAGTCATGAGCCACTGATTCATAGCTATGTGGCCACATCATTCTCTAATCAGGTACTGGGAAATGATTTTTGTTTTCTTCTGCTTTTGTTGCTGCTGTTCTGGAAAGAAGTATGTAATAGACCAGAGCTCAATACAGCCAACATGTAGTTTAAATTAAGCAAAGAGGTCAGTCACATGGCAAACAGCTGCATAGTTTAGAGAAGAATTTTAGAGTGAAGTTAGAGAATTTAGAGTGCAAAAGCCAATACCCTAGAGAAAATATCCTTTGGCTGTAGTCAATTTCTGAATAAAAAACAGAAGTGAAGAAAAAAATAAAATAAATGTTTTAAAAGTCATACAAGGCATAAACTTGTCCTTTCAAACCTTGATGTAACTGTGCAGCAGGCATCCAACATTCTATTCATAATTTTCTTATGTGCTTATGACATGATAACAGTGAAAATTTAAAAAGTAATGTAAAACAAACATGAGGAAATATTAAAAATATATTATATTAATCATAATCCTCAGCTCCCTAAAATAATTCTAAGTTATATTGTAGTTGAAAAATGGAAGAACTAATATTATATTAAGTTTATAGAGTTGAAGATGAATCAAACAAGATTAAGCTCCAATTATACTGCATTTTCCTGGTACAGTGAGCAGATAAACAAAGTTTTAAGCCCTGATTTATTGCAGGATGATATTAAAATGGTGCATGAATATCAATTAAGAAGATAATTATTTTTTAAAGCAACTTTAGATTCTGTCTCTCCAGGAATCATTTGTGTTGTTATCTAAAGCAATTGATGTATTTCTTAAATATTTTGTTTCAGGAATGTACTTGGATGTTATATATATATGCAAATAGTCTTGGAATTTAAATATTAGCATTTTTTAAATTATTTACTTTTTGACAATATAATCCATCATTTCCTCCTTCCCTTTTCTTCCTCTAAGTCCTCCCATAAACCAGCTTTCTATTTTTAAAATCTTGGTCTTATTTTAAATTAATTGTTGTTACATAAATACACACAGAGATATACACACATTCATAAACATGCAAGTACATCCTATACCAACAATATATGCATTTACCATATTAGCAACCACTACAAGGTTGTACTTTTTGTTGTCTGTCAGGAGAGGGCTCCAGAAACATGTTCTCCTATCTGTGAAATACATGAGGGGTCTTCCCGTCTGGAAAACTACAATTTTAGGTGGGAAATACTTTAGCTTTCATAAGTATTTTTTTTTAAAACAACACATTTACTGGCATTAGGCTGGACATATCTAAACAAATGTCCATGAGTAACTTTAAAGATCCCGGGTGATATATTCCAAGAAGTAGAGCTGGGAGTCTCGGAACAACAGAAGTAGCACTGTTGTTACCTGCATTTTGCAGATGAGAAATCTCTCAGTGGAAGGCAATTAACCTGCCCACATTCATACAGGCAGCAAGTATCTCGACAGGGTTCACACCTAGATGTTCTAATCTTAAAAAAACAATAATTATTCTCTACAATCAAACATAATGCATCGAAAAAAACTAGTTCATGATTCTGTAGGTTGGTCTCATCTGAATTATTCTTTCTATGAAGTCTGGTACCTCTGGTTTGTTTCTTAAGTATGTGGTCAAGTGTGAGCCACAATGGGTCAGGCTGGCCATCCCATCTCTGCTGTCCATGGTATCTGAATTTTTACAGGCTAGTCTAGATTTGCTGTCATAGAAGAGAGGTAAGGCATTAAAAGAAGATGAGGCATGCAACAACAAAGTGTTACAGCTCCTCTTTTCCTATATACTCCCAACATAAGCCAATCAAATGCTAAAATAGCTCCAGTTTTATCTCTAGAAGTGTACAACAAAAATGATCTTGTAAAGGACACCGGGGAGGTGAAAGTGTGGTACACAACTATATCCCAGCACAAGGGAGGGGAAGAGGGTTGAGGGAGGAAGGTCATAAGTTCAAGGCCAGCCTGGGAAAATAAGAGCAATAGTCAAATGAATAGCATCCTGGCTTAATTTGAATCCTTAGCCACCATTTCTGAGTACAATGACTGTATCTTGTATCACAGGTATAGTTCAAGGGTACACTTCCAATTTTTTACTTGTGGAAATTTATGATCTATTCTGCACTATTTTGGTAGCTCATTTCATTTATTTTTATTAGGCCTAAAAAGCATGATCAAAGACAAAACATGTGGTTTGCTATATCTAATTATTTCTCTTCAAAACAATGGTAAAAATAGCACATTTAGCAATTATCCATATTGTGACATTATTGCAACATTTCAAAACTCTCCACTGGAGCGCATACACACACACACACACACACACACACACACAAACACCCAAGTCAGTACCATGGAAAGAAGAGATTTAGGTGGTGTACTGATTTGAATAGGAATGACCCCATAGGCTCATATATTTGAATTCTTGTTTTTTTCTGATTGTTTGTAATTTTGGTGTTTGTTTGTTTTCAGGAGTGGTACTCCTTAACAGGGATTAGGAGGTATGTTGCCTTGAAGTAGGAATGACCTTGTTAGAGATGTCACTGGTATGGGCTTTGAGGTTTCAAGTACCAAGCAAGGATCTCTCTCTCTCTCTCTCTCTCTCTCTCTCTCTCTCTCTCTCTCTCTCTCTCTGTCTCTGTCTCTCTCTTCTTCCTCCTCCTCCTTTTCCTCCTCCTCCTCCTCCTCTTCCTAATGCCTTCAGATCTGGGTGCAGTATGCTCAGCTAGTCTCATGTAGCCATAGTTCCTGACATGATGATAATGGACTAAACCTCTGAAACTGTAAATAGGCTCCAATCAAATGCTTTCTTTTATGAGTTTCCATGATCATGGTGTCTTTTCACAGCAACAGAAAACTGACTAAGGTACTGCATTAGTACTTTTGTCATTTCTGGTAGTTCTTCAGAAGATTGCTTTTTGATAGATTTGGTCTTCATTAAAAAATTGTTTACAAGGTTCTATCCCTAATTCAGGCAGTTTCGAACTGAGTATTCACTATCCTTAGTCTTAATGTCCTTCAGCATTTTCCACTGTCTAATGGAGCCCAATTAGGAGGTTTGCTGACACTGGGAAGATGGCTCAGCAGTTAAGAGCTCAGCCTCTTCCAGATGGGTTTATTTCTCTAACACTCAATTCTATTAGCTCCCAAGTCTTTTCTAGGGACTCAGACACTCTCTACTGACTTCTGTGGACATCAGCACACAGATCATACCCACATATGAACACACACACACACACACACACACACACACACACACACACACACACACATATATATACATATAATTTTGAAAGAGAAAAATAAAACTTTTATAAAATGGGCTTTGTTGGGGTGTTAAAAAGACTTAATGTCTCTATCCTATTACCACCATATAATTACTAGCTAGGCATGGTGGCATCTGTCTGCAATTCTAGCACTTAGGAAGTTGACACAAGAAGATTGCTGCAAGCCTGAAACCAAGCCAAGTCAGCTAGGGTTGTCCAGGAAAGCTCAAAGACTAAAACCAAATAACAACACAATTTATCAAGGCTTTAGGTAAGTTATTTGGCTCCATGATTCAGTTTCCAAACCCATAAAATAACATTTATCACAGAAAGTACTCCTATTTCTGCCTACAACAGAGATATTCCTCAAACTGAAGCAATCATTCAACATACAGTTGGTCTACAAGAGTCAGTATTAGCTCTGATAAGAATATAATGAGGACACATTTAGAAATTTAATAGAAAAATTGTTTAAATATTTGAAGATATGTTTTATTTCCAAAACATCTTTGAAATTAATGAATGTTTTAATACTCATTGAAGTATTTTACATTCATCATCTTTCAAATAACTGGTCTTCAAAATCACATAGTTTACAAGTAAGAAGAAATCTCCTCTGTCTGAAGCTACTGTTCTGTCAGTCTAACTCAATTTCTGTCCGTGGTTCCCTTTACTCTGGTAGGATGAACATGAACCAATTATCTACTGGTAATCAGCACCTGACATTTTACCAGGCAGTTAACATTTGGAAGATATACTCCAAAGACTGAAGGCAAACTAGAGGGCAAGGTGGTCAGAGGGCTCCAAGACAATCAGATAGAAATGCAGGACTGTCTTTCTCCTATAGCAATGGAGAGAGCAATGTCAAAAGCAGCCAAACTAAGCTAACTAGTTTACAAGTAGAAAACCAGTTTCCAAGAGTGAATGGTACTGCCTGTTCAGATGAAGGGAACTGTCACCTGCATTGCTACAAGTTTAGAAAGTTCCTCAACTGTGTTCCAAATCCAAAGATGTTAATCACACCTTCAATTATTTTTGCCTATCCATTCTTCATCTTTCTAAAATTATAGTAAGAGCCTTGTGAGAAAGTTTTGCTTACAAAGATGCTTGCCACGAAGCCTGACCACCTGAGTATGATACTTGAGAAACAAGTAATAGAAGGAGAGCAATGACTCCCACAAGCTGCCTTTTGATTTCACACACAAATACACACACACACACACACACACACACACACACACACACACACACACACACGGTGGGGGAAAACAAACGCATAAAACATTTTTAAAATGTAATGAATGAAACTTATTCTTCCTTTATTGCTATATATTTCAATAGAGACTTTTTGTTTTGCAATTTTTCCATTATTTTTATTGTTTAGCATACAGCATTTTTCTTTTCTTAATTTTTTATTTAAATTAGAAACAAGATTGTTTTACATGCCAATCCCCGTTCCCTCTCCCTACCCTCCTCGACTGCCCCCACTAACACCCTACCTATCCAATACCAATTCTGCTCCCCAGGGAGAGTGAGGCCTTCCATGGGTGATATAGCAAGAACTTTGAGTCTTTAAAGAAAGAAATTAAAGAAGATACCAGAAAATGGAAAGATCTCCCATGCTCTTTGATAGGTAGGATCAACATAGTAAAAATGGCAATCTTGCCAAAAGTAATCTACAGATTCAATGCAATTTCCATCAAAATACTGGCATAATTCTTCACAGATCTTAAAAGAACAATACTCAACTTTATATGGAAAAACAAAAGACCCAGGATAGCCAAAACAACCCTGTACAATAAAGGAACTTCCAGAGGCATCACCATCCCTGACTTAAAGCTTTATTATAGAGTTATAGTCATGAAAACATCTTGGTACTGGAACAAAAATAGGCAGGTAGACCAATGGAATTGAGTTGAAAACCCTGATATTAACTTGAACACCTATGAACACCTGATTTTTGACAAAGAAGCTAAAGCTATACAATGGAATAAAGAAAACAACTTTAATAAATTGTGCTGGCATAACTGGATGCTGGTGTGTAGAAGACTGTAGATAGATGGCATGTCTGTTGACATTCACAAAACTTAAGTCCAAATGGATCAAAGACCTCAACACATATCCAGCCACACTGAACCTCTTAGAAAAGAAAGTGGGAAGTACCCTTGAAGGAATTGGTATTAGAGACAGCTTCCTGAACATTACTCCTGTAGCATAGACACTGAGATCAACAACTAATAAATGGGACCTCCTGAAAATGAGAAGATTCTGTAAGGCAAAGGACACAGTCAGCAAGACAAAATGGCAGCCCACAGCTTGGGAAAAGATTTTCACCAACCCCATATCCAGAGGGCTGATCTCCAAAATATGCAAAGAACTTAAAAAACTAGTTTCCAAAACACCTCATAATCCAATTAAAAACTGGGGTACAGGACTAAAAAGAAAATTCTCAACATAGGAATCGAAAATGGCTGAAAGACACATAAGAAAGTGCTCAACATCCTTAGCCATCAGGGAAATGCAAATCAAAACAAATCTAAGATACCATCTTACTCCAGTCAGAATGGCTAAAATAAAAAACACCAATGATAACTCATGCTGGAAAGGATGCAGAGAAAGGGGAACACTCCTCCACTACTGGTGAGAGTTCACACTTGTACAGCCACTTTGGAAATCAGTATGGCAATTCCTCAGGAAAATGGGAATCAGTCTACCACAAGATCCAGCAATCCCACTCTTAGGCATATACCCAAAAGAAGCACACTGATACAACAAAGATATCTGTTGAACTATGTTCATAGCAGCATTATTTGTAATAGCCAGAACTTGGAAACAACCTAGATGCCCCTCAATAGAGACTTTTTAATATAAACTTTAATGTAAAGCCTATAATATGATAATAGCTGCCAGTATTATCTTTTAGACACTTTTTCAGACTTAGAAAAAAAATGTTAAAATTTATGTTTTGGAGAAGTTTTAGGTTTATACAAAAAGTGGGTGGAAGAATGAGGGGACCTTCTACTTTTGTTTTGCTAAATGAATGTACTATCAGTTTGTATGCCCACAGACCAGTGAGTACCACTCAGAGAAGCTTTAGTTTTAATTCAGTCTTAAGAATATAGGACTGTTGAGTGTGCAACACCAAACAGAACACCTACACCACCCTCTTTAGAATTTAGGGAACATTGTGGAAGAGGGGGTGGGGAGAATGTAATAGCCTGATGATAGGGAGTAGGACTCCGAAAGATAAGCTGGACATGACAGAGTTTGCCCTCTTGAACACATAGCAACTATAGTTGCCCATATTCAGGGTGCAAGAGACTGGCCCCTTAAAACTTCCCATCATGGATGGGGAGGAGATCATAGGGTATTGCTCCTCTCCAGGAAAATGCTGGCAGATGATGGCTACTGAGAGTCATTGTCTCCAGTGCAATTAACTGCTAGTGAGACCCCACAAGTTCCTGTGGATAGCTCTCCCTCCCTCTCCATACTCAGGAGGGAGATTCCATTTAATAAACTCAGTGGATCACAAAACAAACAACGAAAAGGACATGAAAATTGAAAACAGGTAGGTGAGGCAGAGAAAGGTATATGAGAGGGTTGGTAAATGTGACCATATATATTATGTGAATGTAAGAGTCGGCCCAAGAATAAATTTAATAAAAATTTGAAATCCTATCTTTTGGAGCAGATTTAGGTTCATAGCAAAATAGGGATAGAAGAATCAAATACAACCATCCAAAGGAATATAGAATCTCCTACACTATTATTAACTGAACCCGACAAGAGCCTTGGTATGCTGACGTATTTCCTCACCAAAGTCCATAGTTTACAACTGGCTCCTGCTCTAAGCGTTATATATTTTGGGCATTTTGAAAAATTGTGATGACATGTGTCCACAATTGTAATAATATACCTAGTAATTTCACTTCACTAATCCTCTGCTCCAGAGAAATACTCCTCCACTTCTGGTGGGAGTGCAAACTTGTACAGCCACCTTGGAAGTCAATATGACAGTTTCTTAGAAAATTGAGAATGAATCTACCTCCAGACCCAGCTACACTACTCCTGGGCATATACCCAAAGGATGCTCAATCATACTCTAAAGACACTTGCTTAACTATGTTCATAGCAGTTTTACTTGTAATAGCCAGAGCTTGGAAACAACCTAGATGATTCTCAATGTAAGAAAGGATAAATATAATGTGGTACACATTATAGTTACACAATGGTGTATACTCACCTATCAAAAGCAATGACATCATGAAATTTGATTGCAAATGGATGTAACTAGAAAAAAATCATCCTAAATGAGGTAACCCCAGACCAAGAAAAACAAACATGGTATGTACTCACTCATAAGTGGGTATCATCTGTGAAGTAAAAGATAACAATGCTACAATCAATCCACAGACCCAGAGAGGTTAGGCAATACAGAAGGATCCTGGGGGGATGCATGGATCTCCCTGGGAAGGAGAAATAGAAGAGATTGCTTGGGTGGATTGGGGGCAAGTAGCGATAGGAACTTTAGGGATTGGCTTGGGGGGTAGATGGGGGAGGAGAGCACTGAAAGAGGTGACTGGAGAGGGCGTGTGCATTTCAGGGTCAGATAGAAACCTGGTGTAAGGGAAACGCCCAGGAATCTATAAGGATGATCCCAGAGAAGACTCCTAGAAGTAGCTGATAAGTAACCTGAACTGGCGCTCTCCTGTGATCAGATTGGTGACTACCTCAATTGTCATCAGAGAGCCTTCATACAGTAACTGACGAAAACAGATGCAGACCCACTGCCAAACATTAGGCTGATTTGAGATAGTCCTGCTACAAAGAGGGAGGAAGGATTGTAGGAGCCAGAGGGCTCAAGGACACCACAAGAAAATGCACAGAAACAACTAACCTGGCTCATAGGAGCTCACAGAGTCTGCACCAAAAACCAGAGAGCCTGCATGGCACTGAACTGTTCCCTCTTCGTATGTGACAGTAGCTTTGTCTACTTGTGAGACTCTTAACAATGGGAGCAAGGGTTGTCCCTAAGGCTTTGGCTGGCCCTTGGCAACCTAGACCTTATTTTGGATTGCCTTGCCCAGCTTTAATAGTAGGCACCTAAGGATGTGCTTAGTCTTACTGCAACAGGATGTGCCATGCTTTGTTGATACATACCCCATGAGAGGCCTGCTGCTTTCTGAACAAAAACAGAGGAGGAGTGGCTGGGGCAGGAGAGCAGGGGAAAGGCTGAAAGGAATGGAGGAGGGGAGGGAGGGAAAATGTAGTTGGGCCATAGAAGTAATTAATTAATTAATTAATTAAAATAAAAGAATCCCCTTCTACATCTATTCTTTCCTTGTCCGTAATTTCTGGTACTTGCTCATCTTTCTATTGTCTTCATGTTTGTCTTTTCCATAATGTCCTGAGTCAGAATCCAAATGTAACCTTTCAGCTTGAATCACTCATGCAGTATATTTAAGCTTCCTGCTTGTATTTTTCGTGGCTTGATAACTATTTATCAATGTTGAATAAATTTCATCTTATGTACGTATGTACATGTGTGAATATTGACATTGAACCAAAGATGGATAACTATATTATGCAAATGTGTCATTCCAGTAAGCATAGTGTTTTCAATGGTAGTAAATAGAAACTGGCATGGCCATGAAAACCTGAATTAAAATAAATGGGGACTAGAGAGAGGTCTAATTGGTTAACAGGAAAGGAGAATACACAGGCAAAAAATAATTAGGAAAGGACAATATACAGGAGGGCATGAAAAGTTCCTGGTCTAATGCTACAAGCAGAACTTCAAAGCTATATGGGAATTATTTACAGGGACTTCTATATAACTGTGGAATCTCAAGTGTTTTATACCATGTGGTGTATTATTTGCATAATTTATGCATCTGTCCTATATCCTCACTTCGTTTTTACAGTGTATGTGTGTCTGCATCTTTGTGAGTGTGCCTGTATCTGTGTGTATGTCTCCATCTGTGTGTATATGTGCATACACTCACCACAGCATACGTTTGAAAGTTGGAAGACTGTTTTTTAGAGTTAGCTTCCTTATTCTTCCATCATAGGTTCCTGGAACTGCATTCAGGTCATTAAGTTTGTCAACAAGAACCTTTGACCTGTGAGCCTTGCTACCAGCCCCCCCCCCCCATAGCCTTTAAATGCCTCTCAATGACTCATAACTAATACAACTCATTTCTTGGGAAATATTTGTCATAGTAATATTTGGGACTATTGCCTAAAATGTGTCTATATATTTTTTACTATAGATCTAACTTTCTTTCCTTTTTTTCCGAGACAGGGTTTCTCTGTGTAGCTTTGGAGCCTATCCTGGCACTCACTCTGGAGACCAGGCTGGCCTTGAACTCACAGAGATCCACTTGCCTCTGCCTCCCGAGTGCTGGGTTTAAAGACGTGTACCACCAATGCCTGGCCTCAGATCTAATTTTCAAAGATTTTTAATGTTCTGGTTAGAGTTGTGGGTATGGAAATAGTGGATAAGTAGGATCAACCATATACTTTATAAATCTCCTTGGCACCTATTGCTTACTTAGTTCTTAATTTCATTACTTTAGAAGGGAGTGAGGGAGGAGGGAGGAAGGCAGAAAAATGGGAGGCACAGGGAGAGTGAACCAATCCTTTCCTTCTGACTTCAGGATCAATCTAAAACTTTTATCAGTTCTAGAAGATTCTGGAGAGAAAACAAGTTACCATGCTATGTGGTACACACCTTTGTCACTTGCCTTACCCTGGCTGCAATGCCTCAATCCCCCAGCAAAAGTCTCTGAGGGAGACCACAGAAACTGAAGGTCAAGGCTACTGTTTGTTGTGTAAGACTTAGTGCAATTAGAAAATGGTATTCTGATATTATCAGAAATGAAAACCATTAGTGTGTGTCTCATTGAACTTCATGTGCCGCCTCAATAATGTGCACACTGTTGTTCCCATGTGCCCCTGAATTTTACAGTAGTGAACTACAAAAGGTCTTCACAAGGCCCTGAAGTTTTGTGAATTCTCTCCAACCTCCTCCTACACATTTCTTCTTACACACTGTAGTTTCACAGGCCAGAGTAGGAAGTTAGTTTTTCTCTACTTTTCTAAGAAAAGCCTAGAAATACTGAATCAAGCATTGGTTCAGAAGGGGAAAAGCTTGTTACATGTGGCAATACTTCCTTATGAATAAAAAGGCAAAATTAACATAAATTGAGTACTTCCTTACTCTGACTTACACAGAAGTCAAACCTATTCTCAGAGTTTTGTTTTTCCTGAATTTTGAAATTTTGAGTGTGTATTTTTGTCTCCAGATTCCACTAGTATCAGAGGTTGATTTATTTCCAAGAAGATTTTGTTTTTCTGTCTACCTGTTGTTTGGATAAACATCACAAATTTAGTGTTATATCTTAAGTCCATTCTATTTTCCTGTGTTTACTCCAGGCCAGGATACAATCAACTTTCACCAGTTATTGTATAACTCCTAGTGGGTTCTTCACATCCATTCACCCACTACTCCACTCCATAGTAGTATTACTGTATCTCGGACTTGGTAGAATTTTCAGTACGTAAATCAGAAGCTGGAGAGATGGATCATCAATTAATAACACCGACTGCTTTTCCAGAAGACCTGGATTGATATCTGCACTCATGTAGCAGCTCATAATTATCTGTAACTCTAACCCTAGGGGATACAAATAGCTTCTTTTCTTATGGACTCTGCAGGTGCCAGACCCTTATGAGGTATATAGACATAGAAGCAAAAACCCTATACACATAAAATTATTTTTGATATTTTTTATTAGTTCAAATTAGTAACAAGCTTGTTTCACATATCAATCCCTTCTCCCTCTCCTTCCACTCACCCCACCCCTCTTCCCCCACTCCCGAACTACCCCCCACCCCATCCACCCTCCATTCCCCAGGCAGGGTAGGGCCCTCAACAGGGGCTCCCCAAAGTCCACCACATCATCCTGGGCCGGGCCTAGGCCCTTCCCCATGTGTCCAGGCAAAGAGTGGGATGAGCTCTCAAAAGCCCTTCTTAAACCAGGGAAAATACTAATCCACTAACAGGGGCCTCCTGGAGTGCAGAGGCCTCCTCATTGACATTCTTGTTCAGGGGTCTGGATCAGTCCTGTACTGGCCTCCCAGACAGCAGTCTGGGGTCGATGTGCTCCCCCTTGTTCAGGCCAGCTGTTTGTGTGGGTTTCACCACCCTGGTACAGACCCCTTCGATCTTCATTCCTCCCTCTCTGCAACTAAGTTCCAGAGTTCAGATCAGTGTATATCTTTGGATGTCTGCCTCTGCTTCCATCAGCCACTGGATGAGGCATCTAGGCAGGCATAAAAAGTAGTCATCAATCTCATTTTAGGGGAAAGGCATTTAGTTTATCCTCTCCACCATTGCCTGGATTGTCAGTTCATGTCATCCTTGTAGGTCTCTGAAAATATCTCTCCTCAGACCTATAATGGCTCCATCTAATATGGTATCTCTCATCCTGCTCTCCTCTATTCTTCCCCCAACTCAATATTTCTGCTCTTCTATTTCCTCCTCTCCTCTCCTCTTCTCCTCCTCTCATTCTGGCAGCTCCTGCTCCCCTACCCTCATGCTCCCAATTATCTCAGGAGATCCTGCCCCTTTCCATTCCTGGGGTCCATGCAATTTTCCCTTAGAGTCCTTCATGTTTCTTAGTTTCTTTGGTGAAGAGGATTGTAGGCTGGTAATCCTTTGCTCTATATCTAAAATTCGTATATGAATCAGTACATACCATGTTTGTCTTTGTGACTGGGTTACCTAACTCAGGATAGTTTCATCTGGTTCCATTCACTTGCCTGTGAATTTCAGGATTCCATTGCTTTTTTCTGCTGAGTAGTACTCCATTGTATAAATGTACCACATTTTCTCTATCCATTCTCCAGTTGAGGGGCATCTAGGTTGCTTCCAGGTTCTGGCTGTTACAAACAATGCTGCTATGAACATGGTTGAACATATGTTCTTGTTGTATGGATGTGCATTATTTGGGTATATGCCCAAGAGAGGAATTGCTGGATCTTGACGTGGACTGACTCCCATTTTTCTGAGCAACAGCCATACAGATTTCCAAAGTGGTCTTACAAGTTTTCACTCCCACCAGCAATGGAGGAGTGTTTCTTTTTCTCCACATTGTGTCCAGCAAAGATTGTCATTGGTGTTTTTGATTTTAGCCATTCTGACAGGTATGAAGTGGTATCTCAGAGTTGTTTTGAGTTGCATTTCTCTGATGGCAAAGGATTTTGAGCATTTTCTTAAGTTTCTTTCAGCCATTTCAGATTCCTCTGTTGAGAATTCTCTGTTTAGTTCTGCACCCTACTTTTTAATTGGCTAGTTTGGTGTTTTGGTAGCTAGCTTCTTGAGTTCATTGTATATTTTGGAGATCAGTCCTCTGTCAGATGTGGGGTTGGTGAAGATCTTTTCCCATTCTGTAGGCTGTCATTTTGTTTTACTGACTGTGTCCTTTGCCTTACAGAAGCTTCTCAGTTTCAGGATGTCCCTTTTATTAATTGAAGATCTCAATGTCTGTGCTACTGCTGTAATGTTCAGGAAGTAGTCTCCTGTGCCAATTCAAACAATGCAAATCAAAGTGTAATTAAATTGCACATGGTGTCTTCATCCTTTCATTCTGACATGGGGGTAGATCTAAACTTCATCAGATCTTACATCTTCTGGAGAACATCCATGCTGCCCAGGTGAGAAATGCCTTCATCACCATCAGTGCCTCTAGCTGTAACAACTTGAGGGCACTAGTAAAAGCCCAAGGAAGGCAATCAGAGGAAGCAAATGCCAGGCCTACTGTTTGTTCATGCAACACAACTGAGGGAAAGTTAGAAAATAATACTTATTTCTGTGCTGAGGAATTTTAGAAAAAGTGAATTATTTTTGAGAGATATACCAGATAATCATCCCTTCAATAGTTTAAACGTAAGCTGCCTCACTCAAATATAAAAATTCAGAGTTGGATTTTCTGGGTCAATACAGGTAAATACAGGTCAATAGAATGAACTTAAGGTATAACCATAAATTCAGACATGTTTATCCAAACAACAGATAGACAGAAAAAAATCTTTGTTGAAATAAATCAACCTCTGATACTAGTGGAATCTGGAGACAAAAATACAAATTCAAAATTCAGGAAAAACAAAACGCTGAGAATAGGTTTGGCTTCCGTGAAAGTCAGAGTAAGGAAGTACTCAATTTATGTTAATTCTGCATTTTTATTCATGTGGTAGTCTGAATGTAAATGACCCCCATAAGCTCATAGGGAGTGGTACTATTAAGAGGTATGGTCTTGGAGGAAATGGGTGTGGGCAGCATTTTTTGTCTCCCATGCTCAAGCTATGTCTAGTTCTGTTCAATTTCTTTCGCCTGCCAATCACAATGTAAGATTCTCAGTTCCTTCTTCATTAGTATATCTGCCTGAATGCCATTATGTCTTGCCATGATGATAATGGACTAAACCTCTGAACTGTAAGCCAGATGAATTAAATGTTTTCTTTTATAAGAGTTGCTGTGGTCATGGTGTCTCTTCACAGGAATAGAAACCCTAACAAACATAGGGTCATAGGCTTCTGGGAATAGAACTAACTCCATCACCAAAAAGAATGCTTTTTCCTCAGAATTAATGTCAGGGTTCTTCTTCCCCATATTTAGTTCTTGACTACTTACATTGGAATGACCTTCTTTCTTTGATGTGTTTTCACATTTTATTTAGTGTTTGGTATTATAAAATTATTGCACAATTATTTACTTTTTTCAAAATTTTATTTTTATTTTAAATGTGTGTGTGTGTGTGTGTGTGTGTGTGTGTGTGTGTGTGTGTGTGTGAATGCAGAACACACAGATGCCAATGGGTATCATCAGACTTCCTTGAGATGGAGTAACAGACCTTTGTAAGCTCCACAACATGGATGCTGAGAACTGAGTTTGGATCATCAGCAAAGACAGTCAGTACTCACTTTTTTCAGCTGAGCCATCTATCCAGCTCCTTGTTTACTTATTGTTTTCATTTTTTGTTTGACAACCTAAGCCTCATTAGATCACACATTCTATGAGGTTACAATTCTGTACTTCTTATACATCATTGTCACATCTGTGTCAGCAGTTACTTGAATTGAATAGTGATACAACACATATAATAAATAAGCCCTTCATCCACGGTATAGCTGCTTTCCATCCAAGGTACAAATTGGATGGTGTAATAAAAGATTTTTTAAATGTTATATCTATGGCTCCACATCAGACCATCCAATTTAAATGCTCAAAAGTAAAGTGCAGTCATAACTGTTACTGAAATTTCCTGTGGACTTGAAGATCTATAAATAGAAATAACTCCTCCCTCCCTTGCCTATTTCAGTATTTATAAAAAGTGTAAAGTACATTAGAATCTCCTGTGAATTCTGGTAAGCTAGGCTTCTAATTTTGAACACCAGAGAAAAGATTAAACTACATCATGAAGCTTCTAGGTGGAGCTAGGGTCTCTGATCCATTGGCCACTTTGTGTATCTAGGTCAACAATGTTGTTAAAATCCAACTCTTCTAGTTCCAGTTAAGTGAGGTGCAGCAAAAATAAAGCAACATGGAACTCTCACTGTTATGAAGCTCCAACACTCTGATTAGTTGTAAGAGGAAATAACATGAAATCAATGTTAAAAATGCATTGGACTAAAAAAAAAGAAAGAAAGGAATGAATGAATGAAGGAAGGAAGGAAGGAAGAAAGAAAGAAAGAAAGAAAGAAAGAAAGAAAGAAAACTGTAAATTTCAGTTACATTTAGATGTTCATGAACCCTATCATTATAAAGCCAATATCATGATCACATCCTATGATGGGAGCTGGGGGTATTTTGGCTGTCAGAAATGCTTGTGAAGCCCAAGATCCTGTCACAACCAATGACACTCACAAACTGAGCAAAATGATAAGTGGGTTGCTAAAACTGGTGTGGCATCCAGCCACTGCAGGCACTGGAAGTTTCTTGTCTTCTCATTACTGGGTGGTACATGGAGGTGAAAGTAAAGCTTGCTGAATATCAGTCCAAAGAGAATCTACTCCAGAGCACACCCCCCCAAAAATTGGCAAAGGTTAATTTAACTACCATCTGGTTTGAATTGTGTTTCTGCAATCAACTGAAATTATCCTCTTGCTTGAATTCTATTAATGAATAGGGATTTTTTCTTCTATCTAAAACAGATTCTGAAGGGGCTACGAATGAAACGCCACACTGGCTGAAGTTATCTCTCTTTCAAAGTGACTCTTCAGATTCATGAAAAAGTTGGGAATATCTTACTCTATATTTAATATTGAAAATACAAGTGGGGTATGGTAGTGAGCATCTGTAATCTCAGCACTATGGAGCCAGGGACAGGTGGATCTCTGTGAGTTTGAGGCCACCTTGGTCTTTATAGTGACTTTCAGTTCAGCCAGGGCTACATAGTGAGGTTATGTCTGGGGAAAAATACAAATGACACAGAAAGATCTATTTTAATGTATAATATATATAATCATATGTTCTTGCTAATTGCTAGCTATCCACTGTTTGGTTCCTCAGTTAGGATCTAGAGTGATTCTAATACGGAACAATGGTGACACCTTTAAGAAGTGTGGTTTAATCTCCATATGTTATTGGCATAAAAACTGAATGGTACATCAATGGGATCTAAGTAAAGAACAACACTCATAAATAATGATTTTTGATAAAGAAGCCAAAATTATACAATGGAAAAGAGGAAGAATCTTCAACAAATGGTGCTGGTTTAATTGGATGCCAGCATACAAAAGAATGCAAATATATCTGTGTCTATCACCCTGGACAAAACTCAAGCCCAAGTGGACAAGGACCTCAACCTAAATCCAGATACACTGAATTTGATAGCCTTGAAGAGCTTTGTCAAGGAGACAACTTCCTAAATAGAATAATAATACCACAGGCACTAAGATCAACAATTAATAAATTCGACCTCATGAAACTAAAAGGACTCTGTAAGTCAAAGGTCATCATTAATAGGACAAAACAGCAGCCTACAGGATGGGAAAAAGTCTTTATCAAGGCCACATCTGACAGAAGGCTGATTTCCAAAGTAAGTAAAGAATTAAAGGAACTAGAAATAACAAACCAAATTATCAAATGAAAAAAAATGGGGTACAGATCTAAACAGAGAATTCTCAACAGAATGGGTGAGAAACACTTAAAGAAATGTTCAACAACCTTAAGCATCAGGGATTTGGAAATCAAAATGACTCTACGATTCCATCTTACAACTGGCAGGATGTTTAAGGCTCATGCTGGAGAGGATGTAGAGCAAGGGGAACACTCCTCCAGTGCAGGCAGAAGTACAAACTTGTATAACTAATTTGGAAATCAATATGGATGTTTATCAAAAATTTGAGAATCACTTTACCTCAAGACCCAGCTATAGTACTCTTGGGAATATATCCAAAGGATGCCCAATCATACTATAAGGACACTTGCTCAGCTATGTTCGTAGAAGCTTTATTTGTAATAGTCAGAACCTGGAAACACAACTCCAAGATATATAGGATGACTAACCAGACCTGGCCATCTCCTGTGGCTAGGCAAGACTTTCAGTGGAGGGGTTGGGACACCAATTCATCCACATAACCTTGGACCTACAGTCTGTCCTACCTATATAATGTGTTGAGTTAAGGGTAACACAGAGATTGTGGGAGTGGCCAGCCAATGACTATTCTAGCCTGAGATCCATGCCAGGAGAGTGATCCCATCCCTGACACTGCCTGGAGCTGCAGGACCCACAGGCTGAATGACCCAGAGATCTAGAATAGAACCAAACAAAATTGGAGAAAAAAGTCATTGTATTGATGTCTAATGCTATTCTGTTATACTGAGATTGATGCCTAGCCCAATGATAATCAGAGAGGCTTAATCCAGCAACTGATGAAAACAGTTGCAGAGTTACATAGCCAAACAATAGGTGAAGATCCAGTGTTTGCTTCATGTATAAAATTTGAATTTTATATTTTTATAATTGTAATTACACCAATTTTAAATTAGAAACAAACTTCTTTTACATGCCAATCCCAGTTCCCTCTCCCTCTCCTCCTCCCCTGCCCCCCACTCCCTATCCCAACCCCTTTCTGCTCCCCAGGGAGCATGAAGCCTTCCATGGTGGATCTTCAAAGTTTGTCATCATTTAGAGCAGGACCTAGCCCCTCACCCGATTTCATTTTCTACCTCACAGTACTGCTTCCATGCATTTCTGCCATGATGGACTATGTCTTCTGGATCATGTGCTCACATAAATCCTCAAGATGGTTATGTCAGTTAGTTTTTCATAAAACAGAAAAACAACCAATACAATTGTTTATGAGTTAACCAGTTCATTCATTTAACAAGTATTTGAATTCCATATTACTGAACATACCCTTAGAATTTAGATGAATCAATTTACAGTGTTGGTAATGTATACATCAAAATTCCACTTCCACTAAACCACACATTCATAGTGTTTTATATTGTTTAACTCTATACTGAGAAATGTATCTGTCTTACCAACTATACACAATTCTCTTTTTACATATTTTTATTTTTAAGATAATATAACTACAGCACTCTCTTTTCCCTTTCCTCCCTCTAAATCCTTTAAACACCCTTCCCTGCTTTTCTTGAAAGTCATAGCATCTTTTTTCCACTAATTGTTATTACACACACCACACCACACACACACACACACACACACACACACACACACACACACACACACACACACACGTATACATACATGTATAGTCCACATATTATTTCTATGTATGTTTTCAGGACTGACCATTTGGTACTCGACAACCAATTTGTGCATTCTTCCCTGGAGAAGACCAACTCTCATGCTCCATGCTTTCTTTAGTTATCTATAAGTCTGTATGTCAGGTTGAAGACTAGTGGACTTTTCTCAGTCCAGTTTGTCATGTCTACTGCTATTATCCTTGTTCAGCTCACGATTGGACAGTCATGTTGTTGAGACTTCATAGGTGCAGTTTTTATATTACTAGGAGGCAAAAATCTCACAGTAAACTCCCTGATTCTCCGGTCCTTACAATCTCCTTACAATCTTTCTGACTCTTCTTCTGCAAGGGGAAGTGTTTTGTAGATGTATCCATTGGGACTAGGCTCCACAACTCTAAATTTTGATTTGTTTCACACACACACACACACACACACACACACACACACACAGATAGATAGATAGAGAGAGAGAGAGAGAGAGAGAGAGAGAGACAGAGAGAGAGACAGAGAGAGAGAGAGAGAGAGAGAGAGAGAGAGAGAGAGAGAGAGAGAGAGAATGTTTGTTTTGAGTTTGTGTTTGTATGCCACATCACTGGAGGTCAGAGCACAACTTGAGGAGCTCATCAGTTCTATAGTTCTAGCACGAAGGTTCTGAAGACTGCATTCGGGCAGTAAGTACCATTAATTTCTAAGCCATCTCTTCATCACACACCAACCTCATATCTTTTAAAGTCATTTAATTTTATCATTCTAACCACTAAATCACTTTCACACTGCCTTTAAATATTCTGTAATTTTATATTTCAACAATGTGAGACTTACCCTGGTACACTATTCTGCCCACAGATTGATAGTATTTGATGGGCTTACCACTTGCTTTGTGCTGGTTCTCACTCCAGAAATCTCAGTGTTCAAATATGTCTTCACTTAAAATACTATAGTGAATGTAGGAGAAAGTCTGGACACATACGAGCAGATGCACATACGAGCAGATGAATGGGCATTGTAAGAATATCCACAAGGTCTGCATAAGCTTAAGTTAGAAAAATTCCCACCAGGGAGAAGAGCAAGTGGACAAGAAGTCCTACTCCTAGCCTAGGAGATATTATTAGTACTTCATAGGTTAGTAGAGACAAAGTCATTTTTCTTAAGTGGAGTGACACTGACAATATCAACCTGACTCCAGGGCTTACTCCATATGCAGACTCAAACAGCCAACACAAAGCAGAATCCATGTTTTGTTTTACTTTGTTAAGGATGAAAGAAAAATCTGATAATTAGATGAAAGATAAATCTGATAAAAGAGGTAGAGAGAATCTTGGTGGAATTGGAGGAGGGTAACAAATATGATCAAAATATGTTGCATGAAATATTAAAAATAAATAAACATATTAGTTTGAAAATGTCTAGACAGTTTCTTTGTTTGAACTACAAAATGGAATCTATTGGCCTCTAGCTCCTTTCAAGGAGGTTGTGACAGAGAGACAGTATATTAGTTAATTTTTTGTTGATGCAACCAAATACCATGTCCAAAAGCAACTTCCAGAGAAATTTATTTTTACTTAGGTTTCCAGAGTCCATAATGCCAGAAAAATTATGGTGACAGAAGCAGGAATTCAGGAGACAACATGTCAACCACACACAGGAGGTCAAGAGAAGCGGGGAGAAGGGCAAAGTTATAAGCTCTCAAAACCCATCTCCAGTGACATACTTCCTCCAGTAAGGCTTCACCTCCTTGGGAAGGCTGTGTAACCTCCCCAAATTGCACCACCAACTGGAGACATCATGAGCCTCGAGGAGACATCTAAACACTATCAGTTACTTAGCAAAAACAAGGTGAGACAGAGTAGCCAGAGTTAAAACAGTGGGGTGAATTTCTGTGAATGGATTTTACTGGAAAAGAGCACCACAGCTAGTGATTGCTGTGGAGTCAAGGGTGCGAACACTTAGATTAACCTTATAATCCTATGATAAAGACAAAAGAATGAGAAATCAGACCATTCAAAAACCTGATAAATGATAGCTAGATTTGATTTTTAGAGCAGGGGGATAAAATTTACCTTTAATATCCAAGAGACTTGTAAGATAAATAAAAGAAATAGAAATAATGTTTTTGTAGAATAGCATTTATAAATATAAATATTTAGCAAGAAATACATGCCTCCAAAGTCCTATGAAACAAAAGAAAAAGCTACATTTCTATATCCCATGGATACATATTAAAAATTATATGCACTAATCAATAAAGTGCGAAGGGGCTGATGAAACAGACTGTATTTTTCTAGGACAGTAATTTTGTCCTATGAATTATTTATAAGGAAAGTGAAGTAGAAGCAAAAGAAATATGAAAGCATAATGCTTACCTTATCAGTCATAATCTTTCAAACATCAGCAATGAAGTTATAATCATCTACCACACGCTGGGCCATCAAGGAATAAGTAACAATGTGTCATGTAAAAAGTGTATGGTAATATGTAAAATAAATTAATCCCTGTTGAGTTACTAAGTGTCTGCTGTGAGTTTTCCTTAATTCAGGCTTCTTTCCCTCAGAGCAAAGTCAAAGAAACAAACAAATAAAATGGGTAAAAGCATATTTGCAGGAGTGAGTTTGCCCAGTAAGGGCATCTTCTGCCTGTGGTCTTTCTAATATGTCTGACAATATGAACATTAAGGGCGCTAAAATCCATAGTCATTCATGCTTCCTTCTACATGTGAGCAAAGTGAAGCCTGATGAGATAGGATCATAGTAACAGCTGTTTAGTGGCAGTAGCAAAATATGGATCATTGCTTCCTAGTAATCTTTCTTTTTTTGCTATTCCCCAACTTTGTAATGGTTGGACTTCATTAACAGATCTTCGGGCTTGAAGATCACAGAGGAAACTGAAAGGCTCCTCTAGTTGCGTCTTTGATGATGTTTCAGAGAACATTAAACTGGAAGGGCAAGACCCATGATGAAACTGAGTGGCACCAATCCATGGACTGAAATCCCAGATGAAATAAAAGGGTTGCATGGAGAGAAAGACAGCCAAGTTTAGGTACTTTCTTTTCTGTTTTCTGGCCTACTATGATTTACTACAACTTTATGCCTCCCCCTCCATGATTGAATAAACAACATAACCAACAGTCTGAATAATCCAATATTACTCTAAATTGTTTTTGCCAAGCACTTATTAATCAAGACATTTTATTTCTTATAATTAAAATCTAATTATGTCACTCCTCCTTCCCTCTCTTCCCTCCAATACTTCCTAGGATTTCCTTACTCCCTCTCAAATAGATGGCTTTGCTTACATTGATTATGGTTACTACACACACAGAGATACAAACACACACACAAACACACACACACACA
The DNA here is from genome assembly GCF_003668045.3 of Cricetulus griseus. Classification (NCBI taxonomy): domain Eukaryota; kingdom Metazoa; phylum Chordata; class Mammalia; order Rodentia; family Cricetidae; genus Cricetulus; species Cricetulus griseus. The sequence goes on from NC_048601.1 coordinate 41,010,195, forward strand.
CACACACACACACACACAGAGAGAGAGAGAGAGAGAGAGAGAGAGAGAGAGAGAGAGAGAGAGAGAAGCATGTACTTTTAATACAGCCTGCTGAGTTCATATTTTGCAGTGTGTGTGTGTGTGTGTGTGTGTTGTGTGTGTGTGTGTGTGTGTGTGTGTGTGTGTGTGTGGTTTAAAATCTCAGGGATGATCACTTTGGATTGGATAACCTGTTAAAAGTTTCCTCTCTGGGAGAAACCACTTTTCCACAGTCATCAGTTGCTTGTAATTTTTTGTTTAGGGATGAGACCCATGAGATTTCTCCCTTCTATGTTAGCATCTTTCTTAATATTACATTCCACATTTGTTGTTTTATTTTTGAATCCATATTTTGAAGCATCATGGCTGTAATTTCTTTATGATTTCTAGTAGAAACAATTTCACAACAGACTTCTTGGTCCTCTGGTCCTTATGACTTTTCTTCCCTCTCTTCCATGATGTTACTAAGCATTAAGTTCAGGGGTTCTATTCTAGATGTATCCATTGGGGTTTCACTCCCCAATATCATATAAAATACAAAGTAATATGTATTGTTTTATTGTAAATAAATAAAAATAATATACACCTTCAAGGCTTTACCACACATCTTTGGTAATATTTTACCTTCCTTTCTCCCTCTCTTTATATATTGAACTAAGTCTGCCCTCCCCAACTATATACACTCTTTATTTCTATTTTTCCCATTTGGTAACAGCCAAGGAAACTTATCTACAACTTCACAGGTCTAATTCAGAAAGTATTTTAGAAAGAAGTAATAACATGTAAAAGAAAATCAAACTTCAACTTGCAATGACTTTCACTATTATCTGACACAGGTGTTACTGATGTTATAAAATTATCATATGACCATTAGTACAATGACTACAGGAATTTTCAAAGGTAGTAAGAGCTAAAATTTATTTTGTACCTGTATTATACTGCCTTATAGAGGTTTTCTGTGTATTAAAACACTTATTGAGCATGCACACATACTTGTTAACATTATGTTATCAGTTTCTACAAGAGTACCGAGATACTGTGAGATTAAGAAAATAACATAATCCTACTGTCAGGCAATACCATTTATCAATTTTTCCATGGTGTAAGAAGGGACTTTGAGAGCCCATCCCATGTTAAGGGGTGCTTTCTAGCCCTAGACAGATTGGGGAGGGCCTAGGCCCTGCCCAGGATGATATGGTGGACTTTGGGGAGCCCCCAGGGAGGGCCCTGCCCTCCCTGGGGAGAGGAGGAGGAATAGGGTAGGGGCCTGGTGGGATATTGGCAGAAAGCAGAGGAAGAGGGAGAAGGGATTGACATGTGAAGCAAGCTTGTTCCTAATTTGAATTAATAAAAAAAAAAGAATTAAAAAAGCAGTCTTTAAAAAACAAAGACAAAAAATATAAAACCTAAACTTAATATAGCAAAAAACATATTAGTTGGTGTGCTGTATTTTGTTCTTGATTGTGATTTGAAAATACAAAACCAACCAAACAAACTAAGCACTGATGTTGAGAATAAGAAAGTGAAATGTTGACTATGTATGAATATGTCATGACTCCATAAGGATGACTCAGAGAATAACATATGGAACAGACTATAGGTTAAGATCTAGTTCTCAGTTTTGAGGTCTCATGACTCGTAAACGGCTCACAATTCTCTTTTGATCTTTATATTCTTACAGTGAGACAAAGGATAATTAAATCATATGTGCCTATTGTTTTGGGCATATTGATCTAGCCTGTGAACCAGGGAAATAGTAGCCCCACAGGGAAGGATTTTCTATTGAGGAAGTAGAGTAAAGACCACATCCTTCAAATTTCCCTTTTCTATGTTTTGTTTTGTTTTTCTTTCTATTTAAGGTCACTTGAAAGATTATCCTGTCTAATAGACATGCCTTTGTGTTGTTCACCATGCTTCTGGGCATTAGTATGCTTCTCTTCACATGAGTAAAATCTCTTTCACAGGAATGCTTTCTAACAAATTTGCCAGGGACACAGATTTGCCAGGATAAGCATTAGTTAAGGAAGAGAGGGTAGAGATTCTTTAAATTATTGAAGTACAATGGGGATATCATTCCTAAGGAAAGATTACTGGAGCAGTCACCATTTGTAGATTTTTATTTATTTATTTATTTATTTATTTATTTATTTATTTATTTTGCAGATTTTTTTATTTGAATTAGAAACCAGATTGTTTTACATGACAATCCCAGTTCTCTTGTCCCTCCCACGCCTAACTAAAACCCTACCTATCAAATATCCATTCTGTTTCCCCTGGATGGTGAGTCCTTCCATAGTGTGTCATCAGAGTCTATCGTGTGCTTTGGGATAGGTCCTAGGCCTACCCCCATGTGTCTTGGCTCAGGGAGTATTCTTCTATGTGGAATGGGCTCCCAAAATCCCCACCTGTGCTAGGGATAAGTACTGAACAACTACAGTAGGTCCCATATATTTCCGAGGTTTCCTCACTGAAACCCATGTTCTTGGGATCTGGATCAGTCCCATGCTGTCATCCGAGCAATCAGTCTAGGGAGCAAGAGTTCCCGCGATGTTCAGGTCAGCTGTTTATGTGGGTTTCACCAGCCTAGTCTCTACCCCTTTGCTCTTCACTCGTCCTTCTTTGTATCTGGATTGCAGTTCAGTTCAGTTATGAGTTGTGGGTGCCTGCTTCTACTTCCACCAGCTGCTGGATGAGTGCTATCAGGTGGCATATAAGTCAGTCATCAATCTCATTATCAGGGGAGGGCATTTAAGGTAGCCTCTCCTCTGTTGCTTAGATTGTTAGCTGGTGTCATCTTTGTAGATCTCCAGACATTTCCCTAGTGCCTGATTTCTCTCTAAACCTAAAATGTCTCCCTCTTTATGGTATCTACATTCTTGTTATCTTCTGTTCATCTGCTGACACAAACTTTCTGCTCCCTCATGTCCTCTGAATCCTTCCTCTTCTCACCTTCTCATTCTCCTAGCTCCCTCCCCCCTTTTCCCGTGTTCCCAATTTGCTCAGGGGATCTTGTCCCTTTCCCCTTCTCCAGGGGATCATATATGTCTCTCTTAGGATCCTCCTTGTTTACTAGGTTCTCTGTCAGTGTGGATTGAAGGCTGGTAATACTTTATGTCTAAAATCCACATATGAGTGAGGACATACCATGTTTGTGTTTTTTTGTGATTGGGACACCTCGCTCAGAATGGCTTCCTCTAGTTCCATCCATTTTCTTGCAAATTTCAAGAATCCATTCCCCCCCCCCCCCCCCCGCTGAGTAGTACTCCATTGTTTAAATGTACCACATTTTCTCTAACCATTCTTCAATTGAGGTGCATCTAGGCTGCTTCCAGTGTCTGGCTATTACAAATAGTGCTGCTACGAACATCCTGAACAGATAGATGTACTTGTTGTATGAATGTGCTTCTTTGGGTATATGCCTAAGAGGGGAATTGCTGGATCTTGTGGTAGACTGATTCCCATTTTCTTGAGGAGTCACCGTACTGATTTTCAAAGTGGCTGTACAAGTTGGCACTCCCACCAGCAGTGGAGGAGTGTTACCCAAGGTATTTTATGTTGTTTGTGTCTATTGTAAAGTTTGATGTTTCTCTGATTTCTTTCTCCACCAATGTGTCATCAGTATATAGTAGGCTACAGATTTTTTTGAATTAATCTTGTATCCAGCCACTTTGCTGAAGGTGTTTATCAACTGTGGGATTTCCCTGGTAGAGATTTTTGGGTCACTTGTGGAGACTATCATATCATCTGCATATAGTGAGTGTTTGATTTCTTCCTTTCTGATTTGTATTCTCTTGATCTCCTTTTGTTGTCTTATTTCTCTACCTAGAACTTCAAGGACAATGTTGAAGAGGTGTGGTGAGAGTGGATAGCCTTATCTTGTACCTGATTTTAGAGGAATTGCATTCAGTTTCTCTCCATTTAATTTGATGTTGGCTGTCAGCTTGCTGTATATTGCTTTTATTATGTTGAGGTATGTTACTGTTATCCCTGATTTCTCCAAGACCTTTATCATGAAGGGGTTTTGGATTTTGTCAAAAGCTTTTTCAGCATCTAGTGAGATGATCATGTATGTTTTTTTCCTCAGTCTCTTTATATGGTGGATTACATGGATGGATTTTCATGTGTTGATTCATCCTTGTATCCCTGAGATGAAGCCAACTTGATCATTGTGGATGATTTCTCTGATGTGTTCTTGGATTTGATTTTCAGTATTTTATTGAGAATTTTTGCATCAATGTTCATAAGGGATATTGGTCTGTAATTCTCTTTCTTAGTTGTGTCTTTGTGTGGCTTGGGTATGAAGGTTATTGAAGCTTCGTAAAAAAAGTTTGGCAATGACCCTTCTGCTTCTATTTTGTGGAATACTTTGAAGAGAATTGGTAGTAGCTGTTATTTGAGTTTCTGGTAGAATTCTGAAGTGAAACCATCTGGCCCTGATTTTTATTTTTTATTTTTTGGTTGGGAGACTTTTGCTGACTCCTCCTATTTCATTAGTCATTATTTGTCTATTTAAGTTGCTTATCTGTTCTTGATTTAATCTTTTTAAGTGAAATCTGTCCAGAAAATTGTCCATTTCCTTTATCTTTTTGAATTTTGAGGAATATTGGTTTTCAAAGTATGACCTTATGATTCTCTGGATTTCCTCTGTGTCTGCTGTTATGCCCCCCTTTTCATTTCTGATTTTAATTGATTTGCATGTTCACTCTCTGCTGTTTGGTAAGTTTTGATAAAGGTTTGTCTATCTTGTTTTTCTCGAAGAACCAACTCTTTGTTATATTGATTTTTTGTATTGTTCTCCTAGTTTCCATTTTATTGATTTCAGCCCTCAATTTGATTATTTCCTGGTGTCTGCTCCTCTGGTGTGTATTGGCTTTTTTGTGTTCTAAAGCTTTCAGTTGTTCTGTCAATTCTCTGGTGTGACTTTTCTCCAGTTTCTTCATGTGGGCACTTAATGCTATGAACTTTCCTCTTAGCACTGCTTTCAAAGTGTCCCATAGGATTGGATATGTTGTTGTCCGCATTCTCATTGAATTCTAGGAAATCTTTAATTTCCTTTTTTTATTTCTTCCTTGACCCAGGAATTGTGCAGTTGGGTGTTACTTAATTTTCATGAGTTTGTAGGTTTTCTGTAATTCGTGTTGTTGAATTCTAACTTTAAACCATGGTGGTCTGATAAGATACAGTGGGATATTTCAATTTTTTGGTACCTGTTGAGGTTTGCTATGTTGCCAAATATGTGTTCAATTTTAGAGAAGGTTCTATGTGATGCTGAGAAGAAGGTAAATTGTTTTGTATTTGGATGTTCTATAGATATCTGTTAAGTCCCATTGGGCCATAACTCCTATTAGTTCCTTTGCTTCTTTCTTAAGTTTCTTTCTGCTGTTCCTTTCCAGTGGTGAGAGTGGGGTGTTGAAGTCTCCCACTATAAGTGTGTGTAGTTTTATGTGTGATTTGAGTTTTAGTAATGTTTCTTTAACAAAATTGGATGCCTTTGTATTTGAGGCATAAATGATCAAAAGAATTGAGATTTCATCCTAATGTATTTCTCCTGTGATGAGTAGGAAGTGACCTCCTTCATCTCTCTTGGTTGATTTTAGTTTAAAGACCAATTTGTTGGATATTAGGATTGCTACCCCTGCTTGTTATTGGGTCCATTTCATTGTAAAATCTTTTCCCAACCTTTAATTCTTAGGTACTGTCTATCTTTGAAGTTGAGGTGTGTTTCTTGTATACAGCAGAAGGATGGATTCTGTCTTCTTATTCATTCTGTTTGTCTGTGTCTTTTTATAGCTGAGTGAAGACCATTATTGTTGAGGGATATTAATGACCACTGATTGTTCATTCTTGTTTGTTTTTGATTTGTTGATGGTGGTGAGATTATGTGTGGTATTCCATCCCTTTTACCTTTTGGCTGTTGGTAAAGTGGAATTATCTATTGCCTATAGTTTTCTGATTGTAGTTAACTTCTTTGAGTTGCAGTTTTCCTTCCAGAAATTTCTGTAAGGCTGGATTGGTGGATGTGTATTGTTTGAATCTTGTTTTCTCCATCTATATTGATTGAAAGCTTTGCTGGGTATAGTAGTCTTGGCTGGCATCCTTGGTCTCTCAGTGTAGGCAGAATATCTATCCAGGATCTTCTGGCTTTCAGAATTTCCATGGAAATGTGATGTGTAATTCTGAATGGTTTGCCTTTATGTTACTTGACCTTTTTCCTTTGCTGCTCTTAATATTTTCTCTGTATTCTGTATGTTTGGTGTTGTGATTATTATGTGGCAAGGAGACTTTTTTTTTGGTTCAGTCTATTTGGTGTTCTGTAGGCTTCTTGTATTTTCATTGGCATGTCTTTCTTTAGGTTGGGAACATTTTCATCTATGATTTGGTTGAATATGTTTTCTGCGCCTTTGAGTTGAATTTCTTCACCTTCTATACCTATTATTCTTAGGTTTGGTCTTTTCATGGCATCCCATATTTCCTGGATATTTTGTGTTTGGGATTTGTGGGACTTAAGATTTTCTTTGGTTGATGAGTCTATTTCTCCTAGTGTATCTTCAACTCTTGATATTTTCTCTTCCATCTCTTGTATTCTGTTGTTTATGCTTGCATCTGTAGTTCCTGATCATTTACTCACCTTTTCTAATACCAGCATTCCCTCAGATTGTGCTTTCCTTATTTTCTCTATTTCAGTTTTTAGGTCTTGAACTGTTTCCTTGAGAGATTTGTTAATATCTTGTATTTTTTCTTCCATTTCTTTAAGGGATTTTTCTCATGTCCTTTTTGGGGTCCTCTATTTTTTAAGGTCATTCTTTTCTGCTTCACTGCATTGTGATCCTTAGGTCTTGCTGGTGTATGGTTCCAAGTCTCCGGTGGTATCATATTGGGTTTTCTGTTTTTGAATGTGCTTTTACATTGTCCTCCTCTCACCCTTTCTTCTGGTGCATGTATCAGGAGTCTCTTCCTCTCCTGGTGGCTAGGTGACAAGGTTCCCTTCTGGTAGATGCAAACAGTTCCAATACTCTGATGTCTGTCCTATTCTCATGGATGAAGGTGACACTGTTACTGGGACCTTGGCAGTGTCTGGATGTGTTGGATCCTGCTGCTGAGTTTGGATTAGGTGAGCAGACCCCTGGAGTCAGATGTTTCCTCATTTGTAGATTTATTTCCTTACAAAACTTGTCTCCTTTATCTTGTCTTCATGAAAATTTCAGTAGTTCAATCCCCACAAAAACACAATTTATGCTAGTTGTAATGACAGTCAGAGTGTATGCAAAGTCATACTGTGCTCCAGAAACCTTCCAGCATTTCATAAAGCATGTGGGAACAAAAACATAGGCAATCTGCCGCCTTCACTGCATTAAGGTTTTGAATTTTTGGAAGGTCATGCATGGGTGTCACTTCCATTATTATGCCTTAAAAATTATGGGAAGGGAGTGAATATGTAGCTCCAGTGGTAGAATGTTGGGGGATATTTGATCACACTCGGAACCTTGAATTTACATTTGCATTAATTAAATCAAATTAACCATCACTCAGGAGGCTGAGTTAGCAACTAGCTGACAAATAATCTTAGAGCATCACAGGGCATCTGAAAGATATAGAGAGACCCATCAGAAGTAATTGGGAGGGATTTTGTTTGGTGTAGCAGAAGGAAGAGCTCTTTTGGAGATACCAGGAAAGAGAGAAGGTTAGCTAAGAGCTACCCAATCTCTCTGAGCTATCACATTTTCACCCCAGGCATTGAATCTTGAGCCTTATTTATAAATACAATGATAGAGGCTTAAAGTTACCTTTAGCAGCAGTGGCAGAGATAGTGCCTAGTTGAACAGAATTCCCAACAGGCTGTAGCCTGAGTGGCCAAGCTGCTAGAGAAGCATGTCAGTAACTGTCGAGTTGCAATTGCTGGCCAAAATTGCAGTAGATTAAGACATGGCCACTATGCAAAATACAAAACAACAGTAGAACACTTGTCTGTTACCCACAAAGCCCTGGGTTTGAACCCCAGCGCCACATAAACTGCACATGGTAGTTCATGTCTTCAATCTCAATATTTGAGAGTCAGGAGTATCTCAGAACTCAGTGATGTTTGGCCTTGATCTTTCAAGGCCAGCTTGGGCCACATGAGCCTTTGTCTTAATTAATAAAATGTGAGTACAATTTCACCTATTTCCAGAAAGCACTGAAATTGTGGAGAATAGTGACTGACTGAAATATTTGACATGGTTTTGAGTTTTCTGGGCCCACTTATTCACACATTATAATAAAATCAGTTACCTTGAATCCTGACCAGACTCCACTTGAATTTAATTTGAGAAGCTATTTTCATGTTGGAGGGTTTTTATAATTATTTAAGCACCACAGAAAAACATTAGGGAAATGTATGTTACTACCAAGAGTATTCTGTTACCACCACAGAATTGTGATGACTTAAAGAACAGACCATATAGGAGGCACACACAAGTAGATAGATAACAAATACCCAAAGTAAGCACATAAGAGAAGCACCCATAAGACCAATAAAGATAAGTGATGTGTCTCATAATTTCCACCAATTAAGTAGTGGAAACATCTTAAGACGGGTTTCATATTCAAAGGAGAGAAAACAACAAAAGAAGCATCCCTTCTACCTAAGGATGATGATGCATAATCCTGGCATTAACAGTTTAATTAAGAAATAGTCCAAAAACCAAGGTGAAGAAAGTGTCTAAAAATTGAAACAACCAACACTACTCAGCCACATGGGAAGGAAAGGTAAACACATATAAGAAATGTCTTTATAGCCAAATGTTTACCCCAAACATTACTGAACCTCTCAGCATAAAACAAAGATGCTATTTGGATTTACCTCTAAAAAGCATGGATATCTTTGAAAATACCAAGGAAACTTCTCAGAGATTTTATTACTGCATGTAGGTATGAGTTGTCTGAATACCATTTTCTTCTGTATCTACCTCCAAACAAATCCCACAAAAGATGTGTGAAGACTCTGGAGACCACCAACATGGATTTGTGAAGCAGGAGCCTCTGAGCTTCTTCCTATTACATTGGTAGACAATCTATAATCTTCAATAGGCCTATGATGACCTTGTCATTTCTAATGGTGGCTCACACAACTTTCAAAACATTCAACAATTTCACATTATCTGATTATTTGTTCATTTTATTTAAAAAGACTCCTCATCTGTATTTTTCTTATACTAATCTCATTTTACCAAAAGTTTTTTCTTCTTACTGTCTCCTGCATGTATATAATACGTACCCTGCATACACATTAACATTTACATAGCATCCTTATGTTAGTTACTTTTGTATCTCTGTTTGAAGTTCCCTTAACACACAGGAGGCAAAATTGATATAGGCACATGGTTTCAAATGAGAGAGTCCATGGTTGCTTGGCTTCATACATTTCATTTAGGCAAAAATCATTATGGTGGTGTGAGTGTATGACAGAGTTGAGAGGTTCACTTCATGGTAGAGTATGGATTAGAAATAAGGAAACAGAAAGGTCAAGGGTAAAATGCCAGAGATTCAATCTCAGTGACTATTTGCTCCAATGAGACTCACACTCCTAATGTTTCCATCTCTTCTCAAGATAATACCACTAACTGGGGCCCTAGACTTCAATATATGCAAAACATAATAGTCCTATTAACCTGGACCATGTAACTACTTTCATTTTCTCTGTTCCTATTTGGCATCCTCTGCAGGTTGTGGTACCCAAGAACACATTAGTCTGGTCTTCTGTACCCTTCCATTCTTGCCATCTGCATTTGCTGAAGGGGCAAAACATATGCCTCATAACTGTATTGAATAAATACTTGTTGAGTTCACAGAAAAAGTGACTGCTCCACAGATGCTTAGAAAGTAACATTTATTATGAATATTTAAAGTAAATCTTTGGCTTAAGAAGGGAGATTGCCTTCTCATGAAGCATAGTGATACAAGTGCAATGAAAGTACTAATTGTATACTCATCTCTCCTCTACTCTTATTAATCTGATTCCCAGAAAACAAAGAAGAAACAGATGAAGAAAACAACATATGTATCATAGGTTCCTGTCTTGTTGCTATGATAAAATACCATTACCAAATCTTTATAATTCCCAAGAGGTGGGAAAGACATAATAGCACGTAGAGAAAGGTGCTGGCAATAGCAGAATACTGATGGGTCACTTTGCACCCATTATGTTAAGGCAGCAGAGCAAACCAGAAGTGAGCCTGGGCAACAAAACTTCAAGGCGCACCTTAAGCTACCCATTTCACCCAATGGTGCTTCACTAGTGAAGGTTCTGTAAACTTTTCAGATGGCGCACCTAGCTGGCTGCTAAGTTTTCAAACATTTAAGCCTATGAAGGACTTTTCATATTCAAAACACAACATCATTAATTATTTTTTTCTCATTATTCATCTCACCTACTGCTTTTAGGGTTAGTTCATAAACTTCCTTTCCTCTGGGTAGCCTGGTTCTACAGATCTCTCATAATTTTTTTATTGTCTATCCAGATGTAGTTGTTCACAATAAAGACTGTAATCAGTGCCCAAGATGAATTGTCAGAGGCCAGTGATCCTGATGCATGGCTTTGTGCTCAAGCATTTAACTAAGTCCCCTGTGCTACATCTCATTAGCATCTTCAACTCTACATTCCCCAGATTCTGAAACTGATCAGTACTGGGGAAACTGTCTCACATTCATCTCTCATAAGGATTTTGAAGTTTATACTCCCAGGGTGTCAGCTCATTAATTGATAATGACACATGGGCACAGAATGGCTCTGCCTTTGATCTGAGTCCAGCTAGTATTTTGTCTTTGTATTCCTGCTACAAAGAATCCAAATTATCAGAAGTTTGCTTGCTTAGTGAAGTCTGGAATCTGAACAAAGAGATTTATGCTAATATTGAAGGGCGTCAGGCTCTGATAGCTGTGTTGTCCCCTTTACACAACAGGGCTATAAATAAGTCAACAATAAAATCTATCATCCAGACCAAGGTATCCTTGAGAGCTGAGGAGGACACTATTACAATTGCATGGGCAGAATAGGCATTAGGGTTGTCTCAGGTAATTTAGGACTCAGGGTCACTAGAGGTATTTAAATAAGAAGGCACACAGCACAACCACATGTTACCTGAAACATGTTCCCATTGCTGCAATAACCATTCAAACTCATTCTCTGGTGCTAAGCTTTCTTTTATTTCACACAGAATTCTATTTTCACATTGAAACAGGGTTTCCTGTAGTCTACATTGGCTTCAAACTTGCTATGTAGACAAAGACACCCTTGAACTTCTGATTTTACTGACTCCACCTTCCAGTAGCTTGAATTATTGGTGTGCACTACCATGCAGTTAATTTGTGTGGTGCTGTGATTGAACCCAGCACTTAGTACATACTCAGCAAGCACCTCTGTATCTGTCCTTCAACTATCACTGGTTCTATGTTGCCATGAATGTATTTTTAGCATGTCTTCACATGGCAGAAGTGGCAAACAAACTTACTCAGGCATCCTTTGAAGAATACTAATTTCATTTCTGAGCAGAGAGCTCATGACCTAATACTCCCCCATAGACTTACTCGTTTTGTTTTGTTTTGTTTTGTTTTTCGAGACAGTGTTTCTCTGTGTAGCTATCCTGGCACTCACTCTGGAGACCAGTCTGGCCTCGAATTCAGAGATCCACTTGCCTCTGCCTCCTGAGTGCTGGGATTAAAAGCACGTGCCACCAACGCCCTGCTGACTTAGTCTCTTTTAAATTACATTTTGTATGTGTGTAGGTAGTGGTAGCGATGGTAGAGGGCATGTGCCTCAGCACATCAGTGGAGGAAGATGACCACTTGCAGGAATCAGTTCTTTCTTCCTATGTTCTTTCTATGATATGGATCATAGCGCTGAAACTTTGGTCATTAGGCTAAGAGGCAAGGACCTTTACATTCTAAGCTTTATCACTGAGTCTAGTACCCATCTCTGAATACTCTTGTATGTAGATTAAGTTCCCACTCATAAGTTTGAACAACAGTACAACCATTCAGAAAGCATTATTTTGAAGTGCTGAATGAATCAATGGATAAAAAGATGATAGCAAAAGTATTCACTGGGAGAGGCAACTGAGGGATGCTGGTTTTCTTGCTACAACTCAAAATAGTATACATCCATATTGGTTGAAATTAATTCTCTAAACATATCAAATCAAATTCCTTTAAAATATTATAATACAGAAGAATTTTTCACTAATATGGATGCAAGTATATCCTTTATATCAGGCATGACTAATGAAAGGGGATTTGAATTTGGTAACCATTTCCCCAGTCTCTTTGTGTAAAACTGGAGTGAACTACTGCAATAAGCAAACCCTTCTTGTCAGAAGCATAAGGAATGTTTACTTTCAAGTTTTGACAACTTAATGTGAGTGACTTATTTAAGTGGAGTTAACTCTGGTCAAGGACTCAGGGATTCTGGTCCCTTTTCTTTGGTTGCTCTGCCTTCTTGAAGCTTGTTTATCATCTCAAGAGGATGATAAATGAGGGGATTCTGTAACCACGTTGGGAATGGAACACTCAATGCTGCTACCCTGTCAGTTGTGGCTTTGACACATCCAGACCATGTGCAAATACAGTCTGAGAATACTGTGTGCCTGCAACCTTCAAAGAAGCAGCTGGTGTGGAAATGGCTTGCCAATCTATGCTCTAGTATGCAAATGTAAAGGACTACCCTTTCACTACAGCACTGCAAGTTGAGGAGGTCTGCACTGAAAATGTACTGAAATGTACATTTCTCTCTACTCAAGGTCCTCCTGTGACATCTAAGAATATACAAATCTGTAGATATGTTAAAATGACCCCCAATGACAAGATATCAAAACTTTGAGCTTTCCTTGTTCATAAAAACATTGCTAATTCAGCCCCTGCCTATTTTTTAACAGAATATTTGGGAATTTGATTATTACAACCTAGTTATTTCTAAAAATGAGTTACACTTCCACAGGGCACAGCTAAAATGCACAGAGGCATTTTAATTGCCTATGAATATTCAAAACCTCATTATTGTTGCAGTTTATAATTATCAAATTCCCTTGACAAAAATGTGAAGCCCACAATAAAAATAAGATAATCCATTTAAAAGTGTTGACATTCATGTTGAAACATTGTACTTTAATTCTAGACTATTGAGTCTGTATCATAACAATTCATTTTGGGGCAAAGCTAAGATTGCATATAGTTTTTCCCCTTCAAAGTGCAGCCTACTGACTGCATGTATTTCTTTCATATGACATAACACATTTCACATAAAATGGTCTGTGCATTAAGATGATGCAAAAGTCAAATTGAAACATGGAATGGAAATTAAATTTTGTGCATACTAGAAAACAAAGACAGAATCTGGAAATCTCTTCCCTGCTTTTGAAAGAATTACTGTGGTAGAGTGGTTATGCAAGCCCTGGTATCATTTGAAGCCTTGGATAGATAGAAAGGAGTGTACTGAAAATTACTATCTTGTAAATAGGTAGACAAACAACTTTGTTTGGCCATCAAAAGACATTAGGAAGAAAATTTAAAAAGAAAAATCATTATACAAGTAGCCTCTAAATTCAGCCATGTTTAACTTAAAAGTCTCCAGGCCAGTTGATTTCTTCTATAAACATTTATATAATTCCTTCCATGTGCCATAACTTTTATCAATAGGAGGGGAATATACCCCTAAATCAGTGAAAATAATATCCTTTAGTTACTGTCAAACCCTCAACCTCTTTCTTACTATGCTTCTGTCTCCTTTAATTTTCTATCTTCTTTTATCTGTCTCAATAATATTTTAAAAAGACATCATCATTTAAGGACTACGAAGGTGTCTCAGTGGGTAAAGAATTTGCTGATGTCTCATTCAATTAGCAAGACAGCAAAACCTACAAACATAACACATCACTGAAGTTCAGTGGAAGAACAAAGGGCACGTGTCTATTTGTTTGCTTGGAGGATCAGGAAAGGCTGTCCCGTGAAGTGTATTGTCATTGGAATAATGAAGATAACTTTAAATTACCCAGCTAAGCACCATAGTTCTGGAAGAGGTTACTCAGAGTTAAAGGAAGGAAAAATGAGGGATTATATATATGAAAATGAAAGCTTGGGTCTTGTGAGAATATAAACACTGAAGATAAAGCCCTGTGCAAGCACAGGGTGTGACAGACAATTGGGGTGGGTAACCTTTCAGTGGAGGAGGAGAGAATGATACCCAGAAGATAAATCCACAAAATGAGAGCTGTGATGTCTTAACCTCAGTACTTGCAGTATTTGGTAGGTCATGAACTTCTAAAGCAAGGGGTTATAGTACTACATGGTATTTCTCTGTAGCAGAAGGGTAGGATAAGGAGATATTATGAAATACATATTAGCTCACTCTTCCTCCATTCCAAAACCCTTAAATCTGAATATTTGCTTACTGCTTGACTTGGGAAAATGAGAGAGAAGCAGTTTCATCATGCATTTGCTTTTTTCTGTGTCATCCTTCTCTATCCTGTTGTTATTAAAAACCAATTGGAGAGAAAAATCAATCAAGTATTTCTGTTTTTATAAATATATAATCAAACAACCATCTTGCAAAAGATAGTACATGATATAGTTATAAAGCAAAGAAAGATTTAGCCACCAGATAACATTTCAAGACACAAAGGAAACCCCAAGTTCCTCAGGGCATAATTTGCAAAGTCCATAAAAGGCTACAAAGCCAAAAATTAATAACAAATTTTAATCACAGTCTAACTATCCAGGAACTGAGTAATACACTTAGAATTATTCACGTCTTAATTTTAGTTGAAAGAGAGAACAGAACTCCTAGAGTATTGCAATGTATAGTTACACACAAAAGTAGTGACATACTATAGTAAGAAGCATGACTTTTTCTAAGTTTTGAGAGACAAATCCCAGGCCTGGATATGTACACCCAAATGGCAAGTGCCCCTGAAGACTAGGCAGGTTTACTCATGAATTTCTGCTGCATGACCATCAATTATTCTTGTATGTTTAAAGTTAAAATTGAAATGCTCAACATTCTATGATCAGATTAAATATTTAACATTTGTGTTGACAGAAAGAAGTTGAGGAAACAAAGGCAAATCCCAGAAGGAAAGCAAGACTTTTTATGTATCAACGATATTTTATAGCTGAATAAAACGGAAGGTTCCAGTAGGTAATGCATAATTTTAGAATGATTTAAAGAAAAGGAATGGTACAGAGCCAAGCCAAGACCCCATGTCAAACAGAGTGGAAAAAGAGGAATGACAACAGAGGCTATCCTCTGACATCCAGAAACATGATGTGAAAATGATTATACCAATGATTATTAGAAAGAAAAAGATACAAATTATAGCCTGATGTGACTCTTTTGCCAATAAGAATTTGAGCTAATATTATTGAACATTTACCCTGTTGGAAGGCTAAGTTCTAAATACTTGATGCATATTAACAAGTTTGATACAACAATTTTATAGCCAAGACTGTCTTTTCATCATTATTGTATGAATGGTAAAATTGAGATCTGTGAAGACTATGTAATTGTTCTTGGCACTAGATTTTGAACAAAATGAGAAATATTTGATATATTCCCAGTTTAGTAGGTAGAACAGAATAGAATTCTCATAAACACCTTCTACATAAATTGGTACAATTTTCCTGGAGTGCAATTTGACAGCACGAATAAAAAGCTTTAAAATCTCCAAAATCTTTAAATTGTTTCATCTCTCTGGCTTTGTACAGAAACAGCTCAAGGATGGTCCAGGTTTGTTCACTGGGATAGTATGAACAGAAGCAGTTTCACTACTCAATATATGATTGAAAGAATTTGGTAAAAGATGTACACATATTCACAGGAATAAATGAAAAATCAATCAATATCATAATAGAGTTGCCGTGAGTCATTTGTGGTGTACTTTAGTTTACTCTGTATAATTTCTACAATGAGAATATTAATCTTTTAATTACAAAGTGGAGATTAATTTCTAAAGTGTGCATTCTATAATTCTTAGATGGGATGCAGAGGCAGGTGCAATCAACATTGTCACCAAACGACAGCTGTTATCAGACATTGGGTCTCACTTTAAGTTAATGAAAAAAGCTTCCTCTCTAGCAGATGTGTAAACAGGATCTTGATTAATGGATATGCTTACTGCTCCTTTTCCCACCCACATTAACCTCTGTTTTTGTTCTTTAATTGTGATGTGCCCTTATGAGAGAAGCCTGCTGAATGCATAAATTCTGATTGTTAAAAGTATAGGACAGTTTTATTTCTGCCAAGTGGGGTCTGGGTTAAAGATGGCATCTAGATGGCATCCAGATTTCCACTTGTTTGTTATAAACTCTCCTGGAAAGGCCCCAAGCACATCTTCTTGGAGAAAAAAATCCTTCTCTGGTAGGTTGTAGATTAAAAATAGCTGCATGCAATGCAGAAAACTGTACAGAGAGCAGGTCTAGTTTTGAGTCAGATTCTGTGGTGTCTTGAAAGCTCATTTCTGAAGGCTGAATTTTTACTTAACTTTATAGTGACTGGTGGTCTGTTGGGGCATTACAGACAGTAGAATCCCCTATAGCTGCATTTCGCGTAAACAGATGATCTATTGTTCACTTTAAGTAATTATTTGACCTAGAGATCCGTGCATGTCACTTCCTCAGATTTAAACAAGTATTTCAACAGAAAAAAATTTGGAAAAATATTGTATTTGTATTGAACATGAGTATATTTTTAGCAACTCATTATCACCTAAAATATGTAGTAAGAGTATTGTTTACATGGCATTTCTATTTCATTAGTTATAAAGTCAACTAGAAATGATTTAGGTTTATAGGAAGATGTTCATAGGTTATGAGAAAAAAATGACAGGATTTCATATAAGGTATTTAAGTTCCACAAACTTTAGTTTCCCTGTGGACGGTGAGTCATTGAAGATAGCCCTCACAGCTGCAGAGTTGGCAGTGATTGCTGTGCATCCTTGTACTATGCTGTTCAAGCACAACTACAAACCAAGCCACCTTTGTTATCTTTCATTTCTACATGGATTTTTATGTGAATGATTCCCAACCATATGTGCGCATTGGAGTAACCAAGTGATTACACTTGGTATACTGAAGAACAATGAGTATGATGAGTATTTAGGTGGTGCACTCTGGGAATGCAATCTTGCAGCACCATAAGAATCCACTTCTAACTTGCTTTCTCTGAGTCAGCAAAATGATGATGTGGGATATGAAACTCAAGGTCCAACTCTGAGCTATTAGTTTCTTTCATTGTTTTCTACAGTATCATTAGGAGATGTGAGGAGCAAATTCCATGCCTGACATAATCTGGGGACACATTTTTATTACAGCCCCTTTATTCACCCACTTCAAGCTATTCTTTAACCAATTCCATGCATGTACTTAATCACTGTAGGGAGTCGTTCCTGCATTATCCATTACAATGATGGTGCCTGCAGACACCAAAATGTAAATTACTTCACAGGCGCTGGGTAATCTCCATTCCTTTGATCTCTGCCTATCCCGTGGCTCATTTGGCCTGAGGAGCTGAAGCCATTCATAGGGTAACACGTCCCAGGCGGCTGCTTGCCAGCCTTTATTAAGGGATGGGTTTCTTGGTTCAGGGTCTCCGCTCTGGTAAGCTTATGCTCTCCACTCTCAAGATGCATTAAAGCTTGTCTGCAGAAGGATCCGAGTGTCCTGCGTGTATTTCTTGCCGGCGAGAACATACAGCGCGCAGGACATATGGTGCCGAAACCCGGGAATTTGTTAACATCGCCGGCACTGCGGAGACCCCTCTAACGGGGCGGATTCAGAACTGCAGGGTGGTAAATTCGGAGAGGTATGTCTTTTCTGGACTTTGACTTGGGAATGTTGCTATTTTGGGAGGTTAATATAGAGGCTTCTATGCTTTTACTAGGAGCTATTTTGACCTTTCTCACTGTTGTAGCAATCTTAAAGAAGTCCAGAATTACATATCAGAAACCGAATGTAGTGAGAGATGGGGCGCGCCCAACAATAAAATATAAGGAAAAAGGACCTCCCGGGATGTCTAGTGACAAGGGAGTGAGTAATTTGTTAAGAACAACAACAAATAAGAAAAAAGGACCTCCTGGGATGTCTAATGACAAGGGAGTGAATAATTTGTTAGATGATTCTGTAAATAAGTTTAAAGCTTTAAATCTTGATAGCTCTGATGACTCTGAAAGCTCAAGAGATAAAGTTTTAGAGGAAACAGCTCAGCTAGATAAAAAAGAAACAAAAAAGGAGGGAGAGAAAATAGGTGATAACCGGTCACACCCCGGTAAATTTAAGAGAAATAAAGACTCAAAACCTAGCCTCTGCCCTACAATGAAACTAGAGGTCTTGGAGCTGAGCAGCTCAGACTCTGAGATTTTAGACTCTAGCAAGGAAGCAGAGCTAGAGGAGGAGGCAGCACGATACCACCCCGATAGATATCGGCTGCCAAAAGTGAAAGCAAATATGAGGCCATCGCCTGTTAATCCAGCGGGTGTACTTCCATCAGCACCCCCATTATTTGGTACCCACTCCTTTTTACCATCAGAGGAGCAGAGGAAATTACAGATGGCTTTCCCAGTCTTTGATAGGGGAAAAGGCCACGTATGTTATTCAACACTTCTTAAAGGCCTGGAATGCCTGGGGCTTTAAAGCCTCATAAACATTAAAGCTCAGGGCCATACTGAGGCCAAGCGCCAAACCTCAAAACCTAAAAGGCCAAAGAAAATGGTAAAATGGAAAGATATCTTAACTGATCTTTGGAGAGGCCCGGATCCTATTCTCATAAGATCCAGGGGAGCTATGTGTTTTTTTCACAGGATGAAGAGAATCCCCTGTGGATCCCAAAAAGACTCACACGAAGAGCCCCTTCGGACCTTCAAAAGTTGAAACTCCACCCTCTCCCCGGGAGTTGAGAGCCGCTATTGTTATCCAGATTAACTCCTGTCCTTGACGGAGAGAAAGGGGTGGGGGTGGGATTGTTTGATGCAGCTGTTTGCGGATTGGTGTTACTTCTGGCTGGTATGTAAGCTCTAGGCTCAAAACTTAGAGAGACAAAATGGTTATCACCCAAGCGTTTATTTGGCTAACTATGCTTAAGCAATAGGCCGCCGGCCAGACAGCTCTTGCACACCCGGAGCCTAGGCTCATTGCACAGGGTAGAGTGTCTGGTTTGAGCAGCCCATGAGGGTGCTGAGCAAAGGCATCGCACAGAGTTGCCTAGTATGCAGGCTTCTCTGGGAGGTATGTTGTCCTGCATAAGGGTTGCCTGCCCGAGCCTCCCTTTCCCAGAAAAACGGCAGAGGACAGGTCGAGAGTGCTTCGGGTCAAGCTAACAGCCTGATGGCGACTCTTGTACACAGTCTTAATGTTTGATTTGGGAAGGTACAACCTCTGCCTCTATCCCTCAACATATGGGTGACCTATTTGCTTGTAAAAATATAAAGCCTTATCATTAATTAATAAAAAAGGGGGATATGTAGGGAGCCATTCCTGCATTATCCATTACAATGATGGTGCCTGCAGACACCAAAATGTAAATTACTTCACAGGCGCTGGGTAATCTCCATTCCTTTGATCTCTGCCTATCCCGTGGCTCATTTGGCCTGAGGAGCTGAAGCCATTCATAGGGTAACACGTCCCAGGCGGCTGCTTGCCAGCCTTTATTAAGGGATGGGTTTCTTGGTTCAGGGTCTCCGCTCTGGTAAGCTTATGCTCTTCACTCTCAAGATGCATTAAAGCTTGTCTGCAGAAGGATCCGAGTGTCCTGCGTGTATTTCTTGCTGGCGAGAACATACAGCGCGCGGGACAAATCACAAAGTCTAATTCAAAAGAAAGTGCAAAAGAGCTTTCAAGGATGACCATTTGGCTCTAGACAACCAATTTTTGTACTAGTCCTGAAAACATACGTACAAGTAATATCATATGGACTCGATAGGTTATATTTTAAAAAGATTCCATGAATTTGAAGGAGAGCAGGGAGGCACAAGTGGGAGGGCTTGGAGGGAGGAAAGAGAAGGGAGAAACATAATTAAATTAGAATCTCAACAAACAACATAAAAATGCATATTCATCTTTTGGAATTTATTTTATTTGGTTTCTCCACTCTTGCTAAATAGTGCATGACTTGACCGTCATATATTTAACCCAGGGGTTCCAGTCCTGAGCTGCTGCTGAGCACCATGTGTGGGTCCATAGTCCTACAACTAATGTGTGAAATTACCAATACAGAGCCAAGTAAAAATACAAGGGAATTTTAATAGGGAAAAGCTTTATTTACAGAGCAACCTAGCTACTGGTGGGTCAGCAGTAAGTACAGCAAGCCTAAGATGAAAGTGAAAGAAGTCCTGCCACATGAGCGTCCCTCACTCTTAACCTTCCCTAGTCACCCTGACCATGCCCTCACTTGTAGTCAGCTCCTAAGCAGGGATAGCTACAGCATCCCCTACACTACAACAGCCAGGGTCTGAGTTGACATCTATTACTCCTCTTGCAACTGAAGGCTGTGTGGTTGCCTGGAGTCTGATATGCCACCTGGGACCATATTTCTGCACAAAGGTCATGCTGTATCTGGGCTCTACAAATCTAAATGGCATGTAATACTCTGATGCTATGGTGACATCTGGGCCAGAGTTGCAGCTGGGGGCCATGTCTGGGTCTGTGGCCCTACTGAAGTCAGGATCTGTGTTGATGATTGTGGCTCTAGATGCCACAAGGGCCATGTGGTTTCCTGGGGTTCTGGGCTGTCATCTGGAGCCATGTTGGTATTTGTAGTAGTTTGAAGCTTTTTGACCCCCATAATCCCATAGGGAGTGGAACTATTTGTTGGAGTGGGTATGGCCTTGTTGGATAAAGTATGTCATTTTCAGGGCAGGCTTTGAGGTTTCCTATGCTCAGAATACGCACCACTACCTCATTGACTTCCCGTTGCCTGTAAGACATAGGACTCTTAGCTATCTCTCCAGCGTCATATTACCTGCATGCCATCCCTGCCATGATTATAATGGGCTCCAATCTGAAACTGTAAGCCAACCACCACAATTAAATATTTTCTTTATGAGAGTTGCTCATGAGGTATCTTCACAGCCATAAAAACCCTAATTAAGATAGAAAATGGTACCAGAATTGGAGTATTGCTGTGATAGGCCTGACCATGTTTTTGGAGGAATTTGGTATTTGGGGTTTAGAAAGCCTTGAAATACTTTAAGCACTGTTTAATGGGCCATACCAGTGGGTGCATGGAAGACAGTGGTACCGAATATGATTTGATGAACTGTGAGGGTCTCACTCAAGAGTTTTCAGAGAATTTTAGTATGTTATGTAGAAAGATCATTCTTGTCAATATTTTGCTGAAGAAAATTGCTGCTTTTGCCATTATCTCAAGAGTCTCCATGAGCCTAAATTGAATAATTTTGGATTAATTTCATTGGCAGAAGAAATCACAAAAGGGCCTACTATAGACTCTGTCATGTGGTTATTAGTGGTAACTAATGAAGATTTATAATGAAAGGAGCAAGCTGAACAGGTACATTCAATTACAAAATGTAAAATTTAAGGAGAAACAAAACACCAAAAAGTGGAATGGAACTAAGTCCTGTGTTCAAATCGATAGATTAAGAAATGGAATAAAGGGAGTGGTGACTTCAGGGAATGATCCCACCCAACTGTTTCCAATGTGGAAAAAGGAATTAAAGAAAAGATTAGAGCCAAATGTGGTGGTGCGTGTAATCCCAGCACTCTGGAGGCAGAGACAGGTGGATCTCACCCAGCTAAATTTCCAATTTGTGAAAAGTAATTTAAGAGAAGCTTAGAGCAGGGTGTATTGGTGAACATATTTGATCCCAACACTCAGAAGGCCGAGGCTGATGGATCTCTCAGTTTGAGGCCAGCCTGGTCTACAGAGTTAAAAAACATCGAAGCTTAAGGCAGTGAATGAAGAAAACAGAGATCTGGTGAAGATGAAATTGAACATGGGAGCCATGTTCCAGCCCTAGGAAGCAGCAGAACTTAGCAACTTTGGTTCAAACTTCTGAGTTGAGGGTAGAAGAAATGGGTTATGGAAATAGCCACCATGCTTAAGGAACATCACTGAATCCAGGCATGTATCAGGAGTGTGCTTGAATGGAGGCCTACTAGAAAGGCCATTATGTGAAGTTGTGGAGTTGAAGCCTGGATTTCCTTGGAGAACCCAAGATGTTAGAGACTTGAGAATCTTAAGATACTTGCTGAGAAACGGTGCTAATGGAATGTAACCAGTCCAACAGGAAGACGTGTGTTTCCATCCACAAAGCTGAACAGAGCTTGAGATGGTGTTTTGATGCAGAATTTGGAGTATGCCCACCTGATTTTTGGTCTTGCTTTGGTCAGTATTTTATCACTATTCTCCCTTCCCTAAATTTTGGAATGGTAATGTATATTCTATGCCATTATATGTTTGAAGTATGCAATCTGCATTTTGATCTTGATTTTACAGGGGATTACAGTTAAGAGATTACATGATCTCAAGAGACTTTGAACTTTGGACTTCTGAACACTGATGAGAAACTGATAAACTATGGGGACTTCTGAAGTTGAACTGAATGTATTTTGCACTGTGATATTGTTAAAATGTTTATGGGGGCCAGGAAGTAGAATGCAGTAGTTTAAATTTATTTGCCTCCCATAATCTTATAGGGGGTAGTGCTATTAGGAGATGTGGCTTTGTTGGAGGAAGTGTGCCATGGGGGGGCAGCTTTGAGGTTTCCAATACTTGGCATACTGTCAAGTGTCTTGAGTTAACTTCCTGACACCTACAAGATATAGGACTCTTGGTTCTGCCTGCACATTGCCAAGCTCCCCATCATAATGATAATTTATTTTACTCTTAAATTGTAAGTGAGCCACCCCAATTAAATATTTTCCATATAAGAGTTGTCATAGTCACTAGGGAAATGTCCAGAGATCCACAAGGATGACCCCAACTAAGAATCTAAGCAATAGTGGAGAGGCTACTTAAGTGCCCTTCCTCTAAAATGAGAATGATGACCACTTTAAATGCCATCCTAGAGCCTTCATCCAGTAGCTGTTAGAAGCAGAGATTCACAGCTAAGCACTGAGCAGAATTCCTGGAATCCAGTTGTAGAGATGGGAGAGTGAGGAGCAAAGGGGTCAAAGCCATGCTGGGGAAATCCAGAGGAAGAATAGACCTGAGCATGTTGGACAGATGGAGAACCAGCATAGGACCAAATCAGGTCCCCTGAATGTCTGTGTCAGTTGGGAAGCCTGGGCTGTCTATAGGGCCTCTGGCTGTGGAGCCAGTATTTATCCCTAGTGCACAACCGGACTTCCAGGAGCCCATTCCCCATGGAAGGATGCTCTCTTAGCCTAGATACTCAGAGTAGGGCCTAGGCCCTGCCCCAAATGACTCAACAGATTTTTGATGATCCCTCATGGAAGGCCTCACCTTCTCTGGGGAGTGGATGAGGGTTGGGATGGGATAGGCAGTCAGTGGGGGGCATGGGGATGATGGGAGGGAACTGCGATTGATACGTAAAATATGATTGTTTCTAATTTAAATAAAATTTGTTTTAATTTTTAAAAAAATTAAAAAAAATAAAGATTTAACCAAGGGTATTTCCAAATAAATCACAACTCAACTTTTGTACCTGTGTACTTATTCCATTGCGATTTATTTCACATTTTTTCTTTTCACACAACTTAGAAAACTCTCTTTTTTCATAAGGTCAGCTTCCATCCAAACATTACTATCCATTTCCTACAACAGTTGATTTTGCAGACTGCCTACTGACAGCCGCAAACTGCCACCAACCATTACTGTGACCCATATCCCGCATTGACTTTTCAGCTAGCCATGCTGCTTTTATATTCAGCAAATAGATACTTACTTAATATAGCACTTTCTCAAAATTTTAAATGCTATGCAATTTCTGAAAAATGAAATGTCTTTGAACTGGAATAATATCCCTTTCATAATCTGAACCCCTTCATTAGATATTTTTCAACATTATCCTTTTATTTCTTACTTTGAATTAAGCAAAGTTATTTCAAGATACAAATGAAAGGGGAGTAATTATAGCTGTACTTCTGTTTGTATTTATGAAAATGGATGTATTTTGAAAATAAGCACAGAAAAATGCACCCGCAGCCTCAATTTACTTGGGGAAAATAGAATAAAATAAATTAGACCATGAGCAGAAAAGAAATTACTGCATTGTGCCTTTTCTTACCTCAGCCCTCATTGCTCAGTTTTCATCCAGTTCTAATTCCTATGGAGAATTCAGAATCCATTAGCTGCAGCATAAAGAGGAATAAAGGGGAAAGGAAATGTGGATATACAGAAAGCCAGAGGAAGAAAGAGAAGATACAAAGAACGTTTTCAAAGGTGCCACAATTTGCAGACCCCTATGCTCTTTTGACATTACCTTGGATGTTCTGGGACCCTGCACACTGGGACACAGATGACTGCAGGAAGGCAGAGTTTTACACTTCAGTGAAAATGTTCCATGAGGACCCAAGAGAACTTATCCCCTGCCTATTCCAGAGAAGAAAAGCTTCTATCAAGGCTTCATAAATTTGATATTATGATTCCCAAGTGTCTTTTAGGAAATTTGACATTCTCAAATCTTGAGGCACATCATTCTAATGCATTAATGGAGGATGCGGAAGGAAATGAACATACTGAGAGAAACAATTTGAAGTTTCCATCTATTTTTTTTCCTGGACAGTCCTGTTGTGGCCTTTGGTATACAAAAATGCTTTCCTATAGCAAGTCCTTGTAAGTTAGCCAGCTTCCTGTCAATGTAGCCACAAAAATAAGAATATCTTCTTATAAGGACAGACGCCTTGTTTGGATTTAGCTTATGGTCATTGGCTAGAATAGCAAGCACATCATAGTGAGAGCATATAACCCAGGAAGCCAGTTTGCAAGTGAGAAGTAAGGAGAGCCTGATGTTACCATGTCTTCTCCCTCAGATTCCAACCCTTCAAGGTTCCACCACCATCTAGTAGGTACAGACTGGCATCAAGATTTAATTCAAAGGCCTTGGGCAAACTGTAGCACTTGACAAGTGCTCTTAGCTTTTAGGTATTGACTTTATATGGACTCTTAGACATGTTTCTTGTTATTTTGACAAAAAAATATATGAGAATGGAAAATGCAGAAAGGAAGGTCCTTCTTTGTGTGTGTGTGTGTGTGTGTGTGTGTGTGTGTGTGTGGTGCATGGCTGGGTTTGAGGTTGATCACGGTGGGGAAGGCAAGGCATATTGCTTCTACAGTTAAGAAGGAATGATGAAACCTAACACTCATGTTTTATACTTTTCCTCTCTTTATTCAGTCTTTGACTCTAGCCTGTGGACTGGTTTCATCTCCATTCAGAGTGTCCTCATTTCCATTAGGAAGTACCACCAAAGATGTACCAGAAGTGTGTCTCTCAGAGTTGACGATGAAGATTACCCATCACATATGTCAAAGATGGTAAGGCATGGATTGTTCTCTTCCTCACTGAGACAGTTATTTCAGGAGACCTTTACCTGCTCGAATGCTTGAAATGGCCATCTTTATTAAGCTGATTAACAAAAAATGGAAATAAATACAAAACACTATTGAATCTTTTGTAAGTATTGAATATATATATATATATATATATCATATAGAAAATACTATGCAAATAAATGTATTGGAAGTCCCCACATTGAGAAAGGTGAAGTGACTTGTTCAATGTCACACAGTTGCTAGATTCTCTCCAGAGGATGATGCAATGAGTTAATAAATGGAAAATTATAACCAGAAGGTTGGTAGAGTAGGAATGAGACACAGTAAGGAAAGAACAACACCTGGGAAGTAAGTGAAGAAATAAGTCTAGTAGTTCTAGCACAGGGAAGCTCTTTGTGGTAGAGCATTTTTCTAGAGTACCGAAGGCCTTGGATTTGTTTGCTCCTGGTTCTCAAGGAGAAAAATGATTTTCAAGAACTGAAGAAGTCTCAGAAGCCTTGTAGTAAGTTGTTACCTAAATGTGCATTGCCACTGTGCTTCATTGAAATATTTTGGGCATTTCCCCTATCATTGATAGTGGCTTGAAGATACATGTAGATGAGTGATAGTGAGTATATGTATACTTAGGAACTCGAATCTACTCAGTGCAATGGTTTATACACACATATCAATTGAGTTCTCTATTGCTTTTCCCACCTCTCTTTTTAAAGTGAAAACTTTGTTTTACCATTTTGCAAGTATTACCACACCCTTGTTAAGAAGCTGTCAACATACAAAGCACTTTTAACAATAAGCATTGATGAGACTTAGTACTTACCTAGTACTAGGAGGAGGTGGGACTTCAAGTTTAGAGAACAGAATTACTTAAGGCTTTTACTTGATACAGTGCTCTGCCTAACTCCCACAACTCTCTTCTCAAGGAAGTGATGCAGATATTGCCTCTTACTCGACAGATGGGGATTCTCAGGTTTAAGGTTAAGAGATTTGCCAGAAGGGCTTCTAATTCCAGACACAGAATCACCTTAAATAAGGTGTGAATTCTGATTTGAAAAAGTTGAGGAAGATTTCTTGAAAATGCAAAAACTCTTAGTTCAATCCTTTGGCCTGGAATTACCCATGCTATCTGCATTCATATTGCATCTTAGTCCAAAATTTCTGGATCGAAAACGTCTATTAAATTGTATACATATACAGAGATACTCATTATCTCTTTGGACACACACACACACACACACACACACACACACACACATATATATAAACAAAACATATATGTTTAGAATATATCCTTGAAGTATGTGTTTATATGGAAATGTGAAATTTATTTATATAGAGTATAAAGATATATATGAAAGGAATCCATATACATGCTTTCCTTCTCTACGACCTTTCACTGACAGAGTGCTTTGTCTTCTATTGTGCTCTTTTTCTCAGGAACCTTACAAATCCAAGTCCACTACTCACAGAACTATGAAAAATCGAAGGCTGAGCTCAAAACTTGACTCCTGCAATTTATGAAAAGACAAACTGGTTTGCACATGCTGAGCCATCAGCCCTA
Organism: Cricetulus griseus; assembly: GCF_003668045.3. Classification (NCBI taxonomy): domain Eukaryota; kingdom Metazoa; phylum Chordata; class Mammalia; order Rodentia; family Cricetidae; genus Cricetulus; species Cricetulus griseus. The sequence goes on from NC_048601.1 coordinate 41,037,260, forward strand.
GAAGAAAAAAAAAAGCACAAGAAATAGTGAGGCAGCTCTGAGAAATACAATGTACCTGTCGGCTGCCAGCAAGCAAGCATATAGAAACTGGAGGGTTGAGGGTTGAAGTCACTCCTGTTTCTCTTATGCAAAAGCTGCATCTACAAACAGGTATGGATCTGAAGAGAAAAGAATAACGATTAGTTTTTCCATCTTATATAATTGGAATTAAGAAAACATGTAAAAAGTAATCATTCTATTTAGTTGTTCTGGCTTATGAAATAGTAATATTGGCTGTTTGTTACTGTGTGTCGCTCATGGCCTTAAGAACTTAGGGCATTAATGAATAAGACAGATGTTTCCATTATGATGGAAGGAATTCCAGGACTACACAGACAGCCCATGTTGCTGTATAACTTTCTTAAAGTTTCCATGATTATATTTACAGTTGCTGTTGAGTTATGTTCTGAATGGAAAACTTTTCTGCAAACATAACAAACCAATTCTGGTTAGTGTTCTAAATGAGCAAAGGTGACCATCACACAACCCAGCCAATAACTTAACTTGTCTATAATGGCTGGAGTACAGTGTCAAGCTAAGCCGTGCCTGAACCCCTAACCATCAGAAGCTCTGCAATGATCAATATATGTTGATTTAAACAACCATGCCAGTAGCCCTTTGATACACAGCAGAAAAAAAAAAAAAAAAAAAAAAAACAACTAATACCATTCTTTGTTGGGTTGAATGATGAAACTCAGGCCTCAGAGTTCTCCTTTTCTTTTGCAATCCACTATCCCTTTATGCTTGAGATTGTCTTTCCCTTCCTCTATAAGAAAAGTGTCAGCAAGGTGAACAGAAAAGGGAAACACTAAAGGAAGGGGAAGAAATATGTGAACTCATCAAAGCATATGCTAGACAAAGGAAATGGAGTTGTAACCTCATTTTCCCTGGGCTGATGAGCTGTGTACCACGATGATCAATAACATTAGCCTCAAAGCCATCAGCTGAAGAAATGCAAAACCTAGGGGTAACAGATAAGGCCGTCAGAAACATCAGTCCCCAACAGGAACGAGTTCCCAAATAAATGAAATGGCCGCCTTTCCAGACAGTTTATAGCAGGAATGGGACCATTGCAGGTAGACTCCCCCAGGCAAAAGAACTCAGGCAGAAGAAAGAACACTTCCTGTGTCTTGGGAAAGAGATTTGGTGATGACACACACTTTCTCATGGGAAAGTAATTGGCTCTAAAGTGTAAGAAGCAATTTTTACTTGGAGTGTTGAAAGTTTCTTTTCTCACCGCAATTGCACTTTTATCTTGGAAGCTCATACAATGCAGACTTCAGCTGCCTTTGCACCAAGATTTTCATTAAAACACACATGCTGCATGCGGTATTTTGATCCTGGAGCTGCTTCATATGTTAATAGTCTTACTTTCTATTTGCAGATTTGGCATCTCTCTTATTTAGTGGGCGTGATGAAGAACATAAAAGAAGGTTGAGTGGTGTGAGGACAGAATGCCCTTCAGTGAACAAAGCAGACTGTTTCTAAACAGGCTATTATCTGCTCACTCAGCCATGGCCAGCGATCCTATATATATAAGAGTAATAGTCGACTTCTGGGACAGTAATCCTCTATTAAAAAACTCACTTGGCATTATTTTCTTCACTTTTTTTTCTTCGACTTCTCTTTTTTAAGCTTGCAAAAATTTGCAGACTTCTCAGGAGGGGATCATGAACTCCTTTTTACTTAAGCTCTCTATGACAGAAAAACACTAGGTCCAAATAAAAAGGGGATTGAAACTCCCTCTGTGATGATCATTCAGTAGCTGATCTCTGATCCTAGGCTTCTGGGAAATAAAACCTCTGTTGAGTAGATATCTGTTCTCTTCCAGTTTGGTTGAACACTGATAAGAACACTCCCAAAGACAAACCAATGCTGAAAAAGAGTAGCCACCTCACATCAATCCTGAAATGAGTAAAATGAATAAGAATGTGTGGTGTCAAAATCATTAAATTATGAAGGAAATATATGCTCCTGTGCATGTTGGAGTTCAAGATTATATTGGAAGTCCAGCATGGAAAAGACACACACACACACACACACACACACACACACACACACACACACACACACACACACCACACACACGGGGCGGGTGTGGGGGCAGGAAACAAAATACAAAATAGAAGTGATGAAATCAGAGAATGAATAAATAAGATGTTCCTTGCTTTTCAGGATGTCACCATCAGCTGACACAGAGACATAAATGAGGAATGCTATTAGCTATCTCTAATTAATTAATGTTACACTGTTTTTCTTTTTAAATAAATTCTTACATCCCAGTGTGAGCTTCCAAATGTGGATGTTCGAAGCTGAACTCAGGTTTTCCAAAAGAACAGTTTATGGTCTTAAACACTGAGCTATTTCTATGCCACTGTTTGATTTTGTAAATTAAATCTTTGGAATATTAAATAAAATTAAAAAGAAGCAGCATTAGTGACTTGAGAGGGGCTTGAGGAGTCCTATATCAACCTGAGTATGTACTGAGTTAATGGTTTCTGGGCAAGAAAGACATTTTCTTCATTGGTTTAGCCTCTGATAAGGTTCCCATGGTCCTCCAAACAACCTAGCACCAATGCACCTATAAGCAATCCTAGTGAAACACACTGGGTCTCTCTCTCTCTCATACACACACACACACACACACACACACACACACACACACACACACACACCCCACATTCTCCCTCACACACACTTACAAACACTTGTGCACACATACATATACTCGTAGACCCTCACACTCACATGTTCAACAAGACATAAAAGTGAAAGGGGAATAGTTCAAAGAGTAAGGAGATCAGGAGACATGGGAAGGAGACAGAATGATAAAGGGAATGAATATGATCAAAATACATTATATGTCATATTTAAATAATTGTGAATAGTTAATATACACAAATGAAAAGAAACATATTTGAATGTCTTACAGAAGAAAATATGAAGTAGATGTATTAAAGAAAGTAGGAGAACATGGTACTGTGTGAACTTGCCTCCAATGGACTGGCTGGAGTCTTCATGCCAGCCATGTGGACCAATAAGAGAAATACACTCCAGGTTCTGGAGTGTATAAACTTTCTGCCTTCAGCCATATCTCTGTAGATTCCTTGGGCAAAATGGCATTATAAAGTGCATATTTCAATGTTTCCTTGTTAACTGCCCTTTTCAGGTTCTATTCCCCAATGCTAATATGAAGTTATTCCATTTTTTTGCTACCATAGTTTTACATACCTTTCAAATTTAAAAAAAAGCTACAACAACAACAACAACAAAATCAGAGCTAAAAAGTCATTCAAATGTTTTAAAATTATGTTTTCAAATTATTTGTTTCATAGAAAGTCTTAGATGTTCCCTATCTTGGGTCATCTCTAGAATTGCCACAAATATAATTATGCAACTGCTAATAAGTATAATCTCAGTTTATTTGAAGCCAGACAAATTTTATAAGGCGATAAATCTTATTAAATGCTCCCAGGAATATCAGTTGATTCATTAACTTGTAATAAATGCTTTTAAAATGCAAATTAAATAATAGCTGGAAACGCCTCAGTTAAATGTCACCAGGATATCTATTATCCACTTCCAGAAGAGATCTGTGTTCTCCTTTCATCTTAAAATGTATGTGTGTAAGATATTTGCAAGTGGGTGGGGTTATGGGACTATGTGTGCAGGAAGGCAGTGTTAGTAAACTGAATTTTGGCTAAAATTGATCAATCGTACATCTTTCAATATATTTTTTTTGGTAAGTAACCCTGCACAATCCCTTTTAAAAGCTCGGTGAAAATACCCTGCCCTTAAATTGAAGTAATAGTCAGAAATCCACTTAAAGGCACCAGTATAGTGATATCACTGTAGGAATACTCTGAATATGCAAGGTGTGGTTGAATATCACTGGAAGAAATATCCTGAAAAGACCAATGGTTTGCTTTTAAACACCCTAATTACAGGTTTTAGAAATGGCTGAGCGATTGAGAGCACACACTTCTCTTGCAGAGGATTCAGGCTTATTCCCTATACCTGTAAGGTGGCGCTTAACTGCCTGTACCTCCTGAATTAGGGGGGCCTACAGCCCCTTTTTGGACTCCTAAGGGGCTTGTACTCATGTGGTTCATATAAACTCATGCAGGCATACATTAGAGTAATGCATAATTAATAACTTGTTTTGACACTATTTTTCAAGATATAAAACAGTATTTTCAGCTTCATCTTTTTTTTCTTTTTTCTTTTTCTTTTTGGTTTTTCGAGACAGGGTTTCTCTGTGTAGCTTTGGAGCCTATCCTGGCACTATTCTCGCTCTGGAGACCAGGCTGGCCTCGAACTCACAGAGATCCACCTGCCTCTGCCTCACGAGTGCTGGGATTAAAGGTGCAGCTTCATCTTTTTAAAATATATATTTTTTATAAATTTTATTTAAATTAGAAATAATCGTATTTTACATATCAATACCAGTTCCCTCTCCCTTCCATTCCCCCATGTCCCCCACAGAACTCCCCATCCCATCCCCTTTCTGCTCCCCAGGGAGGGTGAGGTCTTCCATTGGGGATCATCAAAGTCCATCACATCATTTGGGTGAGGGCCTAGGCCCTCCCCAGTATGTCTAGATTAGAGAATATCTCTGTATAGGAAATGGGCTCCCAAAGTCCATTCCTACACTAGGAATAAATACTGATCCACTACCAGAGGCTCCATAGACTGTCTAGGCCTCTGAACTGACACCCAGAGTCAGGGGATCTGGTTTGGTCCTATGTTGGTTCCCCAGCTGTCAGACTGGGGTCCATGAGCTTCCACTTGCTCAGGTCAACTACTTCTGTGGGTTTTCGCAGGATAGTCTTGAACCCCCTTGTTCCTCACTCCTTCCTCTCTACAACTGGATTCCAGGAGTTGAGCACAGTGCTTAGCTGTGGGTGTCTGCTTCTGCTTCCATCAGTTCAGCTAGATGAAGGCTCTAGTAAATTAGTCATCATTCTAATTATAAGGGAAGGGCATTTAAGGTAGCCCTTCCACTATTGCTTAGATTCCTAGTTGGGGCCATCTTTGTGCATTTCTGTATAATTCCCTAGAGCCAGATTTCTCTTGAAACCTATAATGGCTCCCTCCATTGATGTGTCTCTTTTCTTGCTCTCTTCTATTCATCCCTGGAGTCAATCTTCCTAATCCCTCATGCTCTAGTCCCCCCTCCTCTTCTCCCTTCCTCTTTTTCCTCCCTCCCTCACCCTGCCCCATGCTCCCAATTTGTTCAGGAGCTCTTGTCCCTATCCCCTTCACCAGGGGACCCTGTATGTCTTACTTAATGTCTTCCTTGTTTCCTAGCTTCTCTGGAGATGTTGATTGTAGGCTGCTAATTCTTTGCTCTATGTATAAAATCCATATATGAGCGAGTACATACCATGTTTGTTTTTCTGTGACTGGGTTACCACACCGAGGATGGTTTCTTCTAGTTCCATCCACTTGCCTGTGAATTTCAAGTTTCCATTGTTTTTGTTTTTGTTTTTGTTTTCCCTGATGAGTAGTACTCCATTGTGTAAATATACAACATTTTTTTAATCCATTCTTCGGTTGAGGGGTATCTAGGTTGCTTAGGGTTCTGTCTATTACAAATAATGCCGCTAAATCAATTTTTATAAATTAAAATATCTCTATAAAATTAACCAAAGAAAAAATAATATTCATGACTTAAAGGTGTATTTGTTTTTACTTTATTCTCTTTTGGAATATGTGGCAATGTGAAGAGTAATTTTCAATTCCCAGAATCGCCCACCCCCCCCACACACACATCAAATTTTAATTCCAGTTTGAAAATTTAAGGGAAAAAGAGGCATCTGTTTTTCTGAATCTGGCATATTTCACTTTTTCATGTGTTACACGTTTTGGAAGAAAAACCATTCATATTTTCATAATGGCTACACAAATTTAAATTCATATGGAAGTGAAGAGAGTTTTCCTTCCCCCAGCATCAACCAGTATTTACTGTCACATTCTTATAAGAGTAAGATGGAATCTAAATGTCATTTCCTGCATACTTCTCTGATGGCTAAGGATTTTGAACACACTTCCTAAGTATTGATTGTCCATGTGCATTTCTTCTCTTAAGAGAACTGTCTATTCAGTTAGGTTGGCAATTTATTGATAGAATTTTTGATGCTCATTTTTTCAGATTTATACATGTTAGGTATTAACCTTTTGTCTGATGTGTACTTGGTTAAGATTTGTTTTTTTTCCCTTTCAATAGACTGTCTCTTCAGTCTGATGATTGTTTCTTTTTTATGGGCAGGAACATTTTAATTTCATGCAGTATCATTTTTCAATTTTAGAATTCTTTCTTTTGCTGGTGGAGCCCTTTATAGAAAGATCTTGCCTATGCCTATATAATAAATGATCTAACTAGCAGGTTCAGAATTTCAAGTTTTCTACATAATTAAAATCCTTGATTTGTTTTCATTGCGTGAGTGTGTGCGCGTTTCTGTGTGTGTGTGTGTGTGTGTGTGTGTGTGTGTGTGTGTGTGTGTATTTGTGTGTGTGTGTGTGTGTGTGTGTGTGTGTGTGTGTGGTGACAGACGTTGGTCTACTTTGTTTATCCCGTGTGTTAATGTCCAGTTTTCTGATTATCATTTCACAAAGAGGTTCTCCTTTCTTCCAATTATGTTTTGCGACACATTTGTTAAAAATTAGGTGTTTGTAGCCATGTGGGTTTATTTGTGATTCAGTGATTCTATAACATTGGTATCTATGTCTATTATGTGGCCTGAACTATGCTTTTTTTATTACAATGGCTCTGTAATATAATTTAAGACAGGGTATTGTGATATCTCTAGAATTTCTTTTCCGTTATTGCTTTAGATATCTAGAATCATTTGTGCTTCCACACAAATTTTTAATTAGCTCTAGTTCTGTTAATGTATTATTTTCTAAGTATTAGAGAAACATCAAATTTTAGGTATTTTAAAAAACAATTAAAATAGGTTTTGAGTGATCATATTTAAACTCTCAATAAAAGGTCCTACATACTATTAAGGCATATATATATATATATATATATATATATATATATATATATATATAATTTTAGAAACTGATTAAAGGGGCTGGAGAGAGATACATCAATGGTCAAGAACAAGAAGACGCACATTCAGTCCTCAATACCTATGGGACAGTTCACAATCATCTATTTTACTCCAGGTCCAGAGGATCTCAAGTCCTCTTCTGGCCTCTCTGGGTACTGTGTATACATGCAATGCATATACATATCTGGAGACACACATGCATTCACATGAAATGAAAATAAATAAGTCTAAAAATTGAATAAAATAAATCTGATATTTTTCTTTTTCACTTGTATAAAGTTATGTTTTATTAGCTCAAAGTCATTTGAAAATTCATCACCTTGTATTTGATATTAAAGTTTAGCTAATGGAGATAGGAATTTAAGGGTTTAGGGATATATTTATAGACTTACTTCCACGTTATTCACTATGAAATTGTGCAGTGTCACTATTTCAGCATCTAGAAACTTTGACTAATTAAAATGTATAGCAAATTAAAGCATAAGACTCAAGGGTAAGGTCTATCTAACCCAGTAACTTCAAGTAACATGTTATTTTACTATACTTTATAATTTAAGATAGTAGATTTGTAGTGCTTGTAGTGATTCAGTATTGTTCTGTATCTGGTCAGGCCCATGAAAAACATCATGAGCCTTTGACTGAGTGCATAGAATTTAAGATTCCAGCTGACCAGAGTGTCCCCCATGTTATAGGAACCACAACTGCTTCATGGTGTATAAAGAGAACTTTCTCTTATGAGGGATGTAAGATGGACAAATCTAAGGGTATGAAGAGAGGAAGTTGGGCAGGCTGATAGCACATCCATTTAGCAGAATGGTAGAATCAGTTTCTCCTCTAGGATGTAGCATGTAGCCAACTTTGGGTATTTTGACCAGTTAACAAAAACAAGCATGGGTTCTATCTCCTGGGGAAGACTTTAAATCCAAAAAGAAAAGTAGTTGTTTACTTTCAAAACCCTCCCAAGCATTCATAGTACCGGAACGTATCATGCTGGCTGCTGGGGAAGACAAATAATTATCAGTGTTACTCCTCTGTGAACCCTATTATCAATAATGTCAACTTTCCAGGTGAAGTGAAATGGGCCCACTAGTGCTAGTACAATAGTGACACATCTGTTTTGAACATTGAAGACTCCACAGGGGAAAAATTCCTTCACTGTTACTATAAGCACAGTTAACAACCTAAGACTGGGGAGGCCATAGACCTAGTGGGGAACCTCACTACTGATTTTTAGCTAAATTGATGTGGTACCAAGATGCCTTCTAAATATTTGTGCTGGTACCCAAAGACATTAAATGCCACATTCCTACTGAATCAGAGAAGCTTCTCTTTGCAGTGAATGGCAATGAATGCAGAGAGTCAAGGATATTTAAGATGCTTAGTATAAAGAATGATTTTTTTGCTCATCCCTAAGTAGAACATTCATAACACCCCCGAAATTCCCAGAGATTACTGTAAAAGAGAATGAAGAAAAAAATAACACTTGGAAGATGGGAAAAAATGATGTGAAATGCTATCCTCAGGCATGACACCACCAGTGAAAATGTGATCTTATACTAGTGGAATTATCAATGTAACACCTGCACAAAACTGGACCTGTTAATAGCCAATCATGGATTGGGAGGGCAGGCCTTATAAGGCATTAACTTTCCTTGAGGAACTCCTAACAAATGATGGATTCAGTGAGGGTCACTGCTATGTACCAAATGGTAAAGCAACCAGGATTCAGGGGTATTTCCAACTTCATGGCAACACAACAGTCCTACTTAACATCTGAGGGTTACAAATGGCAAATAATAGTGAATGTGGAAAGAGACCTGTAAGGAGCAGAGGAGCAAAATAGGGATGGAACAGGACTAGAGTGGAAAGGTTAAGTAAAATAGGGTGTACTATATACATATATGAATTTGCCAAAGAGCAAATTTAATCAACAAAGAAAAAGAAGTCAGTTGAGGTTGAATTATGCATATCCTAGTGGAATATGAGATTTCCACTGCTAAAAACTGGCATTAGGCCTTAGGAAAGAAACATCACAATGCGTAGTTATCATGCCTCATGGTTGGAAATTTTAATCACAATATTGATTGATGGTAACAAATTGCTGCTGTCTAATTTAATACAAAGACAATGTCCAGGTAAGGATCAATGTAGGCAGTGTCTCAATTTGGGAATTATCTATTTGATTCCAAGTCACTAGTTAGTTCTGCTCAGGAACAAGGTTATTATGACCAGTCAGAGATTCCAGTTATTGGTAATAGACATTTTTAGGGTCAGAGCTGGTGGGTTAGTACAATGTTCCTGTGCTATATAAACAGCTGCCATCATCTGGGAGCCTACAGGGGAATTAAAATCCACCCACACAGAGACTACTTGCATTTATATTTCATACTAGGATGTAATGGCATCCTAGGATGTGGTCACCACTGCGAATTCACTGTCAAAGCAAGATGTTACTACATTCACTTTTAAGAAATAAAGCTTCATTCAGATTGTCAATTCATTTGCCTAATAGTTACTGAGTGACTGACACTGTCCTGGGGCAGCGGTGGGGGCGGGTCTACAATCGATAAAAACATCTTCTTTCAAGGTGCTTTGTTTCTAAATCAGATTTCCAAACCCATTTCTCAGACTTTAATATTATTTTAATTTTTAGAAAAATAAAAGAAACACGGTAGGCAAAAAGTGATAAAATAGCCTTATTTTGGAATCACCCTCCTGCCCTGGCATCCTGTACTATCCTGAATCTGCCTTACATCTCAGTCTTGGCCCCCTTTGCCCTCCCCTTGATGTGAGTGTGGGTTCTGCTCAGACCCAACTCCCCCACTCCCTAGAGCTTCCTGGGTCTTCTCTGCTTGTAGTAGACCTGTCCCAACAGACCAGACGCCCATACCTCAGTATTAGTGTTCCCAGTCCCTCTACTTGGAGTGACTTGGGTCCTGCTCAGGCCAAGTTCCCTCTATCCTCTCCTTGGAGCTTCCTGGGTCCTCTCAGGCCCAACTCCCCCATACCCTCCTTGGAGCTTCCAGGGTCTGATCTGTACATAGTGGACCTTCCCTGTAGTTCTAACCAGCTATAGTCTACCCACATGGCAGTCTTTGCCCTCCCACACCCTCTGCATGAGAACACCAGGGGAGGTAGGATCATCCAAAACTGCCAACATCAAATTCTTGGTCAACCTACACCCACTGGGAAACAAGAGGAGAGGGAGAGACCCCACCCACACCCACTGAAAGAAGGGATGAAAGACAACAGTATAAGAACACATTCAACAACAGAAAGATCAGTGTCACAATAGCAAGACCTGAACATACTAATACAGATTAAGCAGAAGAGAAAGGCCTTAAAAACAACTTTATAAAGATGATAGAGACCCTCAAAGAGGAAAAAAGAAAAAGGAAGAAAAATCAGACAAAGATGACAGGAAATGGAGGAAAAGACAAACCAAAAAAATCAAGAAATAAAGCCAGGAAAGCAAGAACAAACAAGTGAAGGAAACAATTCCAACAGTTCAAGGCTTGAAAGCTGAAATAGAAACAATAAAGAAAATACAGAATGAGAGAATGCTGGAAATAGAGAAGCTGGGTAAATGATCAGGAACTACAGATGTAAGTATAACCAATAGAATACAAGAGATGGAAGAGAGAATCTCAGGTGATGAAGACTCACTAGAGGAAATAGAGTCATTGACCAAAGAAAATCTTAGGTCCAACAAATCCCTAACACAAAATATTCATGAAATATGGGACACCGTGAAAAGGCCAAACCTAAGAATAATAGGTATAGAGGAAGGCAAAGAAATACATCTCAAAGGTAAAGAAACCATATTCAACAAAATCATAGAAGAAAAGAAGGACATGCTTATGAAAGTGCAAGAAGCTTACAGAACAACAAATAGACTGTGATACAAAAAATAGATGAATCTATAATAGCTAAAAGACAAGAAAGTGCTGATCATCCTTAACCATCAGGGAAATGCAAGTCAAAACAACTCTGAGATACCATCTTACACTGGCCCAAATGGCTAAAACCAAAAATCACCAGTGACTGTCTATGCTGGAGAGGATGCAGAGAAAGGGGAACACTCCTCCACTGCTGGTGGGAATGCAAACTTGTGCAGCCACTTTGGAAATTAGTATGGCAGTTTTTTAGTAATATGGTCATCAGTTTAGCACAAGATTCAGCAATTCCACCCTTGGGCATATATCCAAAGGATACACATTCATCCAACAAGGACATGTGTTCAAGTATGTTCATAGTAGTATTGTTTGTAATATCCAGAAGCTGGAAGCAACCTAGATGCCTATCAATCAAAGAATGGATAAAGAAAATGCGGTACATTTACACAATGATGTATTACTCAGCAGAAAAAATAAAACACAATGAAACCTTGAAATTTGCAGGCAAATGGATAGAACTAAAAGAAATCATTCTGAGTGGGGTAACCCGGTCACAGAAAGACAAACATGGTATGTACTCACTCAAATATGGGTATTATACATAGAACAAAGGACTACCAGTCTACAATCCACACCACCAGAGAAACTAGGAAACAAGGAGGAGTCCAAGAGTAAAACACATGTTCTCCCCAAGAAGGGGAAAGGGACAAGAACTTCTGATCACATTGGGAGCACAGGGGAGGGGAAAAAGGAGGGAGGAAATAGAAAAGGGGAGAAGGGGGGAGAAGTGTCCCATCTTTCAGGACATCAACCTGGGGCAAGAGAGTCAGGGATAAGGAATGGGGACAAGAGACACAGAAAGAATGACCACAAGACAGGATTCTGATCAAGTGGCAAACTTTACTTTTCTCAGGCTAGCTTATATAATCAGGATATGGGGAGGGGCAGAATGGGTTGTTTGTGCACCAGGTGTTGGTATAGGCAGGATATTAGGAAGACACAAAGAGGATGTTTGGCAGGGTAAAGAGTTCATGAGTAAGAGTTCCAGGAAGGGGTTGCCTAGGTGACTGAGCCTGTGGGTGGAGGACTGGGTCAAGCTGTTTCTTTTCTTGAGCCGAGGTTCTAAGGAGCTGCTATGTAAAGGTTAACTATGTGGCCTGCCAAGGCCTAGGATCTCATGCCCAGCCCTGAGATTTGGCTCCCAACAAAGAAGAAGAAGAGGGATCAGGAAGACTGAGACAGAGGAGGAATAGAGGAGAGCACGAAAAGAAACAACTTAATAGAGGGAGCCAGTATAGGTTTAAAGAGAAATCTGACATTAGGGAAATGTTCAGAGATCCACAAAGATGGCCCCAACTAAGAATTTAGGCAGTAGTTGAGAGGCTACCTTTGATGCCTTTCCCCTATAATGAGATTGAGGTCTACCTTATTTGCCACCCTAAAGCCTTAATACAGTAACTGATGGAAGTAGAAATAGGCACTCACAGCTAAGCACTGGGCTATACTCCTGGAATGCAGTTGTAGAGAGGGAGGAGTGATTACCAAAGGAGTCAAGACCATGCTGGAGAAACCTTCAGAAATAGCCGACCTGACCTAGTGAGAGCACAGGGACCCAGGTCATAAAGCTGGGAAACCTGCATTGGACCAAACCAAGCCCTCTGAATGTTGGTGCCAGTTAGGAGGCCTGGGAAATCTATGTGACCTCTAAAGTGGAACCAGTATTTATCCCTAGTGCACAAATGTAATTTGGGAGACCATTCCCGATGGAGGGATACTATTTCAGACCAGATACACAGAGGAGGGCCTAGGCCCTCCCTCAAATTATGTGACAGACTTTGATGACCCCCCCATATAAGTCCTCACTATCCTTGGGGAGCAGGTGGCTGGTGGGTTGAGGGGATTGCTAGGGGGCATGGGAGGATGGGGGGGAGAGGTAACAGGGGAGTGATATATAAAATGATGTTTTCTATATAAAAAAGTGAAAAAAGAGAGTAAAAACCAGAATCACCCAATGTGTCTCATCATTTACACTTTTCCTCCCATTTTACATCTCTATTTTATAAGATTTGGTTACTTTATTCTTTTTTTATGTGTATGGCATCTTGCCTTCCTGCACAGGTATGTGCACCATATGCATGCCTGGTGCCATGGAGTACCAGACAATTGTGAGCTGTCATGTTTTTGCTAGAAATTGAACCCTGGTCCTCTAGAGGAGCAGTCAGTGCTCTTAACTTCTGAACCATCTCTTCAGCTCCGTATCTCCATTTCCAATTTTCTATTTTCATGTCATACATACATATATATGTCAATATGCATATATATGTATATATATATATATGTATATATATGATAAGCCCACTCATATGCTCCATGATACAGCTTAACTCTGTGGTTTCTTTGTTGTTTTTCAATTTGAATGCTTTATCAAAGGTGCTAGTTGTAGGGATCTTTTCTACCAATTAGTTTATTTCATGAAAATTGTATTCAAAACGTTAAGTGGGTAAATATTTGTAACCATTATCTTCTTGTTAAACTGTTTTTGTTATTTTATTATTTCAAGATTCGTTTTTTATTTTATTTGTATTGCTGTTTCTTCTGTATATATGTCTGTGTGCCACATGGATGCAATGCCTTTAGAAGGCAAAGGTAGTGTCAGATCATCTAGAATCGGAGGTGCTGGGAATTGAGCTGGGGTTCTCTGGAAGAACAACCAGTGCTCTTAACTACTGAGTTACCTCTCCTGTCCTTGTCCCCACCTCTCATTTAAATATGGACTGGTATTCTTTATCTCTTCTGACTAGCTTTGAATTGAAGTTTACTTTATCAGATATTAAGGCAGCTACACCTAGAACTAGAAAGCTGGTTCAACACTTAGCAACATTTGTTTATCTTAGCAAGAGGATCTTCATTCAGTTCCAAAGACCCACCTGGTGGCTTACAACCATTCTGTTTTTTCTGATGTCCCTGTCTAAACTTCATGGTCAATGCATACCTATGGCACACATACATACATGTAGGCAAACACTTGTCCACATAAAAGAGAAAAGCTTTTTACAAAATATTTTGAATTATTTCATTTTATATTTATAAGTACTTTTAATAGGTATGTATATGCACCATGTAAGTGCATAGTGTCTTTGGAAGCCAGAAGAAGGCATTAGATTCTCTGGTTTTGGAATCATAGAGAGTGAGCCATCTTGTACATATAGGAAATTGAACCCTGGCATTCTGCAAGAGCAAAACATGCTCTTAAGCATTGAGCAGCATTTCCAGCCCCAAGAAATCCTGTATTCTTTTTAAATAGCAACACCAGGCTGCTTTTAGGTTCTAATTGGTATATAGATAAACTAATGTCCCACAAGTTGCAGTTTTAAATTGCATTTAGTATGGCATAGGTTTCTTGGAGATGGTACTAATTTGATGACATATAATCCAGGTAGCTAATCCTCATCCTTTCACTGTTGAGTTGAGGAAATTTCCGTATTTAAAATTTTATTAGTTCCTGTAAGTTTATTGGTTGTTTTTATATTCGTTTGATTGTTCTGTTCTCTTTTATGTCTTTCCTAATAATGTTAAGGTTTTCTTATATTGGAAATGACATCTTCCTTTCCTGGAAGCATAATAGTTAAAGGCAATTTGGAGATGACCTGGGATATATGATATATGAGGGAAAGAACTCACGTGTATATTCAGGGTCTCTGTCTTAAATCCTACAAACTAAACAGTGTGTGTACCTCTGTTTGATTCCATGCTGAAAACCCACATTTTACAGTTTCCTACAAGGTCAGACTGTTTTTATAAATATATAGTCTTATTGATTCTCTGTGTGCTCCTTTTTACCTGTGCATTTAATAGTGTTTACTTTAGTTTTTCAACCAGACATATGAAATGAATTCATGATGTAATAAATAGGGAAAGGCAAATATGAAGTTTAATTAAGGAGAAAATGAAAGATCCAAAACGGAGTTTATCATTTCTATATGCCTTCATGTTGGATAAAGAGATTCATATTGAGTAAGATACATGACAGTAGCTCAAAATAATCTGGGTCTCAGCCTAGATGTATCCACTCATATGAGTACCTGTGAAATACCTGAATTACCTGCCCATGACAGGTACCTAAATTATAAATATAAGAACTTAAGAGATCAAGAACTCACACTCTTAAAATCCTTTTTTGAATTTTAATTGGGAAGCCATAGAGAGAAATACAGGTTTCTAGCAAGAAATTTCCACTGTCAAAAGCCTCTCATGCTGCAAGAATAAAGAAAAGTCAAATGCTGTGAAGGTTTTTTATGATCCAGTCCCACTGGCCCCTAAATACCACACTCATCATTCTCATCTATTCCCCAGAACCTCTGGAGTTATCTCCCATCTCTTGAGTCAGCAAACTTACTCTAAATTCAAGGCTCTGCATTTCTTGCATTCCCTGTCCTGATGGCCTGCCCCTTGAAATTTCATGAAGCTGCATATCTTGGCATCTCTGAATCAGTTCAAGTCATTGACCCTCAGGGAGATTAGGCCCATCCTGTGTGGCCATTTACCTTAAAAGTTAATGTCTTGTTGACCTTAATCACTGCTTTATAAAAGATAAAAGGCCTAACTATCAACTTGTTTATGGTTATTGCCCATTTTGCTCTGTATAGAAGTTCAAGAAGATATGATTTTTGTCAAGGTCATTTATTTCTATATCATTAAAATGAGAACATTAATGTGGCCTGGAGAGGGACTTATAAATATTACTGAAGGAGTGTAAATAAAAGAATAAATAACTTTTTATCATTTTATGTTATCACTAAATCCTGATGTGTTCTCAGAAAGTAGTGGGTTTTATAACATCCACAAGACAAAGACAAAACTAAAATGCTAGGGTTGGTTCTTAAATTTTCATACTGTTCATTTCACCATCGGTATCATATTCACTTTACACTCTCAAAAGATATTGTTGGAAAGCAACTCTTAGGCTGCCTTTCTCTTTCACTTAGTTTGTACTCATTCCCAAAATACTCCTTTGGTAATCCTATGTCTTAGTTATGGATTATGTTGCTGTGAAGAAGCACCATGATTATGGCAACTTTTATAAAAAAAAAAAAACATTTAATTGGGGCTGGCTTCTAGTCTTAGAGGGGCTTAGTCTGCTATGCTCATGGCATGGAGCATGGAGCCATTCAGTCCGACATAGGGCTGTAGAGCTAGTTGAGAGTTCTACATCTGGATCTTCAGGTAGCAAGAAGAGACAGTGAGTCACTAAACCTGGCTTGGGCTTCTGAAATCTCAAAGTGCACCCTCCCCAGTGACACATTTCCTGCATAAAGGCCACATCTATTCCAAAAGGCCACTCCCCCAACAATGCCTCTTCTTATGTGTCTATGTGTCCATTTTCGTTTACACCACACTTGCTGTTTCGCAATAATCCTAATTAAAATAGTGTAGACAGCTATTGAATGGTATAGGCATGGTAGTTATTGCCAAGCTATTTGATAATGTAAGCTAAAATCATAATAAAATATGGTAACATATTTAATGACAGAATCATGGATTTCCAAGTGTGGTTTTTCTCTTGCTCTGTCAGGTTGCATGCCAAGCTATGTGTTATAGTATTAAATACCAACTCCTCTTATTTTGATTTGGCATAAATGGCTGGGAAAGCTATAAGCTCTGGTAAAAAAAATAGTGATCCAAATCCATGCAGTAGTGGACAATGCCTTTCATTCCAGCACTTGAGAGGCAGAGGCAGACATATCTCCTTTTTATAGATGTTCACTGATCAACTCAAATTTAATGACTCCAATTCTAATAAAGATAAGGTGCAAGACATTTGGGACAAGAAAGTAGTTTCTATTATAAGAATCAGGATAGAACATATAAAATCACATGTGCAGTGTAATAGTCAAATGGTTATTTTTAGGAAAATCTGTGCTATGTTGATTTTTTAGTTGAGCCTGGTCTGCACAGTAAGACTGCTGATCTTTCTGTCAATCAATCATCTATCTTTAAATGTATGTACATAGATAAGCTAGGAAACGTTTAGTATTGGGTTGTAAAACAGAAATTATATTCTGGAATAAGGCTGCCATTTTTAAAGTTTGTGTCCATGACTTATTTGTAAATTCAAATACTAAGATTCAGTTTTGTGTGCCCAAATAAAGAATAATAATAGTATCTCAAGAGTAATAATGTTATTGAGATAACTAAATGAAATTATAAAAGTAAGACCATTATTACAGACCCTGACTAGCATTAAGCAATCAATAAATGAGGAGAATGCAGATGGTGGTAAAATTGATGCTAATTGGATAAAAGAAATAACATGATTCTTATGAGTATCTAAAGTCTTGCATAATGTCATATGACAATAATTCTAGCATCAGGGGAATTGAAGCAGGATGAACAAAGGTTCCAGTGGAGCCAGGCTTCACAGCAAGGTTCTGACTAAAGAAATAATATCAAAACAGAAAGAATTATCATAACATTACGATTATTATGATAGTGCAAAAGGATGCTTAGAAGGATTCATGGGTGGAAAATTAGACAAGCTATGCTGGTTATGTAAATTGTAAGCTGTAAAGGAAAGATAATTCCAAGCTGAGAATAATATATAATGAGTAAGTGCAACAATATCAAGCAACATACTATAGAGTACTCTTTAATTGGTGAGACATATATATATCTACCTACATACATATATACCCCAAACTTATTTTCAAACTTGAAATAATTTAGGGCATAACTTCATTTGTTGTAATTAATTCATATTTTTCTGAAACACTAAGACATTCACTGAGCATGAATTCTTCATTTTCCCACCACTGGAAATCACTTGAAAAGTTCTATCACCAAAAGAAAGCCTAATATAAAATTAATATGTATGCATTTTCTCTCATCTTTTAAATATGCAACATTAAATGGTTTCTTAGTGATGAAGAACTGAACAGTGGTTTAAAATGCTACTTATTTGAATTTCATAAGTCACTTTTCCTTCTATCTTCTTGCTTTCTTCAAGCTGTCACTCAAAAAATTACAGGCAAATCAAGAAGGAACAACTGTTTCTGATAAGGTCTAGTTTCAGAAAGCGACACTCATTTCCATTTTTAATTATAGTTTACTCAATGTATGTTTTGTAACTATTATTATTTGTTGTTTTAGCTTTTGTTGTAGTTATATATGCTACTTTGTCTCATTGAATCCCAGAGGAGGATCACAGGTTAAACACTATTACTGCCCCTATTTCACAACTCAGATGCCCAAGGTACATAATAAGAGTTGTGACCAATGTCATGTAGGTAACTGGTGAGGACTAGATTACTGCTCAATATATGTTTGAATATTTGAATGTTATTTTCAAATATATTCTAATATATTTAATATTCAAATATTTAATATTTGAATTATTCTGACTCTTCTCTTCTTTCCCTGTTGTTTTGACTCTTAAATTAAAAAAAGGATTTATGATAGCTCACATTTAAAGCTAGACTTCCATCATGGTGATCATGTCAAGGCAACCAGAGCTGACAACAGCTAGTCACATTACCTGGGCCATCAAAAGAAAAGGGCAGTTAATACAAGCATTGCCACTGCTTAGAGAGTGACCACTCTCTCTTTACTTGCACAGCCTAGGATCCTCTGTCCAGGAAATGGTACTGACACAAATAAGACCCTGTGTAACTTTTCTATTGCTGAGGTAAACCATCATTAGCAAGGCAACATATAGAACGGTGAATGTATATGGGCTTATGGTTCCAGAGGTCTAACAGTCTATCATCATCCCAGGGATGATGTGAGCAAGGCTGCAGGCAGGGAAATGGAGCAGCAAACTTGAAGCAGAGCAGGAGACCTGGGAATGGTGCATATCTTTAAAGCTTTAGAACCTACCCCCAGTGAAATAGTTCCTCCATCAAAACCACTAACTGGGAACCAAATATTCAAATACCTGAACCTATGGGGGTCATTCTCGTTCACACCATCACAGATAGGTCTTCCTACATCAATTAGCATAATTAAGAAACTCCCTTGTTGACATGTTCAGAGAACCCATCTCCGAGGTGATTGTTGTTACAGGTTGATAATGAACCCCATCACAAAGCCCCTAAATAGAGGTCTGAGATGCTTTAGCTAAATGTTATGCTGTAAAACTTTATTTCCATAATAATAATTGGTTGTCACTGTGCATGTAAGTCCATTTCTGCATTAATCAATAAATGGCTGGAAGAATTCTACAGTTATCACACACATATGGATATAAATGCATATACATACATATGCTGGTGAACTCACATTTATGTTATAGAAGTTTGTTACATTCAGAATAAAGGACAAAATAATGTGATTGATTCTCCCACAAAAAGAATCCACCTCACTGTCTAGATAATTGTCCAAGTCAGAGTAAACCAATTTTAAGGCAGAACAGGAAAAATTCTGTCATAGACAAATACAGATGGCTTAAAGTTCTATCTGATAAAAAATCTAGAAATACATAAGCAGCTAGTAGAGTACATGAATTGTTTCTTAATAATTTCTTGTTTTAGCAAGCATATACCATCATAGTCCCATTTGACAGCCAAATAATGCTACCATTAGCTTGTCATGATAAAACATAAACTCAAATGCAGGTAGGAAAACCCATCTAAAATATGTGGAATGAATGAACATATACCAATATAAACAAAATATAAAACAGACTTTAAGTCAACCCAATCTCTTTGTAGAAAGAGGACATGAAGGTAATTTAAAGGGAGAGATGTTTTATCATAGGGAAAGCATACATATGTGCACAAACATAAAGTTTAGTCACTGAACACTCCATCACTGTACTCCATCCCATATAATTTTTCAATTTTTCCAATTGACCTGCATGAGGCTTGCTGCAAAAGAGTACTGACAATAAGATCTCAAGGATAAAGTACTGTAGAGTAAATTAAAATACCTACCCTGAAATGTAGATGATATGTTCTTCAAATAGCAATGAATCTGGGAAGAGCTTTAAAATTATCTTTTTCTAATAGGTACTCAAGGTAATTTTGAAGCATAACACTATCTGCTTGTGTATTATAGCACTTTTGCTGAAATCTCTCTCCCTCATTTACTTCCACCTTTTTAGATCACTGCTCATCGCCCGGGATGAAAACAATCCACACACTTCACTGCATAGTCTTTCTTCTGCAGCCAGTCACTGAATCTCTTTGTGTCTCCCTTATCCAAATCCATGCACAAGTCTACCAAACTGTCCATCACTATAAAATGATGTGACCTCCTGAAGGAGGAAGTCAGTTTGAAGGTCTAGACCACTGTAATGGATCAGCATTTACTCCTAGTACACAAATGAACTTTGGGAGCCCTCTCCATATAGAGGGATACTCTCTCAGCCTAGACACACTGGGGAAGGTCTAGGTCCTGCTCCAAATGATATGACATACTTTGAAGATTCCCCCATGGAAGGCCTCACCCTTCCTGGGGAGGAGAAATGGGTTGGGATAGGGGGTTGGCTTGGAGCAGGGGAGGAGGGGAGGGAGAGGGAACTGAGATTGACATGTAAAAGAAGCTTGTTTCTAATTTAAATAAAAAAGAAAAAATGATGTGCCTAATATTTTAGGTTTTATGTATCTCTTTGCAACTGTTCCATAGGCCCCTGGGTCAGGACTTGCAATGCAGTCAGTACTCATAAACACCATTAAATTTGGTGTCTCTGGTGTGCAGCTTATACCCCAATATTCTAAACTGATTTATGTCTATAGACCCTTTACACTGAAGCCTAAATGTGATGTCCTTGAGAAGACTTCTCAGCCTAAATATAACTTAAGCACTACCATATCACTCCAGTCATTGTAATCATTAACTGTAAAGCCACTTTTTATTTTCTTGATGGTTTGAGTAATATTGAATTATTCTAATCCTTGGCTCCATGATGTTTCTGTTTTGTCCATGTTTGCTTTCTAATATGACTAGCAGAACATGTTTTAAAGACTAGTATATCTGTTTTAAAGCCCACGTACATTTGTGAATGAATGAGTGCAAAAGTAAATAAATGACCTCTAATAGGTTTCTCCACTTCTGCAAGGTAAACCAGGTCTCCCCATCCCTGTCAAACATTTGAAAGAACTGAGTCCATGACTTATGGTATTGAAAATGTGCTACTTTAAAACTGCTAGGAAAGTTTATTAAATTTTGAATAGATGTCTTAAAAATGTTTTTTATTAAACTGTATATATATGCACACACATATATATTTATATTTAAATGAAGTTATGCCTCTTGGGTTGACAATATCTTCCAAGCCATAGATTATTTAGCAAAAAAACCCAGTACCCAGTATTAGAAACCACTTATCAAGTTGTTGAGGGAGATTCCCAAAACAATGTACATTGTTGGTGGTGCCCTTGGTTGCTTCACACACTTTTAAGCTAAGCCCCTATTACTGAAGAGCTGAAGAAACCATAAACTGTTGACAAAAGATTTGGAGGATCTCATTTGGATCTGACTTGAAAGCCTCCTGCCCAAGAACTAGCTTTTATTTTGCCAAATTGTTCTATGGAAGCTTCCAAGGGAGGGAAGCAGCCAATAGTACTACCCATGGACCATAACAACTACCAAATTGGCAATATATCACTATGGGTACAGTGGTTACACTCATACCTTGGCAATAATCAAAACCTGTCTAATTGGACTCAAAGCCCACTCAACAGCAAAAAAAAAAAAAATCATAGATCCTAGAAGATAACCAATACTGCCACTTTACTAATCCAGGATACTTTCCAACTGCTTTTTAAATATTTATTTTATGCCTTATCAAAGAAGCTTCTCCTTTACCAACACCAAAAAAACAGCTGGTCAAAATGTAGGGAACAATGATTATGTGGTACTGAGCCCAGTGGCTAAATCTACAATATAACTCCTGCCCTCAAAGACTCAAGGAAGAGGACTAGGAAATCTTCTGTGAAATTGACAGAGAAGAATTGTCTATGATATCTCAACAATATAGCTACCTAAACAAGACCTAAACAGGAACACCACCATTAGATATATGCTAACAGGGAAGAAAAAGATCTCAAAGGGTTTTAATCCTAGACAAAGAGCTACTGGAAACAAGAAACAGTCAACAGATGGAGACAAAGTCTCCTTCAGGGATAAGCCCTTTAATTGGTAATCAAATACCAAGTCATAAAATACCAAGCCCTAAAATCTATGCATACAAGCAGACTCAGCATATACAGACTCAGAAGGTTGTTTTCATATAATTATGACCATATATTTAACAATAATAGTTAAAGTAAAAATACCATAAATTTGAAATGGAACAAGGAATTAGTACATAGGAGGAGTTGGAGTGAGGAAAGGAAAGGGGAAAATGATATCATTTAAATTAAATGATACTTTAATTTAAAAACTTTTAAAGTTCCCTAAAAATAATAATGTGTGTGTGGGTGTGTATGTTGAGAGAGAGATAGAGAGAGACAGAGAGACACAGAGAGAGAGAGACAGAGAGAGAGAGACAGAGACAGAGAGAGAGAGAGCGAATTCCTTTTCATTACATTCATATTACTAAAACTTTAGAGGGATGAAAAAAATTAATTAATTTTCAGGGGAAGTTTTGAAGCCTCTAAAATAAATTGAAATTGTGTTTAAACTTGAAATTGTATAAAACATAGCAAAAAATAATTTCTTGACATTATTTCATTCTGAAAATATACAGGTGAGTTCTGGAAAATGTTTACTTTCCACTTTTTAAAAAGTGTTTTCTCTTACAAACTTATTTATTGGTAAAAGCTTATAATAGTCACAACTAAATTAATTCCTTTACAAAATCTGAGGAGTTTGAATTGTAAATATATTTCAATAAATTCTACCTGTGTTAATATCCCACATGGATTATAAAGCAATTTTGTTTTCTTTCTTTCTTCATTTGGCTAAGAGAAAAACAGATATTTGTAAAAGAGAGTATTTATATACAGGGTCAATAAGGTTACAATTACTGTTTGATAAGAATATGGATGCTACGAAGTAGGAGGAAAAGGGAAGAAGGCATGTGTCACATAGGTTTGTTTTGCAATATGCTAATAACCGAGAGGGTTTATTTATCTTGTAATAATTCCATGTCAGTGACTAAAATTAGAGTGGCTTATTTAAGGGCTTGTGCCCTCCAGTAATGTTTTCATTTGGGTGGAAAATTGACCTTATTGAGCTCTGAATATTCAACCTGCTGATACCTCAGTTTATTAACATAGAATTGGTTACAACGGGCTGTCCCATTTATTGTAATTATAACATGCAAGTACATTTCCATCATTCAAAGAAGTCAGTGTTGATAAGCAGTTTTCAAGATTATAAATGTCTTCCCCCAACAAAAAATACTGTCAACACTCTAGTCTTGGCCTGCTTTGTTTACCATGTCTTCTCTATTGTTTCTAAACTTTCATTCCAAACTTCTCTTTTGTCTTTTGCAAACTGCTCATTTTGACTTTCCACACACACACACACACACACAAACACACACACACACACACGCGCGCGCGCGCGCGCGCACGCACACACACACACACACACACACACACACACACACACACACATACACACACACACACACACACATTCAAATGTTCTCTGGAAATATACTGCCTTTGAGGGTTTTCCCACAGATAAGACGACAGTGTTTTTCTTTTGTTTTTCAAGGTTCTGATCCTAAGTATCTTTCAGTCTGTGAGGTTTTACATGCAATCATTTATTTGGGTAGGAACTGTCATGATGTCAGGCTATGAGAAGGAAAGGTTGCTGCCTACAGAGCATCCTTTGTGATCTGATTTGAAGAGGAAGAAGTTGATTAAAAGTCACCGCTTGCTGAAATAACATCTGAGAAGTCATACAGGGAATGGCATTAGTCTATCGTGATGTTTGCTCTTGATGGTCTAATATTTTGTTTAGAATATATGCCTAGCAATGTAGGCAACATCTGATAACTAGTAATTTCTATGTTGTCTTGAGAGTCAGCAAATGAATTAGTCTTGATCTACACACATTTGGTTTAATTGAAGAATCAATTGCTCATTAATTGGCTACTTTGGGTCATTGCTGTGCTAGTTGCTTTAGGTAAAAACAAGTGCAAGGTAGTGTCTTACCCCTGAGGCATAGACACTGTGTAAGGACAGTAAGAAAGAGGTACATGGGTTCAAATGGGAGTAGGGGTTACAAAACTCATGAATGATTCCACAGAACGTGAAGATAAGAAAATGATTGGGCTAGACAAGAGTGATAGGAAGATAATTTTGAAAATTTCCACTGAAGGATCACATTGTGAGAATGGTTAGTCTTAGGTTTTATAACCATATAATAAGAATACAATGAAACTGTGCTTACTTTGAAATGCTATGGGAAAAATGTATAGCATATGTGATAAGTTAAGATATGGCTATATCTTTACATATGTAAATTATCAGCTTTTAAATACCACAAAACTTTTACATTTTATTTTCAATTATTTCTTCCTTACAATTTTAATGTCTTTAAAGATTTTGTGGAGCATGTGAAGTCCTGACGATGTGTGCTGTTACATGGACACAGCCATGTCAAAGACCTCAATGACAGAGACTCATGAAAATGATCTAGCCTTACACAGTTAATGTTACAGGCACAACAAAGGTGTCCATTAGTCTGTGTGCAAGTGTTTATAATCAACTGAACAGTGTGTGAAAACAGGAACAACCCTAGCAGTTCACTCTTCTCAAATGACTGCAATCTGAGATGGCTACTCTCCCACTGAGAGTCCTTCTTGTGATGTATATAAAATTATGATGGGTGTCTGGATAGCATGGTAGGTACCCTCCATCAAAGTAAGTAAGCCCACCTTATAACCGGAGTTTCTTTTCTGCCAGGTTCTGCAGCCACCTTGCCCCAAATAAACATACAGATGCTATATAAACTATAAATCTGTTGGCCGATGGCTAGGGCTTCTTACTGGCAAGTTCTCTCTTAATAAAGCATAAATATTAATCTATGCATCTCCTTGAGGCTGTGGCTTACCTGTAACCAGGGATGTTACTCCTTGGGCAGCATGGTGTCTCTCTGCCACATCTCTGCCCTCTTTTCCCCAGCCTTTTCCTGGTGTGGTAGCTCCACCTATGCTTTCTGCCTGACTACTGTTCAAACAGTATTTTATTCAACAACCAATAAGAGAAACATATATACAGAAGGACATCCCCCATTACCACCTGATCATAGATTTTCTGTATGTTTCTTGTTTCTTCAATGTCTGTCATTTTTTCATTCCCATAATGCCCAGTCAAGTTTCAAAGGTTAAGCTGTAAGGGTCATGGGAAAAGATGACATTTGTTTAAAGGATATTGGTGACAGTTATTTCTATACATATTGTTTAGAAAACATGACTATGTTAATGTCTTTACTTACTTCATAGTTCATTTTTATTTTTATTTTTCCCCTTTTTTATTAGAAAGAAAATTATTACACATGTTGATCTCTCCCCTCCTCCCCTTCCCCCCAACTAACACCCTACCCATCCCATACCCTTTCTGCTCCCCAGGGAGGACGATGCCTTCCATAGGGGGTCTTAAACATCTGTCATATTCTTTGGGATAGGGCCTAGGCCAACACCCTTGTGTCTAGGCTCAGAGAGTAACCCTCCATGTGGGATAGGCTCCTAAAATCCATTCCTAAGGGAGCATTAAGTACTGACCCACTAAAAGAGGCCCCATTGATCTCCTCACTGACACCCACATTCAGAGGGTCTGGATCAGTCCCATGCTGGTTTCCCAGCTATCAGTCTGGGGACCAAGAGTTCTCCCTTGTTCAGGTCAGCTGTTTCTGTGGGTTTTACCAGCCTGATATGGACCCCTTTGCTCATCAGTCCTCCTCTGCATCTGGATTTCCGTTCAGTTCAAGGTTTAGCATTAGGTGTCTGCTTCTACTTCCACCAGCTGCTGGATGAAGACTATACGATGGCATATGAATTAGTCATCAATCTCATTATCATGAAAGGGCATTTAAAGTAGCATCTCCTCTAATGCTTAGATTGTTAGTTGGTGTCATCTTTGTAGCTCTCCAGACATTTCCCTAGTGCCTGATTTCTCTTTGAACTTATAATGTCTCCCTCTAATATATTATCTCTTATCTTGCTCTCTTCTGTTCTTCCCCCAACTCAACCTCCCTGTCCCATCATGTCTTCCTCACCTCTCCTTTTCTTCCCTTCTCATTCTCGTAGTTCCCTCTTCCCTCCCCCATGCTCCCAATTTGCTCAGGAGATCTTGTCTCTTTTCTCTTCTCCAGGGGACCATATATGTCTCTCTTAGGGTCGTCCTTGTTTACCACCCTCTACGGCAGCCTGGGCTGCCGGCTGGCAATCCTTTATTCTATGTCTAAAATCCACATATGACTGAGTATATACCATGTTTGTCCTTTAGTGACTGGGTTACTTCGCTCAGAATGGCTTCTTCTGGTTCCATCGATTCCATTGGCTTTTTTTTTTTTCCACAGAGTAGTACTCCATTGTGTAAATGTACCACATTTTTTCTATCCATTATTCAGTTGAGGGGCATCTAGGTTGCTTCCAGGTTCTGGCTATTATAAATAATGCTGCTATGAACATAATTGAACAGATGTCCTTGTTGTAGGAATGTGCTTCTTTTGGGTATATGCCTAAGAGTGGAATTGCTGGATCTTGTGTAGACTGATTCCCATTTCCCTGAGGGATCCATACAGATTTCCAAAATGGCTGTACAAGTTGGCACTCCCACCAGCAGTGGAGGGGTGGTACCCTTTCTCCACAGCCTCTCCAGCATAAACTGTCATTGGTGTTTTTGATTTTAGCCATTCTGACAGGAGTAAGATGGTATCTCAGAGTTGTTTGGATTTCCATTTCCCTGATGGCTAAGGATGTTGAACACTTTTTTATCTGTCTTTCAGCCATTTTAGATTCCTCTATTGAGAATTGTCTATTTAGTTCTCTACCCCACTTTTTAATTGGATTATTTGATGTTTTGGAGACTAGCTTCTTGAGTTCTTTGTAAATTTTGGAGATCATCCCTCTGTAGGTTGTGGGGTTGGTGAATATCTTTTCTCAGTCTGTGTGCTGTCATTTTGTCTTGTTGACTGTGTCCTTTGCCTTACAGAAACTTCTCTGTTTCAGGAGGTCCCATTTATTAATTGTGGTTCTCAGTGTCTGTGCTACTGGTGTAATATTCAGGAAGCATTCTCCTGTACCAATTAATTCAAGGGTATTTCCCACTTTGTCTTCTATGAGGTTCAGTGTGGCTGAATTTATGTTGACATCTTTGATCCATTTTGATTTAAATTTTGTGTGTGGTGATAGCCTTTGATCTGCAGTATTTTACATGTAGGTATCCAGTTATGCCAGCTCCATTTGTTAAAGATGTTCTCTTTTTTCCATTGTATAAATTTAGATTATTTGTCAAAAATCAGGTGTTCATAGGTGTGTGCATTAATATCAGGATTTTCAACTGTATTCCATTGGTCTACCTGTCTATTTTTGTGCCAGTACCAAGCTGTTTTCAGGACTATAGCTCTGTAATCAAGCTTGAAGTCAGGGACAGTGATACCTCCAAAAGATCCTTTGTTGTACAGGGTTGTTTTGGCTAAACTGGGTCTTTTGTTTTTCCATGAGAAATTTGAGAATTGTTGAGAATTGTTCTTTCAAGGTCTGTGAAGAATTGTGTTGGGATTTTAATGGGAATTTCATTGACTCTGTAGATTACTTTTGACAAGATTGCCATTTGTACTATGTTGATCACACCTATCCAAGAGCATGGGAGATCTTTCTGGTATCTTCTTTAATTTCTTTCTTTAAATACACAATAACAAGAATGGAGATATCATAATAGATGAAGACATTTTTGGTTTACAGAGAAATTAGGCACTAGGGAAATGTCTGGAGATCTACAAAGATGACACCAGCAAGGGAGGAGAGGCTACCTTAAATCCCCTCCCCTGAATATGAGATTGATGACTGACTTATATACCTTCATCCAGAAGCTGGTGGAAGTAGAAGCAGACACCCATAACTAATCACCAATCTGAACTGGAACCCAGATGCAGAGAAGGACCAGTGAAGAGCACAGAGGTCTAGATCACGCTGGTGAAACACACAGAAACAGCTGATCTGAACATCCAGGAACTCTTGCTCCCCAATCTGATAGCTGGAATACCAGCATGGGACTGATCCAGACCCCAGGAACATGGGTTTCTGTGAGGAAACCTCAGAAATCTATGGGACCTCCTGTAGAAGCCCAGTATTTATCTCTAGCATAGGTGTGGACTTTGGGAGCCCAGTCCATATAGAGGAATACTCCCTGAGTCAAGACACATGGGGGGTGGGCCTAGGCCCTACCCCAAAGGAAACGAAAGACTCTGATGACACCCCATGGAAGGCCTCACTATCCAGGGGGAGCAGAAAAGATATGTGACAGATAAGGTTTTAGTTGGAGGAGTTGGGTAGGGGAGGATGGATGGGAGAAGGGAAATGGGATTGTCATGTAAAACAATCCTGTTTCTAATTTAAATAAAAAAAGCTGGAAAATTTTTTAAAAAAGACTCTTTTTTTTGTGATACAGGTCTTTCTCTTTTTTTGGTTAACGTTACCCCAAGGTATTTTATGTTGTTCAGAGTTCCATTTAAAAATTATTAAACTATTACCATCCTAGAATGATAGTAAGCTAGAGAATCAAAACTAGTGAATTCAAAGGAAAATTTTTAAGGTATGAGACATTTCAATTTCTTTCCTTATCTGTTCTTGTTCATTTAAAATAGATATTAATGGTAATTTCTTAATTTGAACTTTGAGAAAACTAATGAGAAATTATTTTTGATTATAGAAATGTGAAATCGTAATGTAGAGTTTGATCCTTTACATGTTTCCTAATAACATTTTATGGTACTACAATGATACTAATATTGCTTCAATTATAACTACCTTGAATTTTTTGTTTGTTTTTCTACTGGCTCTATTTTGTGACTCTAGAGTTTGAACCCAAGACTTCATAAATTCTCCAAGTATTGTGACACTGAGCTATACCCTCAACCCAAATCCCTTCACCTTTTTTGTCCCAGAAGCCAACCATAGACATTGGGTTACCTTTATATGGACTCTCCCCAGTCTGTGAGAGCATCTTGTGTTTCAACTTCCAGTAATCTTACAATGATTCTTGCAGGTAGATATTTTATAAACTATTTCTTAATTCCAGCTTGTCTGATACTTTCTTAAAATTAGGCCAAGCTTGAATAATCTTGAAGCACTCTCCATGAAGATTACTTCATGTGGTCCCATACCACTGGTCACACACACCTTCACTCACTGCTTAGGCTAAGTGTGGTGACTTTTAAAAATGTTTTCTATCATGGTTTCAAACATAATATTAAAATTTTATTCTTTCTGTGTTCTAGCTTATAATGATTTATTTTATTTTATGTATATGAGTGTTTTTCCTGAATGGATATAAGAACATCAGTTGTGAATTTTGTGCTGGCAGAGGTCAGAGGATGGCAGCAGATCCCCTGGAAATGTAGTTACAGACAATTGTGGGCCTCAAAGTGAGTTCTAGGAACCAAGACCAGATCCTCTGCAAGAAGAACAAGTGCTCTTAATTGTGGAGCCATCTCTCCAAATATTTATATTATACTATTTGTTTTTTTAGTTTATAAGAAATTAATCACTAATATCAGTCCATGGTTAATTAGGGAGAATTTCTGGGTCCAGAATTCAATTAAATCTTTTAGAGAGAATAATTATGAATGTTGTTTTATCACAGTACTGCACAGCCATACTGAAGGTGGTACTTCAAAGCTCTGTCATGTGCACTGATTGTCTTATGTCGTTCAGCTAAGAGCTTCTGTGATTATTCCTGTGATCCCATGTAGCGTTTTATTCCTTATATTTCTTCTATTTTGAATTCTTCCATGAAAATGTCACTTCTTTCATGTATATTTATTTATCCTACCAAGCATTTATTTCTATAAGTGTTTTCAGTGGATATTCATTTTATTTTTTCAGGCCATAATCTCCATCATTATTTTCTAATTGGTATAGTAGATTTTCCCCATTTTTGGGAAACAGAATATTGTCAAGCTGATGCTTCATTTGTCATTCTCCCATTCTCCCTCCTCTTCTTTTTGCTCTTCTTTTCTGCTTCTCCTTCAGTGCTTCCTTATTTTCTGGATTTGTAAGAAACTCAGGAGGTCATCTAGTATTTGTGTTCTCCACTTCAGCTTTGTAATGAATCATTTCTGCAAAAATTTCCAGTGCCAATTACTAGAAGGTTATATCTAGAAGCCAGGAGCTAGGCTGTGAGTGCATAGGGTGTCACTAGGGTGAAAAATAAATAAAGAGCAACCAATGATCAGATGACAAGGCTATACAGTTTTTTCAACCATAAGAGAGTGACTGCCTTTGTGTTTGGGTTGAAGTCCCAGGCAGGGAGGAAATGGGAAATCTTCATGACAGAAGAAAGGGAAGACTTCCCCTACCAATTAGGCTGTTAGTTTGGAGAGGCTGTAAACTTGTATGCTAGAAACACTCACTATGCTATGGAACAGGATAATGTGAATGTTTGTTTTCTTCAGATTGGTATTTTATTAAAAATGGGATGCAAACCGGTGTTACTCAAGTCTTGCCCTTCAGGAATGCTTGTTAAAGGCATCACTGCTTGAAGTCTGGTACTGTTTGCAAGAGACAAGCCTGTCCTATAGGCACAACACAAGAGAAACATCTGTCTTGTATGCACTAGGCTGTCTGCCTGGGCAGTTACTGCAAGTAGAGTGTCCTCTGCTGTTTGCTGCACATTGTGAATCAGCTTTATTTCATGTGACTGGCTCAGAAACTTTTGGTTTATATTCAAACTGCCCCTGCTTATAAGCTGGCACAGGAACAGTTAGGAGTGTATCTTTATACTGAACTGCACATGCCTTCATACTTACATATGTTTCTGATGTCTAGACATTCCTACTACAACAATCAATTCTAGTCATACCAAAGAGCTTTCAATTCTAACCCAACCCCAAAGACTTTGAAAGTTACCCTTTTACTGTTTTTATATCTACTTGCTTCCAAGGCAAGAAGCCATAATCTTACCTATTTTGTATATCTTTGGCAGATGCTATTATACACATACATTTATTTTATGATTCCCCAGATTTATTTTTGGTGGAAACAGAATTTCAGCCATTTATAGTGCTTATGAACAGTTCATTTCCTCTTGTCTTCAGCCTTAAACTACAACTCAAAACACTGCTCTCAGAATTTGCTTAAAGCATTTTTCTTCTTTATCACCTCTAGGGATGTTAAGCTATTTATTTCTATTACAGTCATGGTGTTTTGTTATAATTTTATGTTTCTGGTGCATTCCTCAGATACTGGTGGTTGTTGTTTTTAATATTATAGTATTAAAATTAACCCTTTGTTTGTTTGTAAATCAATGGATCTGACAATAACCTTGTGTTTCCCACAATAGCTCATAAATAGTTCTATGACTACTGTCATCGGCACTGTTCTTTTAGACCCAACACTTTCTGAGTGTTTTTTTTTTTATTTTTTAGTTATTTATTATTTTACAACCTGGCTGTACCACTCTCTCCTCTCCTCTCAATCATTCCTCCACCTTCCCACTCTGTTCCCACCCCCAATCCACTTTCTCCTTCTCTGTTTAGGAAAGAAAAGTTCTCACATGAGTATCAACAACACATGGAATTACAAGTTGCAGTAAGACTAAGCACCTCCTCATGCATTGATGCTGGAGAAGGTGACCCAGTATGGGGAATAGGGTCCCAACATGAACTCTTAATAGTTTAGTCTTTGGCTGATTAATTATGACATCATATCAGTGATTGAAAAAACAGACAATGAACACAAGTTATGAGAGACAAAATGAAGCCAATTGTTCTTGCAGTCCTAATTCTGTTACCACATGCCCCTCAACTGAAAAATGGATAGAAAAAATGTGGTACATTTACACAATGGAGTACTACTCAGCAGAAAAAAACTGGAATCTTGAAATTTGCAGAAAAATGGCTGGAACTAGAAGAAACCATTCTGAGCGAGTAACCCAATCACAAAAAGACAAACATGATATGTACTCACTCATATACATTTGTTTCCATGGTGAAAAAGTACATGAAAATATATTCAATAATGAAAGTGTAAAATCCAATGTGAAGCTCTATAACTTCTGGATGGCTATTTAAGCTGTATAGAAATTCAAGTCTCCAAAACAACAAACAATCCAATTAAAAAGTGGGGTACAGAGCTAAATAGACAATCCTCAATAGAGGAATCTAAAATGGCTGAAAGACACATAAGAAAGTGTTCAACATCCTTAGCCATCAGGGAAACGCAAATCAAAACAACTCTGAGATACCATCTTAATCCTGTCAGATTGGCCAAAATCAAAAACACCCATGACAGTTTATGCTGGAGAGGATGTGGAGAAAGGGAAACACTTATCCACTGCTGGTGGGAGTGACAACTTGTACTTCCACTTTGGAAATCAGTATGGCAACTCCTCAAGAAAATGGGAATCAGTTTACCACAAGATCCAGCAATTCCACTCTTAGGCATAAACCTAAAAGAAGCACATTCATACAATAAAGACATCTGATCAACTATGTTCAAATCAGCACTATTTGTAATAGCAAGAAACTGGAAGCAGCCTACATGTCCCTCAACTGAAGAATGGATAGAAAAAATGTGGTACATTTACACAACGGAGTACTACTCAGCAGAAAAAAACTGGAATCTTGAAATTTGCAGAAAAATGGCTGGAACTAGAAGAAACCATTCTGAGCGAGTAACCCAATCACAAAAAGACAAACATGATATGTACTCACTCATATACAGACTCTAGACATAGAGTAAAGGATTACCAGCCTACAATCCACACTACCAAAGAAGCTAATAAACAAGGAGAACCCTAACAGAGACATACACGTTCCCCTGGAGAAGGGGAAAGGGTCAGAATCTCCTGAGCAAATTGGGAGCATGGGAAGAGGGGGGAGGGAGCTAGGAGAATGAGAAGGGGAGAAGAGGAGGGATGTAGAGGACATGAGGGAGCAGAAAGGTTGAGTCAGGGAAAGAATAGATGACAATAAGAATGAGGATACCATAATAGAGGGAGACATTTTTGGTTTACAAAGAAATCAGGCACTAGGGAAATGTCTGGAGATCTACAAAGATGACACCAGCTAACAATCTAAGCAACAGAGAAGAGGCTACCTTAAATGCCCTCCCCTGATAATGAGATTGATGACTAATTTATGTTCCATCCTATAGCCTTCATCCAGCAGCTGGTCTTAGTAGAAGCAGATACCCACAATTAATCACTGAATTGAATTGGAATCCAGATGCAGACAAGGATGAGTGAAGAGCAAAATAGTCCAAACTAGGCTGGTGAAAACCACAGAAAACCTGAACATCGGGGAACTCTTGCTCCCCAGAATGATAGCTGGAATACCAGCATGGGACTGATCCAGACCCCAGGAACATGGGTTTCTGTGAGGAAACCTCAGAAATCTATGGGACTTCCTGTAGAAGTTCAGTGCTTATCCGTAGCATAGGTGTGAACTTTCGGAGCCAATTCCATATAGATGAACACTCCCTGAACCAAGACACACAGGGGTGGGCCTAGGCCCTATCTCAAAGGATACAATAGACTCTGATGACAGTCTATGCAAGGCCTCAACATCCAGGGGGAGCAGAAAGGATATGTGATAGATAGGGTTTTAGTTAGGGGGGGTAGGGGAGGACGGGAGGGAGAAGGGAACTGGGATTGTCATGTAATACAATCCTGTTTCTAATTCAAATTTGAAAAAGTTTAAAAAATAAAGAACAGCTTTCAGGATCCAATGTAAAGTAATTTTCTAATTGTTTTTAAATGAAACAAAAATTTCAAAGCCAAGAAAATGTTACACAAAAATAAAATTCTCAGATTAAATGTGGGTTTTAATTATTTTGTTCTTCAGTAATAAAAACCAACAATATCAATAACCAATAATCTATGTGAACACATTTCCAACAATTTTGTTCCTTTGAAAAATTAATAATGGATGATTTACATTAAGTATTTTTAATTTAAAATTCAAATAGTCATTTTCATAACGTTTTTAAGTCCTAAAGCAGCAGTTCTCAACTTGTAGGTTGAGATCCATCTAGGGGGTCGAATGTCCAGTTCACATGGGTTTACTAAGATCATAGGAAAACATAGATTTTTACATTACAATTCGTATCAGTAACAAACTGTACTCACGAAGTAGCAATAAAATAATTTTATGGTTGAACGTCACTGTAACATGAGGAACTGTATTAAAGGGTGGTATATTTATGAACGTTAACAACCACCGTTCCAAAGTAACATTTGATAGGTAGCAGACATGTAATAGCCATGTGAACTGACAATAAAAATAAAATAACTGATTTTTAAAATTTTTTCATAAGATAATGTGTATTCAATTGGAATACTAATTAAAAGATTATAAAAAGAATACTTACAAATTATTCTTCAAAATGAACAGTTTGCTACATTATTGTGAATAATCAAACTAAATAGTTCCTAAATCATATGGAATACCAAGAATAATGAGGTTATTTTATAGACATCCAAATACAGGAAACATTATTGAAATGTATGTTTTTATTTGTATACTATTCATCTAAGATTTTGGCATAGGTATGGCAAAATCACTTACATAACGCATTTATTATTTCTGTTTTAATACAAGATTTAATGTAGATAAAAAACGAATTCATGGTATCTAAATAGACTTGAAAAGTTTACATTTTATTAAGAATAGTTACATTCATTTTTTTTTTTTGTTTTTTGAGAAAGGATTTCTCTGTGGCTTTGGAGGCTGTCCTGGAACTAGCTCTTATAGACCAGGCTGGTCTGGAACTCACAGAGATCCTCTACCTCCCAAGTGCTGGGACTAAAGGTGTGTGCCACCAATGCCAGGCTAAGAATAACTACATTCTTGCTGTATTGTTTTTTCTTCTTAACACATACAACCTTTAAAATTGATGTAAAATATCCCCTATGATTCCATGATAGTTACAATTTTATCATCTTAATATTCAAAAGGTTAGTTACTTTTTCAGTGCTTAAATAAAATGAGAGATTGAGAAAGTAGAATCCTTTTGCCATTAGAGTTGAGCAAGTTACCTATTCAAATTCCTATTCTAGGTCCTGGCATTCAGCATTTTACTTCAACTGTGAACCTTCCTTTAGCATTGTTCTATTTGAGAGGTTCATACCAGGGACCTAGAATAGGAATATCTCACCTCAATTAAACTAGTCAAGATATTATTTTATAGACATCTCCCAGGTAATTTTAGAACTCATCCAGCTGGCAGTTGAAATTAACCATCACACTGTCTTATGTGTACTACCCACTACAATGAAGATTGTATAAATAATACTATTCAAGTCATTCTATATACTATGCAAGTAGTTATACCATTAGCTTATGCAACAAGGACAAGACAAAGATTATTGAATATTCAGCACAAATGCCATCATCAAAAATTCTGTCTACATTTTGATCACAAGTTGGTTCAGTCCTTAAATACAGAATGAATAGGGAGTGACAGTTTTATATTAAAATCCCAATCTCCAATTACCAGTAATCCTCCTGTTTGAATCTTTTTTCTTCACTGTTGATGCAGGATTAGCAAACTTTAAGAGTTATTTACCCCATAGCTAGTCACTCTCAGGAACTTTATGTATAATTTGGCTTGGACCTTACACTTCTTGGTTTGCATCTATTATTACGGTCAAAGCAGCTTCATCACCAGAGACAGCCTTGGCAGTTTGAACCAGAACCAACAAACCGTTCTTTCTACCCATGGAACATTCTAGTTTGGTTGTTCAACTGTGTGCTTGCTTATATCTGATGTCTGTTATGACAATGTCTTCTATATTTAGAAACATCCCCAAGAAAACTATTGGTAAGAGTTTATGTGGTCATTATTCCTCATTAATTACCTTCATTTCCTGATGCATTCAGTTATAAGATGCTTTTCAGACTCTACAAAGCTTTTAATTAATATTCAAAATGATTTGCCAGAATTTTTATACTTTAAAGACAGACATCTGTTACATTGAATAAAGTGGGGTCATTTTAGAGATTTAAATTAACAAAAATAACACCTATAAAAGCAAGATGGTACAACTGAGAGACAATTACTGGCCAGGTTGGATGCTCTACAAGGAAAAGTATCAAAGAGAAGCCAAACTTTCAGTTTGATCATGGAAAATAGACATGCCTTCTAGAATTCCAGGTGTTTGTACAAGGAACTAAAGAGTATACATGAAAGAGTAAATTAAAAATATATTATATAATCTGAGTATATTTCTGAACTTTATATGGCCCAAACTTAAAGGAAACAGATTCCAGTAACAGTAAGAAAGTAATTCTGATTTTTAATTGTGTCTCTCCAAGAACATCAAAGGATATGCAATTTAAATCATACTTCTGCCATTGCTTTCATTCTGCATTTTTTACCCCCTCCTGTTTCCCCTGAAGCCTCCCTTCTTGACTCTCCTTTTCCACACAACATCAAAATACACTTCATCCCAAGGGGTCCTTCCTTTTCCAATTCCTTTGCTGAATTCCTTTTTCTTTCATGCTTGATAGGAGTTACTCTTGACATAATTCAAATTCCCTATTCTGATTTCCCTTCCCTGATTACCATGATCTGCATAAGAAGGCCCAAGAACTAGGGCAGGAGTTCTTCTTCTGGGTGTGGAGGACTGCACTGTATTTCAATATAAAGGGTTTTTCTTACTAGCACAGGCGGATTGTTTTGTGTATTTATAAACTCTATGCTGAGAAGAGGCCCATAGGTTTCTCTAGATTGCTGAAGCAGCCCATGATGCAAAACACATTTTGAAGAAAATCTGAAGCTAAGGATAAGGAGGGGGAATTGAAAATGTTTGCTGGCATTTAGTCATTCTTCCTTTTTTATTATTATTATTTTTTTTGCCTCTGAATCACTTTGAAGTACTTGAAAACTGTAAGCAGTCTATGTACTCAAACAGAATGAGGACAGGAAGTGATGAAAAGGGGACAGTGACTTAGTTTAAACAGAAAGGGAGGGATGGCCCTGCCACCATCCTGTGCATACACAGACATACCCTCTTCACAACGATACACAGGGATCACCCTTCTATTCTTTATTCCAGTTTTGCTTAGATTATCCTGCTACTTACTATTCTTATTAATTTCCCCAAATTCTCCACAATACAAAGCTAGCAGGAAGTATTCAAACTTTCTTTAGACTTCCTAATTCAAAGCAGATTAATTTCTTCCCCAAATGAAAGGGAAATCAACTGTCATAGTTCAAATATTTCACAGCAAAAATCTAACCATATAATTTCCTTCCTATCTATGCCTTCTTCCCCTACCTCCCTTATTTAACTCTGCTATTACCTGCACTAAAATCTCTAAGGAAGGAAGTTTTTGAAAGACACTCCTGGCAGCTTTTAGTATTGCTGAAAAAAAATCAACCACCTGCCACCAGCTATGTGACAATTTATAGAGCATTGCTAGGCCCATGATGGTTCAGAATATTTGTGAATATATTATTTTTGACAAGCTCCTCTTCCAATTAGGACCACACCAAACTCTCCATTCACAGTCAAAATTCTGAGCAGTGTTATCCTTTGACTTGCAGATAGGAAACAGAGAAGTCTGTAGGCTTGGGGCATATCTGGGCAGTGGAAAAGATCACTCTATGGCTTTTTTCTTTATGACTGGGTCAGTCTTCAGGGGCAGCACAGACCACCAATTTGCTGAATGCTAAGTCACCTTCTGCTGTCAGCTGTCTGACAATAGCAAATTTATCCCGTAATTCCAAAACTTTCACTTTAGTTAAGGCAGCCAAGCCCAAATTATTCTCACCAATACAAGATTCAGAACAAACTAAGCCATATTTGAACTTTTCACTTGAGAAAAGATTGAATATGGCAACTGTCTTCACTTACATACAGCTCCCCAAATCAAGGCACTCCATGGAAGCACACGAACAGCACAAATAGCAAATATCTTTAAATGGCATCAATCATATACAGCCACTGGTCAGTCATGTTCCTTTAGTGTCATTCCTTGAACACTTCTAAAATTATTTATTTGGGGGGATGGGTTTCAAGGCATGCTTGCTCTGTGGCTTTGGAGGCTGTCCTAGAACTAACTTTTGTAGATCCACCTGCCTCTGCCTCCCGAGTGCTGGGATTAAAGGTGCACGCCACCACTGCCCAGCCTAAAATTATGATTACAGCTAATCAGTAATTTCACCAGCTATCACATTTATTACATTGTAAATATCAAGGAAAAAATTTAAATGCTGAAGTATCTCATGTATATTAAATGCTTCATAGAAATATTAATCCATGTCATTTTGCCTCAGATCCTCTAGCTTAGATACAAAAACAATTTCTCAGTTAAATACATGAACAAAGAAGGGTGAGCAACTTGCTGAATGTCATGTTAGCAGAGTGTGTATTCATGTATTCATGTCAGTTTGGATTCACTGCAATTCTCTATGTTTATTGTTATATAGAGCACCACACAAAAAACAGGTGTCATTCAGTCAATGTTCTTGCTACTGGCTAAAAATTATAATACATCTTAAAAGATAAGACTTTCATTTTTTTACCTGGCTTTATATCATGCAGCCTATTGTACCTGAACTTTTAATCTGTAGGCAACATTGCTCATGTTTTACTACCCAATCACTTTATCGACAAATCTACATACTCTGCTTTCTCCTTCATCATTTCTGAGTCATCAGTTCCAACCATAGTTGAAATCTACTTCTCATTAAAATGTACTTCTCTGTAGTTTTCTTGTGGTGTGCACTAACTGTGTGTTTGTGTGGTGAATCTTAGGGCTTGGAAGGTGTACTAGTTCCTTTTCTCATTACTGTGAACCAACAGCTGATTAGAAACAACTTAGCAGTAGAAAGGTTTGGTTTGGTTGACAGTTTGAAGAGACTGTCCCTCATGTTAGAGAAGCCAGGGTGGCAGGAGAATGAGGTATGTGCCACACTGCATAGGCAGTCAACAAGAAGAGAAAGGACAGTGAGTAGGACCACAAGCCTCAGAACTTGCCCCTAGTTGCCCAGTTTTTAGATTAATCTCTTCCTCCTAAAAGGTATACAACCATCTACAGTACCCTATCAGCTGAGGAGTAAATGTCAAACACATGAGCCTATGGGGATATGAATATCTACAAAAAAACATCACTGTGATACTCAGCATACCTTTCACTGACTCTGGAGCAACATTTCTTCCACAGCTAGTCTCGCACCTTGACTTCATCCAGATGTCCTTGTTTATCCTGTCAGTAATTCTTTTTTAAACTTACCTGAATCCTTGATAGCAATTTAAAGACTCATCCATATATTGCTGCCTTTGATTTACATAGAAAATACACCTCAGCTAGAAGAAAGAAAGAAAGAGAGAGAGAGAGAGAGATAGAGAGAGAGAGAGAGGAAGAAAAAAAGGAAGAAAGAAAGAAAGAAAGAAAGAAAGAAAGAAAGAAAGAAAGAAAGAGAAAGACAATTGAGTCCCAGTAAGTCCAGTATTCTTCCTTCTAACCTTGATTTTGGGAGATGTGTTCACAGGTTTCAGAGTGCATCTTAGCTGAAACAAAACTTTGAAGACAAGTTAAGTTTAGACTAGACGTTTTTGTCAAATAGCTTTGAGATGAAAACCTCTAGAAAATAATCTAAAGTTCACAAAGACACATAGCTGAGTTATAGATTCATCACATTAGCGTCAAAACTAAGAAGCAGCCCAATTGTTGCTAGCTGATGTACTTTCCTTGCTGGGGTTGATGACCAAAGGTGATGATTAATTCCTTGTACCCATTTTTTTTTTGCCCTCAATCTCCTGATGTAAGAAATTATTGATGGGTGGTTATACATCCTAATGATTTAAAGTAAAGCTGACTTTTTGTTTTTCATGTATAAAAGTTAAGGTTTGTGATTCCTTGAAGATTCCTTATAAGATTACCTTTCAAGATAAATAATTAAGTGATCAATTCTTTCTTTGTAATCCCAATATGCAGCCTGCCAACAAAAAAATTGAAAGAAATACCATCTGCTTGCTCACATTCTGTTATTTTGCATGTGGGTTCTTGGGATAACTTTGTTTTCATCATGTAAGGGAGATAAAAACTTTTTAAACCTGAAAAAAATAAAATAAAATAAGATACTTGACAATAGTAAAAAAAAAGGCAAGAAAGAAAGAAAGAAAATACACCTCAGTAGCTCAACTTCCATATTCTAAGCAATTTTCTTGGAAAAGCTATGCCTATAACTTTGTTGGCACAGTGACTACCCCATCCCTCGAGTTACTTATTCTTGTCTTACATGGATGCCACTGTCATTATTTACCTCCAAGGAATTGATGGCATACTCTATCTTAACCCTTGACTTCCACATGCCCCCTATTTATTGCCAAATCTTCCCTTTGTTTCTTTTTTGTTTTGGTTGCTATTTTCCCCTACTAAATTAAGGATACAATGGCAACTAAGAAACTCAGTGCACCAAAGAACA
The DNA here is from genome assembly GCF_003668045.3 of Cricetulus griseus. Lineage (NCBI taxonomy): Eukaryota > Metazoa > Chordata > Mammalia > Rodentia > Cricetidae > Cricetulus > Cricetulus griseus. The sequence goes on from NC_048601.1 coordinate 41,077,810, forward strand.
CAATTAAAAGAGTAAACAGCTTATAAAATTTGAGAAAATATCTACAGAGTATTTTTGATCAATATCTACCAAATGTGAAGAACTAATAATCCTCAACAATCTGAAACAAAGTCATCCCCCTGAAAATGTCAGAGATCTATGTAGATATTTCTTAATATAATATATGAAAAAATGTTCCATCTTAGCAAGCATATAGTGATCCAAAGTTTTTTTATATGGGTCTGTGGTGGTTTGAATGAGAATTTGCCACATAGGCTTTAGCATTTGACCCTGTGGTTTCCAATTGGTGGTGCTCTTTAGGAAGTCTAGAAAGTGTGACCTTGCTGAAGAAAGTACATCACTGGTAGTGGGTTTTGAGATTTCAAATCTTCAAGCCATTCCCAGTTCACTCTCACTGCTTCCTACTTGCTGTTTAGGGTATGAGATCTCAGCTTGGTACTCTAGTCACCATCCCTGTCTGCTGCTACACTTCCCTACCATGATGGTGATAGACTCTTATCTGTCTGAAGTTGTAAGCCCCAAATAAACCTTTCCCTCTATATGTTGCCTTGGTCATGATGTTTTAATCATAACAACCCACAAGTAGCTTATATAGGGTTCACATATTGCTTAGTATTAAAAATTCAGCTTCACATACTCATAAGAGAATGATAAAATTATAGACATAGACCATAACTGGGGTATTGGCAAGAATGTTGGTATCTCATTATGAATTTGAGTTTTAGAGATTTACTTCATGATCCATTGGCTAAATACTTTTGGTCTGTGGCAAGACAGAAACATGTCAGAGCAAAAGACTGTGGTGGCAGATGATGCTTGCTTCAAGGCATGGAGGGGCAGGGTCTCATCATCTTTCAGGGAAGTTTACCTAAAAATCCAAATATATCTTTCATTACATCCTGTCACTTAAAGTGTTCACATCTCCCAACAGTATCACACTGGTGCTTTTTAATTAGTGGAGCATGGAAAAGAGATAGCTTAGACCAAAACTATATATGTCTCCTTGATAGTTTTCCTTGCCACATGATCCCTTAGAATGATGTCTCTCAGAAAGCTTGCTTCATGTGTGTGTGCTTGTGTGTTTGTGTGTGTGTGTGTGTGTGTGTGTGTGTGTGTGTGTGTGTGTGTGCGTTCAACACATGACTTTTCAAATAAACTGTGTATTTAACGTAAGAATAGGTGGAAGAAGTTTTTGACCATATACATTTCCTGGATTGAAACATAGTGAGAAAGGAAGAATCCCTAAGAATTGAGAACTAAAGCCTGAGATTCATGAGAAAAATGGCAAAGCTTTACCCTAGATGAAACTGAGAGGGATGGAAAAACTTTCTTTTGGTCTGTATGTGGATTTTAAGAGTGTATGTAAAAAAATATCCACCGTAGCTTTTAACTCCAAATAGTTATTGTCCGATGACTGATCTGCTACAAAGATTACTGTTATCAAGATAAATTAAATTTGTCTTTTTGATTCAGCTATATACCATCAACTCTGCTACACTGCTCAGCTTCGTGTAATAATCCTACCTCCTGTTCATCTGTTTATGACAAATATACTGAACTTTTGAGATATGCAATTTTTCCATCAGAGGGCCAAATTAATTGGATCCTGGTTTTTCTATCTGTTTGTCTGGCTTTTCTTCATTCCCTTTCCATCCCAGTCAAATCTGTACCTGGAGCTATGCTGGACACAGCAAACATGGTTATATTTCAGTCACCAAAAGAATGAATGTAGTAAAATAGTTATCACTTCTATAAATTTTACCATATTCCAGGAATTATCATATATTAGTGTAAATTAAAACTTTAATCTCTACTGAAACAACCTAATTATTGTTGATGTCTATTAACTATAAAGAAGTGTTCCAAACCACATGTCCACCAACCTTAACATTTATCCAAGCATTCTGGCTTTGTGGTACTTGCTCTATTCCACACTTAACCATCTTTCAAATAAATGATGAAATCAATCAAGGACAAAGTGACAACAAAGTGGAGACGAGAATTGAGGAAAGAAAGAAGATAGAATACACAGAGACATACAGATAAACATTATATATAATCTGCAATCAGAACTTTTGAGAATTTTCTGTAAATGAGCCTTTGTTTTTATAAGTCTCCATAATCAGGAACCATACTGGAACTCACATTTATAATTGTATTTCCTTGCTTCAATGTGTTGACTTTGTTGTATTGGGTTGTAAAGACCAAATAAATGGAGTGATAATTTGCAAATATTAACAACACACAGGCTCAGAAACCCAACTTACTATCTGGGGAAGTCACCTCCTATTTCGTTTATATACAGGTATATTTTAGTGAATGCATTTATGATATTAAGCTTATCTATAGGTCACCTGTGAACAGACTAATAACAAAACAATAAAGACAATACTTTCAGCATAGCTAGAAGCCAAGATGTTCTCTAGAATAGAAGGAATAAACATTCTCTTGAGAATCAATAACCTAAGTTATGGAAGGAATTTGAAAGTCATTCAGGTCAAACTTCTGAATGCAATGTATCATTAAGATTTTCCTGTTTCATAAACATCCCATCAATGAGTTTATCATTATTGCTTTTAATATTCACCTTTCAAACGGAAAACAGATGTATTTAGTATCTTCTGGTCACTTGGAAACTAAGACTGATTAGATTGTTTCATCATCTACTTTCTTAGACTAATGATCTAAGATATCTTGTCATCTTTGGATTGTAGTTTAAACCTCTGTGTGTGAGAACATTTTGCTCAATTTATGGTAATTTCTGTGATTTATGCATAACACAGGGAGAAACAGCCTGTTGTAGATTTCCAAGGCACAGTGTGGGCAGTCCTGTGTATGCACAAATCCAGTTATTTGTTAACAGGATTTGTCCACATACCTTCTGCCCAATCTGTCCAATGCCTTGAAATATTACAGCTGCTTTTCATTTCCTCTTAAATCTAATTGGCAACAGTGTCCACAGTAGAGCTCAACTCACTAACTGAAGCACAACTCCAGGCGGGAACACACAGGTGGCAAAAAACAGTCATTACTGCCATCAGGAAGCAAACATTTCTACAGCAGGATGCCATCTGGGGAATTCAGTTATTATGTTAGACCCAGTTCTAAGGTAAAACATTTCATCTTCAATTGGATATTGCTTTATAATGGTAATTCTCCCACACCACTTCTTATCCAGGGGTGATTTTGCTTCCCATGGGATGTTTGGCAGTATCTACAGACATCTGTAACTGTCAGGAGAGTGTAGTGCTATGCAGCAAGTTGGTGGAGGTTAAGCTTGCTGTGGAACACCATAAAATAGACAGGAAAGCCCTCAGATGAAACAACTGTCAAGTAAAAATCTTCAATAGTGTTGAGTTTGAACGTCAAGTCCAAGACGCTACAAACCAACAGGACAAAATCATACCTGATCTCTGTTCTTCATCATCAATTAGGATGCTACTGTGAACCTGCATGGGACTGAATTCAGGTGACAGTTGTGTAGCTTGGGCAGTCTGTGGCGCCACTGGCAGTGGGAACAGGATTTATCTCTAGTGTATGAAATGACTATTTGGAGCCCATTCTCTATGGAGGGACACCTTGCTCAGCCTATACACAGTGGGGAGGGCCTTGGTCCTGCCTCAAGTGATGTGACAGACTTTGTTGATTCCACATGGGAGGATTCACCCTATCTGAAGGGTAGATAGGGAGTGGGGTGGTGGAGGGGCATAGTAGAAGGAGAGGAGGGAGGGGGAACTCTATTTTCAATTTACTATGCAAATTGAAAAAAGGTTGTCTTAAAAAATTTAAAAATGAAAAATAAAGATGCAGTCCACAACACCCCTTGAAGAACAAATCATTGCTATGCATGGAAAATAATTCAGTATCATGTTTAAATGTGGTTGACATTTTTAAAATATCTTTTATATATCTTGATCAGGAAAACAAATACTCAGAAAAATATACATTCTTAGGAATGTTCCTGCTGGAAGGGAATTTTATAGTACAACATGTTCAATTCTATTTCCTAAAAATGCAAATTCAGCAAGATGCATGGGGTTCCCTGATTAAAGTCTTTCGAGTCAAATAACCTGGTGAGGAGTTGGCTGAAAGTGACTGCAGCATTCGAAACCTCTGGGAACATTTGCTAAAACAGAAAATGCTCAAAGGCAATCAGGCTCTCCAGGAGGTCATGAAAGATAAGAAAATGTGAAACTTATTATAACATAAAATCTGTCACTTCTATAATGTTGTTTAATTTTACCTTAATGAAATTGCCCAGTACAAACTTCATCTTCATAGCAAGAAGGATGGTGCTAAAGACAGAGTTACTTACTGTAGCTTGATAACCAAACCGTAGCATGAACAATATACTCAGAGACAGATATTTGTGGTTTAAGCGATAGATCAGAAAAGCAAAGGAATCCAAATTACCAGAGAGCTCTTACCTCTACCAGGGCTGGGGTGATCCTGATCTCAACATGACTGGAGAGTTATTGCCAGATTACAGCATGAGACACTGAGTTCCTGTTTTATATACCTTTCTTGTCTGAGATTAAAGGCTTGATCTGTTTCACTTTTAGACCGATTCACTCTCATGCAGCCCTGGGTGACCTTGAACTCACAGAGATCCATCTGCTTCTGTCTCCTGAGTCCTGGGATTAAAGGTGTGTGCTACCATTGCCCAGCTTCTATGTCTGTGGCTTGCTTTGCATTATGATCTCCATGTGAGCTTTATTAGATCATAATCAATATATCACCACACCAAGTAGGACAAGAAAGACCACAACAAGACCTACCCTAACAAGTTATCTTTCCTATTCACTTTGTTTTAATAGCTATTACTTTAAAAATATAAGTTATTTGAATTGTTATACCATAGTATATTGCATAGTGTTTGTTATAAAATATTATTTTTAAGATTTAATTTTATGTCCCTGTGTGTGTTTGTGTGTGTGTGTGTGTGTGTGTGTGTGTGCATGCGCACTCATGCGCCACATATGTGCATGTATACACTCAGGTCAGAAGTGGTCAGATCTCCTGGATTAACAGTCATAAGTGATTGCAAACTACTCAGCTCAAGGGGTAGAAATTAAAGTCCCTTCCTCTGGAAGAGAAAGAAATGTTCTCAATCTCTTACTCGTCTTTCCAGCCCAAGTACGATTTTTAACTGGGCACTTTCAGGACTATTCTATCACTTAAGCCTTATAACACATAAAAAGTTACATTTTCTCCACTCTTCCCTCTTCCTCTTCATCATTTGTTCTTCCATATTCATTGATAGAGTTTACAAATACAAACTTAAGCACTAACATTTACCATCAGAGTAGTGGCTTAGTTACTTCAATGTCTAATATGATCTATATCACTTTCGGAGTTACTCAGCGATTGCTGAATTATTGTCTCAGGAAGGGGTTAGAGAGAAAGATCAGATACCACACAAGCACAAGGGCCTGAGTCTGATTTACAGCACTCACATAAAAACCCGATTGTGATCATACAAGCACATTTATAATCCCAGTGCTGAGGAAGGGGACAGAGGAAGAGCCACCAGTTTTCCTCAGTGGCCACTCTGGTCTTATCCTTGAATTTCAGGTCCATGAGGAGATTTGTGTCAAAAGATAATGTAGATTATTCTGAGGAATGCCAGGAGGGGTAGGCTGACAACCATACAAACAGACATATATGCACATGCATACATACCCCACCACAGTCACACACACAAACACACACACACACACACACACACACACACACACACACACACACACACACACACACCACATACAATGATCATATTGCAGATAAATAATATAAATATGGAAATACAAACAGGACAACTTGAAGATTGAAATATTTTAAGAAATATCTATTATGCTGCTGTCCATATGCTGCATTTTTGTCCTATGTATTTTTTTTTTAGATTTAATGAAAAGTTCTAGCAATGTCAAGCAAAGCAGAACTGGAAAAGAAGAGCAAAAACACAGGTTCTTTAGGAATACATCTAACAGAACTGCAGAGCAAAGGGAAATTGCAGCAATCTTTTGTTTGCTTTCTGCATTCTCAGAGAAGCTGCATACAGAAACCGGCTGGGCTGACTTTACATTTTAACACATTAGCTCACATTTATTTGATTTCATGCAAAAGGCCAGTGATTTTGCTGAATAAAATTTGTCAGTGAAGCTACATGAAGAGACACAATAAAGAGCAATGAACTTTTCAGGACAATTCAGTTAAACTAGGCAGAATTAAACACTTCAACACTTGCCAGTTTATCTGTAATTTTATTTCTAATGGTCATGGAACCCATGGAACCTGATTTTTAATGTATATATCAATTTTGAGACTAGAAATAATTCACTAGATCAGAGCTGTGGCAGATTTTCTGTATTATGTCCCAAACGGGCGGCACTGTTTAGCAAATTACCAAATTACCTTCCTGCAGGTTTTGGACAACTCTCTTCTGATGTAGAGTTTAGAGGTGGCTAAAATAAGCCACAGAATTATTATAGACAATTATTGTATAGAAGAACATCTCATTAGTGAGAAATACTTAATATTAGGATACATTACCAATTTAAAGGCGACAAACATAAAAGGGCAGATAAAATTAGCATCAAATTAGCACATTTCTAGATCTGAAATTCATGTTTTAGTGTCTAGCCACTGAAAATCATTTTAAAATCATAGATGACCTCAAAGGACATAGCAAGCCAAGTTGAAATATCCCTAATGATATGTCAGCTCTTTACTAAGTTCATGTGTGCATCATTTATCATATGCCATTGTGCATAGATTATATAGACACGGACAGAATCAATGCTGTGGAAGTTAACAGAAAAAGGTTGTGAGGGCAAAGAGTTCATGTACTAAAATAAAGAGAACCAGATAGTCTCAAACAGCACAATTCAAGTGTGCAAAGCAGGGTAACAAGGATATTCATTGCTGGATTGTCAACATAAATAAAAATTTGGAAGGAACATAAATTTTCATCAATAGACAAATGGCTCAAATATAAATAATTCATAATGTGGGATAACATAGCAGCAAAGGGCATATAAAGTAACAACTCCTAGAGTATGAATGAATAAAAACAAGTTGCTAAACAAGTACGACCATATAAATATTGTAAATTTATAGGCAAGTAACCTATATAGAAATGCTTGGGGAAAATTCCTGGACATATGTAAATAAAATGAGAAGAGTGGTTCCCTCTGGGAAAGATACAGGGACTAAGAAGATGGCCATAAAAATTCTACTTCTACCTGCAGTGTGAAAGTTTAAAATTAGAATATATTAATGCATTATTTATAAAATGTATGTAGATAAAGAGGTGGATATATAGATATATATCTGCATTTTCAACACCACAGGGAAGAATATGTAAAATGATAAGGAATTTTGAATGACTCAAATTGTTTCTTCAGAGAGAATCCATACCTTATTATTTATATATAAAAAAGAAACACACAAAAGTGGAAGAGGAAATATGGTATTAACTATAAACCTGATGCAACACATCAACATTGATTTAAAATTTTTAAAGTAATGGAAAGATGGAATTGGAGAGATTGTTATAATGATCAAGCTGTCCTGTACAAAATATGGTAACATATATGCTGTGGTATATTTCCCCAAAAATCCTTGACATGCAATTCACAGTGATTCCTAATATCAACCATGTATTGTATTTAATGCTGTATCAATACTGGCCTATCTACTAACTGATTCAATATAATAACCACACTAATATCAGATAATAATAGTGGAAAAACTGCATGCATGTGAGTCAGATGTATAAAATGTCTGATTGTTCTATATACTTTAAAATGTTGTTTAAAAGTCTGGTTTTACTTTGAAAAAATCACAGCAGAAGAATTCATAAAAGAGACTAACATAATGAACTAATAATTTATGCATGTACTGAAAGACAATGAGTAGTTATAAGACATGTATATGACGTTTGTTTTACAGTTCTTCTACATAAGATTATTCAGTAGTCTTATCATGGTTCCTCTGTCTCTTTTATATGTGCTTTATATTTTTTCTTATGCATTGAGGAACTAAACTTATAGCAGGAAAGGAAGAGCAGAAAAATATTCCAAGCATCATGAACAGCTGGATCAATGACACAGGAGGACCACAAAGAGATCTTGCTGAGACTGGAGTAAGGCACAGGGTAGCTGGAGTACATCCATGTCAAGAGGACGGAGATGAAACCTAGATATTAAATTGAGATCAGATTTCAGTTGTCTTAAATGCCCTGCTAAGGAATTTATCTAAAAATTATGGGAATCTGAGTGATTTGTATGGGTGACGGTTATGGTAAAAACTTTCTTTGTTTTAGAGAGAAGATTAGAAATAGAAAAAAAAACTACTGAGAGAAGTCAGAGAAGAAAAAAGAGATGCAACAACAGCCATGATTAGAGAACAAATATCACTAGGTTCAAACTATGATTCTGATCCTTATAAGCCAGGCACAAATTCTATAATTTTTCAATACTAATATCCTCATTGAAAACATAATTTTAGTTTAATTAAGTTTGTTGGCAATTATTTCTCCTACTCATTAAGGGATTGGATTCTCAGACACTTCACAAACACTATGAATGCTCAAGTCCTTTGAACAAAACCAAGTAGTATTTACCCAAAACCCACTTGTAGGTTGACATCTTACTAGGTACCTGTGGCACTGACCTTGCCTGTTTGGGTGTGGCTACAGGTGCAGACTGGGCATGTGGGATTTAGGCCTGAGGGGAGGCCAGGCTGGCTCTCTTGGGGTTTTGGTCGGGTCTCAGAGGGCAGCTGAGATTGGGTGCTTGGAGTTCTGACTCTGAGTTATCAGTTTGTCATGTAAGTGATTTCTCCCCAGTAGAATTAACCTATAACCTACATCATCCCTATCCAGTGTATGGTAATTTTATTCCAACACCTACTCACACACTTCTGCATCCTGTAATTCAACTCTAGATTGATTACAACAGATAATGTGATAAACAAGAACATACAGGCATAAAAAGGCTACATATTTTAATACAAATCCAAGTTTTATGATATTTACCAGTTATTGATTCTGTCTGTGATTACTGAACACAAGAATGTTGCAGGACCCAGTGATGATATCATTTAAGTACCACTGGCTGAACTGATTGAAACAAAACAAGTACACTAAGTAAGGAACCTTTGGTACTACAATGTTCCATATACTTGTTGCATTATAGCCTTAAGAATGACTGAAAACAGGAGACAAAGTACTTAAGGAAGATAACAGGATGAAGAGAAGAGAAAATGTATATTGGGACTCAGTTTGTGTTCCCTAAAAGAAGGGTGGTATTAAACCTAGAGAAGGAGACAAGAAGTTTGGTTAAAAAAAAAAAAAAGAACTAACCACAGAGTTAAAAATACTCGGAATCAAGGTGGAATAACAAAGTTGTAAGTTACATGCGGTAAACTTTGGAATTTAAAGCCAGGAAGCAGTATTTGCATTGGAGCTATTTTATAACTGTGATCAGACAGAAGACATAGAGGAGGTATTTAGAAAGAAACAGTCACAACCTGATAGTAGGTTCCTGAGAACCATGAAGAATTGTCTGAAAAGCTGTGAGTTTAGCGTTGTTATTTATTCATGTTTATTTCATGTCACTTATTAGTTTTGTACATAGTCTCTAATGACTCTATGTATAACTGAACACAGATGCACCTTGCAGAAGACACACATTTTTACATAACAATGTTCTTACCAATAATGTCAGAATTTACTGTTGGAATGAAAATGAACGAAAGTCCACTGAGAATATTTTTGATTCATTATAAATATGCGCGCGCGCACGCGCACACACACACACACACACACACACACACTTCTAAATACTCTTTACAAAATCATTTTGCAGTACAATTTTTGTTTAAAATCCACCATTCTTATGATTTGAATTGTCCTTTATGAGATATTTTAAAAATATCAGAAATCTCTAGAATCAATGAATTAAAAATTACTGGAAGACAAATGTCACACAATTTCAATTTTATGTGTATCCTAGAAATGATGAACTTATGGAAACAGAGAGCAGAATTGTGGCTATTAGGCTTCAGTGTGGGTCTTTTAACAATGGGGAAATGATTGGTTTAAAGATATAAAACTGCAGTTTGACAAGAGGCATGGACTCTCTGAAGTCTTGAGGTCTGCTGAGAGCATGATAAATATGGTTGATAACAATATGTTATATTTTAAAAGTTGTGAGATAGTATACTTTAAGTGTTCTCAAAACAAAAATGATGAATATGTGTAATATAACATGTTAATTGGTTTAATTTAGCCATGCAATTGTGAACATACTGTATTCTGTATCATAATTGTGCATGACTTTAGTTATGAACTAACTAAATGAATGGAAAAAGAGTCCTACAAAAAATTCAAAAAAATTACTTTGTTGTATGGGTAAGAGTTACTTCATATTAATGGATAAACACTTATATTTCAATGTGACCAATTATAAAGTTTATTTTTTACAATTTTGAAAAGATTGGATTAACATACTGAAAGAAATACAATTATGATGAAAGCAGATATTTCTGTATTTAGATAATTTCTTCCTGTCAACATAAAATGCTCACATTTTTATCTTTACTATTTTTGACACCAATCTTTCAATTAGCAAATCAAAAAACAATGCCTATGTTTGTTCTTCACAGGGTATTAGTTCACTGGCTTAGTGCAGGCTAACTCAGTCAATACATAATATTTTACTATACCTGTAAAGGTAATAAATTTTTGATCTATAAGCTTTTTTCTAATATTGTCCAATTATTACATGTTTCATTATTCTACTAATTATAAAAGCTATGCTCATGGTGAGGGTGAGGGTTTCTAAGGCATAAATACTATTTCCTAGGCTCTTTAAACTTGGATAACTCATTCATTTTACCCAAACAATCTCATTGTTTCCCCATTAGACTCAAATTGTGTCATATGGTTTTATCCAGTGACTAATTAATGTCATCTTTGAGAGCAAATCTCTGATTGCTAAGAATAAAAGTCTAATTCTGAGTATGAAAACAGCCAAGGAAGTGATTTTTACTTCTACACAGTGAATTGCTTGTACTCCAAAGACAGTGTCAGCTAATTAAAATGTTTGAGAATTTGTTCTGGGGATCAATGATGACTTATTCTTTCCCCCCTTCTCTCTTTAATGACCCAGACATCCAGTCAAATGAGTGTCGTTTTCCAAAGAAAAGATTTCAAATGGCAGCAAAGTGATGAAAGAAGTTCATAAATGATGGTCTCAATGTCAGACAGTCAGACATAATGCAAGAGGCACACAAATTGTACCAAATAGTTACACTTTGGAAGGACCCTGTTTAAAAGCTGGGAGAATACAAACCTTAAAATGTTAAATTAATTCCCACATGTAATGCACAATATTTGCAAATTAAAAACCCTTATTTGAGTTTCTAGAAAGTAACCTGTTACGGAATGAACATAGGAACAATTGTTTTTCAGAGGCCAACCCTTTTGAATGAATATGGACTATCAACTTCAGGGATTACTCTGACACTTTTCCTTATGGCTTGTTAAACTCTTTTAATTTGTGTAAACCTAGCTCAGATAATTAACATGGAGACAAATAAAATCCATATTCTACAAGGACTCAAATATGACAAAATTCAAGCCAGACTTATAAAAGAAAATAAATACTAAATATAATTTTGGAAATATGCACAACAATGATTTATTTCACTCTGCCTTTCCAATACATATCAGAAACAGCTTACATGGGTATGAATATGATATTTCTCTAGGAAAACCTCCACCTTCTCTGTCAAGTTACATACTGTGGTAGTTTGAATGTGAATTGGCCCCCAAAATCTCAAGGGGAGAGATACTATTAGGGAGTGTGGCTTTGTTGGAGTGTATATGACCTTGTTGGAGCAGGCTTTGGGGTTTCCTATGCTCATGATACTTCCTACTGTCTCAGTCACCTTCCTATTGCCTACTAGATGTGGGATTCTCAGCTACTACTCCAGCAACATGTCTGCCTGCATGCCAACATGCTCTCTGCCACATACAGAATGGGCTGAACCTCTGAAATTAAGTGAGGTAACCCAATTAAATGCTTTAAATTCTACCAGTTGCCATGGCCATTACAGAAAAAGAAATCCCAACTAAGAATGTTAACTATCATTTAAAATTTAAATATTGACACCATTTTGTGATTTTAGTAAAAATTCAACAATATAATTAGGGTAAAATTCAGATTTTCTATTTCATGTTTTAGAAAGTTCATTCTTCTTTCACTATTCTTAATCTATTTATATTTTATTATTCCTTATATTAACTACATTATTATTATATCAATTGTCAGAGAAGCAGTAGTTGTAGTTGATTGAGATAAATACAGAGAAATACAATTAGCCAAGATGAAGAGAATACAAGATGGCAGATTGCTCAACCTTAGATGAAACATATGTAATTTGCCTTCTTCTCTGATGACTCAGGGAACACCATGGGAAGACAGGAAAAAGTTTAAGACCCATAGGAGGCAGATGATTACAAGGAAAAGTATTTTCTGGATGCAACAGGAAGGCTGCAAATATAAACTCAGAGCAGTTGCACCAGTCTAAACAACATCTATGCAAGACCAAGCCAGTCAAATCCCAGCACAAAGAGGAGTTTGGGCACCAAGCCCTATCCTTGCATGAGGGCTATTGGAAATTGTAAGCACCTTGAAAAGGTAAGCCAGTTTGTCTTAAGACAATCTGACCTTACTATAGTAGAGAATATTTGGGCATTTAAAAAAATGGTCTTGATGGTCTTTTAAAAAAATGAAACAAAGGTGGGTGAGTGTGGAAGAAATAGTGGAGTTGGGAAGTGTTAGGGGAAGGAGATAAATATAATCAAAATATGTTGCATGAAATTCCCAAAGAACTAACATAATACATTTAAGAAGTCTTTTTGAAATTTCTATGAACTTAGCATCATGGTGGTCAAATAAACTTGAGATTTGTTTCTCATTTACATATATAAATTGAAATGATATTTGACTTTATAGAATTTCAGTTTACATCTATCATTAACCTATTTATAAAAATTTCATAGTTTCAAGTTCCAGTGATGGTCTAAATCTCCTATAAGAATAACTCCATCCCTCCATCTTTAATTCAAAGTCTTACTTAGATTTTTAATTAACAGATTAAAAATTATGGTGCTGGAGTGATGGGTCAGTGGTTAACAGCACTGTCTGCTCTTTCAAAGGTCCTGAGCTCAATTCCTGGCAACCACATGGTGGCTCACAACCATCTGTAATGAGGCCTAGTGCCCTTTTCTCACCTGCAGGCATACATACAGGCAGAATACTATATACATGATAAATAAATAAGTGTGTGTGTGTGTGTGTGTGTGTGTGTGTGTGTGTGTGTGTGTGTGTATTTCACCATAAGATCATGTATAATCCACACCAGTGGGAAGAATAGTCCCAGCAGCTCTGCCAAAGGCCATTCTGGCCCAAGGTGTCCCAGAATTAGACTCAGGCTTTACTGGAGATTAGGCTAGATCCAGAGAGCTAAGAAGACTTTGGATTTACCTGAGGAAGACCAGATGAAGGGACTTAAGGTCTGCAAAACTTCAAAACCTCAGCAGAGAAACTCTAATAGACCAGAGGATATACCAGTCATCAGAACTATTGGCCACTTAGATGAGAAGACTAGAGAGAAAATAGAAACCAAGTAACAAAACACCAATCTAAGAAATACAAACACAGGAATCAATACCTATAGTGTTTACTGATTATAGTTATAAAATCATCCGCAAATCCAGGTGCCTAAATGCCATTGGAAAAAACACAATTAATTACAGAAAGGGCAATATGCCATCACCAGAAAGCAGATATCATGCAACAGCAAGACCTGAATATTCTCACACAGCTGAAGCACAAGAAAATGACCTTAAAAATAATTTAATGTAGACACTAAAGATCCTTAAAAGGGAAACTGGAAATAAAAGCAATAAAGAAAACATAAACTGAGGTAGCTCTAGAAATGGAAAATTTGGGTAAGTGAACAGGAACTACCGATATAGAATACAACAACCAACAGAATACAAAAGATGAAAGAGAGAATTTAGGTGTTGATATAATAGAAAGAACAGACTCATTTGTCAAAGAAAATACTAAATCTAAAACATTTTTAACTCAAAACATACAGGAAATCTGGGACACTATGAAAAGTTAAAACCTAAGCATAACAGGAATAGAAGAAGGAAAATAATCTCACCTCTTCCCACCCCACTCAAAGGCCCAGAAAATATTTTTCACAAATATAGAAGAAAAATTTCCCAACCTAAACGTTATACCAATAAAGGTACAAGAAGTTTCCAGGCATGAGGAAAAAGTCTCATTACCACATAATAATCAAAACATCAAGCATACAGAATAAAGAAAGAATATTAAAAGCCGCAAAGGAAAAAGATCAAATAATATAAAAAGGCAGACCTACTAGAATTATACCTGACTTCTTAATGAATACTCTAAAAGGCAGAAGTGATAGAGAAAGTGATGCAGACAGTAAGAGACCATGGATGCCAGCCCAGACTACTATACCCAGGAAAACTTTCAATCACCATAGATGAAAAATCAAGATATTTCATGACAAACATAATCAATATCTATCCACAAATCTAGATCTACGGAAGGTACTAGAAGAAAAACTCCAACCCAAGGAAGTTAGTGATACCCATGAAACCATAGACAATAGATAATCCCACACCAGCAAAACCCAAAGAAACAAAACACACTCACACACACACACACACACACAAGCACCACCATCACCACCACTAACAACACTACCAAGAAATAACATGAATGAACAATTACTGATCATTGGTATGATCAATGTCAATGGAGTCAATTCACCAACAAAAACACAGACTAACAAAATAGATTTGAAACACGGGACACATGTATCTGCTTTGTTCAAGAAATATGCCTCATCACCAAAAACAGACATTACTTCAGACTACAAGGGTTAAAAAAAAAGATTTTCTAATCAAATGTATCTGAGAAGCAAGTGGGTATAGCTATCCTAATGTCTAATAAAATACACTTCAATCCAAAATTAATCAAAAGAGATGGAGAAGAACATTTCATATTCATCAAGAGACAAACCCACCAAGTTGATGTCCCACTTGTGAATGTGTATGCCCTAAATAGAAGGACATCCAAATTTGTAAAAGAAATACTACTAAAGCTTAAATCTCATAAAACTCCATGCAGAGTACAAGACTGCACCTCCCTACTCTCACCAATGGAAAGGTCATCCAGACAGTAACTAAGCAGAGAAATAATGGAACTAACAAATGTTATGTCTCAAATGGAACTAACAAATATGTACAGAGCTTTTCACTCAAACACCAAAGAATATACCTTCTCCACAGCACCTCATGTAACCTTCTACAAAACTGATCACATACTCAATCACAAAGCAATAAAAATGGGATAACCCTTGTATCTTAACAGACTACCATGGATTAAAACTGGATTTCTAAAACAGCACAAATCACAGAAACTACAAGCTCATGGAGACTGAAAAATGTTCAAGTGAATTACCACTGGGTCAAAGAAGAAATAAAGAAATTAAAGATTTAATACAATTCAGTGAAATGAATGCACAGCATACCCAAACATATAGGATACAATGAAAGCAATGTTAAGAGGAAAGTTCATAGCAATAAGTGCCTTCATAAAGAATTTGGATAAATCCCATGGTAGATACTTAAGCTCTAAAACAAACAAAAGAGGAGTAGATGGCAGGAAATAATAAAACTTAGGGCTGAAATCAATAAAATATAAGCCAAAAGAACAATATAAAGAATGAATGAAACATTGAGTTGCTTCTTTAAGGAGATTTACAAGAGAGATAAACCATCATCCAAACTAAAAGGCAGAGAGAGAATAATCAAATTAACATCAGAAATTAAAAGGGCAACATAACAATAGACACTGAGGAATTCAGATAATCATTAGGTAATAATTCAACAACCTATACTCCACAAAATTTTAAAATCTAAAGCAAATGAACAAATTTCTTGCAGATACCACATACTAAAATTAAACCAAGATCAGATAAACAATTTAAACATACTTATAACCCCAAAGGAAATAGAAGAAGTCTTGGAAATTCTCCATACCTTTTTAGGTTCAGGGCAGAATTCTACCAGAATTTCAAAGAAGAGCTAATATCAGAACTTGTCAAATTATTCCACAAAATAGAAACAAAAGGAACATTGTAAAATTCTACTTATGAGGCCCCAGTTGCCCTGATACCCAAACCAGACAAAGACACTCAAAAGAAAAAGAATTACAGACCAATTTCCCTCATGAACAATTATGTGAAAAACACTCAATAAAATACTGGCAAACTGAATGCAAGAAGATAAAAAAGACAATCCACTATGATTAAGTGGACTTCATCCCACAGATGCACACATGATTGAACATACAAAAATATGTAAATATCGTCTACCATATAAACAAACTGAAAGAATTAAAAAACACATGGTCACCTTATTAAGTGCTGAAAAAAAACTTTGACAAAATCCCAACACTTCTTCACTATAAAAGTCTTGGAAAGATCAGGTATACAAGGAAAATACCTAAAAATAATAAAAGCAATATACAGTAATCTGACAGACAATATCAAATTCAAAGAAGAAAAATTCAAAGCAATTCCACTAAATCGGGAACAAAACAAGGCTGTTTACTCTCTCCATATCCAATAAAGTATGAAAAGTTCTAGCCAGAGCAGTATAGATAACAAAAGATCAAGCAGGTACCAATTGGAAAAGGAAAAAGGTCAAGGTATGGCTATTTGCAGATGATATAATAGCATACATAAGTGGCCCCAAAAATTCTACCAGGGAACTCCTACAAAGAAAACATGTTTAGCATAGTGACTGGATACAAGATTGACTAAAAGAAAATCAGTAGCTCCTTGTAGACAAATAATAAAAGACTGAGAAAGAAATAAGGGAAATGACACCCTCTACAATAGACACAAACAATAGAAAATATCTTGAGGCAACTCTAACGAATCAAGTGGAATACCTGTATGACAAGAACTTCAAGTATTTGAAGAAAGAAATTGGAGAACATATCAGAAGATGGAAAGATCCCCCATGCTCATGGATCAGTAGGATTAACATAGTAAAAATTGCAATCTCATTAAAAGCAATCTACAAATTCAATCCAATCCCCATCAAAATTCCATTACAATTCTTTATAGGCCTTAAAAGAACAATACTCAACTTCATATGGGAAAACAAAAAACAGAATAGTGAAAACAACCCTGGACAATGAAAGAACTAACTTCTCAAGGTATCTATCTATGAACTCAAGCTTTACTTTAGAGCTATAGTAATATAAACAGTATAGTATTGGCATAAAAACAGACACATTGATTAATGGATTTGAATTAAAGACCCAGATATAGATGCACATACTTATTTACATTTCATTTTTATAAAGAAACCAAAAAAACATACAATGTGGAAAAAAAGCATCTTCAACAAATGGTGCTGGCATAATTGCATGTTGTCATGTAGATGAATGCACATAGATCCATATCTCTCCACAAAACTCAAGTCTACCTGCATCAAATATTCTCAACATAAATCTGATTACACTGAACCCGACAGAAGAGAATGTGGGAAATAGCCTTGAAACAATGCCATAGAAGACAACTTCCTGAATAAAACAACAGCAGCAGAGACACTAAGACTGATAATTAATAAATGAGACCTCATGAGAAGCTCTGTAAACCAAAGGACCGTCTCAATAACAAAAAAGAGCAGCCTACAGAATGGGAAAATGAGCAGCCACATCTGGTAGAGGACTGATCTTCAAAATACATAAAGAACTCAAGAACCTAGACATAAAAAACCGAATAATCCTATTCATAAGTGGGGTACAGACCTAAACAGAATCCTCAATGAAAGAATCTCAAGTGGCAGAGAAACATGGAAATGTTCATCACCCTTGGCCATCAGGGAAAGGCAAATCAAAATGACTCTAAGATTCTATCTTACACCTGCTGGAATGGCCAAGATCAAAACCACAGATGACAGCTTCTGCTTGAGAAGATGTGGAACAAGGGCAACACTTCATTGTTGGTGGGACTGCAAACTGTATAGTCACTTTGTAAATAAATATGGCATTTTATCAGAAAACTACCTCAAGACACAGATATAAACGCAAAGGATGCTCAATTGCACTACAAGGACACTTGCTCAACTGTGTTCATAGCAGCTTTATTTGTAATAGTCAGAACCTGGAAACAATATAGATGGCCCTTAGCCAAAGAATGGATGAAGAAAATGTGGTACATTTACATAGTTGAGCATTACCACCTGTTAAAAACAATGACATTAGGGAATTTGAAGGCAAATGGATGGAACCAGAAAAAAAAAATCATCCTGAGTGAGGTAAAACAGATCCAGAAAGACAAACATGGTATGTACTCACTTGTAAATTGGTAATAACTGTAAAATAATGGATAACCATGGTAAAATCCACAGGCTCAAATAGCTAGATAATAAGAAGGGATCAAGAGGAGACACATGGATCTCCCTGGGAAGGGGAAAGAGAAGAGAGCTCCTGAGTGGACTGGTGGCAGTGAGCATGGGAACTTGAAGACTCAGGTTGAGGGGTGGATGGAGGGGGAGAGAACTGAAAGAGATGACTGGAAAATGGGGCTTTTAGGGATCTGATGGAATCCTAATGCAAGGGAACCTCCCAGGAATCCACAAGGATGACCTCAGCTAAGAGTGGAAGCAAACGTGAATAGTTAGCCAAAATTGGCTTTGCCCTGTGATCTGACTGGTGACTACCTCAATTATCATCAGAAAGCCTTCATCCAGTAACTTATGGAAACAGATGCAGAGATCCACATCCATACATTATGCTGAGCTTGAGGAATCCTGTTGAAGAGAGGGAGGAAGGATTGTAGGAGCCAGAGGGATCAAGTACTTTACAAGGAAACCCACAGAAAAAAACTAATGTGGTCCACAGGAACTCACAGAGTCTGAACCAACATCTAGGGAGCCCGAATGGAATTGACCTATTCCTTCTACATATTTGTGAACATTGTATGGCTTGGTCTATTTGTGGGACTCATAACAATGGGAGCAGTGGTTGTTCCTAATGCTTTGGCTGGCTCCTGGGAACTTATTCTGCGTATTGGATTGCCTTGGCCTGCCTAAATGCACGGGGAGTGTTATGCCCAGACTCTGAACTGCCCCCCCAAAAGAAAACATTACTAAGAGACTAGATCCCATGCAAAATCAAAGAGTCTTTTTTAATTTATGAGTTAACTGGGGTTCTCCATCCATCCAACACAGCTGGTGGAGTAGGAGGGACCCTGAGCCTCAGTAGTGCAGGGCATATATTGGGAGTAGAGCAAAAGGGGTGTCTGGGGATCTGCTAGTTGCATAGTAACAGTCTCAGGATTGGTGTACCTCCAGGCTGGGGCAACCTGTCCTGAGTTGTTTGGTTAGCTGCAGCTGCAGAAAAGGTTGCTATACCCAGAGGCCATCCGAAGGCCATTGCTATTTACTGCATTCCACTATTATTAGTAAAGAACATCCAAACCCACTAGGTAACTTCTGATTGGCTCCTTACGACATGGAAGGTATCTGTGGGTTTATTCCTAATAATTAGGCCAAGGTAGGGCAAGGTGGGGGGGAGCAAAACACATACTGCTGAGTCAGGGGCCTACTGAGTCAGGGGCCTACATCCTGCTGGGTCTTTTCTGTAGTCTGTCATGGCTGACAAAGCAGAGGACTGGGTGAGGATCTGCTTGCATCATGGAGTAGCAGTTCTTTGTCTTATGGCAGCTTGATAAACCATGCTTTGCTGATTCCCATGGGAGGGCTGTCCCTTTCTGAACAGAAACAGAAGAGGAGAGGATTGAGTGGGTGGAGGGGTTAAGGGAAAGTACAGGGAAGGAATGGAAGGAGAGGGGGAGGGGAAACAGCATTCAGGATGTAAAATAAATGAATTAATTAAAAATAATAAAAACAAATACATTATTGCCTTTAAATATTTATGGTTTCAAAAATTAAGTGTTCAGTGACAGAAGTTTACTTGGCTCATGCCACAGCTACAACCTACATTTTTTTACACATTTTAAAAAACTGATTCATTTATCTCAAAGTGTTTACCATCTTAGTAAATTTTCCTCTTAAGTGTGTCTAATTTTCCAGCCATGACAGACATGACAGTGTGATTTTATAAGCTAGTCTGTTGTTAACAATTTCTAATTTAATTTCTAATTTATCTTTTTTCAGTTAGTCACAGTTAAATTTATAGTTTATTCTGCTCTGCCCATGTTTTTTTTTTTCATATACATATGAGAAGAATCTGTCTTCTGTTCCCTATCCAAGTCATCCCTCAAGAACATCTTCATGAATTCTTTCTAGCCTTTTATATTTGATTATGGTGAGCTTCAGTATTTGAATTCCTCCTATCTCCATTGTACACAGGATCTCACTCTTCTTCATATTCCCATGCTTGGAATTCATCAGCTTTATTCCTTTTGCCACTTTTTCTACCACGATCAATCTGTGTCTTTTCATTTGAGCAAGATTTCCCATATCATTGCCAAGGCTTTGGGTCATCAAGCCCTCTGTCCCTGCTTTTTGAAACAGTTACAGATTTAAAGTTATTTTGAGCATCTTTCTTGTCGTTTAAAGTGTAAATATAACATTCTTTCAAATTCCCTATGGCACACCAGAGTATCTTGTTATTAATTTAAGTCTATTTTCTAAAATACAGAAGTCCCTCACTGTCTAGTTCTACACTTAGACTCCATGATAAAGTGTCATCCACATGATTTCCAGAGGTTACAAAGATGTAAGATACCTCTACATAGCAAGTAGCATTATATTTGGGTATAGTTTTTACAGAATTAAATCATAATCCCAAAGGAAGCAACGAAAATAGGATGCAAAATTATATACTTCATTAATAATTAAATTGATCTATGATCTGTTATATATCTGCCTAATCATGTGAGAAAAGTCTCACTACAGGGATGAAGGAAACAAACATAGAATCAGCAAGGATGTCTTACAGTAAAATTCAGCTACTGAATCATAAAGAAATGAAGCTAGAAGTAAGGAACCAAGTAAGAAAAAAAAAAAAAAAAAAAAAAAAAAAAAAAAACAGCAACAAAGAGCCACTAACCTTCATCTTCTATTCGACATGTGGAGGTAGGAAGCCCCATTGGGAACTTTTGTCACTGTTTAAAACAGTGACCCATTCAAGCTGCTTTTATATATGTGACATTTAACTGCATTGTAGCATACTGTTCCAGAAAAGCTTTTTGCAGTCAGACACATCAGGCTCCAATTACAGTTTTCAAGTTCAGAAGTTATCCAAGGTTGACTTCTAGAATTCGACAGACTTCTAAAATATAGCCTTGTACTAAAATCCTTCATTATTATTCCAGATAGGATCTAGATTAACTTCGAGCTGCCAAAGGATACTTGGCAAAGGAATCCCACTGTGATCATGAGTTTGCTATTAATTTTCCCCAAATTTGGAATACAGCAGCAACTTCTATTTTTAACATGATATCCTTGATTAAAGAAAAAAAATAATTACAGTGCTAGCTAGACTAGTCGTGTGCTAGTGAGAGAAATATTCAACAATAATACCTAGAGATATTTCTACACCCAAAAAATGAGAATTTAAGTTACCTACCTCTCTAAATAGACAAAAATAATTCACATAAAATACTAAAAGTCTCTATTTTTTCCATTGTTACTCTCTTTAATAACATATATCTGGAGAATATAAGATCCAAGATGCAATTACATATCTGTTTACAAATTCATGCCCATACCAACACAAAAAATATTATTATTTCCTAATAAGATTTTGTTTTCAATGTCACAATAAAGATGAAGAAGACTCAAAAGAAATTTTTAACAGGTGATAACAAAACAGTACTCTAGGGTTTTAAAAATTAACTTTGATACTGAATTTTTTCTCCTATTTTATGTTTTCAAAATAATTAGGTAGAGAGGAATAAATTAATTTCAGATATATTGATGTTTCTATTTTCAAATATTAAGTAATTATACGAGAGAATTGAAGTCCTCCCATATGTTACTCCATATGTAGATATCTTTAGTACTTTATATTATTTGAAACTTCTAGTGATATTTATGACTCAAGAATTTCTTCATTTTAAACACTGATTTGCTTTCTAATCTTCCAAAGGAAAACATAGAGATGTATGCTTGAAAACTTATTACTCTATATAACAATAACAGGACAACAATTCAGTATAATTCACTCTAAGTACAAATTAAATCCTACAACCCCATTAGATTTTACTAAAAAATAAATGGATGTGAGTAATTATTAATAGATAGGCATTTCTTTTGAATTGTCATGATACTTTCGGCCATGGTGCTTTTTAATTTATCTTACAGTTGAAGTAACAGTTAAAAAATGTTTTTGTCATAATGCAGCAGTTTTACATTTTTGGCAGTGAAAATTTTCTGCGATATGGGATTTTTTTAATTGCCAGATGTTGACTTAATTAAAAATATAGTCATTTGAAGTGGGAGATATGGTTCAGTAGTTAAGATCACTGGCTATTCTCCAGAGGACCTTAGTTAGGTTCCCAAAGTACACATGGCAGCTCATGACTGTCTGTAATTCTAATTTTAGGGGATCCAATGCCCTCATCTGCATTTTGGAGTAACCAAGCCCACAAACAGTACACAGATATATATACAGGTAAAATACCCTTAATCACAAAAAAATAAAACATTGAAAATACAGAAACATGGAAAAACACTCAAGATATATTTCATTTCTTATATAGCAAAATAAAGTACCAAGAAATACTTTCAAGAGACTTTTCTTTATTCTTGAGCTTTGGTATCATTCAAAACAACAATTATATGTTTCCTATCCTGTTTTATAACTTATGTAAAAGTTCATATGCATAATTTTACCAGTTACTGGCATTTTCCATAGCCTTTGGTTCTTACAGGTACACTGATGTACAGCCTCCAAATTCCCATCCACTTATTTACCTGCTATCAGCTTTGTGTACTGCCTGTGCTAATTCTAAGGAAGATTATAACATTACTATAGTAAAATTGATGGCTTTACAGTCCACATGAGGCAAGGGATCTACTTCAGTGCTTAGGGGGATAAATTTTGACCCCACATATCTAAATTCTGATCCTTTCTCTGCTGTGAAGTCTCTGTATTTTGCCCAAATGGCTTAACTGTAACTCAAAGACAATATAATCTACTGTCAAGTGTTGTTAAATACTAAGGTGACACTATTATGCACACTTGCTGCCCTTGGGAATGCTAACTGCCAAAATTATTCAGATGTTTAGAACACCTTGAAAAAATAAAATCTAAGATAATTCTCTTTTCATTAAGTTCCAGCTAACATTCCTGCATAAAATAGTAGCTGCTTTGCTGGCACAAATAAAATACCATAGAGAACTAAGCATTTGCCATCTTTCTAAGCATCCTGAAAGTGATTCTCTGTAGATGACCCCGGGAGGCACTTGAGATGCTTCTCAGAATGATAGCTGTCTGCAGATGCACAGACACAGCATGTGTCAGTGCTGAGATGTATTTTGAGTACTTCCAGACAGCTGAACTGAGACCCAAAGGTGGAAGCTGTGAGAGGTAAATGACAGCTCAATGTAAAGAAATTTTTGAAAATAGACCTACCTTTTCAGAGAAAAGACTGATAGGGCCATCACCAGGCAGATCTAAAGAACAAAACTTATATAGTAGCCATGCCCCAAGGAACCTGTTTTTATTCCAAATACTTTAAATACAGTATTACTCTGGTCCCTTTGCATAGAAACCTATCTTTTCCTTACTGATAATGGTTCTCAGGCAAAGCTGATATTGAAGATACATGTAACCCATAACCATAATATAGGCACATATTTCCCCCTACTTTTCTACTCTGTCTGAGCCCTGTATTTTAATCCAATGCCACTTCACACCCTGTATTTTCTGTCTATATAAAATAGTGTTGTCCTTTGGAAGCAGAACTGATCTCAGACCTCAACACTATTTAAACATTCCAATAGGCACTTTCCCCATCTTTCATTTGTTTTTTCTGAGTGGGAGGAAGAACAGAATTTTTCTGCTTATGCTGAAAATGAGCAACAGAGTCCATAGCAATGGAAACTTTTTGATTTTGGAGAATCTGTGATGCTGACCGCTTTAAAGAAGTATGTGGTCCAATCTCGCCATCAGAAGCGCTTGATGTGCCTTTCCCAGAAACATGATTTCCTTGATACCAGTGTAAAACATTGTGGAAATTAAGTGGATGATTTCTGTGAGAAACATAAACTTGTAGAGATTTCTGTAAATAGAATCATACCTTCTCATGATAGGACTGGTGTGTTGTTAACAAATGCAACTGACATATTTAAGTGACCAGTGGGCAGGATTGGTACTTTTGATTTGGATTAGCTAAAGAAGAAAGAATCACCAGATGTAGGAATAAAAAGCACCTAACTTTAATGTTGGTTATAGTAGTGACACTACACAACAGTGATATAGAATCCTGTGCTTTTGAATGACATTTATTTAGATAAGAATGTGATCTGCCAACACTTGGGAAGTAAAATACCATTATTTCTCATAGTTCTGGAGGTCACAGAACACAATATCAAGGCTCTGGCCTACTTGGTTCCTGGTGAAAGTCCTCTCTGATTTTCAGATGATTACCCTGAGTGCTCACACAGTGAACAGATCAGTTCTTGCGTCTTTCTCTTCTTACTAAAACACCAATTCTTTTGTGCTCCTTGCGAACTAGCTATATTTTAACACAATCACCTCTCTAAGTCGCTAACCCCAGATATCATGTTTTGTTAGCGTATAATAATTTAGGAAGCAGGCACAAAATTCATTATATAATAGACTGTCTTTTATTAGCCAACAAGGGATAATCTGCTTTATAATATGTTGAGTTTCTATCACTCATTCACCATACACACATTGTTCATCTATCTACTAGAAGACGGTGTGCTTCCTATGCGAGTATTACTCTAGAAAAGAAGACATGGAGATGTCTAACAGATGGTGTTTCATTAAGTAGGACATTGCCAAATGAAAATTCTTATGATTTCCTACATGACTGTTTTTCCTCTCTTACTACTGCATTTTAGTAAATAACTATTTTCCTGCCAACAAATTAAATGTCTTCTTCTGTTTTGTGAAATATAATATCCAGCTCATATTCCCATCTGATGAATTAATGAATGATGGATGAATGAATAATACGACTTTTAGAGAACAGAGGCTAAAAATTAGCATCCAAATCAACTAAACATAAGCAATTGTGCAGGGCACTTTCAGAAAATCAGCAAGATTTCAAATACTACTTGGTACAAAAGATCATAATTCGCTTGAAGTCACCAGTTTCCACTTTCTAATGATTACCTCTCTCTTTTCCCAAATCATTTATCAAAGCAACAAGACTGCATAATATCTTTCCTTTATTGTGTTCCATTTTGATATTGATGAAAATTGAAAGAGAATGGAATTAACTAATATTTTTAGATTGACAAACAGAGGAGATTTTTGCCAATGATGTAATAATAAGGATATTATTATTTTGGTCATTTTGTTATTTGTTTGGTTATTGGAGCAGGCAGAGAGGGTAGGCTACATACCATAAAATAATGTAAATTTCTAACACTTCCTATAGTTTCTTAGAAACTGCAAACCTCAGAAAATTTAAAATATAAAGTGAAACAAAAGTATGACCCCAAAGTTCTTTATAGGATTTATCTTCCGGGTTTTTTTTTTACTTCCATGTCCATTCCCCTAAACCTTTAACCAAGTGTTACCTTTGGAACAGCTCAGAAGCATTTTGTATTCATAGTGGCAAAAGTAAGAAGGCAATTTGACATTCTGAAGTGAACATTAGAAGAAACCTTACTATCTTTAGGAACTGCTATGGGTAGTAGTGCAGAAACATTACCAAGTTGTCTCTGGCTTTGTTTGGATTTTTGTCTTCGTAGTGTGGACTCTGAGCATCTTTAAGCTTGCCATGAATTTTCTTCCAGTGATGCATCTGGACAGCCAGGTTTTTTGTTTCTGTTTTTTTGTCACCATCCAAACATCCAGAATGGATGTTACTAAGTTGTTTTTAGTCACATTTATAAATTCACTTACTCTTGGGCACTGAGGGTCAGAGAACAGTGAGTTTAGTACCAATGAAACCCAGTGAAGGCATCTGGACCAAGGATAGCAGTGGAAACTTTGCCCCCAAAATAAACAAGGAAGTGAGGGCAGAGTCATAACACACTTTTTAATCTGTCCCATGTGTTTGATAGTAAGCATGGTCAGATTTCTAAATTAACATCAGGCAACCCCTCTAGGTTGTCATAAATTAATGGGTTTGACTCTTAACTGCCATTATTAGCAGCACAATTTTAAAAGAAGTTATTACAAAATATTTAGTTTATATGAAAGTAACAGAAGATAACTAGATAAATTTAAAATGAAAGCAATGATGCCATACATCCTTTATAATTATGTTTTTTTCTCTTGAGTTTCACATCCTATTGATTATTTCTCTTGAAATTCTTTGAACTTTAAATTTAAAAATAACACAAGTTTAATCTGATCTATTTTCTTTGTAAAATAAATATTTTTAAAAACCCATTTTCTGCCAAACTATGAATTTCACTAAATTAAAGCATTAACTCTAGACATTATTTATTTATTTAGCTAAATCTAAGTACTTTTTCTGTGTGTGACAATTATGAAAGGGTTTGACTACATGAAGTCACACCTTGCAGTCAAGTACAGCAAGTGAGAAGGAGGGCAGGTAGGGTAGGTGGGCAATCCTCACAGGAGCCCAGCTTTATCAGTATTCCCATCTCCAACCTCTGGGTAGGCCATAGAAGGCACTGGAGTCAGAGAGAGCCTGACAGTTCCCACATGAATCCCCACAGGCCTACTGGCCTACTAGCCCACTGCCCCCACCATACCCCCACCCTCACTTCTACTCTCACCTTATCTCTCCCCCTCCTCCAGAGATGAAAGGGTGATCCACCCTCCCCAGTGGTCTTTAAAAATATACCAGAATGTAGTAGCTAAGTGCCTGCACAAGGGAAGAGAAAACATGCAAGGAGGAGGGTCATGTTGCCATGACCATTTCCATCACTGACAGTTACATCCAGTCCATGTGGTTGCCCAACCATGGTGGTTGTAGTGGTGGTATTGACCTCAGCCCTCAATGTCCCTTAACAGAAGAATAGCTAAAGAAAATGTGGTACATTTACACAATAAAGTATTACTCAGCTTTTAACAAAATGACATCATGAAACCTGCAGACAAATGGGAGGAATGAGAGAAAAAAATAACCCTGGGTGAGGTAACTCAGATCCAAAAAGATAAATATGGTATGTATTTTCTGACATGTGGACATTAGACATTAATTAAATGACAGCCTAACTACAATCTATAGATTGAGAGACTTAGGTATAGAAGGAATCAGGGGGACACATGGATCTCCCTGGAAGGGGAAATAGAACAGATTTTGCAGGTGGACTGGAACGTGGGTGCCTTGGGAATGGGGTTATCAGGCAGGGAGGGGAGGTGAGATAGGGTTGAGGGAATGGACTTGGGGAGAGACAGCTGTTATTGAGGAGCATTTGCAGGATGATATAGAAACTGAGTGCAGTGAAAACATCCTAAAATTTATGAAGGTGATCCTAATGAAGTCTCCTGATAATAGGAGATACAGAGTCCTAACTTGTCAGCTCTTTTTACCAAACTTCCTATACCCAGATGGGTTGCATGTAATTGAGTTGTTGGTCAATGGGGAAATCCTCCAAAAAACCCAGAGTATTGCTAAAACACTGGCATGCTTCCTGCAAAATGATAAGGAGCACATTGCTGCAAACAACACCCACACAACTCAATGAACATGAAAAAATAGAGCTGGTGTCTACATGGAGGCTTCACCTCTATATTCTATTGTCTTTGATGCATGAAGTTACCCTGCAGGCTACCAAAAGATACAAGTAAACACCTACCCAGCCACAAAAAATTTGACCTACAATCTGTCTTTCCTACAAAATATTCTAGGATGATGGTGGCACTGAACTTGTGGCACTACCAAACCAATGTATTATTTGACTTTAGACTCACTCCAAGAGATGGAACCCAT
This sequence comes from Cricetulus griseus, assembly GCF_003668045.3. Classification (NCBI taxonomy): domain Eukaryota; kingdom Metazoa; phylum Chordata; class Mammalia; order Rodentia; family Cricetidae; genus Cricetulus; species Cricetulus griseus. Next base: position 41,106,028 of record NC_048601.1, read on the forward strand.
ACCCAATGCCGTTTGGGTGACCAAACACTAGAGACTAGATAACCCATAGACCTAAGGTAAAACCAAACACACACACTCTCTCTCTCTCTCTCTCTCTCTCTCTCTCTCTCTCTCTCTCTCTCTCTCTGTGTGTGTGTGTGTGTGTGTGTTCACACCCACAAAATAATTTCTAATGATATTATGCTATATATTCATAGATCAGTGCCTTATTCAGTCATCATTAGAGAAGCTTTCTATGCAGCAAATTAAAACCAATGCAGAGCTACAGCAGATATTATACCAAGAGAATCTTGGGAACACTCTGCTCTAAATGGGATGTCTCCATTAGATACCTCTCCTCAAAGCTCAGGGAACCTTAGTGAAGAGGATTTGCAAAGAGTGTAAGAGCCAGAAGGGATGGAGGGCATCAGCACAAAGTCCTCTGACTCAACTAAGCAAGGCTCATATAAACGGCCAGATACTCATGCAGCAAGAACAGGGTTGACAAAAGTCTTCACCAGGTTCTCTGTGTATACCCTATAGCTTTCTGCTTAGTATTTTATGTGACTCCTGCATGTGTGAATAAGTGGATCTCTGATTCTTGTGTCTGTTTGCGGCCTCTTTCTCTTCTATTGGGTTGCTTTGTTCAGCCTCAGTGTGATAGCTTTTGTTTTATCTTATTATATTTTATTTTGTCATGTTTGGTTGTTATCTCTTAGAAGCCTGTTCTTTTCTAATGAGAGACAGAAAGGGAATGGATCTGCAGGGGAGGGGAGATGGAGAGGAACTGGGAAAATTACAAGGAGGGAAAGTTGTAATCAGTATATATTGTATGTGAGAGGAATCTATTTTCAACAAAAGAAAATAAAAAGTTATGACTATTATGTGATTATTAAGTAATTCACCTAAGAAGTATAAAATAATAAATGACTGTGTAAAACTTAAAACAGATTGAAATCTTTAATATTCTCTTGCTGTAGGTTTATATACTTCTTATTTTCCCCTTAGAACTAATGAACTTCCAGAAAAGTAATGTTTTATACCTGTTGTGGTGTTTTAAGTAGATATGGACCCATAGACTCATGTGTTTGATTGTTTGGTCACAGGGAGTGGCACTATTAGGAGTTGTGACCTTGCTGGAGGATGTGTATCACTGTGGTGGCAGACCTTGATGTTTCATATATGTTCAAGCTATGCCCAGCACAAGTCCCTCCCTCTGTTGCCTGAAGTCCAAGATGCAGAACTCTCAGCACCTTCTCCAACATCATGTCTGTCTTCATGCCACCATGTCCCACCATGATAATAATAGATTAAACCTCTGAAACATTAAGCCAGTCCCAATTCAACGTGTTCTTTTATAAGAGTTGCCATGGACATGGTGTCTCTTCACAGTAATAGAACCCAAACTCAGACACAGGCTAATATTTAACAATGACCTTTCAAAATACTTTTAAAGATATACATTCATTCTTGGTTTCATTTTAATAAATTGTTTCCTTCATTTGTTTGATTGTTTTTCATTTTATGGGGCATCTTGTAGTGGTTCAGTATTTATCCCTAGTATAAGAATGAACTTTGGGAGTCCATTCCACATAGAAGGATACTCTTTCCCCTAGACACATGGGGAAGGGCCTAGGCCCTGCTCCAAATGATATGACCGACTTTGAAGATTCCCCCATGGAAGGCCTCACCCTCCATGGGGAGCAGACAGCTGGGGATGGAGTAGGGGGTCAGTGGGGGGCAGGGGAAGAGAGGATGTAGAGGGAACTTGGATTCACATGTAAATCAAGCTGCTCGCTTGTAATTTAAATAAAAAGGCAGAAAAACAGTTATAATACATTGCAATTACCTGCATTTTTCCTAAATGCCATAAAATATAAGCCATTTCACATAGCAAATACATATAGTTTAGAAAATCAGTTGCCATTTTACATTTCTAAGCCACCATCAATGCTGCACAGACAATCTGAAGTACTTCCATGCATTAAATGTGTCATTCATTGCAAAACATACTTTGCAGAAGCCTAATCATCACTCTGAGAACACGGGAGGGAATATTTTCTACTATAACATTTTTGGATAGGCATGCTCCCAGTCACTGTTATTAGAAAATTTCAATTATTTACCTTTTCTTTAAAACATTCAAGAAGGAAAAAGAGGGACAGTGATGACAGCGCACTTTGTAAAGTGCTTGTCCTGCAAGCACAAGGACCTGATTGAATTCAGTGCCCAGAGCTCATGTGAAAAAGCCTGACATGGTGCTCTGTGCTATAATGTCTGAACTGAGAATGCAGAAACTGATAGTTTTACAGAAATTGTAGACCAGCCAGCCTAGGCTATTGTAAAGTCCCAGCTGAGATAGAGATTCTGCCTTCCCTAATCAATCAATCAATCAATTAATTAAAAGTTAGGGGATATCTGAAGAATATTTGAGGTTCTCCTCTGACCTTAACATACATGCACACATAAATATACCGCAATACACGAACAAACACACAGTGGTAGGGAGTAGCACTACCTTTCTTATTTTATTCTCATCTTAGCTCTTTTGTATTTGCAAAATTGAGACAACACCCATAAGTAACTATAATTGTTCACCTAATCCCATACAGATATCTTTCTTCCCTTTCTTTCTTCTACTTCATTCTCTCTTTTGCTTCATGACGATATCCAGATATGTCTTAGATATAGTATCTGGAATATTTTATCTCTTTTATTGCCACAATGGTGTCATAATATAAAGCCTTTGCATCTGAGAGAAAAGAAATTGTCTTATTTTTATCTTGTACAAGTATCTGAACCCATCTATATTATATTGAATACTACACTTTTAAGAAAACTTACAGACAAAGGCAACATAAAAATACTGTGACTCTCAATCACAGTAACTTCAATCACAAACAGGAATTTTTGGATTTAAGCAGCAGAAACATTTTCTAGGAATATGATTATATTCACACACAAATAAAGGAAAACATTAAGTGCAGCCTACTAAAATTAGTTTGTTGTGAATTACCTTTCAGATATATTTAGTCATTTTTAAAGATTTCCTTGGTCTGGAATGTGTGAAAACAAGGAAATTCTTTTTATCTCAGAGATGCTGCTGCCTTTTGTTATTTCTCTAAAGGTATAAAATGTGTGTAGCTAAATATTTCTAGCACCACAGGGGATTTCATAATGAAAACAATGGTCCCTTGCCATCATTGTCCATACCTGCTATCTGCTTTTTTTATAGTCAGGTACACATTGTTTTTATTTGGGGAATTTTGTTTATTTGTTTTGTTGTTGTCTTAGACTTCTAAGTTGTATGTTTACAAAATTATACCAGCAGAAGCATATAAGGCACCACAGACAAACAGCATTTCTACCACTGAATATGAAAAATTAGCTTTCATTGTCTAAAACTATCTCCAGCTTTCTTTTCAAAATGTTTAAAAGAACACTTTTTCATCCTTTTATGAAACTTAAGTCAGGTATGTAAAATGTGATGTGAGAACCACAAGAAGTATTCATTTCTATATCAAAAATGTAGATTTTAGTTCTACCAACCTGGACATTACATCCTTAGTACCACCATTCCTTTTGCTCTGGTCTCCATACCTGCTTCTGTTCACCATGTATCTCTTAGCTTTTAAGTCTGTAATTATTGATATACTACCTGGATATAAGGGTGATTAAAAGTGGTTGTCTTATTTGAGTGTGGAAAACAGTGCATCTAACACAGCCAGTTAGGGTGCTAGATCTACAGTTCTTTCTCTTTTTGTGTCTTAACATTTTTGTTGAGTTTTGAATCTGTTTCTATTTTAGAGATGTTTTATTTACAGCAAAATTGAGTTGAGAGTACAGAAGAATCTCACATGTTTCCTTCCTCTGTTCATACACAGGCCCCACCACTGTCAACTCTACACACCAGTTATTTATCTGTTACAATTCATGAACCTAAATTCTCATACCATTTTGGGCGGAGTTCACAGTTCATATTAAAATTCATTTTGGGTATTTTTCAATATGTGATTTTGAACAAATATATACTGACACATTATCTACTACAATAGCATTACTGATAGTGATTTATTTAGGAAAACTTTGTGCTGCAATTCCTGACCCTCCCTCCCTTTATCCCTCCTCTCAGTCCCTCTTTTGCTTTTTCCTTCTCTCTGTCTCTGCAAATGTATCCTAAACTCTGGAGTTTTATTGTGCATATTGTTTTGACTTTTACAGAATTTCACACAGATTAACTCACAGGTGACTGACTTCTTTCACTTACCAACATGCATTGTTTCATCTACGTTTCTCTGTAGATTAATAAATTATTTGTATTTATAAGAGACTCCCATTGGTTGATTTTAATATAGTAATTCTTTATTGATCTACTGAAGATATGCTTCTTTTTGTTTCCTAAATTTTAGAGTCCAAATTTCATGATTTAGTTGATGGCAGTCAACTAAATCAGCATTTATATTTAAGGAGGGGAGTAAGAGGGAACTGGGATTAACAAGTAAAACAAGCTTGTTTCTAATTTAAATTTTAAAAAAGGAAAAAATAAATTTAAACTAATCACTAATTATATTGTTAATGTTTTCCAACTTCTCTATTAACGTATCAATTTATTTGTGAGAATTGCCCTTACCACTTTCTGAGATTTCTTGATCCCAAAATTTCATGTAATTTTAGTTAACTATGTGTCTTGCTGAAACACATCAGTGATATCTGGCAGAGTTGGGAGTTTGGCTATTTGCATATCTAAAACACTGCTGTGTCATTATTCCCACTTCTGAATGAAGACTGGGCTAGATAAAGAATTCTAGCCTTTGATAATATTCCTCAACATTTTCATATAGTGAGGTTAGTGAACTCTCACCAGCACATTATTCAATCCATGTGAACCTCAAGTTATTTCTGTTCTCTCCATTTCAATTACAGTCTCAGGATTTCCCCATAGAAGTTTACACTTTTCCTTCTTATTCTTCACTTTGTGATTTCAAGAGCTCACAAAAATCTGTTCAAGCAAAAGTACTTATCCAGTGTGGCAGGAAAGAAATGGAGTGGAACATATCAATTGGAAATCTCTTTTTATTTGACATTTCAATTAACTTTCTGTATTTGTTAATCTTCTCCTTGTTCTATTCTCCCTCCAGATATTCAAATGTTCACATGCGGTTTTTCATCTCCTGCTTCCACACTCTTGTTTTTATTTCTATTTTTCAGTTCTTTACACATCAAGGATAATTTTTTTTTTTTTTTTTTTTTTTTTTTTTTTAGAGACAGGGTTTTTCTGTGTAGCTTTGGAGCCTATCCTGGCACTCTGGAGACAAGGCTGGCCTCGAACTCAGAAGGGATCCACGTGCCTCTGCCTCCCGAGTGCTGGGATTAAAGGCATGTGTCACCAACACCTGGCTCACAACAAGGATAATTGCTTCAATTTGATATTCCAATCAATATTGTCCTAGGAGAATTGCATTTGTATCATATTGCATTTTTATTTCCTTGTTTAGAGACAGGCTCTCTTTGAACTCAAGTTGGCCTTGAACAGTTTCTATAGTAGAGGATGACCTTGATGTTCTAATCTTCCCACCTACACCTCCCAAGTGCTAGGATGAAAGTTGTGTGGCACCACAACCCTAGTTTGGAATCAAACTTTTAAATTTTAACAGTTTGCTTGCTAATTCTTTCTTCTCATTCTGCCTGTTTTCTGGGTGAGTTTTATTAGTATATCTGATCATTGTAACTAGAGATAATTGTATTTATTGGCTCATTTAATACTTTGTAATGGCTAATCTTTAGTCAACTTGTCTACATACATAATCACCACTGAAACACACCTCTGACTGTGAAGGCATTTCCAAAAAAGATGTAATAAGAAGGGAAGAAACAGTTTGAATGGGTGTGGCTGAATTCTATAGGTTTGTTCCATCACTGAATAGAAAGGAGAAAGTAAATGGAGTACTAGCATCCACTTCCTCCTGCTTTTTGAGGCAGATGACATGTAATCAGCTATGTCACACTTTCTTACCATGACTGGAGTAAACCATCCAAGTATAGGCCAAGCAAACCCTTCGTTTCTCACACTCTACATAGAATTATTCATTAGCTTTTGGTTTTATTTTTAAGTTTTATTTTATTTTAGTTGTTGTCATTGCTGGCGTTGCTACTTCTTATTGTTTTTTAGGCTATAATAATAATAATAATAATAATAATAATAATAATAATAATAAATGGATAAGCTAAATATTTCATTAAGAAATGACTTAAAGGGGAACACAAACTTGATTGGGAATTTGTTCTAATTAATAACACAATTTATGGTTTAGAATTTCAGTGTTAAGGCTCAAACAGATGGTCTGACAGTCAGTAGTTGCATGTTGAAAAATATGCTTTACCGTCTTTAAGCATGGAAATAGGGTAACATAAAACATAGGAAATGTTCACAATTATGGAAATACTTATTGAGCTGTTAAAACTAACTCCTAGAAGACAAATGAGACATAAACAGGGGATAGTATGAGGATGTATCTGGCAATGTGAGAAAATATTTGAGATCAAATCCAAAGTTCTCCATTCTCTCCAGCATAAAGAAATGACTCAAAAGGTAGCATTTATTTTCTAAGATAATTTAAAAGAAGAAATTGCCTCTTGTACATGAAGAATGAGGTGGAAGAACTGTGTGTTATAGGTCTAAGTTTCTAAAATGATGGCTTTTTTCCTCAAGTAGAACTTAGCATATTTTAATTATAGCCTGAAATCATATTGTATTGTTTTTCTTTTTGTGGCGTGGATGTTTTAAGTGATCATGTTTTCAGCACACATGCACACACTATGTCTTCAAAAACATGACCATAAACAGAGATTGGAGAGATGACTCAACAACTAAGAGCACTTAGTACTTTTTTTTGTTTTGTTTTGTTTTTTGTTTTTGTTTTTTGAGACAGGGTTTCCCTGTGGCTTTGGAGGCTGTCCTGGAACTAGCTCTTGTAGACCAGGCTGGTCTCGAACTCACAGAGATCCGACTGCCTCTGCCTCCAGAGTGCTGGGATTAAAGACGTGTGCCACCACTGCATGGCTCACACTTATTACTCTTGTAGAGGACTAGAGTTCTGCTCTAGCCCCCAAATAAGCCATACAACTCCTGGCAACTCCAGTTCCAAGTGATTGGGTGGCCTTTACTGGCATACTGCACACTTATGGTTCACATACATATATCCTGGACTTGACTTTTTTTTTTAACTCCTGCACCTAGTAGCTATGTCACACACACCCTTACTTGCATCTCCTCTATTACAGAGTTTTTCAACTTCTCCAACAACTTGTGGATTCCAGAATCATATATCTATAAATTTAAAGCTTGTTTTTTGTAGGGAGCCGGTTCCTGCATTATCCATTACAATATGGTGCCTGAAGACACCAAGATGTAAATTACTTCACAGGAGCTGGGTAATCTCCATTCCTTTGATCTCTGCCTATCCCGTGGCTCATTTTGGCCTGAGGAGCTGAAGCCATTCATAGGGTAACACGTCCCAGGCGGCTGGCCAGCCTTTATAAGGGATGGTTTTCTTGGTTTAGTGTCTCCGCTCTAGTCTCCGCTCTGGGAAGCTTATGCTCTTTCACTCTCAAGATGCATTAAAGCTTGTCTGCAGAAGGATCCGAGTGTCCTGCGTGTGATTTCTTGCTGGCAAGAAAATACAGAGCGCGCGGGACATATGGTGCCGAAACCCGGGAACATGTGAACATCTCTGGCACCGCGGAGACCCCTTGGCTACAAGGCGGATTCAGAACTGCAGGGTGGTAAATTCGGCGAGGTATGTTTTTTCTGGACTTTGGCTTGGGAATGTTGCTATTGTGGGAGGTTAATATAGAGGCTTCTATGCTTTTACTAGGAGCTATTTTGACTTTTCTCACTGTTGTAGCAATCTTAAAGAAGTCCAGAATTACATGTCAGAAACCGAATGTGGTGAGAGATGGGGCGCGCCTAACAATAAAATATAAGGAAAAAGGACCTCCCGGGATGTCTAGTGACAAGGGAGTGAATAATTTATTAAAAACAGCAACAAATAAGAAAAAAGGACCTCCTGGGATGTCTACTGACAAGGGAGTGAATAATTTGTTAGATGATTCTGTAAGTAAGTTTAAAGCTTTAAATCTTGATAGCTCTAATGACTCTGAAAGCTCAAGAGATAAAGTTTTAGAGAAAACAGCTCAGCTAGGTGACTCAAAACCTAGCCTCTGCCCTACAAAATTACAGATGGCTTTCCCAGTCTTTGATAGGGGAAAAGGCCATGCCTGCTATTCAATACTTCTTAAAGGCCTGGAATGCCTGGGGCTTTAAAGCCTCATAAACATTGACGCTCGGGCCAAGCGTCTCACCTCAAAACCTAAAAGGCCAAAAGGAAATGGTAAAATGGAAAGATATCTTAACTGATCTTTGGAGAGGCCTGGATCCTATTCTCATAAGATCCAGGGGAGCGATATTGTGTTTTCCCACAGGATGAAGAAAATCCTCTGTGGATCCCAGAAAGACTCACCCGAAGAGCCTCTTCGGACCTTCAAAAGTCGGAACTCCACCCTCTCCCCCGGGAGCTGAGAGCTGCTATTGTTATCCAGATTAACTCCTGTCCTTGGCGGAGAGATTGTATCGCTAAAGGGGTGGGGGTGGGATTGTTTGATGCAGCCGTTTGCGGATTGCTGTTACCTCTGGCTGATCTATGAGAAAGAGGTGGGGGTGGAATTGTTTGATGCAGCCGTTTGCGGATTGATGTTACTTTTGGCTGGCATGTAAGCTCCAGGGCTCAAACCAAGAGATCACCCAAGCGCTTATATTTTGGCTAACTATGCTTAAGCAATAGGCCGCCGGCCAGACAGCTCTTGCACATCCGGAGCCTAGGCTCATTGCACAGGGTAGAGTGTCTGGTTTGGGCAGCCCCAATGAGGGATGCTGAGCAAAGGCATCGCACAGAGTTGCCTATTATGCAGGCTTCTCTGGGAGGTACGTTGACCTGCATAAGGGTTACCTGCCCGAGACTCCCTTTCCCAGAAAAACGGCAGAGGACAGGTCAAGAGCGCTTCGGGTCAAGCTAACAGCCTGATGGCGACTCTTGTACACAGTCTTAATGTTTGATTTTGGGAAGGTTCAACCTCTGCCTCTATCCCTCAACATATGGGTGACCTATTTGCTTGTAAAAATATAAAGCCTTTTCATTAATTAATAAAAAAAGGGGGATATGTAGGGAGCCGGTTCCTGCATTATCCATTACAATATGGTGCCTGAAGACACCAAGATGTAAATTACTTCACAGGCGCTGGGTAATCTCCATTCCTTTGATCTCTGCCTATCCCGTGGCTCATTTTGGCCTGAGGAGCTGAAGCCATTCATAGGGTAACACGTCCCAGGCGGCTGGCCAGCCTTTATAAGGGATGGTTTTCTTGGTTTAGTGTCTCCGCTCTAGTCTCCGCTCTGGGAAGCTTATGCTCTTTCACTCTCAAGATGCATTAAAGCTTGTCTGCAGAAGGATCCGAGTGTCCTGCGTGTGATTTCTTGCTGGCGAGAAATACAGAGCACGCGGGACAGTTTTTGGCATCTTAAAATATGCAAATTTGAAATATATTTTGATATCTTCAAATATTCATGTAATATGAATCTAAGGAGATTTTTAAACATAACTTCAAATATATAAATCAGCCAAGTTCTCTCTTTTTTTACTGAGCTTTATAAGAGAAACACCTAAGAAAACAGCCCAGGACAGGAATGGCACAAGGTTTTCTGCCTGTGTTTCCAAGAGAGCTGGGAATTTTCTTCTATTGTTTTAGTAATTAGCATAGAAATGGTTAGTGAAATAAATAAAACTATTGCACATTGGTAGTAATCATTTGTCTTCTTCACGAAAATATATATTCAATCTCTCTAAATTTAAATGTGCTTTAAGGAATATTAACTAAGATGATATTCAAGTTAATCATGAATAACTATAAAGATTTATCTTGCTGTCAATCTCAGCCCGGTTGAATATATTGGGCATGGTAAGTCTGCCATTTATAAATAGTAAACTATGCTAATTAAAAATAGTCTTGGATGTCAAGCACCTTCAATTCTCTGGATGTCTATATATGGAGAAGATTTTCTATCTCACAAAGAATTATTGAAAAAGGCAGAGGTACAGCATATTGACATTTATAGGAGCATTAAATAAAGTTTCAGTGTTTAAAAGGGGCCAAATAGCTGCTGGGTTTTACTGTTTCATACACTGGGATGCTGACTTTGTAACTACATATCCTTATAAAAATTCCTGCTCTAGCTCATAAATGTCTCTTTCTAGTCTTAATTTTACATTAAATAATTTTAATTGACTTGTTTGTCATTTCCTCCCACAGTAAACTCTTTTCTTTTCCATAAATCCATAATAGTCAATTGTTATAGTACTTCTTTATTATTGACTATCCAGCTGCTGTGAGAGAGCCAGTTCTATGAGTTAGGAGATTTTCTTATCAATATTATTCTCTAGCTCATGTCAAGCATTTGACACAGTGTTGTGCATGTAGTATGGGTTTGATCTATCTTGTTAAATACACAAAAGATGACTTGTCACAAGTTTAACATATCTGGAGGATATTTTTGTGCTCTTTTAGATAATGAACTTAGAAAACTCTGTCAACCTCTGCATCTATCTTTTGTTGTAACAGAGATTACACAACTTTGGGGAATGTCATCCAATTTCATTGGCAGAACAAATAAAAGCTGAGCTTTTATTCATTTCTCATACCTCAGGTATCTCCAAGTTTGTGGAGGATTTCACCTCAGCAGAATTTAAGGAACTCTGCTCTCTTCCACCTTAAAGATCTGCTGTCTTCAGAAGTTGTCATTAAATATCATCTCCAGCTTAGGAGGCCTCAACCAGAGACAATAAATGTAGACATCTGGGAACTGCTGAGAGTGGGAGATAACATTTTTTTCCTATGGAAAAATACACCATTTGGTTATCCAATAGCAAATGATCATCCTTGAATATACACACATACAAGTGATAAATGGAATAAGTGGAATAAATGGAATAAGTGGGTTTTGATTATGTATTTCGGCACACGTGCACACGCGTGCACATGCACAGACACACACACACACACACACACACAAGTAAAACAATGTTTTTAAAAGAATCTGTGTATTTGAATGAGAGCGAGGAGGATAGACTGGAAAGACAGAATGGGAGAAACAGAATGAGGCATGAGTTTTAAAAGGTCATCTGCAGAAGAAGAAAGAGGAAGAAAAAAAGAAACCTGTTAGATACAAGGTCCTCTTGGATAACCGACACCCCATTCACTCATGTGACTGAATCATTTAGAAAGTCCATGACATAGAAAAGAAGAGATAGAACAGTCACTACAAGACATGCTGATACATGCACTCTAGATATGTGTCCAGGACACAGAGAAATTATTTGAGTAAAAGGCAGTGGACGTTTACTGCAGGGCTTCAAATGAAACCTTATTTACATTCTCTGTAGTACAACATGGGCTTTGCTCATTTATGCAAAGCATGGTGCCTGGAACACTGTTGGACTTCAATAAAGAATTATGTTGATAGATACTTTAGCTTTACATTTAAAGGTATCTTGTGAACTCATAACTGTATAACAAATCTACAATTCAGCTTACATTCAACTTATAACACTAAATTAAATATAGTCTTTTCTTTTGATTGAGGAATATGACATGATAGATGATAGCCTCTGATACTGATAACTAATCCACTTATAGTTAAAAAAAACATTTTGATACTTAGTGATATTTTACAAATGTGAATCTTGTTGCCGAGGTCCACGTTTATTGCTTACTTATATTTAGAAATGTGGACACACTGAATAGATAAGACTTCCTGTCAGTGCCAAATTCGCATAAGAACATAAGCATTATTGATCTCAAAACTTGGCCTCTATCAGTTTTCACTGATAGTTGTACTCATTTAAAAACTGTTGTCACAAAGTCAAGTGAACAGTTGGCCACACCAAAATATGCAGAACTTAAGAGTCAATACGTGTCACTGAAGTCTCAGCTGTGTGATGCTGAATTACAGAAGCTTCCTGAGAATTTCCTCATTTACAAAGTGGCAAATGTGCTACTACCCACTGTAATAATCCAGTGTGTGTGAAATCATGTGGGAATGTGAGTAAGTTACTGTTTAGGAGACAGCTATTATTATTCTTGGTCTTTGTGGTGCCTCAGCTCCTATTTTCCTATATCTATGCTTACCCAAGAAAGTTGTAGGGGAAAAATATAATTAGCAAATTTTAGTTTTCACATAAAGAAATGTGGATTCTGAAAATCAGGTGTATTTTGTGACAGAGAATAAAGAATGCTTCATGGAACTTATTTGCATAGTAAACTCAAAATTCTCACTAAAGACAAGTAACTACTTGTAAGAATAAGCATATTAAAGAATAAACAATTAAAAAAATATCAAGGCTATTACCGAATCATGTATATATCCATATACACAAATATATATTAAGACTATATATTAAAATGATATGTGTTATATATGTACACACAGGCACACACACACACACACAAAAATCTATTATAAAGTGCCAACAAGGGCTTTCAATTACACTGAAATCAAAATAAGTCATTCATTATGAAATTGGTTAAAGTGGTTTTTAATTATTTATGGAGGTAATTGTCTGAGGGAGAAACCATGCATGGCATTTTCTTTACAGGACAGATATTCAGGCTTGGGTTAGAATGCTAGCTGAACTAATCTATTAGGTATGAGCATATACCTAGTCTGTATGCTTTTCAACTTTCTTATCTACTGCTGATAACTGATAATTCTTAGTATATTCAGCCAATAAATCATATCCAGAAAATCTAATAGAGACGAAGTACCAGCTCAGTGCTCAATATGTAGTAGACCTAATACCTCAACAGTGTTTACATATGGCATCTGAAAGGTGCATCTGCCATCTCTGCCAGATATACTATTTCAGTCCTTACCTATTTCTGACCTTTGTATTCAGTGTGAAATTGGTGTGAGCACTGTTGCCTCTAATCAGAACTTCAGCACTCTCATTTGAAATTATAAGCCATCTTGTCAATTGTAAATTCTAGGTAATCACTGGTGTTGCAAATATCCAGTTCCATCTTGGAAATTGTTGCCTAAGACCATCACATCTACTTGCAGACATGCTACAATCACAGTGCTCTCAGTAACCCTAAGAATGTCTTGCCACCCCAGCATATATACAGCTGTGATTATTGTTTCATCTTTATGGAAATATATTTTGATTCTCAACATTGTTTACTCCCCCTGATATACATCCTACTATTCCTTAAAATACACCTTCCTATCTGTAACAATGTAACACTAAAGAACGTTATCAAATATTCTTGGTATCATCAAAAAAAGATCCAAACTTTTGGTTTCAGTATTTTTATGTGAGCACACACATGTGTTTTGTGTTTTCATTTGCATGGTAGTAGAGCAATGTATCTGTCTCTCTGTCTTGTTTCTTTCCTGTATGTTTATGTGTTTGGTATTGGGTCCTTTTATCATCCTAAGATTTATTGTCCCTTCTGAATTTTTAACCTATTCCAGTATAAATTTGTATAGGCATTCCCTATTCATTTGAGTAAACGACACTTTCTACCAATTAGGAATACACTAACATTTTTTTTATCACATGAATCTCAATGCCTAAACTTATTGGCAGAAGACCTGATCATACTGGACTGAATATTTTAATAGGTCTTGTTTCAGATGAAATTGGTATAAATGGGTCTAGAATTCAGTATGTCATTTACATTTTTGAACCTCATTAATCCTAGCCAAAAATAATGAGACTATATATTTTCTAACTTGTGAATTAGAGCATGAATACAAGCTCCAAGTGTATTTTTCAGAGTAATGAAAAGAATTCTTTTTTATGCACTGCTGGTTTTTCAAACGTAACAGTATTTCATTCCTTATATATAAAAATGCTACATTATGATCTCTAGAATAAGAGGAGTGTTCATTGTGACACTTTCTCCAGAACCACAATGAAACATGTAGGACAATGTCACTCAAGGTCACTCTTCAATGGGAATGGGGATTTTTAAAAAAGTCATAACTACATGAACTTTATTTATTGAATGTGAATTTCAAATAAATAATATATTTGTTTTACTTAGAAAAATCACACCCGCCTTGATATACAAATAACATATTATTAATTTTTCTGTTTAAAATACACCATAGTGTTTTTTAGTGTAATCAAACATCCTTGTAACAACTACTTCAGTATAATTTTTAACATTTTCATTACATTAAGGGGAAAATCTGTATTTACTTCATCTCATCCACGCCTCTCACCCTCCAGATTCACTTGCTTAATGTACAACTTGAATAGTTCAATAATGCCGTGTAGTGTGGTCTATATAGTACTTATTTTTTTATTCATATGTCAGGCCTGCTGAATAATATTACATCACATATACATATTAGACTTATTTCACTCACTGATTAGATGAAAGACTAACTTGTTTTAATTGTAATTATTTTATGAACATTAATGCATAAATTTTTATAAATGGCTTATGTTTTTATCTTAGTATGTATCTAAGAATGGAATTAATGTGTCATACATAAGATATTTGCTGATGATTCCTCTCAGGTGTTATTTGAAGAATGCCTTTATTCAACATTACAATTTTAATCATGTTTTAGGGTTTCTGATGTTGATCTACTGACATGTAATCACATTTATTTTAGTCAATTATATGGCCTGGAAAGGAAAGAGTTTAGGTTTTGTTTACCAGATATGTATTACTAATTATTAAAAATGAAGTTTCTATTAATATTTAAAGTTTGCTTTAAAATTTATATTAGTAATTCATATATTATTCATTAAAATAAATGAATTATAACATTTAATCCCAATGTCCACCAGCTATTGTTGGTGAATTCTCTCATATGCAATTTAAATATCTCACCATTATAGATCCCACTCTAAAAGCAAAAACAGTCTCCCACCATTGCTATGCGAATGGCCACCTAATCTCTGCCACTGCAGAAACAAACAAACAAACAAACAAAATGGATGGAACAGGAAGTTACCCAGAGCCAGAGAGACAAATGGAATGGAGGAAAGAGAAAGAGAAATGCACAAAACACATGAAAGCAGAAAGAGACCTACTGGTAATAGGAAAGTTCCAGTAGGGGCCAATGGAATGGGAGGAATTTGGGGATCTGGCCAAGCAATGATGGTGTATGAGAATATTATGATGAGACTCATTATCTCCTATTTTAGTTACAACAAGAAACAGTAAGTGCTGCGGAGATAAAGTGCTGACCATGGGTGGATATTGCTAACATACTAAAATTGTCTATGGCGGGCTGGAGAGATCACTCAGCCATTAAGAGCACTGGTTGCTCTTCCAGAGCACATGGGTTCAATTCTAGGCATACAATACCATGTCTGGAAATTGTCTGTAACTCCAGTTCCTGGGTGTTTGATGCCCTGCTCTGGGCTTCAAGTTCACCATGGACCAGTGGCACCCAGACAGCATGCAGGCAAAATACACATACAGAAAACTAAGAAAATTTCTCCTGAAAATTAAATAAATTACTGGTATTTCTACAAGTAGCTGGGAAACTTTCTGGAGAAAATGTTTTTTTTTTTTCTTTCCAAATTGTGATCATGTTCTGAAAACAAATCAAAACAGCCAATCAATTTATTTTGATTATTATTAATTTTTGCCATAAGAACTTTACAAAAAAATAGTTGTAAAGAATAAATCTAAGATAAAAATACCTGTAGTACTTGGAACTGTATTTTCTTTGGAAACTGTGACATAGATTCTATTTTTTATATAAAATTAAACAACATGCAGATTTGCTGTCATGAATTATCTTTGAGCATATGTCAATCTCAGCCTGCCCTCATTTGAATAATGAGGGCATGGGTGTGTAAGTATTACATTTTTCTTAGACACATCAAATATAATTGAAAGTTTCATTACGATCTCTTGAGATTCAATCAAGTGGTGTCAATGAGTTGACTCAGTGGATTAAGGCACTTGCTACCAAACTTGATAATCTGTTTTCAATCCCCAGAACCCACATTAGAGAAGGAGACAACAGACACTTAAAAGTTGCCATTTGACCTTCATACAAACACTAAGGTAAGTGTGCTTCCCCCTTTTTTGAGACAAAAGAAATATTTTAAGGTCAAAATCATTTAGTGTCATTAAATCAACTATAGTATATGGAAATGTCCAACAACTGAGGTACGAAATCATCTGGGGATTTACTAAAAATACATGTTCCAATAATAACACACTTCTAAATGCAAAATAAATGCTTTTATATACTTTTTCTACCAATATATCTCAAGCTCAAAAGTTTGTGTTAACCTAAGTTAATATGATAACGAAATGTCCCAGAGTCCCTTGCTTCCCATATTTTAAGAAACCAAATTTAATTGATTTTGATTTAATAAAATCTCCACTTGTTTCTCACAAATGGCTGTTATTTTCTTTCAAATACCTTTCAGAGAGAAGATGGCACTACTTTACTTTGCTTTAGAAGAGATTCTGCTTCTGTTGAAGTCTTTGACTTTTTCTGTGTTGTGGCTGAAAATATAGTAACTAATGCTAATGGCATTGTTTAGTGTTAAATGACTACTCTTTGAGTACTTTGCCATGGTTTTAAATGTTCTTAGGATGGAACTGTGAAATGGTGTGCTTTAAATTGTTGCTGAAACAGAAGCCTCAAATGGCCGGTTCTAAGAATTTCACTCAGAGTGCATAGGAAGTCATGAGTTTTCTCCTCCTGAGTCTTATCTTTCATTTGATTATTTATTATGGCCAAAATGAAACATAGGGAGAAAAAATTTTAAATATGATTAAAAAAACATGAACAGCAAACTGACAGTCATCATTACCATTTTAATACAACTGCAGAAGAACTGCATATCACAAACAACACAAAGAGCAGCATAAAAGTCTCACAGTTTGATTATAAAAGCTAGCTAACAAGCCTCATTGCAACTGCTGAATAGCTGTGAATATACGATGTGTCTGATTAAGAATATATGAATCAAACCAATGCATTATTTCTGGGTATGCTGAGAGCATAATAACCTTTAATGTAAGATCTGGACTTGTCATGAATCAGTTATTGTGCAACCCAGGATCTAATTGGTAGGCTTTATTGTAATGATTATGATGATAATTATAGAAAGAGCAGCTCCTCTTCAGGAGGTGCTAACTCTGTATCAAGGATTTTGCTAAGCATTTTACTTGCATTATCTCCTGACTAAATCGCAAATAATAACATGGTACTTGGCGGTAAATCAATTAAATCTTGAACTTCACAAGGGAGTTTTTACTCTATTTTTTAGGTTAGGAAATCAAGGTCTGGCAGTACTGAGTGATGGGGGATAGTCTTCTGTATTTATGTTTCTCTTATTGGTTGATGACTAAAACACTTAGCCAGTAGAGACAGAAAAATAGGTGGGGCTAGGAGATTAAGAAAATCCTGGGAAAAGGAGGAGAGAGAGACCACAAGAGACACCATGTAAAGACCAGGAAGATAGCATGTGCCAGGCATTCTGTGGTAAGTTAAGAGTGTGAAGAAATACATGCTTTAGTAGTTATGGGTTAATAATAAGACATAGCTAGTCAATAAGAAGCCCTAGCCACTGGCCAACAGTTTATAAATCATTTTAAGTCTCAATGTGTTTATTTGAGAGTGAAGGGCAAGGGTAACTGGCAGGAAAGAAACCTCCATCTTCAACTAAATGACATTTAGAGATCATGAAAATTCAGTTTAATAAGTGACAGAGCTAGGAATTAAATCCAAGTGGATCTGAAATAGGAGCTTTCTTTCCCTCCCCATATGCTTCTTGTAAATGTTGAACTCTTTACTACTACTACTATTTCATATCTTGATTTTTATCTTCTACTTTAAACACAGGCATGAACCACTTTTTTTGTGTCAGTGTTTTTTGGGTGGTCTCATTGGTCATGTATGAACCCTGTTCCAGATGTGGCATTACCCAGAAGTTTGGAGTTGTTGAGTTAAGACGCTTCTTGAACACTTGTGATATTCTAGGAAAGATAATAAGGTTTGTAATTCTGTGTATTCTTAATCTTTAAACTTCAACTGAATTTTGAACATTTTAATGTTTATTTAATATTTAAAAATAGTTTAAATGGATACACTGTATAATGTGATGGAGCATCCTCCTAGATTCCATAAGCTATCATATAAAAAGCCTGGTGCCAAGAATGGGCTACTTGTTTTGTTTGTCCCTGCACTCCTCTAGATCCTCTAATGTTCAGGCTATTGTCATTGTTCTTGGTAACCCCCTGAATTTGACAGTAGACCTTATTGATAAAGACACCAAATATTTGAGTCATGCATATGACATCAACAGCTGTCTTCTATCTGAGTATTCTCGTCTCCTTTAGAATTGCATTACTGTCCTATTTGAAAATGAGGATCCAGTGTTTTTTCTAAGATGGTTTCTAAGAGCAGTTTCTTGCCAAGACAAAAAGTGTTCCGGACATAATTACATTTCATCCCCAGTTGCTGAGTGCCTTGTTAATTCTATTTGTAAGTGACAGAAATCTAAATTAAATTGGCTCAAGCACAGAAAGGAAGCCTTGGCTCCTGCTAATGAAATGTTCTAAGTGAGATCTTGATCCAGGCATTGTAGTTTTAGGTTCTCGAATATGAGCCTTCTCTCTTCATGGCTATGTCCTCTTTACCATGTCCTAGCTTCAGATGTAGTTTGAACCCACTTGGCCTCTAGTTCAAAATAGCCTTGTGAAGGTGTACTCTATGTAAGGCACACATATGTCATGGCTCAAACATCTCTGCACCCATTCTTGCTAGCATGCAGGAGCTCTGGTGGCTATAATGCTGAGGGGGAGGAGGGTAGGATGGTTGGATGCTATAGACAGGGCATCACTTGATTCTTTCACAAGAATCACTTTAGGAAACATGAGGATTATGGTCAAGGAGCTAAACACAATATGAAAGATTTACCATCACCCTATGATGAACTCCACCCATCCCATTGTTTTATGTATGAAAGGTAGATGGACAGAGTGTTTGGTTCCATTTTTGTAAGTTTTTACTTTTTTAAAATAGTCTCTCTAGTATTCTAAAACATTCACAGCCCTAGAAATTTCACATAGTGTTCGGGGATTATGAGAAGACAGTTCAAAAGGCCCTCTCTCTAGGAGTTTGTATGCCAAACAAACACTTTTTCACCTGTAGCTATTATTACAAAAAGTTAGAAAACAAAAGGCCTGGAACTACATGCTCATAAATAAACATGGTTGTCAAAATGGTCACTTTGAAATGTCAGTGCTGATTGGAGAGCTAGGAGGTGAGGTAGAAATGTTCTATTTCTTGTCAAGTATGAAAAATATTGAACTCCTGAACATGCATAATACAGTGTTTCTATATGTAACTTTTAACCATTAAAATTTATTAAATGTGCATTGTATGCATAAATCAAATTCATCCCAATGCCTTTGACACATGGCACTGAAGGAAAGTGATAAAACATAAGAAGCTATTAGTGTTGTCTATGGAGAAGATAATACTCTGTTTTCACTTTGATACTTTATTTGGTAACAGCGAACACTTTATTTCCATGAGAAGAAAGTCAAATTCTAACTAGATCATGTTTTAGATGATGCTAATATCTAAAATAATAAAGTATCACACTGAAGTTGAAATCAGTGGATATGAAGGCACGTTAAACTGACAGCCTATATTTTCCAGTCTTGAAGACCTTGATACCATTGACAGTAGTGAAGCACTGTCAGAAATCTCATCCATATTCTGAATCTATATTTAAACAAATATTCACATCTCACTGAGAAGACTTGCATGTGGAATGTTTTATTTGTTATTGTTCTTTTAAAATAACAATTATTAGTAGTAACAGATATTAATGATATAGTTGCACTACAAGAAGGGGAACAGAAATGTTCTAAAATACCAATCACATTTCAGTTACTCCTTATTAATTACTCTTTTTTTTTGTTTAAAAATACAACACTTGTTTGCTGTTATATCATTTTAGAGTTTTTGTGTGTGTGTGTGTGTGTGTGTGTGTGTGTGTCTGTGTCTGTGTCTGTGTCTGTGTGTGTGTGTAGTCAGACGACACTTTTATGAAGTCAGTTCTCTCATTCCATGTTTACATGGGTTCTGGGCACTGACCTGATGTCTTCACACAATCAACTGCACCTTTACCTGCTAAGTTGGCTCACTGGCCAAACCTCTCAAGGCAGGAGAAAAAAGGTAGAGACAATCTGGCAGCATTCAAAAGTAAAAACAAAGCCATATGCCAAGGAGGAAATCTATTAACATACGGAGAGTCTGTACCTGAACCTAAAAATAGAGATGGAATATATCCCAACATAAATGATACAGAAATTCAAGTAGTCGAAGCCCATAATAACCATGGTGAATGGAGAATGTATCCGAACTATAGGTCTATGCCCAATGTCTGTCTTGGGGACCAAAGATAAATCAGCACGGATATGTTGCAGAATATTTGTGTACACTGTAAAGATATGTCTCTGCTTAAGGCACCCTCTGATTGGTTTAATAGAGAGGTAAATGGCCAATAGCTAGGCAGGAGAGGATAGGCCGGATATCCAGACAGAAAGAGAGAAAATGGGAGGTGGAATCCAGGCACAGGATTTTTCCAACAGACTTGGAGCAATTCATATGTGCCATACTAAGAAGAGGTAACCGAGCCATGTGGTAGAATGTAGATTTCAAAATATGGGTTAATAAAGTTATAAGAACTAGTTAGGAAATAGTCAAAGCTAAGGTTAAGCTTTCATAATTAATAATGAGTCAGACAAGAGGACTTGCTACATGGTTGGGTCCTTCTTTCTATATTGATTCAAAAATGAAGCTACATTTTAGATATTACATATTATCATAAAGCAAAAAAATAGATATCTTAGGATATTAAAAGAACTACTTCAAATAACCAGTGTTGTAGACTATTTTATTTTTCTCAATTTCTGATGCAGGATAATTCTGGGGCTCTAGACATAGTATGAAAGACAGTTTGTAAAAACTTCCAACTTATATATAGTCATTAAATAGTTTTTGCACTGTGAAGCAATTTAAAATATTGAAGTAGACAACTATGCATAAGAAGTGATATATTCAGACCTAGTGAATCAGTATTGTGGTGAGTATGGGTCAAGACATAGGTTCAGATTGCTTAAGGAAATAAAAAAACAGTCAAGTGGGAAGTTTTAAGAAATTTTTTCATGTATTCAGAAATGTAAATCCTTACAAAAGATTTCTATGGATGTGCTGTATTCTATAGTTCAAATTAAATTTTATTTTTTCCAAGTAACTGTATACAGTTTGTAAACAAAACAGGTAATATTTAATTCTTTCATCTTAAATATACATTCACATTCTTGCATTGCTTACTAATTTCTGACATATTCACTCACAGTCATAATCATTTATTTAATGTTATTGTAACGTTATCATGACCAGTTTAGATCCTGAAGAAGCAAATACTATACTTGAACATAATCTTCCTCCGTATTGATTTTAGTATTTTATAATATGAATAATTTTCTATCAGATCTTTCTAATACCTATCAATAAACTTAGAACATTATTGTTGAATAAAACATATTGAAGAAATTGTTTCACTTCAATTTTTCCCTTACAGGTTCCTATTTTTCTATTTCAATTTAAATAAAGTATCCATTACTGGACTGTAAATGCTCATAGAGAGTTTATAGACAAAATTGTGAAACTAATTGCTAATGTGGGAAATTACCAATACAGAGTCAGATAAAAACACAAGGGAATTTAATAGGGAAAAGCCTTACATCAGAACAACTAGCCAGCCGGTGTGGCAGCAGTCTGTACAGCAAGCTGAAGATGAAAATGAAAGCAGAGCTGCCTCACTCTTAAACTTTCCCTACTTCACCCTGACCACGCTTTTGTGGCTACAGCATCCCCTACAATTCCCCTTTTATTCTAAAAGAGGATTAAAACTTAATAGTGTAAAGTAACCAAAATTGACAATCATAAAGGTGAAATAATATAAGAAGATAGAACAATCTGCTATATCACATCCTAACTATGTCTATTTAAACTAAACCCTGAAGTCATCTGAAAGAGATGTCCAAGCCTGAACACCTCCTTCCAATCCCAACCATAAACAATAGGAAGCTATCGCTAGGTATATACACTATCCTAAGTGACAAACAATGGGGGGAAGGGGACTTAGCATTCTTCAAGTTACTTCCTGCTGAAATAGGATGACAACAGCCTTGTGGGGTCCTGTAGGAAGAAAAAGTGTAGTGAAAGTCTTGAATGGACTGTATCCAGTCCATGTTAGATGGGATTCACTTGACTGAAGATCTTGCTTGAAATGTTCAACTTGATTGAAGTCAGTACCTGAACCTCTGGCTGGAGTGTCAGTTGAAATGGAGCAAGTTGGATCCAGTGCAGTCAAGGAGGTGTGGCCCATTTTCTTTCTGGGGTGTTCAGGGATTGCTGTCAGGCAGGTTTTCATTGGCTGTGTGTGGCTCAAAACATAAGTTTTAGTGGAGAAATGTTTCCTTGTGTAAATATTTATACTAGAAAAGGCAACCATGGGAGCACAACAATTATGAGAGGGTATTCACCTTGAAAGAAAGAGGCAAGAAAAGACAAAGATAGTCCCCAAATTCTTCTCTTATTCTGTATTACATCAATTGGCTTCTTGATACAATATAGAAACTCTAAGGTTTACTTAAACAATGTGCTTGGATTTTAGAGAAGGAGAGGCAAATTCACCTCCAAATCCAGCATTGGTTTAATTGAATAGGGACTAAAAATAAAGATAAATAGAGTTCTCTGAGAGACAGCTGTAAAGTTTACTGTATGGCATGTTCCTTTTGTTTGATGGTTATAGCTACCTTCTCTTCTTACGCGTCTACCCAGGCAGTGTCCTTTAACTTCTGGAGCTGAGTTTTCTGTGAAGATAAAGGCAAAACACTTCCCTTTCCTTTCAGAGGTTTCTATTTAGTTTATGAGATATACCTTAGTAGAATACCTGTTATTTCTCCTTTTCGAGAGAATGATGCACATATTTAAAATTTCCAAATTCTGCAAAGTGAGAGACATCCATCTGCCAAACCTCATTTCTCCAAATGCCCTTAGGATTACAACCTGCTGGCAATGGCGTTTGGTTATAAAAGGAACAAGTAGGACAGTTTCTCACTATCACTTTGGCTTGTTGCCAAGTGATGGAGAAGTCCTTTTACAAACCTTAGTTATTTACATGATGTTTCTTATGAAATTCTGAGGCTTCTGGCACACTTCCAATTAATAAATGATCAATCTCATCATTGCCTTGTGCTAGTGGGCCTGGCAGACCCTTATGGCATCTGATATGTGTAATGTATATAGGATTACTTCTGTTTCTGATTGTTTCCTGAATTGTATAAATAGAGAAGTTAATTCTGTATTATCAGGAACAAATTCTGCAGTCTCAATGTGTAACATGACTCTCTCTGCATATTGAGAATCAGTAACTATATTAAGAGGTTCTGTAAAATCCATAAGCACCATGAGAATTGCATATAATTCTGCCTTCTGTACAGATGTATATGGACTTTGAAATTTACTTACCTCACCTACTTTATAATCAGGCTTACCTGATTTGTTGGCATCAGTGTAGAAGGTAAGAACTCCAGAAATGGGAGTTTGTCTTACAATACGTGGAAGAATCCAGACTGTCCTTTTTATGAATTTAATTCTGTCAGTTTTGGGATAGTTGTTGCTAATTGTTCCAAAAAAGTCAGTAAGAGCTATTTACCAATATTCATTATCCTTCCATAAGGAGGAAATTTCCTCATTACTTAAATGTACTATAATTTCTGCTGGATATTTTCCAGTCAGTTGACGGAGTCTTAATTTGCCCTTTAGAATCAAATCAGAAATCTTTTTATATATGTCTTTAACTTTTTACTCTGTTTATGTGGCAGAAATATCCACTCCAATATGGTGTCTTCCCTCTGCATCAGAATCCCAGAAGGGTATCCTCTGGATGGCAAGATAAGCAGAATACAGTCTAAATCAAGGTTTATCTGATCTACATGTGCATCCAATATTCTGTTTTCTACCCATTGTAATTCTTTTCCTGCCTCAGTGGATAATATTCTCAGACAGTTTAGGTCCTTATCACCTTTAACGGCCATTTTTAAATGCTTTAAGTCATGTCCTTTTACCACAATACTCATCTGTAACTGGGAAATTTCCCCTAATAATTTCTGAAGAGAATTAAGAGTTTGATAACGATCTCTCCTAATTTGTACCATCTGTGGCCTGATACTTTATAAATCTATCTTGTAACCTAAATGATTAATAGAATCTCCTCTTTGTATCTTTTCCAGGGCAGTCTGTAACCCCCATCTAGGCAGAACTTCCTTTACCGTTTCAAACATAAGTTCCAGTGTTTCCTTATTAGAATCTGATAAAAGAATGTCATCCATATAATAATAAACAAGAGATTGTGAAAATTTCTTATGAATTATTTCCACAGGTTGCTGTACAAAGTGTTGACACAAAGTAGCACTATTTAGCATTCCTTGTGGCAATGCTCTGCACTGATATCTCCTAACTGGCTGTGAATTATTAAGAGTTGGTACAGTAAATGCAAATTTTCTCTATCATGTTCCCATAATGGTATTGTGAAAAAACAGTCTTTTAGATCAATGACTATGATAGGCCATCCTTTAGGTATCAAGGAAGGCAATGGCATTCCAGGTTGCAGAGCGCCATTTGGTTGAATTACCTTATTTATGGCTCTCAGCTCTGTCAGCATTCTTCACTTACCTGACTTCTTTTTGATAACAAATACAGGAGAATTCCAAGAGCTGGTAGATTCCTCTATGTGTCCCACCTTTAGCTGTTCCTGTACTAACTTTTCTAAAGCCTCCAGCTTCTCAGAGGTCATAGGCCATTGTCCTACCCAAACAGGTTCATCCGTAAGCCACTTCAATGGCAGGGCCTTTGGCTTCTCTGAAGGTCTATCATTTGTACTAGTTTCTGTACAGCCTGGTTGCTAACTGGTTTCCATAGCGTCTTCCCAGATCTTTTCAACAATCTATAGATTGTACATAATTTGTATCTGACATTGGAGGAATATTAATCTGAGTATTCCATTGCTGTAAGAGATCACAACCCCATGTTTTTCTAGGTCTTTAATATGCTCGCCCTTAGACAGCATCTGGATGGTATGGAAATTGCCTTCTAGATATTGGAGTCTAGATTTGAGGTCATGATTTGCTGATTTGAGTCCTCAGCAATCAACTGTATGGACCTACCTAATATGTCAGGCCTGTTCTGTAAATTATCTTCCAAACATTCAAATCTAGATTCAAATTTGTCATCTGCTACCTTAGATTGATTGAATGGCATTGTCCAATTCTTCAAACCTATCCTGGGTATTTTGCACCTTTGCATCTAGTTTCTGTGTCACAGAGCCTATCTGAGTTTCTTGCTGGGTACAGGTATTCTTTAGTTCATCATGGTCCTCTGACGCCTAGCCTCTAATGCCTAAGA
Source organism: Cricetulus griseus (assembly GCF_003668045.3). Lineage (NCBI taxonomy): Eukaryota > Metazoa > Chordata > Mammalia > Rodentia > Cricetidae > Cricetulus > Cricetulus griseus. The sequence continues at coordinate 41,131,598 of NC_048601.1, forward strand.
CATGGAGGATCTCTCTGTGTTTATCTTATCATAAATATGCTACATCTCATCTTGGGTAACAGACAGTTCTGTCTTTAGTGTATTGGACACAGAGCCAAGCTTATCATCCAATTTCTGTTCCACTTGCTGCACAAGTGTGGCCTGACCTAATCTGTTCTCCAAAACCTCATTGGGTATAGCTGTTATTTCCTGCAAGCAGGTGGTGAGGTTATGTTTGTCCCTGTTCCTGAGCACTCTGGCTAAGAATGTTACTTGTACCTACAAGCTAACTGCCATTACTGCATATAGGATGGTAATTGGCAGAATAGTATCTCCTCAAACATTGAATTCATGTAATAAGCAAAAATATTACCAATTTTAGCAAATGATAATTATTCCAAGATGATTTTACCTCGTGGCTCCTACTTCAGATGTAGTAATTATCTTTGACCAGCAGGTGGCACAGGCATTCAGTTAGTCTGCACAGCATTTGGCAGTGGTCTGTCAGGCAAGATGGTGGCAGTGGTGGAGAGAGGTCACAAAGGTCACTTAACTTAGAGAGTGTACGGCCTTTCGGCCGCAACCACTAAATGAGGTGCAGCTTCATGGCCATGGTGGCCAGGGGAAGCCATGGACCCTGCTTAAAGCCGAGGCCTACTCGTGAGGCCTACTGGGCTCAAGGGCAGGAGGCCTCCGGGTGTGGGTAGGCCTCAGTCCGTTGGTCCCATGCACACAGCTAGAAACTTCGACAGTAACCATGGAGAGGTCTGTGGAATTCTCCCAGATGGGCAGACAGTTCTGAGCAGCTCAGAGGCAGTGGGGATGCACTTGTGGTACAGCAGGTTGGCTGGGAGCTGGGAGCACCTGTGAAGACAGGGAGTGCTTTCGTGGCCTAGGCCAATGTCCTGGTAGGAACCGCAGGCTCTCCCAAATGGGACCTAGGTTTACAATATCCTGCTTCTGACAAGCAGATAATGCGGGAAATTACCAATACGGGCCGGGCATTGGTGGCGCACACCTTTAATCCCAGCACTCAGGAGGCAGAGGCAGGAGGATCTCTGTGAGTTCGAGACCAGCCTGGTCTACAAAAGCTAGTTCCAGGACAGCCTCCAAAGCCACAGAGAAACCCTGCCTCTAAAAACCAAAAAACAAAACAAAACAAACCAATACAGAGTCAGGTAAAAATACAAGGGAATTTAATAGGGAAAAGCCTTACTTGCAGAGTGACCTAGCCAGCTGAGAGGCAGCAGTCTGTACAGCAAGTTGAAGATGAAAATGAAAGCAGAGCTGCCTCACTCTTAAACTTTCCCTACGTCACCCTGACCACACCTGCGAGCCAGCTCCTAAGCAGGCATGACTAAGCAGCCCCTACACATTGCCATTGAGTGATTTTTGACAGGCTGATACTTGCATAATAAAACATATATTTTAGTTTCCTTCATTATTATGCATACACGTGAATAGCATGAACTCTACATATAATTTATAAAGAAGAAAGGTATTTGTTTATTGGTTAGTCGATTGTTTTTGTTTTGTTTTGTTTTGCTAGGTCAAAGTTCTGGAAGCCTAAGAGTATGATAATGGCATCTTCTCTGTGTCATCTCTGATCATGATGTGACAAAAAAATCTCATTGGTGAGACAGAGAAGAGACAGCTGTGATTATATTAGTCCAGTCATGAGCATGGGACCCTCATGACTTAGTTGTTTCTTGCAGGTCACACTAGGTCCTAGTTGTAAATATCTCACAACGAGAATCATGTTATCTGACTCTTTGTAGAGACTCTTTTACCTACACATGCTTCTACCCTGGCAGTGAACACAGCATATTGTACTGATAATATGTTTGATAACATGAAGATAGTTTTATTTCTGTTTTGACTGCCCTTCACAGTTAGGTACATTGAACATAATTCATAATAATATATTATCTCCAGTAGTATTAATCCCATAATTTCATTGAAGTGTTTACTACATTTTCTGCTGGCAGAGGGTATAATGTGCCAAAGCTGGTTGTGTAACTGAGGATGATCTTGGTTTTCTAATTTTCTTGCCTCTACCTGCCAAGTACTGGGATTACAGGTATGCACTACTATGCCTACTTTATAAAGTGCTGAGAATCAAACACAGTGTTCTGTGCAAGCTAGGTAAAAAATAATGCCAATTTATCTATATGTCTCGCCCTGATTTATGACATTTTAAACACATTTACTTATTTGAAGATAAAATCTGTGTTCTTGGTCCTTGTGTTTCCTTATTCTAAAATATCATTTGAATATAATACATATTGTATGTTAGATTTGAAATATCTTAGGCACAGATTATATATTTTGGATATTTTATGACATACACATAGACACATACACATTTTTTGTTTTTCCTGCCCATTGCAGTCAACCGTAACAGCCAAACATGTAGTTATGTATTTCATATATATATGATGCATATGCATAATTTAACTTACACAAACAGAAAAATACTGAATCAGAGAATTCCATGCAATGTTTCAGTGACAGCTCACTTTAAATTATTACAGCTTTCTGTATTAAAAGTCGTAGATATCATTGCACAAATATTTCAGTTGTGCAAATTTCAGAATATAATATAAACTGAAGTCAGTTTCCTAAAACTTCTTTCCATTCCTGTTGAGAATAAGGGTAGGTGAGAAGACAGTGGGAACTCAGAAGGCATTCATTATTGCTCAATATGCAGAGCCACAGGAGAGGGAAATTAAAGCAGACGAGTGCAGAAAAACAGCAGCAATATCTTGAAAATCAGCAACACTCCTTAGTGGGGAAGAGGCACCCAGGTGGAACACAATCATAGACTACTCCATCATCTTGATCTTGCTTTCCCTACCTGGAGCAGCAAGATAAGGGGACAACACAAAATAGTTCTGACAAACCAATGACAAATACGTAAATAAATTGTGGCAATAAAAGCAGTATACAGCACTGGTAAAATGTGGCTCTTATTGTTACTCTGGGTTTAATTCCATTTATATTTTTAATAAAATTTAACATACACATGCAATATCATGTAATACTTAGATACATGTGTATATTTCATGATGGTTTGTTGGTGCATGCATATACATGTATCTATTATTATGCCTCTATTTTGGAGAAAGACATCTGGATCACTGAGTGCATATTATAATATTGTTATCTATGGTAACCTCATTATAACAAACCAGAATTTCATGTTCCTCTATGATTTAACTGTGCCCACTGGTATGCTTAGATTCAACCCACAAACACTCATGAACTTCTGACACTCCCTCAGTGATTTTCTCCTCTGTGTATATTATAACTGACTGTTATCATGTTCACCAATAATTTCTTTCATTTGGCTCATGTTATTTCAGCATTCTGTTGCTTTTAAATGACATCCCATATACTTTTCATCCTGAAAATTTCTGTTGAAGTTTTTAATGTTACCTACTTCAATTTGTTATGTTTGTCTATAAGAGTACTAAAACTCTGGGCGGTGGTAGCACATGCCTTTAATCCCAGCACTCATGAGGCAGAGGCAGAGGCAGGTGGATCTCTGTGAGTTCAAGACCAGCCTGGTCTACAAGATCTAGTTCCACTACAGCCTCCAAAGCCAAAGAGAAACCCTATCCCAAAACAAAAACAAAACAAAACAAAAGAGTACTAAAACAAGTTTGCTTTCTCCAATTTCATTAAAATCCTTTGAAAACTGATTAAATCATCTGTTTGGAGAGTACAATATAACTCAGTGGTAGAGTTCCTGCCTCATACTATGAAATTAACAATAACAACAACATTCTCTTCCTTAGAGTTTCCAGTAATGACTATTTGTTCAGTTTAAGTCACACCATCCTGGATGTTAGGTGATTTCATCATTTTTTGGAAAGCTTTTGATTTTCATTGGTGTGCACCAACATCTGGAGGATTGGGTATTTTTCCCAGCATCCCTAATCTAAATCTTTCAAAACTCTGCCCATACCATTTTCCTTATATAATATGGCAAGTAATTTTTCCAGCTGTGACATTTCTCAAAGTGCCAAATACTTTAATAAACAAAATGGAATCAAAATTGGATGGAAGTTAATAGCAAACGTTTGTCGGTTAATACTATGGTGGAATTGCATAAAATCCCACTTATTCAGCAATGAATATTTAAATCTGCTGCCACATCACATAACATAGCAAAGCAACCTGACAATTTGGCACCCTCCTTGCCCAAGATAATAGGGGAAAAGTGCAAATAGAAAAGGATATTTGCAACTCTATTATCTAAATCCAAAACATTGCTTTCCCAATGAGTAATTTCTTTGCAAAGCAAGCAAACCACTAAAAATTGTTCTGATGAACCTATAAAACTAAGAAAATTGTGAACTGAAAGGTTCTTTCCTGTGTGACTGAAAACTGAATAATAGAAGAACAAACTTGAGCCATTTTCCCAAATCAACATGAAGCAAAGGAAACTTAAAAATCCATTATTCATTTTGAACAAATATGAAATTCTTAGCTCCAGCTGGGACCAGAAAAGTTGAAAGCTAAGGCTGGAGAAAGGCAGGTTTTACGGAATTTTTTGTAGGTACGTATTTAATAGATATTTCATCATAGCTGTTTTTGTCTTAAGCTATGTAGAAGAGCTAAGTGGAAAAAAAAAACAGTATCAGTTGTTGTAAACAACAAAAGGCATTCCCAGAAACAGGCAGCTAGAATTCTACAGATGTGCGGCAGCAGTAAAAGCACAGAATTATATCAATTTCTCCTTGTCTCACTTCACTCTAATCCTACCTTGCTCTCTCCCAAACTCATGACTTCGTTTCCTTGAATTGTCTTTACTCATTAGAATTTGATAGATTTCTCTGCCTCATTTATTTCCAAAGTCTTGTACACAGTCTGGCACACAGTAGGTTATCAGAAAGCCTGTTTTAAATAAACTGATGTCACATAAAGTTATGACCATATTGTTGTCCCTTGTGTTAGAACCAGTTCCTAATGATTTAAAGAAGATTGAATCCATCCCTGAAAACATCAACTATAGATAAAATATAAAGATGGTGAAAAAAAAAACTGCTAAAATTAAGGATCATATAAAATCCTTGTAGCTTATATATTTTTAAAGAGAGGAAATATGTCTTGTTATCAAAATCTTCATTGAGTAATCTACAAAGTGATAGTCTTATGTATTAAAATTCATTGTACTAAAACGTTCATGAACCCTGCAAGTTACACACAGCTACTTGATAAGCTGAGGCTAAAGAACCATTTCAAGGCAGGAGAGCAACCCAAGCAAAACAGGAAGAACTTGGCCAAAATAAAAACAAAAAAAAATGCAAAATATGGCTTGGCAGAAAAAATAAACACATACCTAGAAATGTGTGTTAAAACTACCTCAAATATTATCTCATTGCAGCAGAGAACTTTAGCTAGAAACAAAACCAGTCTCCTATATTGCTACAAAAATTCTGACTACATAAAGAACAAGAAATAAAATATATATCTTAAAGAGTTCTGTGTTTGAAATTGAATGAAAACGAAAAGGAAAATATGTTATAGATAGTAGAGGTTGAAAATAATTTATTTTCTATCAAGCATAATAGAGAAGTGGACTTTGCATTTAACCTGGATCACAACCTACGTGTGAAAAGTAATTACCTAACTAACATTTAAGGAAAAGTGAATATAATTCTATATTTTCATTATTGGTTGTCAAAGAAAATATAATCAACTTTGTATACAAAGCCAATATTTGAAATATCTAAAAATTATAAATATACCTCATACAAAAAAGAGAGATCAGACTGTAAAGGTTGAATTAATTATTCATTCCTAATTTCTTTCCCAGAGAAAGCTTCAATTTGTACCTTAAAATAACTTCATCCTGATAAAAAACAAGTAACTTCTTTAAGTTTAATATGCAAATGTAAATATTCAGTAAAATTTATGGCTTATATATGCTTGACCTTATTTTGACTGTATTAGAAAGACATCTGCCTAAGATTTTGAAAGCATAGAGAAGTTATGTTTTCCATTTTAACATTAAAATTAAGCATACAATAGCTCTTATTTGTATTTCTCAGATCATAGCTGTATTCTCCAATGCTCTATTGTTTTATGTAAGTTCCTAGGCAATGTCTTCAATAACAAATAATATTATGACAGTGCTGAGAAAGTATGTTAGCACAACACATGCAATAAGTCTATAAATTCTAATGTTTGAATTAGTAGCCCTCTCTCCGTGTAAATAACTTCAAAGTCTCCTATGGCCAAGGAGGACGCATAGCCTTTGCAATAGGTATTCACAAAAAGAAGGAATTTTATTTCACTATAAAAAAGCAAAGACAGACTAAGGAGAATCCTGAGCTACTCTCATTAGCATAAATTTCAAGAGTAGAACTATCTACCACATTTCAAATTCTCAGGTACTTTGTTATCCAGCAACATTTTTGCAAAAGGGATTATCTTAGAGAAAATAGTGGATATTTCCCATTTCTTGGTCATCTATGTTTTAAGTTATACAGTATTCTAATTATATGATAATGACATAGAGGTTAAGTAAACTTCTATAATCACTTCAATTTCTTCTTTAAGATATAAAACACTAAGTGTTATGTAAATACCACAACATAAATGCCCACTATCCTGAATCTAGTAGCTATACACCCAAGACTGCTTTTTATATTGTGATTTTATATATTATAATAAACTAAAACTAGGGAGTTTATGTTCCAGGTCCTGAAATGACTTCCACAATACTGTACACAAGCCTTTGCCAGCTTTGCAAACTCAGCATTTAGTCTTTATTGAACCTTTATTTTAGTGATTTATTCATTTATTTTTTTGCATATGTTAGTACATTTTTGCAATTTGGCATAAATGAACATATGTGTGAATACATTAGTGCAGTGCATGCATGTGTGTGTGTGTGTTTGGATATTGTTTGTCAGGTGTTTTTTTTTTTTTTTTTCCTTTGAGATAGAGATTTTTATTGGCCTGGAACTTCACCATGTAGGTCAGGGTGTCTGGCCAATGAGTTCTCAGGGATCTAATTATTTCTGCCTCCCATTTCAACATTTGAAAGACTATAAAATTACCATGGTACTCAGATTTTAAACATGGTTTTTGGAGATCAAACCCAGGCCATCACATTTTTGATGCAAGCATTTTATCAACTGAGCTAATACCCCAGCCCTAGGACATTTATTTTGCATGTAACTTGTATATACTCTATCAGTACAATCCCTGAGGAAGAGGTGTTTAGTCTGTATTAATTTATTAGTATACAAAATGCTGTGATAACATTGTTTCATTCAGAATAGTTAGTGTACAATGAAAACCGAAGAATTTATAACCAAGAACTCAAAGTCCATGAAAACATGCCATGCTGATGGGACAGATTGTCTCAATATCAGTTCTGATTTATGAGATAAACATTTTGAAGACTAGATACTGAGAAGTTAAAATGTTAATCAAAATATTTTTAAATTTTTAATTTTGAGATGTCACTAAATTGTCATTTTAATTTTCTTCCTGTAGATTATTAAACTTTCTATGTTTACCATTTAATTGCATTTGTTTTTAAAATGATTAATTGCTTCATACATTTTTATCTTTATGAACATTAGCATATTAGCAAGAAAAAATCATTTATTCTCAATATGCATCTTTCAGAGACATTTCTTTAGTGTCATCTAAAATTTGTTCTAGCACCATTTTCTCTGTATATATGTTTTGTGTATCTGTGTGTGTGTGAAAGAGAGAGAGAGTCAGAGTCAGAGACAGAGACAGAGACAGAGACAGAGAGAGAAAGAGACAGACAGACAGACATTTAACACTTTGCTCATCACAATCAATATAGGCAGGGTGTACATAAAGAATATTGTAAAAACTGTAAGAAAATAAATATGCACATCTCAATATGCTTATATCATTTGCTTGGACATATGCCCAGCACGCGGTCTTCTGTGCTATATTCTATCACATAGCCGTTAATCTAAGAAGCATGTTTAATTTTAATATGTTTAATTTCATTCATTCATTCATTAAGAATTTTTGCTTATTCCAAATCTCCTGTCTCTGCTCTGACTGTCTAATCCTGGCTATTCTAATAGATATATGAAATACAGCCTTATAGATGTATGTCAATATTTTTCATCAAATTTGTCTGTTTTTAATCAAAGTCATCTTCAAAATATAATGCTGTTTCATTTGAATTTAATTTTTCCAGGGTTATGTAATACTATGCTTATTTTTAATATCTTGATCTGTACACTAACATTTTCAAAAGCATTAGACAATAAAAATGCCAAAAACATTGTACTGGAAACTATCAACAAGATTTTAATTTTTAAAAATTAAATTTATTCCCTTGTAGTGGATCAGTACTTATCCCTAACATAGGAATGGACTTTGGGAGCCCATTCCACATAGAGGGATACTCTCTGAGCCTAGACACAATGGAGTGGGCCTAGGCCCTATCCCAAAGGATACAACAGACTCTGAAGACCCCCTACAAAAGGCCTCACCCTCCCTGGGGAGCAGAAAGGGTATGGGATAGGTAGGGTGTTAGTTGTGGGGAAGGGAGGAGAAGAGGGAGAGGGACCTGGGATTGAAATGTAAAATAATCTTCTTTCTAGTTAAAATAAAAATTTTTAAAAAGAATTAAATTAATTAAAATTAAGAAACATAATTTTGTAAATTCATGTTTCTCCTGAGACAGTTACTAAGACAGGATGAAACAGAAAAGGACTAGGGGAAGCACTTAAAATGGAGAAGGGGTGATGTAAGAATAAAGGAAAGCTAACAGACCTCTATATGGCAGTTTCTCAGAGAAGTACAGGTAACAGACAGCTCTTAAAACAAGATATAAAAATGACCAATGAATATTTTAAGAAGTGTTCCATACCCCTAGGATTCAGGTAGATGTAAGGTAAAATTACTTCAAGATTGTACCCCACCTGAGTCTGAATCTCTGCCAATCATACAAATGATAACACATGCTGGTAAGGATGTTGGAATAGTCTTGTTCACTGTTAGGAGAGGAAACTGGGGCAACCACAATGGAAATCAGTGTGGTAAATTCTCAGAAGCCTAAAATCACAGCTATTGTGTGGTATAGCTATATGACTCTGAAGCATCTACCCAGGAGACTCTATAATCTACCACAGAATTGTTGGTACTTCCATGTTCATTGCTTCTCTATTCACAATTGAAAGACAATGCAATCAGCTTAAATTTTCATCAGGTGATGAATGGGTAGTGAAAATATGCTGCATGTGCACAACAGAATTTCATTTAGTTGTAAGGAAAAATGAAACTAGGAGATATTGAGGACCATAGATAGAATGAGAAAATTTTGTATTACAGGATGTAGCCAGGTTCAAAAAGCCAAATACCCTATGTTCTAACTCATATGCATATCCTGGCTTCTAACTGTTAAGTGTGTATATCTCTACAGGAGTAAATGTGGTTAAAGGCCATGATTTTCAAGGTACTAAAGACACTTTGAATAAAATTGTGGTAGCAGGAGGCCTAAGGCAAGCACAGCCTTTATAGTGATGTATACAGCCATTCTAGTGATGTATAGGTATGTATTGTTTCTACTTCATTTAGTCTTTGAAACATCCTTCTACAGCTCCTGGAATAAACTTCACTGGGCTAAGAGACTAAAGAGAATACATACACATGGAAGGAAAATCTGAGATCTGGTGGTTCTCTGGAGAAGCCAGAACACCTTGGAAACTCACAGTGTTTATTATATATATTATTGAACATGGAGATGAGGTTATTATATAAGCTGCAAATGGATGTCAGGTATTACATACAAGATAAACAAGGAAACATGATTATTATCTAGAACTCAACACTGAAGCAAGTTTAGCTAATCTTGGTAGTATCCGTTTCAGTAGAAGAAGAGTCATCAGGCAGTAAACATCTGGGGGAAGGAATGGAGAGAAAGCTATGGTGGACAAGTTTTTTTGCAGACACTATTAACAACAGCACATAGACCAGAGGAAAGCATCACCATCACTCTGAACATGGGGGGGGGTGCCATTTTCCTATGTATCTAAGGCTTTGGTCCTTGACATATTTGTGCCCATGTCTAGAGAACATACACACTCAGAGCTTCACTCACCCACAGGTTCCTCTGCTCCACTCAAGTCCTGTTATTTGAACACAATAGAGTTTCTGAAAGTTTGTCTTCCTAGTTTTGGTCTGCAACCTTCAGGATTATGTATACAATGTATCTTCAATACATTGTCAACAGTGACTATAGATCTGAGCCATTTTTAATAGTAATTTTTTTATTAATTCTAATTAAAAATGACTGCAATTCTCTTCCTAGCATTATACTCAACTGTGGAAATTTGGTTCAAGAGAATCAACTAATTTTATTTATCTTTAAGTATAGGGAAACCAAAGGATATTGTTATTAATAGAAATTGTTTTTAAGTCAACAAAATAATTCTTTTATTCAATTTAGTTCAATAAGTATATTAAAGATTAATAAATTATAAACAGAAAATTTTGTATTGACCAAGAAAGCATATAAGCAGTTTCTTCCATGATGCTTCTGAACACCAACATAATAAATGATAGGGATTGTTCTGTGAGCTGGTCTTTTTCTGTATGCAACATTGTTTCAACATTTGTCATCATGTTCTCCCAATGATCACATTACTAATTTATTCAAGTGTACTCAATTGACTTGTTTTCATTCTTGCTTGGGTTTTACTTCCTCTTATAGTTTTCTGCTCTTTTATAAGACTGTTATGATCTCAGAGTTTTAAGAAAGCAATTTTCTGAAACAAGAGAATCTAGATATTGCCTGCTTCGAGATGGAGAGAGGCAGACAGCAAGCAGACAACCTCTGACTTTGGTTCCTGACATGATGCCTTTTCAACACAGCACAATGTTTTCCTAGCTGCACAGACTGCAAATCCTCAAGTAATTTGCTGTTCACAATCATCCTTCCTTTACCCATGTCTCCTGGATGTCTAGACAGTAGAGAGCAATCTAACAGACCTTATTGGTTCTTTACTGAAACCCACTCTTCATCTGGATAACAATATGTGTGAATCTATACTCATTTACTTCCTCTAATATATAATTTTAAGTAATATATTTATGGAAATACTGCAACTGAGCATTATTTGATAAGTACATTCACAGAATGAAATACTAATGTGGATTTCTTTAATTTTGATAGTAAAGAAACATAGTAAGTAGTATTTTGTAGGACATAAGTGATTCTGATTACTCATTCAGATATATTTTATCATTGGGTAATTAGTATTTCTTAATTTTAACAGTAATGTACATTTATTAGTAAACCAACCATAGAATACAAAACATACTAGCCACAAGAGAAAAAGGTAAATGACTTCTAACACAATCATATATTTTCAATGTTAAATAGATATAAAATACATATGTAATTTCATTGTCAAGTATAGATGTTTCCCAATAAGTGTATAACAATTCTTGATAGGCATAGTAATATTTTAATGGTTACATGTATATTTATATCAATGGATCATATATTTGAATTTCTATATGTTACATACATATGTATGCAGTTATGATTGAGGTATAAATATATGGACAACTAAGCAGATAAAAGCTAACCTAATCCAAGCCTTTCTGTTTAAATCCTGAGCATGCATGAGAAATGAGAAACGATATTTTTTGTGTTTTTTCTTTCAGAACATCCATTTGTAGAATGATAACTTAAAAGAACAAGCAGGTGGAAGTGAATAGAGGAAAAGGAGGAATGTGAGTTTAAAAAAAAGGATGTCTGAAAAAGCAGTTAGCAATCATTCTATTATCTATTTACCCTAAAATAAAAGTAAAATACTATAATTCTCCAAATAAACACACATACACACACACACACACACACACACACACACACACACACAAACACACAAAAACACACACACAAACACACACTGATGTTGGCTGATGCTTCCTCCAAGATGCAAAGAACATCTAACAACAAAAAAAATAAAAACAATACTTACATGACAATCATTCTTTTGAGCTGCTGTCCAGGGCTGCTCAAGAGTTTTTCAAAGCATGCTGACTATTGCTGTGTCCCTTGGTTGTCCCCTGGAGGCAGATGGCAAGCTCCTATTGTTGAAGAATCCATGTATATCAGATATGGACCAGAGAGACCCCTGAACTGGAACTGACCTGAATGCCTCTTCCTCCCTTGACTAGCTTTCATGATACCAGAAGACACCATGCAAGTTTCAAAAGGAGGGAAGCAACTGGAAGTTCTACTCAGCAAATAACATCCATGAAACACATCAACAACCCGCCCCTGACAAGAGATAACCCTAAGTGTGCATTAGTGGCACGAACAAATTGCTACTAACCAACAGCTCTTTAATTGGTTTAACACCTACTCAACAAAAGGAAAATAATGCTTGTTACCAGAAATCTAGCTAACTATTCAGTGTTTCTGAAGTCCAGGTACTGGAGGAAAATCTACAACCACTATTTTACTAAACCTACATAATCCCTAATAGCAATCTAAACATTTGTCTTTATACACACAGATGAATGTGCTATTCACTCGTCATCAAGAAAACTACTCTTTGACAGACACTACTACAGTAAACAACTACAATCAGAATTGTGGACCATAATCCTAAAGAATACTTCTAAAACTCACTCCCACATTTAAGGCTTAGGAAACATTGCAGAAGAGGGGGTTGAAAAGATTGAAAGAGCCTTTGGATAGGGAAGTTTGTTGTGAGATTGTGTCCCCTCATAATGCCAGAGGCTACACTCATAAATCCTTAGCAAGATGACTCCCCATATATAAGCTGAATAAGACTGACACGAATATGCCTGCTAAAAATAGATGGGGAAATGCCCACAAGGATTCTACCCTATAAAAAGAACTATTTGCTATGGAGAAATGCTGAGAGGAACAGAAATTGTCTTCCTCAGGGAAGAGCACACCAATTGATTAACTACAAAGAAGTGGTAAACCCTCAGAACAGATACAAGTAATAGTGTATAGACTCAGCAAGTTAAATATACAGACTTACATATGTATGTATACATGTATATGATCTATATGCATGCAATACAGTTACTGAAGAAAGAGCACATCAATTAAAAAGAGAGTAGAAAGAGATATATGAGAGGGTTTGGAGGAAGAAAAGAGAATAGATAAAATGATGTATCATAGTTGGGGTTAATATTGCTGTGAGGAAACATGATTACCAAAAGCAACTTGGGGAGGAAAAGGTTTATTTCACTCTCTGTTCCATATAACAGCTCACCATCAAAAGCAGTGAGAGCAGGAACTTAAGCAGAGCAGGAACATGGAAGTAGGAGCTGATGCAGAGGCCATGGAGGAATGCTCCTTCATGAATTGCTTTTCATGGTTTTTTCAGCCTGCTTTCTTATAGAACCCAGGATTTCCAGGAAGTGTTGGTACCACTCATAATGGGCTGGGCCTTCCCACATCAAGAAGTAATTAAGAAAATGTTCTATAGGTTTGTCTACAGCCACATCTAATGGAGTTATTTTATCAATTGAGGCACCTTCCTCTCTGATGGCTCTAGCTCCTGTCAAGTTGATATTAACTAGCAGAACATGTAACTTACTATAATCTCAAACCTTAAACAAAAAGTAAAGTAGATACAAAGAATGAATTGGTGAGCAGTCTAAGTTATGTGCACAAGAACCCAAATGCTACTGCTTCATGAGCAAAAGGAGTATGTACATTCAGAACAATTGAAAACCATTTCTTTTTAAATCTTGTTCTGGAATATTTGAGTTTAAAAATGGAATTTAGCTAATGGAAATCTTGGTAGAGATCTTCTAAAACAGTTACAATGTAGGCTTTAAAAAGTGAAAACTAGTACTACAACCCCTCAAGAAAATATCAATCTGATCACCAGGCACTACATAGTCACTGCATTCAAGGACTAGGTTGTCAGATATCAAATGTGGGAAACATTCATTTGACCAGGGGGGAAAGCAGAAATGAATGAGAACACTAAAGGCCATTACCACAAACATACATTTGCTATAGATGAGAAATTTTATCTTTGGCCTCCTATTTGGAGCTATATTTTCTTTTACTTACTTTATGATCCCTTTCCACCTTTGAACCTGTATACTTTATAGACACTGTATTTTCTTACTAAAATCAAACTAAACTAAACTGTTTGCTAAGATTGAGAAGCTAAAGTAAAACCCCTACTCAAAGATGAAACAACAAATTATGGGCCATACATTTTAAAAATCACTTACAATGACAACTGACTTGCTAAGACCTGCCCTAAGAGAGCAGGCCCATCCTACCTGATTCATTGTGCCACCTGCTCAATCATTACACACATTTTAGTGTGTCACCATGTGTCACTTCAAGGGCACTGACCACATAATAGTAAGGCAGAGGTAATTTAATAAGAGAAATACACTTCCAACAGCATAGCTCAGGCTTTCCAAGGATACTTAGACACTAGCTCACTCCTTGGCTGTTTTCATGGGGTTGGTACTCCTGCGAGGCTTCAACTTCTAAAGCTAAGACTATTACAGTATACTTTCATATGGTTCCCATAATACACCCTAGTTCCAAAGGGTGGAATTTGAATTCCTCTCACCAGAGAACCTTATAAGTGAGAAAAGATGATTAGATTAAGGTCACCCCAAAGTAGCAATGGGAGTTAGTGTCTTTCCTGCACTGTTTTGTGGCTATTTAGTCTCTCTCTCTTTGAAGGCATATGATGTTATGATCTCTGTATATAATTATGTGTGTTGATCCTTAGTTTCACACTAACCTATACCAAACATATACCAAACATAACCTATACCATATATATATATGGTATAGGTTATGTACGCTTACTGCATAGCCAACCACACCTAGGTTATAACTTGTATGTTATTGCTTGATAATATGGAGAGAGTTAAGTACAATTAAGCATTTCTGAAATTAAACATTTCTAATCATAGATAATGTACAGCGAAAATATAGTATGAAAGTTGAAAAGTATGTGGTACCTATACAGGGTTCTTCATCATGAATGGCAAACACAGGGCTTGAATTTTCTTGTCCTTAGTCAGTGAGTGAATTTGAAAGCCTGGGACCTTATTGTGTACTACTGTTAATGTCATGAGCACAAAGTACATACCTTCTCTGAATTTATTTTAAAATTTTCTTCAAAAATATTTTCATACTTAATTATAACACAGATTTTATTTTGATTTTAAGCATTTTAGACTCATATTAACACTTAGCTTAAAATATAGATAAATTGTCCAGTAGTACAGAAATACTTTCCTTCATATCCTTATCCTACAAATTTATTCCATTTAAATTTTTTGTTGAGTTTTTTTTTCACTAAAAGCTAAACAACAAGCACACAGTTTAGCCTCAGCCATGAAGGGACCACCCCATCATTGTTCTATACTGGAAGGACTACATCATCTTCTAGGTAGCATTGCCTTCTTCTAGAACACCCCTATATAATTTAATCTAAAACAATGGTTAACAAATATAGAATACCAACTGCATAGTCATGTGTGCTATTTATCAAGCATTACCAATACTATTATCAAGTATTAGGTACTTCATATAATAGTGTATGCTATTATTTCTCATGCCTGTTAACTGGATGGATTTTATACCCCAAATCACTGTAAACACCTGAGCAGTTCACTACAATATCACAACAGCTACAAGGTCACTAAGTGATATGAGTTTAAACTCTATTATAATATATATACATGTGTGTGTGTGTGTGTGTGTGTGTGTGTGTGTGTGTGTAATACATGCAGACACTTATCACATATGACATGACCCAAGACTGCACCATTGTTCCCACTGATGATGATCAAGTGGTCTTTTTTCCATACTTCCCCCTCTTGAGTCTTTGGAGAGGCTACAAGAAGTTATTTGATTCCCCTTGGCTATCTAGAATCACAGAAACAAAATTGAATTCTCTGCTGATAAGACTGAGTTTTGTCCTTTTTTGTTATTTAAAAGAATTGTTTGTAATTATGTGCACGGGTATGGCAGGGTATGGATATGTGCACATGAATGCAGGTGCCTGCAGAGGCCAGAGGCATTGGATTCCCTGGAGCTGGAGCTAGATCTACAGCTGAGAACTAAACATAGCCCATTGGAACATAAGTGCTCTTAACCACTAAATCATCTCTCCAGTCTCCAGACTGATACCTTTACATCCTTTTGGCCAATGACTTTTAGGATTGTATGGATGAGGCTTCTAAGAGATAAATTTAACAACTGTCATTATATACACAACGAAAAAATAAACTATTCACAAGTTTTTGGAAGGATGTGGAGAATGAGAACCCTCAGGTACTATGTGTGTGAAGTTAAATTGGAGGAGCCACTTCAAAACAAACAAACAACAAAACAAAACAAAAAACCTGCCAATATCTTCCAGTACAGCACACATACTCCAAATTACACACATCCATGGATAGGGATATTTCTAACAGAAATGAATGGTCTGTATACCAAAAATAAGCCAGTCTACAAAACAGTTACATCACAATTAATACTCCAACACAGAATGCAGTTCAGATATCCAACACTGGTAAATGTAAATTAAAATGATTTTTTATCTGATGCTTCATACAGAATACATTGCTGAAACCACAGGGATCTTACTGGAATTCCATCTTAATTCTCTAACTTCAAGTATCTCCCTGAAACTGAAGCTAGTCATTTGGGCTGGTTTTAAGTACAGTGTAAGAAAAAAAGAACTGAGAAATAAAGTTTATTGACAGAAAGAATGAGATGTCATTTTCCCTTATTGTCTAAGGGAGATTTTTGAGAAAGTGAGTTGACTTAATATGTTTAATAGGAAAGAATATTGTGGAGTAGAGAATACTTGGGCTGAGATGTCACTGAGGCTAAAATGCTTGCTGCATCACTGTGAGGGTTACAGTTCAGATTCTTCAGAGCCCACATAAAAGCCAAAGAGGCATGATAGCACTCCTGTCACCTCTGCTCAGTGAGGCAAGGACAAGGAATCCCCTGGATAATCTGGATAGCCTAACCAGCCAAAGTGGTCAGCTCCAGTTTCACTGAAAGACAGTGCCTCAGTATAGAGAAAATGAGCTATAAAGAATCGGGGCATCAACCTTGGGTTTCCATATACATTAGCACACATAAACATGCACATGTACCAGTGCATCCATAAGAATAGCACACATAGAAATACAAAAGGACACACATACACACAAGCCATATACATACATATGCAAAAATACAAAAAATGATAATTAATTACCTATGTTCACATAGGTAATTAAGTGATAATCACAAAATAATAAAATGCTGACTTTCATCAGATCTAAAAGAATAAATTAAAATCAATTCAATATAATATTCTTTAACATTATATATTCAAGTCTTCTTTCAAACATGAGATTATTTATTTCTACACTTAATACTCAAATAAGAATTTAGTGCCAATTTTACTGAATCTTATCATTTAAATGTATGAGATAGCTCATAAATAGCCAATCCCAAAACTTCATTTTCTCTTATGCACAGATAAGTTATTATGTACATTCTGCTTCAAATGGGCTTATAACTCTAATGGCACACGGAAATCATTTCAGAGCACAGACTAGAAACACAACCCATGAAAAATTCTGTATTAAGCCTAGTAAAAAACCTGTAAAACCCCCTGCTACATGTTTCTTAACCAAAATTGCTTTTCTCCAAGTTGTTAAAATTTATACATGCTAAAATTACAGTTCTTGTTGCTAGATTTTGGGTTTCAGAATTCCTTGCTCACAGCTTTTGGGTAGAGACTTAATATTTAGAGCACATTGTAAGCGAGAAAGAAGCTATCTGATTTGGCACTACCACCCAGAGTAAATATTTACAAACCTGCCAACCTCGAGTTGGGCTTTATAGAGTGAATGGAAAGCAAGAAATCCAAATCCCATATTCCTCCTCTGATGAAAGATAGTTTCAGTAGAGGTGTTCATGGGAGAAGAAAGCCAGCGTGATCAAGGAAGATGAGATGCATATGCGCTGGTGTTGTTCTGTGGGGGTCTTCTGCAATAGAAAAAAAAAAGAACTGAAAGAGAAGAATCAAAGTTTTGGATTTTTTAAATATTTTCTTTCATGATATGCCTGATGCTATTTTTAATGCCACAGTATGGACCAGTCTGGTTATCACCAAAATTATATGTTTCAAACAAATGAGTGTACACTAGGAGCCTTACACATTCTACTTCACATTGGTAATAATTACCTACATAATATATTGACTGTATAGATTTGTAGGAAAACCCCAAAGAAGTCACTAAAAAACCCTCCATGTATTTTTTAAAAATAGTGCAATTACCTATTAACATCCTTGTCTTGATTTGGTTTTTGCTTTAGAAAATTGAAAGAGAGGAGATGGTCATATGAGCTTTTTCTGTTTGGCAAGAACTACCATTGTGTACAATCCACATATAAAAATCAACTCCCAGTACCATCTGTAAGAACATAGCTTAGGGAGAACTAAAAAGTTTTAATTTCCCAATGCTACTATCAAACTACAGCTGTAGAAGCAACCAGAGCCTTTGTCAAGTTACTCAGCTTCCTTTTGTTTGAGGCATTGGCAAAGCGCCCTCTGCGAGGGAGGTGAATTCAGCATTGTGAATGTGAAGTAGTGTTTTATGATTCTCTGCTGCCTTTAAGCAAGATTAAGAATCAACAAACTTCCATATATGCTCAGAGACACAGCACACTGGAAGAACTGCTAT
The DNA here is from genome assembly GCF_003668045.3 of Cricetulus griseus. Classification (NCBI taxonomy): domain Eukaryota; kingdom Metazoa; phylum Chordata; class Mammalia; order Rodentia; family Cricetidae; genus Cricetulus; species Cricetulus griseus. Next base: position 41,150,324 of record NC_048601.1, read on the forward strand.
GTGCTTCATCAAGGATTCTATGTCCTTGCTTTCAGAATAATCAACCAAACAATATGCATGAGCTTGTTTTGCAACAAAGTTTTAAAGAATATGTAATAGAGGGGCACAGTGCTTCTGTATGCCTTGTAGCCAATATGTTATCATTTCCAGTTGGTTTTACCTCAAAAGCAACATCTCCCTGTTTGCACAGTTGCAATATCAGAAACTTTGAAATCCTTCTTTGCTATGGTTTGAATGTTTGTCTCCAAGTACATGGATGAGACACTTAATTCGCAGTGCCACTGTTTTGACAAGTGAGGTATTTGAGAGTACATAATTTGCTATACACAGATTAAGGCAGACATTAGCACTTAACCTAGGAGGGAGGCATTTTATGAGTGTGTTAGTTAACTTAAGAGTGGGTTCTTGATAACAGTGGAATTTGGTGGGGCAGTTGAGACAGGTTTACTCTGTGACTTTGGAGGCTGTCATGGAACTAGCTCTTATAGACCAGGCTGGAGAGTGGAATGTTAAGTGTCAGTTCTTGGTCAGGGAATAATTTAATATAATAAATTCTGCACTGCTCGTCACTATGGATGACACTACAGAAGGCCCTCTCTATATGTCAGCTACTTCATCTTGAACTTTTCAACATTCAAAATAATGAAAAAATTCTACTGCTTGTAAATCACAGTCTGTAACATTCTCTCCAGCAATACAAAGTGATGTTCTTGTGTATCAGTCTGACAGATCAAAACACCACAGGTTGGGGGCTTTATAAAACAGAAAATTTGCTTCTTCATTCCTCATTATATCCTCAAGTGAGCATGCTTCACACATGGTTGATTTTGTGTCTAAATTTCAGTTTCTTGTTAGAACATCAACAGAAAAAAAGGGGAATCTTGAAATTCACAGGCAAATAAACGGAACTAGAAGAAACCATCCTGGTAACCCAGTCTGAAAAAGCCAAACATAGTATGTATTGACTCATGTATGGATTTTAGACATAGAACAAAGGATGACCAGCCTACATTCCACACCGCCAGATAGGCTAGGAAACAGAGAGGAGCCTAAGAGACACAGACATGGTCCCCCAGAGAAGGGGAAAGGGATAAGATCTTCTGAGCTAAATGGGAACATTGAGGGAGGGGAGAGGGAGTTAGGAGAAAGAGAAGGGGAGAAGAGGAGGGGAGAGGAGGACATCAGAAAGCAGGAAGATCGAGTTAGGTGAAAAACATAGGAGAGCAAGAAAAGAGATACCATAAAAGAGGGAGTCATCATGGGTTTAAAGAGAAATTTGGCATTAGGTAAATGTCCAGAGATCTACAAAGTTGACCCCAACTAATAATCAAAGCAATAGTCTAGAGGATACATTAAATGCCCTTCACTGATAATGAGATTAACGACTACCTTAAATGCCATCCTAGAGTCTTCATCCAGTAGCTGATAAAAGCAGTAGCAGACACTCAGCAAAAATCTGAGCTGAACTCTGGAATCCAGTTGCAGGGAGGGAGGAGTGATGAGCAAAGGGGTCAAAACCAGGCTGGAGAACCTCACAGAAACAGCTGACCTGAACAATGGGGAGCTCATAGACCCCAGACTGATAGCTGGGAAACCAGCATAGGACTGGCCCAGACCCACTGAACGAGGATGTCAGTTTGGAGATCTGTCTAATCTATGGAGCCTCTAAAAGTGGATCAGTATTTATCCCTAGTACATGAATGGACTTTGAGAGCCCACTCCTCTTAGGGGGATACTCTTTCAGGCTAGACAATCTAGGCCCTGCTCCAAATGATATGACAAACTTTGAAGATTCCTCCCATGTTCTAGATAAAAGTATAAACAGGTATAATGATATGGAAAAGTATCCGTGTCTGTCTATTTACTCCCATCACAGAAGTATTCCATAATACAGCTTTTTCTATGTATAGTACAAAGAGAAATACAATTTTTTATTTTTGATATTTATAATTTGATTACAATAGTTCTCCTTTTCTTTTCCTTCTTCTAAATCACCCTGTATACCCTTCCCTCCTGCTATCCTTCCAATTCATAGCCTCTCATTTTTACTAATTGTTATTGCATATATATATATATATATATATTCCTAAATATAACCTGTACAGTCCATATTATTATCTGTATGTATTCTTTCAAGGCTAACTATTTCACACTCAGCAACCATTTTGTGTGCTTGTCCCTGGAAAAGATTACCTCTCCTGCTCAAAGCTTTTCTCAGTTAACCTCTAGTTCTTTTACACAACATTTTTAAGCAAAGAAAGGCAAAATACTGATAACAGCACTACTAATAAGAATAAACATAACATATAGCCATTTTCAAACTGACAATGCAGCAAGTTTATTGAACAGACCATTATACATAAAATAGAATAGTGTTAGTCAGTTTTCAGCCACTACAACAAATTCTTCAGTCCATCAATTTATAAAAATGAAATGATTGCACTGGCTTATAGCTCAAAGGTTTTGGTCCATAGTCAGCTGCTACTCACTGCACCCTACCCCTTATTTGAGCCTGTGGTTAGAGCACAGTGGAAGAACAAAGCCATTTGGTACATGGTAAGAAAGTAAAAATGAAGGAGAGGAAAGAGTTTGGTATCACAATCCCACCAAGAGCAAACATTGAGAAGCCTTCCCATGAAGCAACTCCTTTTAAAGGTTTCACCATAACACCAACCTACAGTGGAAGCTTTTAGCATATGACACTGTGGTATTTAAGAGTCAAAGCACAACAGGAATAGTTAAGTTAATAATAAACAGAATGTGTGTGGTGTTTACCAATATTATGTTAAGTAAAATGATTCATACACTAAAACACAGATACAAAGATACTTTGTTTCTACAAAAGTCAAGGATGAATTAATTACCATAATGCTAGAAGGTGGATATAGTTATCTTTGTAAATCCAATAGATCATGGAATGTAGCAAAAATCTCTTCCTAAGGTATAGGGGATATTTTGTCTCTTCACCTGGGTGCTGGTTAAAGATGTGCTGACTTCATGAAATATTACTTCTCCTTGGCTTTTTGAATATGTATACTATAGGTCAGTGTGCTTTACACTAAAATAGCCAGACTGCAACCAAAAATTGTCAATAGATATAATAAAATATGATATTTGGGGCCTTTATTCATGTCACGGAAATCCAGTAAATAATCACAGAAAGGAGGGCATTTACTAAAATAGTTTATTAATATGTTCATATATGCAGAAAGTATGTATAGAGTGCTTATGTAGTTTTTTGAGCTGCTATCAGCATGGTTGAAAAAGATTTGATAAAACTAAGAAAAATGTCCATACTTTGGCCTAAATTTGTTATATTCTAGCAAAATGAGAGAAAGCAAATATATGAGCATGAGCATATATATAAATACCTGGAGAAAGGGGTATAAATTATTGATTTGGTTGGAGGAGGTCATGTACAACAGGATGATCAAGGGGAAGAAATAATCAGGAAGATAACACTAAAAACAAATTAGGGCTAGGGAATTGTCTCATTGCTAAAGGGCTTCTTTTGAAAAAAAAAATACACACCAGTTTTCATGCCTTCAGAACCCACCTAAATGTCAGGTAGGTGTGCAGTTCACCTTTAATTATAACATTCATAAGGTAGAGACAGGGGTCCTAGGAGCAAGCTAGATACCATAATGGCCACATCAGTGAACCCTACATTCAGGTGATGGATCCTACCTCACCAAATTAGGCAGAGAGTGATCAAGAAAGACTCTTGAGATCAACTTCAGGCCTTATACATGTGTATACACATCAGTGATGGGGAATGTACTGTGTATGTTTATCTTATTGACTGTTAAATAAAATACTGTTTGGCCAATGAGACAGCAAGTTAGATGGAACAAAGAAGATTCTGGGAAATGTAGTAGAGAAGTGGTGATCCAGGCAGGAAGTGACATAGCAAAGAGACTCATATTTAAGCAAAGGAGAAACAGGAAAGATCCCTTTTCCCCTTACTCCTCCAGCAGCACAATGTGATCCACCAGCAAGGAGGAACACCAATAAGGCATCCGATAAGATAAGTCTTATAACATATACAGATTTATGATAATTAAGACTAAACTAACAGATGAGAATCCTAGTCATTGACCAAGCAGCTTTGAACCTAATACAAGTTTCTGTGTATTCATTTGGGCCTAACTCAGGCGGGCAACTGGCATAAAGCACACATGTGGCAGGGAGGCTTGGTGGCTTTTGGCGGAAAGATTTATCGTAACACATCAGCATATACAAACATGCCTACACATGTATACATAGCACACATGGATAAAAGAGAAAAATAAAATCCTACAAAACAAACAAAAAACCAACCAAACCAACTTAAAGCACTAAGATTTGAATTCAAAAGGAGGGAGTTGCAAACAGAGTAAACTGCAAGGTTGTCATCCTGAGTTGATGGATGGGTGACCAAACCCAAGACATTGAAGAGAGCCAGTGTGTCTGGAGGGAAGAATAAGGAGAAGAGAGCAAAGTAGAAATTCATGAAGGACCCTGTGGAGAGAGATGCTAGTTAGGAACAAGAAGAACAGAACCCCAATGAGCTTCTGTGAAAATAGGAGAGAGAGCCTCAACTGAGATGATGGATACTATACTATCAGGAAACACAGACAGAAGAGACAATAAATATAAATGGGTTGAACTCATTTCGTAACATCAAATGTTAATGGCTTTATTCATATGATGATACACAGCAACACTAAAGAAACATACATTGAATTTATTTATTGTTTGTTTGCATATTTATATTGTTTGGAATTGTATACAGCCCCTTATGCCTTCAACCAATGAGTTAAATCCCCCAACCCAAGGAGTACAAGCTTTTAAAAATATATATTATGTGGAAATACTCTTTCCTTTAAATATTTATTTTACATATTTCTGAGGAAGCAACTTGAGGTTAAGAGCCATTTCAAAGATTTTAATATATGCAAAATGTTTTCTATTAGGAAATAAGAAGAATCTAATGAAATTTAGGTGGCAAGCTTACTTTTTTTTTGCTCGTTTGACGTGACTTTTATAAGCTGTAAACTACTTAGCTCATAAGTTACGAGAAGCACATTCTCAGTAAAAGTTAGGTATTATTATTATTATTATTATTATTATTATTATTAGGCATAACTGTTTTATGTACAGAATTATTTATAGGTAGACAAACTCAAGTCTCTTTATACATTCCAAAAGAGGGAAAAGAGGGAATTTGGTCAGGAAAAATGATGTACTCCTATAATCCCTACATTCAGGAGGCTAAGGCATGAAGAACATCACTTTGTGGTCAACTTGTTACCGTCAGAGAATGAAAGCCACATTTGGCAAAATTGTAAGTTGTTGTCTCAAAACAACAAAGAGGAAAATTAAATGTGAAAATTTTGCTTCATTATGATGAAGGTCAAGTGCCATTTCTAGATGTTTTGTTAATGAAGAGCAAGTCAGTCACATTGGATTTTCTCCTGAGAAAACTATAAAAAGAGATTTTTGAAGCACTGGAATTCAAACTCTTTTTTTTTGTTTTTATTTTTCCCTTTTTGAAACTTACAAATATATATATATATATATATATATATATATATATATATATATATAATCCAAGTACTAAAAAGGACCAGCCCTAACTAGCTTCTGAGATTGGATTAGATCAGGCACATTCAGTGAATAGCCTGGACACAAGATTAACTCAAAAGAATCGGCAACCCTACTATATATACAAGTAGCAAATGGGCTGAGAAATAAATCAGGAAAACATCACCCTTCACAATAGCCACAATAGTATAAAATAGCTTGTGGTTACCCTAACCAAACAAGGGAAAGACTTACATGACACAAACTTTAAGTCTTTAAAAAGATGTGAGGAATATATGAGAAGATGGGAAGATGTCCCATGGTCATGGATCAGTAGAATTAACATAGTAAAACTGGCCATCCTAACAAAAGCAATGAACAAATTCAACACAATCACCAATAAAACTTCAACACAATTCTTAAAGACCTTGAAAAGATAATACTCAGTTATATATGGAAAAACAAATAAACAAACAAAAAACCCAGGATAGCTAAAACAATACAGAAAGAAGTTCTTGAAAAACGATCATTATTTTTTTTATTTCAAGCTGTAAGGCAGAGTTTTAGTAATAAAAATCACATGGTATCAGTATAAAAATCAACACAAAGACCAATGGAAATGAACTGAATCCCAGACATAAATTCATATATCTATGGACACTTGAAGTTTTATAAAGAAACCAGAAGTACACAATGGGAAAATACAAAGCATCTTCAACAAATTACTCTGGTCTCACTAGATATCTGAATGTAGAAGAATGTAAACAGGTCCATATTTATCATCCTTCACAAAAGTCAAGTCCAAGTGGGTCAAAGACCTCAACATAATGCCAGATACACTGAACCAGACAGAAGAGAAAGTGGGGAATGCCTCGGATGTATTGGCAAAGGAGATAACTTCCTAAACAGATTAGCAGTAAATTTAGGCACTAAGATCAACAATTAATAAATGGGACCTCATTAAAATGTAAAAGTACAAAATGACAGCCTACAGAATGGGAAAATATTTTCACCAACTCTTCATCTGACAAAGGACTAATGTCTAAAATATATAAAGAACTCAAGAAATTAGATATAAAAATAAAATAATCCAAATTTATTTTATTTTTGTCTATTTATGGAATCTTTATGTTCATTTTTTTTAATTTGAAGTAAAAACAAGATTGTTTTACATGACAATCCCAGTTTCCTTCTCCCTCCCATCCTCCCCTACCACCCCCCCCCAACTAAAACCCTACCAATCACATATCCTTTCTGCTCCCCCTGGATGGTGAGGCCTTCCATAGGGTGTCATCAGAGTCTATGGTATCTTTTGGGACAGGGCCTAGGCCCACCCCTGTGTGTCTTGGCTCAGGGAGAAAATAGTCCAATTTTAAAATGGGGTGCAGACATAAATAAAGAATTCACAATAGAGCAATTTCAAATGGCTGAAATATTTAAAACAATGTTCATCCTTAGCCATCAGAGAAAAGCATATCAAAACTACTTTGAAATTACATCTTACACCTGACAGAATGGCTAAGATCAGCAAAAATGTGAAAGTTCATGCTGCAAGGATTTGAAGCAAGGGGAGCATTCCTTAATTCCTGGTGGAAGTAAAAAGTTGTACAGACACTTTGTCAATCAAATGACAATTGCTACTGCTAGAAAGTTGGGAGTCTATCTACTTCAAGATCCAACTATGCCATTCTTGTGCATATGCCAAAAGGACTCTCTATCACAACAGAAGGACACTTGCTCAACTATGATCATAAGAGTTAGATGCATAATAGTCAGAAACTGGAAACAACCTAGATATCCCTCAGCTGAAGAATGAATAAAGAAAATGTGGTACCTTTACACAATGGAGTATTATTCAGCTGTTTAAAACTGACATTGTAAAATTTGCAGGCAAATGAATGAAACTAAAAGACAATCATCCTGAACTAGGCAACCCAGATCCAGAAAGACAGACATGATACATACTAACTTATAATTGGATATTAGCTATAAAGTAAAAATAATCACATTATAGTACATAGAACCACAGAGGCAATGAATGTTCTAGAGAGGATGCAGGAATCTAGTGGGGAAGAGGAAATAGAACTGATTTTGCAGGTAGACTGGGGGCAGGTAGAATGGGAACAGAAGGGATCAGGTCAGCTAGGGAGAGACAAATGTAGATAGTATGAGGTGAGATGACCAGAATCAGGGGTCATTTAGGGGATAATGTGGAAACCTAGTGCAGTGGAAATTCTCTGGAATTTTTTAGGGTGACCCTAGTGAAGATTCTAAATAATGGGGGATAGAGAGCCTAAATTGGCCATCTTTTGTAAACAGGCAAGGCTTCCAGTGGTCAGCAACCCAGCCACTGAACCTTTGACCCATAGCCTGCCCTGCCTGTGAGATTTGCTGGAGTAATGGTGGCTTAGAGCTTGCAACTAGTAGGTCCACTTAGAGTAGTCAACTAGTGAGGCCCACTCCAGAAGAGAGAGCCCATGACCAACATTGCTGTTACACTCATAGGTAAGTGTCCAGTCCAGTTTTTATCAGAGATGCTTTCTCCAGCAGCAGATGGAGGCAGATTCAGAGACCTACATTCAAACATTAGGTGGAGCTTGGAAACCACATGGGACTGTGGGTGTAAGGATTGCAGGAGCCAGAGGGGTCAAGGACACCAGGGGAACATAAACCATGGAATCAACTAAGCAGGGTTAATAGGGCCTCACAGAGACTGAAGCAGAAATCAGAGTCGACACCTGTCTACTTTAGACACTCTACATATATGTTTTGGTTGCTTAGCTTGGGGTTTTTGTCAGACTCCCAACAGGGGGATCAGGCTGTCTCTGACTCTTTTGCCTGCTCTTTGGACCCTTTTCCTCCTATTGGCTTCTTTCATCCTGTCTTGATATGAGGGTTTATGCCTAGTGTTAATGCATCATGTTATGTGTCCAGTTGATGTCCCTGGAAGGCCTGCTCTTTTCTGAAGGGAAACAGAAGAGGTGGATCTGGGGAGCATAGACGTTGGGGAGGAGCTGGGAAAGAAAGGAGGAGGAGAAGCTGGAGTTGAGATGTATTGTGTGATAGAAGAATAAATAAGAAAAAAATTATGCCTCACTTTTCAGCCAATCATGATTCCCTGAAATGTTCTTTATCCATTTCTCCAATCTTTCCTTCACTCTCTGTCCCTTTTCCTAGTGCCTATTTTCTCATCATAATGTCCCGTTATTTTTCTTCTGTATAATTATTTTTTTGTGGGATTGTTTCAGAGATATTTTTATGTTTCCTATTTTCTTACTTAGAATTCTTCTCAGAATGTTACTCTTTCTTTAGCTGGGGACTACAATATCTGTTGCTTTAGACTGATGATAGCTCCTAACCCTATCCTATCTTTGTTCATGTCAGTGCATATCTGTGCATTTCCAACTGGCTTTCTCTGGCCCCCAGCGCATGCAAAGAAGGTTGTTCTGACTTGAGACACAGCTTTAATGAATGACTGACAAACTTGCTCTCTGGGTTCTCCAGCTTTGTCACTTCTTGGTTTCAATGTAAACTTGGCCACCCTTTACATTTGCCCCAGAAACTGACCCTCCAGGGTCTGAATACTGAAATAGTCAGACATTTCTTGTTGACTTCTGCCTTCTTTTTGTTCAGATTCTCTTGACTCTCCTTTCTTCTTGCACATAATTATATAAAACCAAAACCTAATTGTTTAATGTTCTTCTCCATCGAATTCCAAACTGAATAGCATTTCATTTGTTTTGTTATGTATTATAGATAAGAGATTTACTTCCTGCTCAATACATAGCAAACAGCATTCTACTATAAACTTTCTTACAAGCATTGGATGAGTTTTAGAGTTTGTGTTAATTACTTTTTATCACTGTTATCAAAATCCTAACAGTGACAATTTTATGGAGGATGGAATCACTGAGCTCATGGTTCTAGGAGATTCAATCCAACAAGGCAGAGAAGTCATGACTGAACAAACTGTTCAAACCCTACTGGGATCGAAAGCAGAGATATGGGAAGTAGACAGCGTTTCCTTCCAGCATCCTCCATTTTCCTCCCAGTCCCCTCTTTGTATCAGAGTTCCCAGTCCACTAGATAGTGCCACCCACATTGAGTTTGCTTCTTCCACTTTAGTTTATCCTCTGGAAAGATCTATGAAGACATACATGTGTGTGTGTTGCTTTATTTCCCAGGTAATCCTCAATTCAATGAAACAGACAATGAAGATAAATCATCAGAGTCATGTGACTCAAATGTTCTTTTAACAAAATAACATGCATTATTTTCTAAATAATCCTTCCTTGTTCAGCCCTATCCTGCCAATCTGATAAGTGCTCAAGGTTCATCAATATTTCATTCTGAATTTCTATAATTACCAATAAATTTGAGTAGCTTCATAAGCTCTATAACTCATGGCCAGTTACTTTGCCTAATTCTCTGGTTGCATTTCACTCAGGGAATTCTTATATCATAGAAATATTTGAAACATAGTAAAGAGTCTCTCCCAAGCATATAAGTGGACAGTATGCTTTGAACAGAAATCATTAACTTTGATCAACCATTTAATTAACATGTCTCTGTAATCTGTTTTAAAAATGTCATTTTTAGTCACTTGCTCTTCTTGGACTTAAAGCTGCTCCCTTGTCATCCTATGTTACCTTTTAAGTCTTTTTCTTCTGAATTGTTGACTTTTGCAGTTTTGAAAGTACTGTTTGTTTATTGATTTAAAGGATTCCTGAATATTTGTTAACTTACATCCACACTGATTAGTTGCCTACAAATTATTAAAGGAAGAATACGTAATCAAAATAAATGGGAATTAACAGCAGTAGCCTAATTTGTTTTTAATGCTTCATTGAATACAATATTTAAATGACTCTTCCTCTCTGTTGTGAGGAAAGCACTAAATGACACTTCTGATTTCCCAAGTTTTGACCCCTGTTGTGAGGCGAATTGCTTCCTAGAGAAGGCCATGTTTTCTTTCACAAATTTGGAGATCTGGGATTGCATATTTGGCCAATTTACCTCTCTGTACTGCCTCAAATGCAGCATAATTTTTAAAGAATTCTTCTGAACTAAGTTGAAATCTGTACAAATTTATTTTTATGGGAGAAAACATATAAAATGACTAATTTTAGATAATCAAATTAGATCTAAAATATGGAATTTTATATAATTCTTCTTAGAATTTGTTTTATCAAATTCCATACTGTAACTATTTACCTTGTACTTAACATGTTTCAAAGGTAACACACACACTACTTATTTTTTAAATATCTCATCTGTTTCAATGAAAAATATACTTGTTTGATCTTTCCATTGGTTAATAAAGTTCCTTAAAATTAAAGTGCTGGAATGGTAGCACATGGTGGTAGGATAGAGAGGATAAGTAAATTAACTTTAAAAAGAAAAAGCAAAAAGTGTTACAATAAATAAAGATCCAAAAATCAAATCCTGATTAGCAAAAGATAAGGAAAGAAAGAGATTAGGCTGAGAAAACTCATCTGAAGAAATAATGGCTGAAAACTCAAAATATCTGGTGACATCAACCTCCAGTTCCAAGGGGTTGCATAATCACCAGTGCGGGTCAACCCGAGAAAAACATAAAATGTGTGGGAAGAAAACTTTTTAAAGTTATAGGTGTAACAAATATCTCAAAAGCAGTCACACAGATAATGCACTAGCTATAGCTAATTCATAAAGAATATACATAAACTTTTTATATGTAAGTCAATTCTCACTATTATAACTGGCAGGGTATTTGATAATTGTTCAATTGATACAACAGTCAACAGTCAATAGCATATCTATTTAAGCTATTCCTGTCATATAATGGAAGAGTAAGATAATCCACTACCTGCAATTAAACACTGGTGGGAGAAAGTTCTTCAAACATAAGGCAAACAACAAAGAAGAATCTTAGCTCATCAATAAAGCAAAATAATAAACAGAAACATAATTGTAGTTTGTAAAAATAGTTGTAAAAATAACAGATTTTTGTTATGAGTTTTACAAATCACAATAATTCTGAAGAAAACATTACATTTGGAATTCAAGACAATGGGCTGGGTAGTGACAGCACAGACTATAATCACAGCACTCAGGAGGTAGAGGCAGGTGATCATTATGAGTTCAAGGCAAGTCTGAACTGGAGAGTGAGTTCCAGGATAACAACTGCTATGCAGAGAAACCCTGTCTCAAAAAGGGAAAAGAAAGAAATGAAGGAAGAGAAAGAGGGAGGGAGGGAGGGAGGGGGAGGGAGGGAGGGAGGGAGGAAGGAAGGAAGGAAGGAAGGAGCAAGAAAAAACTAAAAACTAATCTCATGACACTATGAAGAGGCCACAAACTTAAAATACCACACTCGGGGCATATAGTTAAAGCAGTGCTGATAGGGAAATAGATAGTGTTAGATATTTCAGTAATGAGTATAAACTTCAAATTGATGATGTAAATTTCTACCCAAGGAAATCAGAAAGTTAAAATTAACCTAAAGCAAGTAGAAGGAAACCATAAAGATGAGAACATCAGAACTCATGGAAATTAACAACAGAAATGCTGCAGAGAATAGCAGTGAAGCAAAATGTTAAATAAAATATTAATAAAAAGGAAGCATATACTGTAAAAATTATTAATATAAAGTGAGAATTCACAATCAGCAATATCAGAAACACAAGTTGAGAATCACATTGCTGAAGACCAGTGGCTACTGAGAGCACAACAGTGGAATATTATTAACAATAAACTCTTGATTTTAATAACTTAAAAGAACTGGGCCAGTGTCTCAGAAAACAGTATTCAAACTCAACTAATATGAACTATGCTTTCAGAATAGCTCTATAATTTTCAGAAATATTGGGATCATACTTTAAAAGATTCACCCCCTACTCAAAATATAAAAGTCCACACCTGCTTCCTGGAGATTTTTGTTTTTGTTTAAATAGCCAATATAAATTATATGTAATTTTATTCAGAGAATAGGGAGAATTTAGCAGCACCTTGCAAGAGGCCAGCAGTACCCTTAGATCAAACCAGAAAAAGACAAAATTTAAAACAACCAAAAGACAAAAAATTATATCCAGTGAAATTAGATTACAACTCCTTAATGATGTATTAGAAACTCAAAAAGATGTGACATGAATTACACAGCAAGGCAAGATGGCATTTGTTACAGCTATGAGAAGCTGCACAATATTTTTTAAACTCATTGAAATCTACCATGTCAATAAGCTGAAGAGTGTAGCACCATATTTTCACTGCAGTTGACTCAAAATGAGATATATTCATGTGTGACATCCACTCAGGGTGAAAGCCTTCTGAAAGATAGAACTACAGTAAAAAATTTCTCAATTTGATGAATAGAGCCTACAAAAAGCCTACAGCTAACATTATGCTTCATTGTGAAAGACTCAATGGCCTCCCTACTAAGATTGAATACAGCAGAAAGATGTGTGTTCTCATTCTATTATTCACAATAGTGCTGGATATATGGCAGGGAAAATAGAAATCAAAGTATATAGAATATTAAGGACATATATATATATATATATATATATATATATATATATATGTGTGTGTGTGTGTGTGTGTGTGTGTGTGTGTGTGTGTGTGTGTATGTTTAAAGCACATTAAAATCCCATGTAAACTACAAAAGAATTGCAAAAAACAAAACCATTTCAGAACTAATGAGTGAGTCCTAACTATAAAACAAACTTGAACATTTCTCAAAATATCGTTATAAAGTTCACTGTAGGATCCAGGCATAGCTAACTCTTTTGTCTTGCTCTTAAGATGATGCTGCATGAAAGGAATTTTTGTTATAAAAGTTAAAGATATGTTCTGTGCTAAAATAATCACATGGAAAAAGCAGCCACAATCAGGAAAAACAATGACTCTTCTTGTACGTGAAGGCCTCTACAAACCCACAGAATGCACTACGAAAAGAAGTCACCAAAGAAATGTGCATTAAAATTACAGGGGGATATCAGCATGCATCTCTCAATCAAACATGTGATAAAATTGGACTAACCAACATATTGCTTTTTTGGAATATGAAAACGTCACAAACATCCTGAGAAGCACTTAAGTTGTTTTCTTTTTAAATTAACATGAAGGTATATACATTTCTGGAGTATCATGTGATGCTTCAATCAGTGTATACATTATATGATGTCAATTCACAGCAAACATATCTAAATCCTTAATCATTTTTCTGTTTTTTTTGTGGTGAAAATATTACAAATCCTCTCATCTAGTTTGGTAAAATACATCGCTATTTTCTCTGGTTATCCTGTTGTACAGAAGAATGTGAGAACTTCTTTCTCTGACCTCTCCATAATTATCTGTGTCCCAACTTTCTCTATCCCTTCCCACCTCCTCTCTGGTCAGATTCTGACAACCATTGTTTTTTTTTCTTAATACCTCTATGGAATCAACTTTTATGTAAATCAAGTCGATGATAATTTCTTAAAATTTAATCATTCAACAACTACACAATTCATTAGTTATAACCCTGCACTTTTACAGAAAGAAAGAGAAAGAGAGGAAGACACAAGAAACAAAGAAAGAAAAGTTGGTTTCAGACACCATAATTAATAGATGAATGCCCGTAGAAGCTTGATTTAACAGCTCAAATCTGCTGTCAATTCAGATGATATTTAAGTATGAGGTAGTTAAGAAACTCTAACAAGTACATACTATGAAACACTAGTGAGTTTCAAAGAAATGTTATTAATATTAAGCACCTAATAAGACTGCTCAAAATGTACCAAAGTTATGTACTGTTTAAGTCCCTTTGATGGCATGTTTGAAAAGGCAAAATTTTAGGTATGTAGGGCAGGTAGTAGCAGCTAGTTTTTGGAAAGAGTGGTGTACACGGAGCCAGGTGGAAAAACACTGTGTCTGGTTAGGAGAAATGTGCTTCTTGGGGAATTGAATGCTCTGTATCCTGGCTCTGAAGGTGAATATAGGAACTAACTCAGATTAGAAAACCATGCCAAGCAGTGTATGTGGAGATGGGTTGAAGAAAAATAAAGAGATCTGAGAAATCTGAGTGGACACTTGCTTTAACATCTACCAGTGTTACAGTTTTACAAAATAATATTATGTGATACCTAAAACTTTAGGTGGATCTCCAACTACCTCACTCAAAAATTTAGAAAAAAATAGAATAAAATCTGTTGCATCGGTGATCAATTCTTTTGTTGATGTTGCCCCAGTCTGACTGTTAGTATGCCAGAAAAATGATAATTGGTTTTCAGTCTTGCGGCTACTCTGGTTTTGCTGCTCTGGTTCCTGCTGGTCCCACAACTGAAGTTCTGGTTGAAACTCTCGGTTTGGAGAAGTCCCTGATGGGTGCAGAGCATAAGGTGAGTGATGAGCTAGTATGCAAAGACAGACTAACTCTGGGATATCTTTTAGTAGGATTTGGGGTTTGTCTCCAAAATTGGTGGGGCAGGAAGAAATAGGGCTTCTTGAGTTGAGAATCACAAATGTTAGTGGAATTATGCTGGAAGGAGAGCCTCAGCGGTGCAGCTGGTGCCTGACTTGGAGAGGAAGGAGATTCAGACCTACCTGATCCAAGAGTAAGGGCTATGGGGTCCCTGGAGGAAAACAGTTTTTGAGTTCACAGGGCATCACAAAGGAATGGAGACAGACTAGGAGGACTGACTGAGAGCAGCATTGGGGAAGTATTAAAGGTACCTGAGGTCCACGAGAGTAGGTCTAGCCCTAAGGGGATTAAGATGGAATGAGAAGAAGGTTTGGGTTGAGCAATAATGGCAGGTCTAAGAGAATCCTAGCAAGAATATAGAAGGGTATCCAACCTCAGTTCCAGATGATTGTGGCAGCTTTGATGTCTGTGATAAAAAGTAGTTTTGTCTTGGAATTAGGACAAAATTTCAAACAATTTCCAAGATGCCCTAAATAGCCTTCTGCCATTTGGCACTACATATTTATGTAATGACAAATGCTCAGCATTGACAATTATGAAATCAAATAGCTATTATCTCTGAAAATGATTGAAGGTGATGTACCTCCTCAAGTATCAAATATTCAGCTTAAACTTGACCCTATATGTAAAAATAAATAAGCACATCCATCTCATTAGTAAGGAAATTTGCTTTCGTCCTTAATAAGTGGTAAAACTATTATAAACCCCAAAACTATATACCAATTATATATGGGTTGTTGATTTCTCAGGCAGAAAGGGACTGTGAGTGGGTAAAGTTTAAGATGTCCTAGCATGAGGGCTTCCTTCTCTGAGTCTCTTTGGTGGATGGCAAGCCTAGGCAGCAGGCTTTACTGTGTTCCCCAGACACGGGGTCCTGGCAATCACCCTGATGTTCTGTAACTATAGCAATACCTCTAGCAAAGCCTCCTAGGGATCTTGCCTGTATCTGCAGAGCTATAGAGACTCTAGAGAGAAAGGAGAAAGTGCTTACCTCAGCAATCCACTGCTCCAGTTAGAATAAACACCACATACGAGGATGGTAGTATGTGTTTTACATGCATCGTATTACATACCCTCAGTAATATTGTGAGGTACATAGTCTCATTTTTCAGGCAAGGAAGCCAAGGCTCAGAAGGTGTGTACAGCTAGAAAAACAGAAAATCGTTCTGCTTCAATGCAAGGCCAGCCTCAGAGCCAGCAAGAATTCCTCCCAGCATGAGATCTTCAAGGGAAGATAAACTCTGCACATTCCATCATTGTGTACAAAAAACCTCTTAGGAGAAAAGACTTATTTTGGCTCAGATTTTAGTCCATCTTGTTGGAAAAGGCATGGCACAGGTTGACTGGCTCTGTGTATGTCTATTGGTATAAGGCTGTGGCTTTTTCACATTGTACGGGCTAGGAAGCAGAGCCTATGGCTATACAGGCTGTAGGTATAGCCCTCAACGTTTACCTCTACTGACCTACTTCCACTAACTACTGAACCACCTACGGGCTACCCAATATGCAAATAGGGCCACAAGTTGAGGACAGAGAATTCAACCAAACCATAAGGAAGGCTTGTAGAGAAAGGTACAGCAGGCTGTAGGCATCACACTTTCTACTGATGAAAGAAATTTTCCTTTAAAAAGGTGCTTTAGGAAGGCACCACACTGAGTTGATCCCCAAAGCTATTAGAATCCTAAGAATTCATCAACTTAGTCTATTACCCATTACTCAATCTGTGTTATTACAGAAAATGTTGTTTCTCAGACATTATCAGTTCTTGACATCAAACCCAAGGGCAGAGACAGTGAATCAAGATTTAAGAATATCAGAAGGAAGATATAAACTAAAACTGGATTTATGGACAGAAGAGGGAAAGTCCGAGAGAAGAATACAGAGAATCCCCAAAGGCACCTGGTACCTGACAGCTTTATGCTATACTGTAAGTTAATATAATGGAGTCTAGAGGGTTCTAAAGTGCTCTTATTAAAATATTCATGAATAATAAAATCATCCTCATTTCAACTGTTCACATATCCCATTCAAGTTAATTTATGGCTTTCCAATGGGAAGCATGTCAGGACTGGTAGATGGTGAAGTAATTTAAAAGCAACTGTTTATTTATGTTGCTTAACCTTCAAATAATTTTTATTTTGTGAGAACTAAAAACTACTGATGAGTAAATAGGGAGAGGTAGACATTAATGAAGGCCTGAAATACCACTCAGAGTGGTCATATTCTAGTTAACACTTTACAAGTCAACTCAGCTTCAAGAGAGGTAGCTTCACAGAACAATATTTTGTCAATTTTAGACTGGAAATTGTATTTTTAGCAAGAAAATGCTAGCACTGTCAAAATGGCCCAGGATTTCCATTTTGGCAGCACCCACCCACCAATCTCCCCTGCAAAAGATCTACATTAGTCTATTATTATATATATATAATATAATCCTGTAAAAGGAAACAAAAGCTTTCCTTTTGCTTCTCAGGTAGAATAATATCATGCCAAATCACGAAGTTCTATTCGTTTCATGAGATTGTCTTATAGGATGAAACTGAATAGTGAATGACCAGTTAGTCTCATTCTGAGTTTGCATCCTCACTACAGAAGATAAACTCCAACACATCGTAAAACCACAAACTGCCTAACATAATAAATTTCTTTTCCAGATAGCATTTTCTTTAATCTACTTACTTTTCCCATCATTCATCCATGGAATTTTACATTATTTTTATATTGCCTACAATGAGACAGTCACACTTTATAACTAAACAATTTTTTGCTTTGGACAAATCTATTAACAGACCAAAAAAGAAAAACTCCTGGCTTGATGTTGGTCATTATTTATCCTCTTGAAAAAAAACACAAGTGAGTTTCAACCCAGACCCTGTTTTATTTGACTTTATATCCTTTGTCCATTTATATTCTTTGTCAATTTTATTTTACATGCTATAGATTTTAGACTGAAAAGACACATAAACAGAGATATTGTTGAGGAAGAGAGAGAGAGAAAGAAAACATTCCTTCAAAATTAATATGTATTATTTTTTCCATGTCAAAAAATTGCAAAATTATTTTCCCCAAATCCCAAAGACATTTATTTAAATTTTCATTTGCCCTTGACAACTCCTTCATTGGTCTGTCTAAAAGCCTTTCCCGGTAAATTATTTAACAAATGCATACCTCCAACATAAGTATATGCAGGCCACCAAATGTAAGTAGGTTTGTATATATTCAAATCTGGACATTGCATATGCATGTCATAGCTTAGAAATTCATCCCATTTCCAAAATGCAGCTCATTTCATACTTATTTTCAGTTAATAACAACACACATATTTTTTCATCCAAAGCCAAACAAAGCAGAAAGTCAATAAATTTAGGGTTCCCTGCTCTAGTCCAAAAAAAATTATCCCGTGAAAGATGGCAATGAGGTTTTACTTCTCTAGAGAAAGAAACCAATCTCCAAAATAATATCCCAGGAAATAGCTTTTCTCTAAGATTTCCTTCTTTAGTTTTAAAAAGGGAAAGGAATACAAATAGAGAAGGAGCCTGAGCAAGTTAAATGGTAAAAATCTGCCAAATAAGCCGCACTTGCCTTTTTTCATTTTGAAAAGAAAAATAGCCCCATCCAATTTTGTAAATGCTACAGAATATTATGGAAGACATTCACCCTCATTTCCCCCTGAATTCATTTAATGTCTTTTCTAAACCTTACTAATTACCTGCAGAATAATATAGCTATAGCCACAAATAGAAGTATTTTTAGTAAACATGAAAGGAGAAACGTTTAAATCAAAATAACTGAATTTGTGAATTTGAGAGAAATGCAAGGCTCTATTAACTTCCTCTCATATTAACTTACATTGGGAAGACCAAATTTAACTAAAATATGAACATTTCTCATAGACAGCTCATGCCATGTTTATGTCTGAGAACAACAGTGGAGGAATTTGTGCTTTGTTTTGCCTTTACTACCTTTGAGACAGTCTTCTGTGTCATTCAGGCTGTCCTGAAACTCACTATGTAGCCCAAGCTAGCATCAAACTCAAGAGAAACCTCCTATGTCAGTCACTTGATTTTTAAAATTAGAGGCATGCACCACCACACCTAGCAAATTATACAAATATTGCCACAAAAAACTTTATTTGTTTGAAACTTTTCTTAATGATGAGAGAAGAGGAGGACTTTCAGTTCTTTGGCACAGGAACACTAAAATTTTCAGACATACCAAATCTTCCTAACTATGTACAAATATGAAAATGTGTTTTTAATAGTTCTATGATTAGCATCTTCTGGCTTTTAAAGAGAGAAAACTTGAATTCAGGATTAGAGTCTTACCTTAGTAACAAAGGACATTATTCAACATTGTAGAATTGGTTTGTTCTCTATAGAGCAATCTTACCAGAGGCTGGAACATAAAATACTAGAACCATGTAAAGCACTTGACACAGCCATTTGTGTTCAATAAACATGTTCATTTATCATCACTTGGTGCCATTGTGGTTATCAAGGTCCTGGAATTCTCCTGTCAAATACATGAAAAAAATTTTTGAATGTTGACCAAATATTGTACTTCTGGACAGACTAAACCAGAGAGAGCATCAAGGCAGAGAACAAGGAACATAGTACTCTTCCATCATGCCACACACAGAATCTTGTTGGCCCTCACAACGACTATGAAAAGTAGGCACAAATGCTGTTACCAACATAAATAAATACAAATAAAAATGCCCAAGTCACTCAGAAAGGGGCAGAGTTTGCCCCCTTTAATCATAACTCCATTTTCAAGCCCTATTGACTTTCTTTTCTAAATTTTACAAACACATGGGTTAAATCAGAAGACTGAGCCCTCATATCCTCCTTTCCATCTGATTTACAGGCATGCAACCATTAGTAAAACAAGACAAAACAAAAGCCCTCACCCCAGGGTTTGTCTTCTTAGACTGGCTATGCTTACCTCTCAACTCATCCCTCTGACAAACTCAGGTATCTGGATAACTTAAAGATCCCCCAAGTTTCTATTCATTTCACACACTCCTTAGAGGAACTTTATTATATCACCCTGTAGAAGGCATTTGAATGATAGCTGCATAAGTGGCTGGCAGAAGGGTAGGAAGAATTGGGCAGTAGGGTGTGTCCTTCTTGATCCTATGCTTTTAATAAAAGAACATGGGAAGAGACATTTGAATGTACACAAGAAAATTAAAGTAAGAGTGGACAGACATAAATTATCATTATGCCATAATTGCAGAAATAAATATTTAACAGGAAAACCTTTGAAAAGGATGAGTTTTGCCGTAGAGCAATTGAAGCACACCAAATGCTAATGTTAGCCTGCAACACTATGTAACAGAATCATGGTTATTAATTATCACTTATTTCAAACTCCTACGTAGAAGCAAAATCAAGTGCTTCTAAGATAGAATCCTAAGGCCATTTGAAGCAAAACTACTCTCCATAATTCACTGATTAAATTGTGTGTCCCTGATCATCACTTCAGAGTGCACTGTTATTCATGCATAAAGATCAACATTCATGATTTATCTCTCTTCATCTATAAACTCAACTGATCTGGAATCCAGTCTTGAGATAACACAAATCTTAAATGGGACCAGTTGACAGGCCCATACCATTTTTCATAGTCCTCAAGGTTTGGTTATTTTTACTTGAGCTTCAACCTAAAAGACTAGTAATAATGATGATGATGATGATGATGATGATGATGATAATAATAATGATGATGATGGGAATGAATTTTAAATCTCAAGAAAAACTGTAACTAGCTGCTGAAGCATTGTGCTGTGGTTGCTGCAGTCTGCAGGGAAGTGAATTCTGCAAAGTGTCATAGTCATGAAGCAATTTCCACCCAAAACTTTGCTCTCAGCTCTCATCAGATTATTATTCTCTCTATGTGGCATATTTCCTAACTATACCACATATCACCATTGTCCAAAAGATTTTCATTCAAAAGACCTTTATTTGCATCAGAGTGATTTCCTTAATTTTTGTTATCATTTCTTTGTCTTTGCAATCACTGCATTCCTTGATATGTACCTTGGGCTTGGTTTTCTTACTTCCATAAACAGCATCAGGGGAAAATAATGTAAAACAAAGTTTCATCCGGGGTCAGTGAGGATTTGAAATTTTATTTATTATTGTAATCACAAAGCAGAATTGCCTCTTTTAAATTACACTCATAAATTGTCAACTATGGCTGGTTAGTGTACCAGTACAAAGGTGGACTGTGAATTACCTTTAAAAGAGGCCAGGATTCTGTAAATTCAGTGTCACATGTGGGCAGCTAATCACTCCCTGGAATACCTATGAAGTCCTGGAAAGGAGTGCAATCCACCCAACAGGATGCCAGAATATCCCCCTTATAAATATCAGTATACATTCTGAAATGTATCTAGTGAATACTAGACCAGTTAATTTCCACTGTTAACCAGGTCCAAGGGCTCACAAACACCTTTTTAGGAAACCAAGAAAATGGACCAAATAATGATAATTACATAGATTTGGCATAGGATATCATAGCTGTCCTTCTAAGGTAAATGAAAAAGATAAAACCTATGGGCACATGCATATGTTTTTAATTTCTTCATAAACTGTCACATATGTATTTGTTTTCAGAGGAGCAAACTGAAATTAACTTGTTGAATATATCAAGAGATTGTTTAAATCTGTTTCCCTACCGTTGTTCATGAAGACTATTAGGCCAAGAACTCACTATCCATCCTGCAAAGAGACTGACCTTTAGGTGTGTAGCTATTTCCAAATAAGAATAACACTTCAGTAAGTAGAGAAAAACAATCCATGAAGCCATGGATGCTAGCTCCAAAATTAAGTTTTCCAGTAGAAAGCTAGCCAAAGTCAAGAGTAAAGGACACACTACACAGGAAAAAGTATTTGCAATTCATAAACAAAGAAATTCCATCCAAAATACAAAATGTCCTCCAAGTAAATAAAAAAATAAAAGCATACTTACTTTCAATGGGATTGAAAAGAATATTTCGTAAAATAAGATAAACTCAAATGTTTAATACATAATTTTTGTTCCTTTAGGGCTGAAGGGCTCCAAGTGGGGAGTATTTACTGCTCTTACAGAATGTAAAAGCTTGGTCCTATCATCACAGCTATCTGTAACTACACCTCCAAAGGATATGACACTCTCTTCTGCTCTTCTGGCTTTCCTTAGGTACCAACACTCATGTGCACATATACCTACAACTAATTTAAAGCATGATACTTTTAAAAATAGTTATGTCATTATCACCTCAAATTAAATATTAAAGCAGTAATAAAACAATCAAAAGACAACATTCACTAATCTGGCTAAAGTGGCCAAAATGGTCACTTTTTATAACATGTGGAAGAACAAAGGACTATTAGTTTTGGGTGGTGGGGACATAAATTTCATTTTGAAAAACAAATCTGCATTAGTAAAATAGATAATATGTTTACACTAAGGAACAGACATAGATATACATCCTACAGAAATTTCTGTATTTTTGTGCCAAGACACAGACACTAGGAAGTCAGTAGCTGCCATGGAAGATGCCAGAATCAAGCTGGCTAGCTCAAATGTCCAACCAAATAGTGGTGCTATATAGTTTGTAGCTTGCTCACTTATGAAATCTTATATCACAGGGTAAGGACTCGAGGTGGAACTAGAACTGATGAAGTCAGAGTACATATTGGAAACATTTGTTATTTGGAATAACTTTGGCTATAAGCAAAAAGTCAACATGCCTCATACTAACAATCCAAGCATACCTGATCCAATAATTTCAGTGAGAATTGGGTACATTCTAGAAATGATGTGTTTTTCAAAAGAATAAAACCACATGAATCCTTACCATGTTTTCCATCTAATAATATTCACGAACTAGGAAAAATCAGGTTTGCTTGTTCAGGGAAGCATATTGACCAGGAAAATGAAAAACAGGCACTAGGAAATAATTCTAATAGATGTATAGTAGCAGCTACTTAGATAGAAGGGAGGAGCTTGTTATTAGGAGTTAAGTACAAATACCATATAACATACATAGTAAGGAAATGAGTTTTGATGAATTTTTAATGCTGCAACAAAATAAACAAGATAATCAACATATAAAGAGAAACACTTAGTCTGATTTATGCTCTCAAAAGTTTCATTATGTGGTGAGTTGGTATATATTGCTTTTGCTCTTGTGGCGAGTTTCCATTCATGGTAGAACAATCTTCTTAACTTATGACAGCTGAGAAGCAAGGTAAGAGACAGAAGACAGCTGGATTCCCAAAATCTCTTTTGATGTCATGATCCTGATGTCCTAAGCCCTTTCATTACATCCTACCCCATTAAAAGGTGTCACCACATGCCCTTAATGCTACTCTTGGTGCATTAGTTCTCTGTTACTGACAAAACATTGGCTAAGACCAGTTTGAGGCAAGAAGGGTTTATAGGCAAAACCCAACCCAACAATGTGAAAAGCTCTTTATGTGACATGTGGAACTAACTCCTGATTTTCTGGGTCTAAACTTCTTGGCCAGTTCCATTTCTCTGGGTCTGCCATAAACAACATATAGCTTGTCTCTTGGACTCAGACCACTTCCACTCCTGACCTGCAACTTTCCTTGCTGTTTACCCCCTTTGTCCTGGCTACTCCTGTCTACTGAGCTCTCCACTACAAGTTATATAATACCTTCACCAACAGCTGCTCCTAGGCATTCATTCACTGAGTCAAGTCTCAGCTGATCTCCATGTCCTCTTCAAGCCTGAGGTCTTGACTGCAACTGAGGCTGCATTTTCATCAATATCCTCTTTCTGCCTTTCTTTAGGGAGGGAGACTTTGATCCTGACACCCAGTGCCAAACCTGAGCTGCTTTCCATGACCCCTTGATGACTTCAAAAACATTATCTTATGTGAGATTCTTGTGCATAACTTACCAAGTTCTACCATCAGCTTTAGATGCAGCTTCGTTCCACACCTGGGCTCACAGCCTCTTTGTGCTAACCCTGAGGAAATAATTCCCAGAATCTTTCACCTGGATGATATTGGTCTCCTATAAATCACATTTAATTCATTAGCCCAAGCTAGCCAGAAACCACAAATTCTCAATTAAAATGTATCACACAAATGATCCAATAGAGTCCTAGCTTCCCTCTGAACTTTACAATTCATCCTCCATTTTTCACATAGAACTCAGAACTGTCCTCTAAGTTACTAACAGTGTAATAAGCACCAAGCCCTTAGTGGCTTTTACAACCTGAATTCTCCACCTTCCTGCAACAAGACAGTCCAAGGCATAAAACTCACATGGTCAGATCCATCATAGAAACACCCACTCTCTGATACCAATTTTTATGTTAGTTTTCTTCACTGTTGCTATGACAAACTACTGACCAAATGCAGATAAACTGACACTTCCAAGTTAGGGTCCATCATTCTTGAAGGAAGTCAGGGAAGGAGCTCAAGCAGGGACTGAAGCAGAAAACGAAGGAGAAACCTCCTTACTAGCTTCCTCTTCAGATCACACTCAGATTGATTCATTAGGTTAAATTCACCTGCACAGGGATGGTCCTGCCCATCATGGGCTTGGGCATCAATTAGCCATCTAAAACAGTTTCTCATGGATATAGCCATGAGCCGTATTGATGCAGGAAATTTTTCATTTGAGATTCCCTCTTTTCAGGTGACTGCAGTTTTTGTCAAATTTAAAGTAAAAACTAACCTTCAACAAATGGGACTTTGGTGTAAATTCCAGATCCAGAATGTATCACAGAACATTTGTGGCTCTGAGAAATAACCTTTTCTTTGCTTGGTGGGTGCAATTGCTTAAAGAAATTACACAGCCATTCTCAGACTTGTTCTTGTGGGTTTTGAGTTGTTTTCTGTACAATAAAAATGTTTTATTATAAAAACAAGTAAAATTAAGGAATTAAAAACAGTGTCTTTTACATGGATAGGCTTGGTTTCTTCTAGTCCTGGAAGAGATATTCTTTGAATCTACTATTGTCTGGGCAACATTTGTTTTGTACACTCACCTTAGTCTATGTGTTTGCTGTCATGCTATCTGTGCACAGTTACTCCAGAGGTAATGTTTGAAGTTCTTAGCAAATTCATGAGCTAGACTATAGATGAAGTGAACACCAAGAAAGCCAGTTGTACCACTTCAACAGTGCCTAATGATAATGTAACTTGACTAAT
Source organism: Cricetulus griseus (assembly GCF_003668045.3). Lineage (NCBI taxonomy): Eukaryota > Metazoa > Chordata > Mammalia > Rodentia > Cricetidae > Cricetulus > Cricetulus griseus. Next base: position 41,175,505 of record NC_048601.1, read on the forward strand.
TATGAAACCCAAACCAATATGTTCTTTCCGGACTCAATCCCATTTGGCAGTGTCACTTGAAACTGAATGATATACAGGTTTTTAATCCCTTAGGTAAAAGAAGCAATGACTCTCCCTTGCTCAGATTGCTTTGTGTGGATACAGCCGGTAAATTAGAGTCTACTATGAGAGACATGTGTCCTAAAGACTTAAGTCCAAAATAGAATACTGTTGAGAAAATTGAGTTAATTAGAAATGAAATTTAAGTGAGTGACATATTTTAGGTATAAAACAACATATTAACACTCCATTCAAAACAAATAGAGCCACTTGTTTAAAACCTGGGTAAGAAGAAAGGAAAAAATAAAAGGGTGAGTATCCCAGGCTTAATAAGTAACACAGGGGCTGTCTCCTTGGTTAAGGCTCAGTGGGTAAAGGGATTCCTGCACATGCATAAGGACTTGAGTGTGGCCCTCCAGCACTCACAAAACAAAGGAATGACTTGTGATCTTGCCTTAGGGAGATGGACACAGGTGGGTCTTTGGAATTCAACTGCCAACCAGTCTTTCCAAAGGGGAAAACTCTAAATTCAGTGAGAGACCCCATCTCAAAGATAACATGGAGAGTAAGACATAGGCCAAGACACACAACATTTACTTCTGGCATATATATATATATATAATATATATATATATATATATATATATATATACACATGTGCACATACAGTAAAACACACATCCAACATTCAAAAATGATTACCTCCACATGCAACGCGTGCATGCACACACACACACACACACAAACACATGCACCCAAAAGTAATATAAAATCATAGAGGTTATCTCCAAAATTATAAATAAGGTGGGACTCATTTTTCCATTTCACAAACCATAATGTCTTAAAGGAATTTATAGAAAATTTAATGTATGAAAGGAAGATCCCCTCAATTGTTGCTAGAAACAAGCAGGTACCCCAAAGATCAATCTCCCCAATGTATTTGCCCTTGCTCAGAGTAAGAATTTAGTAATGGCACTGTTCTTCATTGACTTAGTAATTCACAAAAAGACCGACAAATCAAGAATGTTCAACATAGCTCATAAGTAGAAATATGCCAGGAATGTAATTAGATGGTTCAAGTGAAAGATGGCAACAAAATCTAATAACTATCAAATCTCTTATGTTTAACTGTTCTGAAGGCAATCTGTGAGATTCTATTCTTTCTAGGCATTACTTCTGTCTAGATTTGTATTCTCTTTTGTGGACCTTGGAGAATGACTATTCTACTGCCACAATACCTTTATTTCATTAAGTCTTTGGCTACACTAATTAATGTATCTTAACATCTGGTTTTCCTGATGGATTTAGAAATCTATTTTCACTTTATATACAATAACCTTGCTTTTCTTGTTCAATAGGAAAATTATTTTTCACTTTACAAGCTCTCAGAGATATTTGGAGAAGTGGGACTCATTTATCATCTAATCTTTATAACTCCATGTAGGAGTCTCTGCAAACATGAAGGCCAGTGGAGTGACAATCCATGTAATGTAAGAAGGAAGTCCAATTCAACACTACCCAGTAGCCATTGTTGATTCAAACAGTATGCATCTGATAGTTTATTTTAGGCATATTAAAGTACAGCTTAACTTTGGAAAAAAGTTTCCTGGTAGTAAGTATCTCAACCCTGTGTGTACAACAAAGCTTCAGGCATGATCACATTGAAACTCTTATCAAAGTATATGTGACCACTTCCATAATGATGGGTTCTATTGACTGAGAAATAATGCTAAAGATAAGGGTCTTATGATGAAGGATGTCTTCTGTATGCTATGACTTGATGTTTCTCTTATTGGTTGATGAATAAAGTTGTCTTGGCCAATGGACAGGCAGAATTCAGCTAGGTGGGAATTCTGAACAAAGAAACGGGGAGAAGGAAGACAGAGTCAGCAGATGCCATGTAGCCTCCAGGGAGGTAGGGCACCAGCACATGATCTAGGTAAGTCAAGATTATGTAGAGATATACTGATTCATAGAAATTCGTTAGCAATCAAGAGATAGCTATCCAGTAAGACGCATAAGACATTTGCTACACAATTGTAACTGGTAGTAAGTCTCAGAGTGGTGATTTCATTAAGCTATTGCAGGATCCGGTGGGTGAAGAGAAAATAAGTCCAGTGATTCCTAGATAGATGGAGAAAATCTCTTTCTACAGGCCTGAGATAAGCATAGGGATGCAGGGGCAGGGAAAGACAGATGTGGCCTATATGTACCTATAATGCAGAGTTCACGAGGCTATCAAACACAGGCATTCCTTGCCTTCTGCACAGAAAACAAGTTGTATATGTCTATCTTTGAAGAGACAACACTGTATGCTTAACATTCCTGGTTTCCAGAGTGATTATCTGTGAGCACAAGGCACTCTACAACTTTACTCAGAGAAAGATATTAGGATATTTAGTGGTCATTTGGATGATTTGCCCAGCATTTAAAATACATGGATATCACAGCTGTATATATTGCATACACTTGTCTTTTTCTTATATTCCTAAATATTCAAGAAAAGCTACTAAGTCTATGATTGTATTTGTAATTTTCTTTCAAGTCTCAAAGAATTTGAGATTTTTATTGCAGATAAAATCATAGTCTTGCTTTTATACAGTGGTTGTAGCCAGGCAGTTCACATGCATAAATTTCTAGTTTTTTTATACAGTGGCTATCATATACATCTCAGTAGACAATTCTGATTCCTTAGGAAAAGGAGAGAATGTAAACAAAAGGAGAGAATTCTGAGGAGCTAGATGATTGAAAGTGAAACATATGGCCTTGGGTCTCTTCCATATGAATTTCATTGACCAGCATTCATTGTCTGAGCGCTGAAGGTAGTGCATGCTACTAGAAATAAAAAAATCTGCACATCAAGATTCCAGAAAGAAAAGCAAAGACAAGTGTTTAATTATGTGCAAAGTGCTCTCTTCTTCTGGAAGGTACAAGGATGCAACAGACATCTGCATTGCTGTTTGTGAGAAAAGAAGCTGCTAATATACAATTTAGATGCAGTTGTTTCTCTGGATGGAAATTCACTTTCAATTTCTTAAGAGTTGCAGTTTTCGGGAAATTATAATGGAATTGACTGTCAGCAGCTGTGTGAACTTCCTACCTAGCATTAGCTAATGAAAGGAGAGTATAGAAATAGGTGTGGCTTTATCATGATACTACATAAAAGAGAAAGCTATGGCAATGGACTAGAAGATAGGAGTGGCAGAAGGGAATGCTTGTTGTATCAGTGGATTTCTTTAAAAGACCTATTTTTTTTATGTATATGGGTATTCAACTGCATGTATATATGTGATCACATGCTTGCCAGGTACCCTCTCAGGACAGAGATGATATTAAATTCTCTATCAGTGGAGTTGAATGCAGTGAGTTGCTATATGGGTTCTGGGAATCAAACCTGGGTCCTCTGTTTTGGAGGTAGCAGGTAAGTCCATTACTTTTCTAGTGGATATTGGTAGCTAGATATTCTGTTTTAATCTCTCACTCAGGTCCCACAGTTCCCTTGCCAATTTCTGTCATGGTGGTGGAGTTGATTCCTTCCTTCCCACCTAAGACTCTGTCAATCCCCACATTCTTGCAGAGGGATTATTCTCATATGCTTTTGTAGTCATACCCACCTGCCCTGTACCTTTACTTGGTCATGATATTCTCAGCTGCTTTGGGGACACACTCATCTTGGCCCCTGCACTCTGCTGACTCCTACCTTCTTTTCCCCTTAACAAACTGACTGGTTCCTACCCCAGACCATCCTCTCCCTACCCTCCCAAATCTAGCAGATCCCCAAATATGGAATATCTCCACTCTGTTGTTTGCTACTCACCACAAGCCAATCCCAGTTCACCTTAAGGACCCCCTCCTCCTTCCCTGCCAGACCCCAATTTCCTATTGCTGAAACCCTCTGCTGAGGTCTCAAGCCCAGAATTACCCTCCTTCTATCTCAGGGACTTTTAATTCCTATCTGCCTGCCCTGCAACACGCCCCCATTCTTGAAGTGCATAAGCTCTCTGCTGCTTACCTTTTGGTTCAAGACTTTTGCCTCATAAATGAAGTAGTTATTCCAGTTCATCCAGTGGTTAATAACCCATACATACTTCTGTCTAACATCGCTTCTGCAACCTCCCACTTTACTGTCCCAGACCTGAAAGACAGCTTTTTCACTGTCCCTTTATACCCTGACTCACATTTCCTCTTTGACTTCATCTGGGAGAACCCTGACACCCAGTCTACCAGAGAGCTTACATGAACTCTTCTCCCTCAGGGTTTCCAGGACAGTCCTCTTTGGCCAAGCCTTGGTTCCAGATCCTTCCACCTTTGAGCCCTGTCCTAGCACACTGCTGCAATATGTAGATGATCTCCTTCTCTGCAGTCACTCTCTGACTCTGCCCAGTGAGCCAACTCTTTACTCCTGAACTTCCTAGGCTCTCTTGAATATCGTGTTTCCCCACCTAAGGCTTGGCTATGCTCTCCCACTGTGGTGTATCTGGATATTCAACTCAGTCTGGAGTGTAAGACCCTTACCTCTGACAGAGTCCAAGGCCTGTGGGATTTACAGCCCCCAACCACAGCAGACCAGATTCCTTCAATTTTGGGACTGATGGGATTCTTCTGTCACTGGATCCCTAACTTTGCCATTACAATCAAACCCCTGTACCAGACAGCCAGAGAGACCTCCTGGGTCTTCTCACCCACCTGGCCATGTAAACTACCACTTCACTTTACTGTAAGATACCCTTTAAACCACCCCTGCCCTAGCTCTTCCATAACTCACTTAACCTTATCACCTTTACACAGATGAACTTTTGGGAGTGATCACTGTGGTTTTAGTCCAGTCATTTGGGCCATTGCTTTTCTGTCCAAACAACTTCTGTGGATAGCAGGCATGCTTGAAAGCCATAACAGCAGCAGATGAACTCACCAGCAATGTGTAGCACAAATAATAAAAAACCAGAAACAGATATTTGGGTTCAAGCTCAAGATCAGCAAAACAAAGCAGCCAGTCAGTAGCTCTTACCTCTACCTCAGAAAGAATGGGTTGATACTGTCACCACAAGCTCTCCACCAAGCCGACACCTGCCTCTCTCAATGTGGCTGGAGAACAAATCTTCACCTGATACCCTTGGCTTTTTTATACATCCCTAGTGCAGGGATTAAAGGCATTTGATCCCATGTGCTGACATCACCTTTTGGGGAACTGTTACTCTTTAGGACTGGATCAATTTCGAGTCACTCATTGTAGCCTTAAAATAGCAGAGATCTGTCTACTTCTCTCTCTCAAGTGATGGGATTAAAGGCGTGTACCATCACTGCCTGGCTCTATGGCTTGTGGCTAGCTTTGCTTTCTAAACTCTCAAACAAGCTTTATTAAATCATAAATAATATATCACCACAGGGAGGTTCTCAAGATCACTCTGTTACAGCCAGTCATGATATACTCCACCCACTGCCTCTCAGACCTCCTGAGTCATTCTTCTCTCTCCTTCCTTGGACCTTCATGAGTCCAAGTCTTTTATTTATAATTTCTATAAATTACCCCTAAATTACCTTGTCCTCCAGCCCTTCCATAAACCTTTCCACTCTCCTTCTTGTCCCTTCCTCCTCTGGTATGTCTCACTCCTGCCAGGAGGCTGTGGAGACTTTTCACCAACCCCCGACCGTGTTTCCTAGACCAACCCCTCACAAACCCCCAATTCACACTCTTTGTTGATTGAAGCTCTCTTATAGACAGATCAGGAAGTCATCGGGCAGCTTATGCAGTTGTCAATTCTACTAAAATCGTTGAAGTGACCCCTCCTGCCAATAGGAACTTCTTCACAAAAGTCTGAATTAATTGCCTTGACTAGAGTGCTACATATAGCCAAGAGTCAACAGGCTAGCATCTTTACTAACTCTAAATAGTCCTTTTTAATGGCCCATACCCATTGCTCACTACCAAGAGCACTTCCATAATTAATGGACCCCATATAGCCAAGCTCTTGGAGGCCCTCCAGCTCTCTGCTGGGGACACCAGTGACCTTAGCCAATGCCAGGGCTGACTCAGTAGCCCTGAGACTGGGCACTAGCTCTGGATCAACAGAACATATTTTAGTTTTGACATCCTCTTATCAGCCCTGTTACCAACCTGAGGAGAGGGATGAACTCCTGAAACAAGGAGACACACAGACCAAGCATAGATGGTTCTACTTAAATAACCACCTCATCCTCCCTCAGAACCCAGCACTGTCCATCATTCCAGACATCCACCAGACCTTACAAGTAGACCCCAAAGCTTTGTTACATTTCTTAGAGCCTCTGTTTGATCCCACCTATCTTTGAGGTCATATTTTAAAGGTTCACTTCTCCTGCTAGATATATGCTAAGGCTAATCTGCAGAGGGCCCTCCAGATTATTCATCCTATACATCAGCTTCAAGGATACCAACCCGGTAAGGACTGACAAGTTGACTTGAGCCACATGCCCACTCATAAAAAGCTACATTATCTTCAAACTCTTGCTGACACTTTTACAGGAAGGATAGAAGCACTTCTCACCTCCAGGGAACCAGCAGATATGGAGGTTTATGTACTACCAGACCACTTCATCCCTTGGTTGGGCATCCCACAGACCATACAAACAGACAATTGTCCAGCCTTCATTTCTAGGGTCATTGAACTCATGTCAAACCTCTCACCATTTCCTGGAAGCTTCACATCCCTTAACATCCCAAATCCAGGGGCCAACGACTTATCAAACAACCACTCACCAACTCTCCATTGAACTCAGGTTATTTTGGCCCTCCCTTCTTCCCACTGCCCTTACCCACACACAAGCCATCCTGAATTCTCATATAGGCCTAAGTACTTTTGAGCTCCTTTACTGAAGGCCCTTCTTTCTCAAGCATTACCCCTAGGCTCAAACTCCTCCACTGGCTGGGTACCTATCCTCCCTCTCCCTTCTGATGTTTCTTCTCTGTTCACATGCTAACAGCCATCTCCGTGCCCCTACTCCAATGGATCCAATTGCCCGGAGCCTTCCCCACTCTCCCGGGGAGACTGGGCTCTCCTCAAACAGCTAGCTCCTAAGTCTCTAGAACCATGATAGACAGAACCCTACACCATGACTCTCACCACAACTTCAGCTGCCAAGCTCCTGGGACATCATTGCTAGTACTGTCTCTCCTCAAGTGGAAACGTAACTAGAATGAATTGTCTGTCTAGCAGCTGGGACCTTCTACCCTCAGGTTTTCCAAGATGTACCAATGAAGGGCTTATCTGCTCTTCTGCCTTGCCAATTCATCTTTGTCCATACAACCAAGGCCACATCTCCATTCCATTCTTGCTGATAACCTCCATTCATCCCATGGCTATTCTGGCTCTTAGGGACAGTGTTAATAATCTATTTTTTTTTTCTCCTAGCAACTTGCCTCCTCCACTCCCACAAGGAACAGATGCCTAAGGACTCCAGGATGCCAATAACTAAATGTTTTTTCACCTATACTTCCCACTGAGCATGATCCCACCAACTCCCCAACTTCCCCTTCTAACATCATCCGAAGCCCACAGGAAGCAGCCAGACTTGAACCAATGCCTATATAACCAAGTAATTTGGGATGTTTTTATGTGGAATCTCCACTTCACCCTTCCCCCCTCTCTCTAAACCCTGCTCTCTTTCACTCCTCCCCAGAGATACTCAAGACCATATGCTTAGAGTGTCTTTAAGATGTGGTCTCTAGACCTGCCACATGGTTTTCTGGTTCCTTTTCCGTGTCTCCTCTCTGGAGGCCAGAATCATCTGAAAACAATTTTACTCATTAAATCTGGACTTTTAATTCTTAATTTGGCTTGGTTTGGTCTCTCGGTGCAGAGATTTAATATTGGTGTAAGGAAACTTTTCATCCTCCTCAATAGCAACAAGAGCTCTTAATCTTTAAGCCAACTCTCCATCCAGCTGTTATATTTGCACACTTACACACACACACACACACACACACACACACACACACACACACACACAAACGGAGAGTCAGTATATTGCAAGCATATATTTATATCACTTTAGCTTCATAGTATATGCATAAACTAAGAATTTATTTTATTTTTAGGTATGGCTTAGAGATGGTTATGTGACATTGGCTATTGAAATTAACTCAAGTTGAACAAAGTAAGAAATACATTTCATGGATATGAGCTTAACTCAGCAACAGATCATTCTCCTAGCAATCATGACATCCGAGGTTTGATTTTTAACAGAACAAAAAGTAGGGGAAAAAGAAGAAAAGGAATCTCTAGTCCTCATTAATTGCCGCCTTCCCCAATTCAATGGAAAATAGTCTTTAGTTAACAAAAGAATTATTTTTTCATTAAATCCCAGCCATATTATCTTTCAACCTTTTATAATTTCCTCTCATACTAAGCAAGTCAAGACTATTTCTCTTAGGAGACTATATAAGCTATTTGTTTAATTTCACAGTACAAAGAATTCAACTTAGAGACTTGAACATACCAAACCCTGACACTTTCACATGTATTCCTACTGTGGGTTGCATCCCTAGGTCTCTATTCACTTTTGATGTTGATCAAGGGTCTCAGTAGCCAAGAAAAACAGGCCTTGAATTCACTCTGTAACAAAGACAAGCCTTTAACTAGCCATTCTCCTAATTCAGACTCCTGACACACTGAGAATAATTGCAAAGTATTTTATAATCCCAAAATTTTAATTAAAATTTTTAAGGTCTCGTACATACAACTTTTAAAGACTAATCATTTGAATCATTTATTGGTTCATTCAGAATTTCACATAATCTGTTTTGATCATACTCTTCCTCCCTCCTCCAATTTCTCTACTGTCCCTTTCTTGTCCCACCCAACATTGTATCTCCCTACTAATCAAGGTAAATTTGTGTTGCTCAAATATTCTTAGTATTCTTGGAAGCACTTCTCTATTAGAGCATGGTTGACCCACCAGGGACTACACTGTCACTGAAAACTGGCCAGTCCTCTCTAAGCAGCTAACCTTTGCCAATAGTTCTTGTTTTAGGAGGAAAACCTCATGTTCCATACCCCTTTCCAGGGCTGATATGCTGCAGTTTCTTATTCACTGCACCTTGGCCAATTCTTCTGAAATTACAATTCGATACAGACTTTTGGTTGTCTATGTAAAAGTACTCCACATTTTGGTAAAACCTCCATATTTTGTTATTATTTTCTTTAATCAGGCTGTAAAGGTGTGGGTATTCGCAGAAATAATGTTTACTCAGTAACTAAGAGCCACTCCACTCAATATGCAGCAACCCAAGAGGAAGAGTAAGCTAAAACAGCATGATTCAATCAATATTGAGTCCTCTCAACACCAGAGTGTAGATTTAGACTAATGAACATCAGTATTTCCATCTGCTCTGCCAATAATAGATATGGAAATAGCCATAGGATTCAGTTCTGAGCAGTGAGACATGAATCATGCTAAGATATGCCTGACTCTTTTATATTCCATTAAAAAATAATTCTGAGTAATAACAGCCAATTGCTCTCCATCTTCTACTGTTTGAAAGCAGTTGTGTGAGGATATTTTCTCCTGGAGCTACTAAGGTCACTCTGATACTGCAAATACACTATTATATGAAATAGAAAAAAGAAAAAGAGAACATTTGTAGTTACAAAAAGAAAAGATCCAAACCATCTGAATCAGTGTTCTGTTCTGAAATTTAGTCTTTTGAAGTTTCTTTTACTGGGCATGGAGTTAGTGATTCTGTTTCTTGTTATCCAAAGAATCATATAAAATGCATCATGTATAGTTCTTGGTGCGGGAAAAAATAAAAAAAAACTCTGAATACTGACAACATAGATATGTCATTATCATAGGAGTAACAAAAATTGTGCTGCATACATACATTTTGGATTTCTAAATACTCCTTAAAGAAATAAAATGACAGTGAATACTAAAAGAAAACGGAGACTAAGACTTGAATTCTTTAATCAACTTTAGGCAAATAACTAACAATCACAGGTTTCACTGTTGAAACTTAAGTTGAAACTATGAGTTATTTTCCCATAGGATCAAAAGCACCCATTTCCAAATGCAGAGCCATTGACGCACATTGTATTCATCTGGAAGTCTTTGTCTCTAAGACAGGGCACCATTTACCAAAACCAGCATTTCCTGTTGTACTGTTCTTTCGAATTCCTATTAATATGGGTCATCTGTTAGAGTGAGGGCAACACTTTGTTCTTCATACTCTCACTTCTGTGGAAATGTCTGGAAATGAAAATGACATCTAGAAGAAGGGATAAATAAGGTAAGGGAATACAAAGGTGGTTTTTGAAAAAGAAGACCACGAATGATTGATAAGTCAATAGAATTATTTCCAAGACTATCATTAACTTGAAAAGAGAATTTAAAACAAAAGAGGATTCAATTTTCCACATGATCTGGGGCACTGGCTGAACTCCAGGTGACCCTCAAGCTTTCTTCTTGAGCCACTGAGCACTATAAAAGGGGTTGAGTTTTTTCCTTTAAACTTTCATTCATTTAAGCTATAAAAAGCTTTGTCAATATTGGTGAATAGAATATTCAACAGAATTTGATTTAGGTAATGAAAATAAAAATTTGTCTAATCATTGTAAAAATTCAAATTTAATTTGCCTTTTTTAATGAATGAAATTCTCTCTCCCTAGAGAAATATCAAATGTTCAGACATATCTATTTATGAAGCTATATAAACATACCTACATATTGTATTGAGTTCTAATTTGTATTTTTCAGCCAGGTTTATCTTCATTGTTTATTTAAGATGTGATTACAATAAAAATTAATTATGCAATTATTTATGTAATTTTTTTATTCACAGATGATCTAATCATGACTTTAAATTGTATATTTATATGCAATAAATCATAGAAACTAACATGGAACATTCTAAACAGACATATCAACATACAATAAATAGATGATATTCAGATAGATAATAAATATGTATAACTATAGACAGAAGATAAAGATGTCAGATACAGAGATGATAGATAGATAATGTTAAACAGATGATGATAGCTAGATAGACAAATGATAAATAGATAATAGACAAATGATAGATAAATCCCATATAAATAGGTAAAAACATTTTTGTAATGATTTGATACTTAAGTAAAGCTAAATGATGTTTACAAAAAGGACTAGAAAGAGGTTGTCTAAGTAAGTACAGGCAGTGGTCAGTGATTCCATAGTAGAACATAAAGGATTCAGCAATGCCATTAATGTTTTATAACTAGATTATTTAATTTGAGGTTAAAAATTTGAGGGAAATAGTTTGGTCTATTTTATTGTATTTCTCTTTCAAAACAATCTGTAACAGGTGCACTCTAAAGAAAATGCCATGGAGATAAAACTTTGAAGTAATCAAACATTTAAAGAAAAATAGGAGAGATGACTTGACCATTAAGAGCACTGGATGTTCTTGCAAAGGACCTAGGTTTGGTTTTTAGCACCACAATATTAGATCACAGACAGCTGCTATCCAGGTCCAAGGCATGTAATGTCCTCTCTGGCATCCAGCGGCACCAGTCACATAAAAATAGAAATAAAATTGTTGAAAGAGTAAACAGTAGACAAAGGAGACTGATTACACCAACTGATTGTGAGCTTCTCAATCTAATCACAAGATCTCCTGGATGTAAAACTCACAGTTCAACTTAGTATTGACCTCATCTTAACTCAGTCATTACTCAGTATTTAGAAGTTTCTGGTTTGTAACTTGTCATTTCCTACAGTATTAGACTAATCCTACTTTTTATTCATGACAAATAACAGGCTTGCTTTTCCTGGTCCAACAGCAATGTTGGTTCCTGCATTACAACACTGTCCCCATGTCCATGCCACAGTTATACGGAGAACTTCATTCATACACGAAGTCTTTACTCATGTGTAAGGAGAACTAAGATGGGGCAAGAGAGGCAGAAATATAACACAAATGACTCAAGCAAAAGATATGCCTTTTCTCCTACTATATGATCAAACCAGACATGAAAATAAATGATTTTTGTATGGGAATGGTAATTGCAACTACGATTAATAGTACCTGGTCCTGGTCCACCAAACAATTGGAGAGGATTTGAAGCCAGGAAAGACTCCACTGCAAAAGTGATAATACGTAGATTAAGATTCGAGGAGAAACAAAAACAAAACACAAGTTGAGCAGAAGAAATTTTAATGATGTCCTGAGGCAATGTGGAGACCCAGAAGATGAAGGAAGAGAAGAAAGCCAAGGAGGCAGAAGGATAGTGACCAGTTTGTGGACCCACATGAAGTGATGTAAGAAACCTAGGCAGGTGACAACCAGCTTAGGGTTTATAAGCCGTAACAAGAGATTTGGGTTTTATCCAACTGCTAATGAAAAACCAATGGAGTGTTTTAAGCATGATCAAATTTGCATTTTAAAAAATCTCCCATCCACATAGTGGAAAATCTGTTGGATAAAAGCCAGAACAGGTGCAGGTATTCCATCAGGGATATGTGGCCAGAGACTAGGTGATAAGTAGGAGTGGTATACACTAGAAGATTGGTGTATAAAAGAGAAATATCTAAGTAAAAATGCAAGAGTACATATTGTCAGTGTTATCATTATATATTAGAGATAGTTCCCTCTATATGTCTCCCAAAACCATCTGTACTGCATAGAGTGAGGAATGAAGGAAAGTGCCAACTTTGCTCTTTGTATCTTGAGAGATAGTGGTGACACCCTCAATGGGAAGGGGAAGCACTCCAGCATTGAGGGAATTGAGATTATGATTGAAGGTATCTGGACACATACATTTTAAGATGTGTTTGAGACATACAGGTAAAGAAATCAAATGGGTAGGTGACTGAGCAGAGAACTCTGAATGGTAGATATAAAAATATGAATGGTCTCAGTACAAGATCCTAAATTAACCTACTGTACCTATTTTCACATCACTGTTACTTAAAGAGGGCTGAAAGCATGTCTTCAGAACAGCTGTCTCCTGACAATGACACACATATTCATGGCAGGAGACAGTGAAGAAAATTTTTCTCTAGAAGACCTGAATTTGATTATCAAGAATTTCTGTTAGATAATTAGGAAATTTTGTTTAGCTCTCTTTCCCATTTCAAGCTGTTTTCAGTTCCCTCCTCTCTAATAGAGTCAGTATGTCCCGCTCTTGTGTGGTAAGGAATAATGTGATGGGCTTCTTCATCATAGTGTGTGAAAGTGCTTTTATAAAGGGTCACAAATATCAGGAGACCTGTTTTCTTTGCACCCAAACTCCTAAACTCCTAGTCCACTGCATGCATGGGTGTGTGCACACATGTACACACACACACACACACACACACACACACACACACACACACACACACGCTGGAGAATTATAGAGTTGCTTACATGATATAAGCAAGGTAATCCAAAAATGGCTATGTGTTTGAGAGGCAAAGGGATTGGTGGGTGCTTAGTTTATAAATCTAGGTGCTTCACCAGCCCCAGTCTAGCAATGAAGGAGTGGAAGACTCCTGGACACTGATGGTTATTCTGCCAATATTAAAAGGCAAGAAAGTAGAGACCAGTGTCACTGGTGTCTGTCAGGAACAGTGATGATCACACAACCAGCAAGGGAGGAAATGAGTTGTCAACTCACACAGCTTTCTCACATCTCTTTCTGGGATGCTCTCTGAAAGGCGCTATTTACCTTGATGCTGGGGGCCCTTCCTTCCTTAGTCATCCTTTCTGGAAACACTCACAGATAACTCTCAAAGGTTATTTCTCCTAGGTAATGCTAAACTCTATTAACCAGACAGTCAACACCAACTATCACACTGGTTAACTCTGTCTACCTAACTCTGTTTGAGAGCTTTATTTTAAATAGTTACATAAAAAAAAATGGAAGTCCAACGTCGGTTTCCTTTATTAAGATCTCTGTATTGTTGACTCACTATTTTTGTGTAAGTATTCTAAAATGGCCAGATAAAATTATTTTTTAAATTAAGCCAATGTTATCTATCTTTTTAGATGGCATTCCTCTAATAGTGAAATGGAGAGGGTAGGCTGCATGGGGATCAGACACAGGCTATAAGTAGTCATAAAATAGAACCACAGGAAACATGTTCAGAGGGTTCTCTCACAATGTCTTACCCAGTTTCTGATTGTGTCCTGTGATGTGAGGGGACATTGTCAAAGATTTCAGCAGGAAATACCATTTAATTTTTATCTATTTGTTTAATCCAGTACATTTATGGAATTATTTGTAAGTCACAGCAAAATGAATGTTCTAGTTCAAATATATCAAGAAAGAGCAAAGAAATTTCTGGGCAAAATTTCCCATAAGTCATGGTATTCATTGAATAGCTCCACATTTATTGATACTATTTTTTGGAATTCTTTGTAATGTATAGGGCACACATCACAAAATAAGTTGAAGTTTTTTTCCATTTCCAAATAAATGGCATCCACAAGAGAATATCAAAGTATTAGTAGACTTTGTTATTTTTTGGGGGTTGTAGTAGAGCATGCTTTTATTTATTTTATCCCACAAGCATAGTAATTTTTTCTTTTTTATTTAAATTAGAAACAAGCTTGTTTAAGAGTAGAATTGCTGGATCTTATGGTAGACTGATTCCCAGGGGAGAAGAGGAGGGATGCAGAGAACATGAGGGAGCAGAAAGGTTGAGTCAGGGGAAGAATAGATGATAACAAGAATGGAGGGTGTCCATATGTGTGTATGTTCACATGAGTTCAGGTGGCCACAGAGGCCAGTAGTTGTGGATCCTCTGTAATTACAAATTAAAGTTGTTTCAGGTTACCCTACTGGGAGACCCCTTTGTGCGGGGGTGGGGGGGTGGGGATACAGCACCAAGGATTCAGGTACTGGGAGTCAGTGAGTAGCAGAGAATGCTGCAGATTCATTTATTAAGAAAGTTGAGCCTGCCTATACACCCCACCCCCAAGATCCTATTGGCTCAGGTGGCCGACTCTGCTGCAGGTTCTTTCCTCATTGGTGTCTCTGGTTAAGGTGTCTCTCCAGTCAGCAATCTTTGGGAATTGGGGCAGGCTTGATGGCTTGGCTCAGGGAGAATGTGCCTGTGGTGCATGCTCATGCTGGCTAGCCTGGGCCCCTAGGGGCAGGGCAACTAAAGCTTGAGTAGCCTGGCCTCAGTTTCTCCTACAGAATGTAAGCCCCTGGATGTGGGTGCTGGAAGTCAAACTTAGGCTTCCGGTAGAGCAAAAAGTCACTTAATTTCTGGGACATTTCTCCAGCCCCTAAAGCATTTTTGAAAAGAAGACTGAGACGATCCCTTTTATTATTTATTTTATTTCATTAAAAGTAGAAAATTACCTTAACCAAATGACCAAAGTATAAATATCAATGATGAAGGAAGCAGTTGTCATGTCCACCCGAATACAATCTATCAGCAAGGAAACCATACTCACTTCTGTGCTTTTCTTTCCAGTTAAGCCAGGAAGTCCTCAAGCACATCCTAGAAATCTGATGACAAGGCCAATTAGAGAGAAAATACAGACTTGCTTCCAACAATCAACATATAGTTTAAAAAGAAAAAGTGACAGGGCAACGAAAGAAGAAATTATCCCTTAAATTATTGACCTAAGAGATAGCACACGCACACAGGTTATTGGATCCTGGACCAGAGAAACATATGAAAGTATGAGAATTGCAGAAATTTGAATGCCATTGAAATTATTTTTTATAAGTTATCTCATTGGTATTGATAATTTGTTCTAGGGTTATAAAAATGACATTGGAGAATACTTTGCCACATATAGGAGAAGGGCATCAAGGGTATCCTCTCTACTCTCTACCATTCTTATTTGGGGTCGATCCCCTAACATTTCTCCTGTGCCAGACCTCTCTGCAAACCTGTACTATCTCCCTCTATCAAGGCATCTCCTTTCTTCCCTCCTCTATTCCTCCCCTGTCTCAGTCCACTTGTTCTCCTCCTCCCTCCCCTTCTACCCTTCCCACCATCCCCTCGCCCGTGCTTCCACTTTGCTCATGGGTTCTTGTCGCCCTCCCTTCTTCAAGGGACTATGCAATCTTCTCTTGGGGTCCTTGTTTTCTAGCTCCTGTGTCAGTGTAGATTATAGACTGGCAATTCTTTGCTCTGGAGACTGGCCAGGCATTGGTGGTGCATGCCTTTAATCCCAGCACTCGGGAGGCAGAGGCAGGTAGATCTCTGTGAGTTCGAGGCCAGCCTGGTCTCCAGAGCAAGTGCCAGGATAGGCTCCAAAGCTACACAGAGAAACCCTGTATCAAAAACCAAAACAAAAAATTAATGTATGAGTGAGTGCATACCATATTTATCTTTTTGTGACTGGGTTACCTCACTCATGATGGTTTCTTCTAGTTCCATCCATTTGCCTGCAAATTTCAAGAAAAAAAATAACAGACCGTCACCTTTATAGGTAAGAACACCAGAGGTCATTTTTCACCACTCCATTATGAAGTATGTTCAGAGTGAAAGGTTTTAAACTAGTGAGAATTTGAAACAAAACAAGATGGATAGCAGGAGGTGTCACCTACACCCTGACCCAGCACAAGGACTTTGGGAATGTGACACATGGTGGTCAGGCCCCACCCTCTCTGTCCACTAAGTTTTCCTTCTTTTATTAGTAACAATAGTCAGGACAGATCTCTAGCCTTCCTTTCTTATTTCTCACTTGAAAACTTGCTTTAGAAGAGTGTGTTATTTAATATACCAAAAGAATTACAATGATTGCATTGCATATACTTAAGTCAAGGAAAGATAACCTGAGGTGTTTTTTTATTATTTTTTTAATTTTTAAGAAGTCTGATTTTTCCATGCCTTGAAATCCAAAATATTCTCTTATAGA
Source organism: Cricetulus griseus (assembly GCF_003668045.3). Classification (NCBI taxonomy): domain Eukaryota; kingdom Metazoa; phylum Chordata; class Mammalia; order Rodentia; family Cricetidae; genus Cricetulus; species Cricetulus griseus. Next base: position 41,192,366 of record NC_048601.1, read on the forward strand.
TTCACAAAAAGAGTGAATGAACTGGTACCAATATGCACCTATGAGTTGCTATGTATAATAATGTACAGCTGCCTATGAGTTATATAGTATGTACATTACTGAAAGTGGTATAAGATGCCTAGAAGAAGTTTTCTCAACTCATCTGGTCAAAATTTCTTATCTGTTGTATTGAGATCTTCTTTTAGAATAGTTTCCATCTCAGTCTCTTGTCTGCTTCCCTTCTCTCATTTCTCCTTCACAATAATTTTCCACTTCATCTCCTGCATAGACTTAATTAAATCAACTACCCCTAGAGCCCAGGTCCAAACCATTTTATTATTTCTCAATGACTCTTCCCCTCTGGGAAGTCCATTCATTGATCATACAATTTTAATCACAGAATCGAAGACCATAAGTTACTTTAAAATAGCAAGAGGATATTCATTCTTTTGAGACTACTTCTGACTTATGATACAAAATTCTGCTAATCAATCAGTCAATTATTGCTTCCTGCAAGTGAGAAACAAAACTGTCCAAACTATTCTGTTCAGCTGGATCAATAAACATCAATATCTCATGATTTTCTCTTCCCTGGGTTGAAGCTGTGCCTTGAAGTGCATAAGATAAACAAAAGCACCTATAGTGCAGGGGGATAGCACAGATGATTCTGAGCCTTGGTGCTTTCAAAATTAACCTATGGAGCTAAGGAGATGAGCAAGTTGTTAAGGTGCTTGTCACATAATCACTAAGACCTTCATCTGGATCTGCAGAACCCAACTGGGTGGAGTGAATGACAACTATAATCCCAGTGCTTAAGAGGCAGAGAAATGAATATTCCTGGATCTTTCTGGCCAGTGAGCCTATCTAAATTGTCAAACTTCAGGTTCAGCTCAAGGTCTTGTTTCAAAACCATGTGAGAATCACTAAGGAAGACACCCAACATTTCTGGTCTCCATGTTCTGTACACACATGCACACATGCATACATGTACCTACACACACACACACACACACACACACACACACACACATGAATTCAAAACACATACCAAAAAATAATCCCAACATACACACATTAAATTATTTTGACTTTCAAGTTCTTCCAACACTTACAGAGAGCTTAGACTAGGTTTCATAATTCTGACTTGTCTCTTAAGATTCAAAGAATGTGGAACTGAAGAAATGGCTGAGTGGTTAAGGTTAAGAGTGCCGACTGCTCTTGTAAAGGACCTAAGTTCAGCTCCCAGTATCCACATCCTACACCTCATAACCACCTGTAACTCTAGATGCAGGGGACCCAATGCCCTCTTCTGATTTCAATGGGTACTGTACTTGAGTGTACAAACCCATAGTAATACAAAGCTATGTATAATATTTTAAAAATATTATAAACTGTACTAGAGAAATGTCTTAGCAGTTAAGTGCTTTCTGCTATAGTAGATGCCCCATGTTCAGTTCTCAACACCAGCATTACAGCTAACAGTCAATTGTCACTCCTGGTCCAGGAAATTTTATGACCTTGTCTGGTCTGTGGGTACAATAATCAGATGACTATACCTACACGCCCCACACACACCACACACAATTAAAATTAAAGAGAAAAATTTAAATATCCAAAGAAGGATTGAACATGTATTGTATGTATCAACCATCTTCAGGAGCTTACAGAGGACTTGCTGGTTTTCTGCTGAGCATCCTGTTTCCAGATGGTCTTTGATATTACCCATTTCACAGATTTTCATTGCCTTTCTGTCTTTTATTATCACTGAATTTTCTAACCCTGCTTTAAAATTTAGATGAGAATCTAAATTATACAGAATATAAAATTATTCTATAGTAATTTATGAAGACAGGAAACAGGTTTTGAAGCATTAGAAAGAAAGAGAGGGGGAGAGAGTGAGTCACATAAATTTAAGCCAAGTAACACATGCTGTAAAAATAAAATATGTTAATATCTTCTGGAGCAATGGTACATTTGTCACCTTAAGTTGAATATAATTTTCATTTAAAATTAAATAATTATGAAAAGCAATAAAATATCCCTATGTTTTAAATGTGTTTGGATATGACACTAAAGAAATCTATAAAACAGAAATACCAAGGACTGAATATTTTAGAAAAATTTTTATATAACATACATGTATTGGTTTCTCCAGTTCAAAATATTTCTACTAATTAATGTTTTTGAACATCCAAAAGGGTTATTTAGATAGTTGCAGTGTAATAAAAAAACTGAAATGTATTAGGACTATGGATTCCTGTTACTACATTCCATAGACATTCCTACAACAAAATAGATTAGTCATGCACTTCCCTTTCAAAAGATTTCTGAATGTTTCTATAGCAACTACATATAATTCTAACTTAAATTTCTTATTACAGGAAAATCTTAGTAAGTACATACATTGCTTAGGATAATGTATAGCTTTAGAAGATGACTATTTAGTAAATACAATTACAAAAACACATTATTATGGTAAATCAAAAGCATATAAATTGTGTGTTAAATGAGTATGTCAGCAGTAGAACAAGGTTGAGCACAACTAGTCACACTGCCCTCTTCATGGTGTCTTTAAAAGTGTCTGGACTAATTATGTATAAAGTATAACCTACCCTGATCAGCCAGGCCTGTTCTAATTGTGCTAGTTGCAGCCATAAAGAGATACCAATAACCTTTGCAATTTTCTTTCAAATTAAAACAGCAGTTAACTTTCTTCCAGTTCAAACTAAATGTTTTTGGCCTGAATTTTCCAGAACAACATTAGCATACTTAAACATAGATCAATGAAGTTTTCTATTTTCCCCAGAAAAGCTGTCAAATTAAATGGTGTGTATCTTTGGGGAGTTAGCTAAACAATTGTTTGATCCACATTACACCTGTTAACAGGCTTAACTCTTGTGGCTTTTCATTTCAACTCTTTAATTTTGTCTCTCAGACTCAAATGCCTTTTGCTTTGCAACGGAACAAATAGAATGCAGTCATAGTTGTAAGAAAGGGTTAGAAAAGGCAAGTGAAGTTCTAATGAATGAGAAGATCTTGTTTGTTTAAAATAATTATCATCTGTTCAGCTCTTTTAGCTTCTGATCACATAGGCCTCTGTGTCCTGTACAGAGTGAAAGGAAAAAATGCATAATTGAAAACATTCGTCCCACTTTTTATCCCAAGCTTACTTGATTAACAACAAAGAATTTGGTTTTCTTTTCTTTTTCTTTTGTTATGGAAACAAGACACAATCCAAATACTGACTTACACCCTCATTCATTCCCTTGACCTCCAAAGGATAAAATCAAAAGAGAAATGTAATCATATTATTTGCATCACTCTTTTTGCTCTATCTCATTTTTCTTTCTGTAGCCAAAAGATTGAAATAAAAAAAAAAAAAAAAAAACGCAGCTTGCATGATATCCAGTAGCCAGAAGGGTTCATGGTTTTTATCTTTAACACTGGAAGTGGGTCTCAGGCTTTAGATATGAAAAGAATGGTTTATACTTTTATCTCAGCTTTCTTGCCCCACTCATGGAACAATAGCATCAGAAATTTGGCTCGAGGCATCAATTTTTTACTCTTATTTCAGCCTTAAACAGAAGAAGGGAAAAGCATAAAAGCAAAGTGTTGAACTGTGTAACAATTCTTTGAATACTCAGATCTGGAAGACCCATGACTTTTTGCATTATTTGGCTTTTATTTTGATGATGGTAAGGCATAAAAAGACTCTTACAGGATTTCATTTTAGCCTACTCACTGGCTAATCACATGCACTCAGATGTATCTGAATCCTTTTCAAATTGATACTCTGCTGGAATGAGTTCCTAGAGACAGGAAACTGACCCAAGGTAACCTCCTGTTCAAAACATAGCCAAGTGTTCTTAGTATTAGCCACAGACCGCATAATCATTTGAATTTTAACCTGTTTCCCCTTGATCCCCCAGCCTCTTCAGTATTTATTGTCCTGAGCTATGGTACCTTCACATGAAATAATCAAAATAATGCTTAGCAACCAATTCAGGCATGCTTCAATAATGGGTTCAGCTACATTAAATTCAGTTTCACAAATGAGAAAGCCAGCAATAACTATATCTAATTTGGAAATTTAACTGTAAGTGCACATATCATTTTCACATCTTCCTATTGGACTTCCACATTAGTGAATTTGTTATCACAGAATCAAGTGGAGTGGTGCCTCACAAAGCAGTGCCAGCCCACCAATGGTGGCTTCTAATGGATGATAGAGATTGAGACAATCACAGTATCGAGTGCTTATACCTTTATTACAATATCCAAATGTTTTCTTAAATTAAGTCAGTGTGTTCTTCCTCACTCGTTTCACCAAATTCATATTAATATACCATTATCTCTCGGTGCAATTATATTTGGTACATAGCATAGCTCTCTGCTTTTTCTGCTAGAGGGGGTGAGAATCAGAAGACACTTGTTCCTCAGGAAGTCATACAGCAAATACAGTTTGCATAAAATTTTCAAACGGCAATAATCCTCTGATCAGTCGGTTGATTCTCAAGTGTCATAGGTGTTTGGAGATGAATCTTACCCTTAATCTATACATTCTTACTGAACACCCTATGAACACACAATTCCCCCACTATTCACATGAAATGGGACCATGTTTGCATTTACTTTGAGAAGTCCAGTGGAGATAGAGTCATTTGATGAATAAAGTATACTGGGAAGTGTAATAAAGAAGGTTATGACCACAGTCTACAAGAATATCTCAGCTAAAGGCTAATATCAGAAGAATGTAAACCTGTTTCTGCTTTGATTTGTTTTTAATTGTCATTTTGACCTCCAAGAAAATATTTAAATCCCATACTCTGCTGCATTTCTGGACTGTACCTTCTTCAACCCTCCTACTCTCTCTCTCTCTCTCTCTCTCTCTCTCTCTCTCTCTCTCGCTCTCTCTTTCAGTACCCTGTTTAGTTGATTCAGAGTTCCTTGTTCTTTTCTTGTCCTCTATCCCATCAGACTTACATTATTTATATATATAAAGAAAATGAATAAATTAGATATTGTCTAGAAATGTGACTATCATTATTATCTTCCCTGTTTTCATTGACCTTATTTAGTTTTTAGTTGACTGATTTTTATATTCCTCCTTTTATTGAAAATAGGCTCTTTTCTCATACAATCATCCTGATTACAGTTTCCTCTCCCTCTACTCCTCTGAGTTCCTCTCCACATCTCTGGATCTATCTTTTTCTGTCTTTCATTAGAAAAAAACAGGGTTCTAAGAGATAACAACTAAACATGACAAAATAAAATATAATAAGATGAAGCAAAAACTATCATGTTAAAGTTGGACACCACAAGCTGACAGAAGGAAAAAGAGTCCCAAGATGAGACACAAGAGTCAGAGACCCCCTCTTTCTCATAGTCAAGAGTTCTATAAAAATACTAAGATATTAGCTATATTATATGTACAGAGGACATACTGTAGACCTATGTAGGGCCTGTGCTTTCTGATTCAGTGTGTTTGAGCTCATATGAGCCTTGTTTAGTTGATTCAGAGTTCCTTGTTCTTTTCTTGTCCTCTATCCCATCAGACTTACATTATTTCTGCCTCCTCTTCCTCATGATTCCCTGAGCTCTGGGGGGGGGGGCATTTGAAGGAGACCTCCAAAATAGATAAAGTGTCTTGTGGTCTGTTTCTGCATTTGCCCTCACATGCTGCTGGAGAAAGCCTCTCTGATGGTGACTAGCAGAATATCATTAGGAATCATTTTGTTGAGTTTTTTAGACTAGTGGTGTTTGGTTTTAACCTAGGTGTCTAGGATAGTTATCTCTGGTTCTCAGTTTCCAAGCAATGTCGCATGTGAGTTGTTTCTTGTGGAGTAAGCCTTAGGTCAGTTAAGACATTGAATGGATACTCTCACAAGTTAGGTGCCACTGTTACCTAACATATTATTCAGGCAGGACAGATTGTAGGTGAAAGGGTTTGTGGCTGGCTTGATATCCATGTATTTCTTTCAGTACCCTGCATAGTAACTTCTTGCATCAAAAAGATTAGAAATTAAGGGGACAGATCTAAACAGAATTCTCAATAGAGGAATCTTGAATGGCTGTGAAACACTTAAAGCAATGCTCCACATCCTTAGCTGTCAGGGAAATGCAAACCAAAAGAACTCTGAGATTTCACCTACAGGTGTCAGAATGGCTAAGATCAATAATACAAGTCACAGCTAATGCTGGTGAGGATGTGAAGCAAGGCAAACATTCCTCCATTGCTGGTATCTGTGTGATAATATCTTGCTTGTGCAAATAAAGCCTGTCTGAAGGTCGGAGAATGGAGCTTGCCTCTAGCTAACCATAAAGGTCTGGAGGTCGCACAGACAGGCAGGAAGGAAATGTCTGGGCAGAGAAGGGAATTAAGCTTGTAGAAAAAGGAACTTGCTCTTTCATTTGCTGAGACAATAGAAGGTAAGGTATGGCTATGACTTGCTCCTTCTTCACTCTGATCTCTCAGAATTTTCCTTTATATATGACTCTGAGGAGTTTTTATTTATACCAAACAAGAACTCCTCTACAGGCTGTGCAAAGTTTTATAGCTACTATGGAAATCTGTATGGCAATTAATCAGAAAGTTGGGAATCATTCTACCTCAATTCCAACTATACTATTCTTGGGTATATACCCAAAGATTGTTCCATCCTACTACAAGGACACTTGTGTAACCATGTCCATTGGAGCTTTATTCATAACCAACTGATGAGTAGATAAAGGAAATGGGACAAATTTACACGAAAGACTATTAGTCAGCTGTTAAAAGATGACATCATGAAATTTGCAGGCAAATGGTTGGAACTAGAAAATATCACCTTGAATGAGGTAACCCAGATCCAGAAATATAAATATGACATGTATTTATGTATAAAGGAATAGTAGCCATTAAGTAACTAATAACTGAGCTACAATCCATAGACCCAGAAATTTAGGTAAAGAGAACAGAGGGTGCATGAATCTCCCTGGGAGGGGGAAATAGAAGAGATCAGTCAGGGAGCAGCTGGGGATGGAAGCAGGGCATCAGGTTGGGGTGATAAGGGTAGAATGAGAGAGTACAGGGAGAGACTGATGGAATTAGTGGGATATGGGGGAAAGGGAGGCAGTGCAGTGGTAACTTCTGGATTCAAAGAAAGTGATCTTAATCAGGACTCTTAGCAATGGGGAATACAGATTCAAAATTGGCCATCTCTTGTAGGCAGGAAAGGCTTCCAGGAACAGGACTAAGTTGTATCCAATGGATTTACTGGTTTTCAGTAAATTTAGAGAAAGCCCTGTCCAATCTGCCTTCAGAAATTTAACATCTTATTACCTATAAAGAAGCACAAACAACCAAATGTCATGTTTAAAATGGAATATTTGGAGTATTATTTTTTGCTTCTGAGAATGCTAGTTTTTATTTTTCTTTTGGTATTGAAATTTTAGGATTTTACAAATATTAGCCATCATTATTCCATCTACTAGCAACTAATTGAAGATAATGTATACATGAAATATTATTTGTCTAATTTATTCAGTTTTAAAAATCTTTTCATTCTCTTTAATTAATAAATCAAAGCCTTATTTAATGTTATTTATCTAGAGAACATAGATGACATTGGATACATAATCACTTCATTTTAGTTTATCTACAAACAACGAAAGGGTGACACTTTCCCTGGGGTGAAATTAATAGTTAATAACTTTAATTAAATTCATAACAATGAATTTATTGAAGTGCAGTCCCTTAAAGCTCTCTAATTAGAAATCCTAAACCACCCATACCTCCTTTATGCATGTTGATCTCTCTCTTTGCTCTGTCTGGCATTCTCTTGTTCTTCGGTTTTTTGTTTTTGCTTGTTTGTTTTCTGAGACAAGGTCTCACTATGTAGCTCTGGTTGTCCTCTAACTTATTTTGTAGATCAGGCTGACCTGGAAACTCAGAGATCCACTTGCACCTGCCTCCCTGAGTGCTGGAATTAAAGGCATGCACCACTATGCCCTGGTTCAGTCTCTTGTTCTTATATAGACACTATCAACTATCTCATTGTCTATTCTCTATAAAAGATATATAATATCTTCCATCAAAAATAATCTATGATTTTAATGTGATTGTACTCATCAGCTGAATTAAGCTAATAACTAATACAATTAATTAATCCAATTAATATAATGAATTAATACAATTCATCAGCTGAAATAAACACAGCCATAGAAATGGACTATATTAATATCTTAATATCAATATGGAGTCTTCTTTGTATAATTGAGTACAAATTCTGATCTTTCACTTTTCACCACTTATATTTCATAGTATGTAAAGGTAGAAAGAGTAAATCAATTTTTACATCTTCAATTGCTGATGCCAGCAATTTTCTGAGAAATAAATAAGTGGAACTGAAAACAATCAGTTAACCCTAGAAGTCACCCTGATTACCAAAATGGAAATATTACATCTTTAAAGAACAGTACTTTGTAATACATTATCAAGTTCAAAATTGAGGTTCTTCACTTCTATGTAAAATATAGAGTAGTCATGGTGATATCTTTTCCTATCCTTTTTCATTTTCCCCCTTTCAGAAAAATGGCCCATAGGCAAGTTAACATCCCTCAAATATTTGTATTACTAAAAATATACTTTTTGCTCTGCAGGGATTCTTTTGTTCTATTTTTTAAAAGTTCACTGGAGTTTTACTTTCTTAGCTATAATATCAAGAACATACACAATGAAAGAAAAACAAACTTATATGTACTTCATAGAAACTGAAAACTTTTGATGGTAAGATTTTCTGTATTGTTGTCATATGCATGTCATAGAACATGCATATATATGACATATTATATATGTTTTTATTGTGGTGCTGGGGAGTCCAACCCACGGTTTCCACATGGTAGATAGGTGTTATACCACCGAATTGAATGCACAACAAAAAACTGAATATTTCATGCTGTAAATTTTGCCACTGCAAAGTGTAAATTACATATATATATATATATATATGTATATATATATATATATATATATATATATTATATTTCAAACAAAGAAACTTGAAATTAGAATATATAAATATCTCATAGAACTCAGTAGCAAAGAGTAATGCAATTTACATGTGAGCAATTAATTTGAACAAATGTTTCTTCAAAGGAGCTATACACATGGTCAAGAAGTGCATGGGAAGATACTCTGCATAATTAGTCTTTAAGGAAATGAAAACTAAATCCATAATGATATATTCCATAGTCACTAACATAACTATAATAAAACAGAAAATAACAGGTACTGAAAGGATACAGAAAAATTGGAGCCTTCAATAAAGTCCAGCAGGACATGCATGGGATCGTCACTGAGAAAATAGCTCAGGCATTCTCCAAATAGTTAAATGAGCTACTCTATAAACCACCAATCTCATTTCCAGTAAAAAGAAAGCCCGCCCAAGTTCAGTGAAAACACATGTACACTCACAGACCTGTATATGAAGGTGTCATACCGGCAAAATTTGCAGTATGCAATAGGCAGGAACAATCCATGTAGATGCCAACTGATGGATGGGTGATCTCATGTGGTTTACCCATAAAAAGGAACATTAGTGGACTATGAAAAGAAATAAGATTATACACTCTGTAACATAGATGGACTTCACCGAGTTGATGAAAGGCCAATCACAAGAAAGCATATGATGTGTACAATAGAAAGGCAAACTTGAAAGAACCTAACTGCTGATGGCCACTGTCTGGGTATTTCACCACACAGCAACGAAAGTTATATTGTTACATTGTGGTGATAATTGCATGGTTCTGTGAAAGCACTAAGCCACTGAATTTTATATCTTACATGGACTTATGTTACTACAGTCTGTGAATTATAATATCAATAAAGGTTATATACATAGTTACTTGCATAGTATATGTGTGCATATACAAATGTGCTATATACGTACATATACTCAGATATAAACAGATTGATAATATATAATCATACCCATGTGCCCTAGAGAAACCTAAATCACATTCTTGAAACATGCAGTGCAAACTTTTTTGCAGATTTTTTTTATTTGAATTAGAAACAAGATTGTTTTACATGTCAATCCCAGTTCCCTTGTCCCTCCCGTCCTCCCCTACCACCTCCCCAACTAAAACCCTACCTATCACATATCCTATCTGCTCCCTCTGGATGGTGAGGCCTTCCATAGGGTGTCATCAGAGTCTATTGCATCCTTTGGGATGGAGCCTAGGCCCACCCCCGTGTGTCTTGGCTCAGGGAGCATTCCTCTATGTGGAATGGGCTCTCAAAGTCCACACCTATGCCAGGGATAAGTACTGAACAGGAGGTCCTGTAGATTTCTGAAGTTTCCTCACTGAAATCTCCTGGGGTCTGGATCAGCCCCATGCTAGTGTCCCAGCTATCAGTCTGGGGAGCAAGAGTTCCCTGATTAGCACAAACTTTTGAGACCCTCCCTTTCAGGCACACTCAATCTCTCTTGTTGTCTAGTGAATCTTCCCCAAGCATCCGGCGTGTTCACTGGAAGCCAATTTATAATCACAGGCAGCAGTTCGGTGCTTCTGAAGATAATCACTTTTTTTTGTAATTAAATTTTTTAGTTCAAATTAGGAACAAGCTTGCTTCACATGTCAATCCCTTCTCCCTTCCCTGCCCCCTACCCTCCCTCCAAATCCCCACATTCGCCCCACCCCATCCACCCTCCACTACTGAGGCAGGGTAGGGCCCTAGACGGGGCTCCCTAATGTCCATCACATCATCCTGAGCCGGGCCTAGGCCCTCCCCCATGTGTCCAGGCCAAGAGCTGCATCCCTTGACATGGGATGGGCTCTCAAAGCCCCTTCTTACACCAGGGAAAAATACTAATCAAATGACAGGGGCCACCTAGAGTGAGGAGGCCTCCTCACTGACATCCATGTTCAGGGGTCTAGATCAGTCCTGTGCTGGCCTCCCAGACAGCAGTTGGGGGTCCATGTGCTCTGCTTGTTCAGGCCAGCTGATTCTGTGGGTTTCACCAGCCTGGTACCAACCCCTTTGATCTTCATTCCTCCCTCTCTGCAACTAGGTTCCAGAGTTCAGTTTAGTGTATATCTGTGCATGTTTGCTTCTGTTTCCATCAGCCACTGGATGAGGGCTCTAGGATGGCATAAAAAGTAGTTATCAATCTCATTTTAGGGGAAGGGAATTTATGTTATTTCTTCCACAATTGCCTAGATTATCAGTTCATGTTATCCTTGTAGATCTCTGGAAATCTCCCTAGTGCCAGATCTCTCCTCAGACCTATAATGGCTCCCTCTGATACGGTATCTCTTATCCTGCTCTCCTCTATTCTTCAACCAATTCAACCTTTCTGCTCCTCCATTTCCTCCTCTCTCCTCCTCTTATTCTGGTAGCTCCCTCTCCCCTACCCTCATGCTCCCAATTAGCTCATGAGATCCTGCCCATTCCCATTCTCTGGGGTCCATGCATTTTTCTCTTAGAGTCCTTCTTGTTTCCTAATTTCTTTTGTGAAGAGGATTATAGGCTGGTAATCCTTTGCTCTATGTCTAAAATTCATATATGAGTGAGTACATAGCATGATTGTCTTTTTGTGACTGGGTTACCTCACTCAGGATGGTTTCTTCTAGTTCCATCCATTTGCCTGTGAATTTCAAGATTCCATTGTTTTTTTTTTTTCTATTGTATAAATGTACCACATTTTCTCTATCCATTCTTCAGTTGATGGGCATCTAGGTTGCCTCCAGGTTCTGGCTATTACAAACAATCTGCAGGCATTCTTTTGTTTTCTTCCTTTCTTTCTTCCTCCCTTTCTCTCTTCTTTCATTTTGTGCTCATCTGTAATTCCAGTACTTGGGAGGCAGAGACCGGCATTAACAATCTTTCATGTAAATTTATCAAAGTTAATTTTCATCATCATAAATTTTAGCACATTTGATAGTATTCATGATTTTTTTTTAAAAAAAATTATGCTGAGGTGCTAAAGGGATCGATTGGAAGGTGAAGTGCTTGCCACACAAGAATGAGGACCTGAGTTCAGAACCTCAGTGTGAGCCTTGGATGCAAAGAATCAACAAAGCATGCTGGTTAGCTAAGCTAGTCAAAACAGCAAGTTTATGGATGGCTATGAGACTTTACTTAAATGTTCAATGTTAACCTTTAGTCTACACATATTTGTCAGCCCACATGCATGCATATATACCACATGTACAATTATAGACAATAGAAAATACACTGAGAAATATGTATGTGTCAAGTATCTAGGAGTATCTTTGAATCAAGTTACATGAAAACATACACAAAATGAAGGCTGTTATCTAGAAATAACAATTTCAGTTATGCAATGTCAATTCAATCTGCTGTACCAAATAAATTCTTTTCTTTTAAAATAGGCTGCTCATCCCATCTGTCTTATAGAACATTCTTGATGCATATGGTTATATTATATATTAACTAGATTGTTTTGCCATACACATAACAAATCTTATTTATCTTAGAGAGAAAAGACAATGATACAGACACTTTAAAACAAAACAAAAACAATTACCAACTCAACTGCATCATTTTCTTTACAAAGTCTTTCCATTGAAACACACACACACACACACACACACACACACACACACACACACACACACACACACATATATATATATATATATATATATATATATATATACATAGAGAGAGAGAGATTGTTTTTAAGAATGTCAATGATCTTATAAAAAACAAAACTAGAAGTAATCAATTTCATAAACCAAGAAAAAATACAATAGCACAAATATGCTTGCTTTCTATGGCAGATTAATGGCCATGATTTGAACACCTTATCAGCCTCTGAGCTGGAATCGCAGGCTTTAGTTCTAGAGGGAATCCTACAAACCTCAGGTGTGTACTTTCCTTAAATCCTTAGGCCCACCCATTTTAAGTTTCTCCACACAAGCACGGATAGCCACTGGGAATAGGTCATGATTTTTGGCTGTAGGGCCTGAACTTTGCCTCATAGGCTGTTTGATAGCATCACTGGCCTTTACCCCAGGTTCCAAAAGCTTCAACATCACCTGAGAATTTACTAGGAATGCAGTTTACCTGTAGCATCTCAACTTGCAAGAGAAACTTCAATGAATTTTAACCAGCCCTTGGGAACTGGGACACTAAAAACATGGGAAACATATTTTGATCTCAACAACTTTGATCTCAAGCTGGAGCAAGTTTGTTCACTAGAGGTCTTTGACAATATTGTGAGACATTACTGACAACCTGGAGGGTGATGGGTATATGATACTCCTAGCATCTAATGGACGGAGATCAGATGTTAATATACTATAATGCAGTGAAAAGTCCTTCGACAAAGATATATTCTGTGCAAAATGTCAATCCCTTTTCCTAAGGCTGACAATGCCTGGTATAAGAAGTGGACTATGAAGCAATATAAGCAGGCCTTCCATAACATTCACATATTTTAATGCTTTTATTTCATTGACTTCCAAGAACTGCTGTGTTTTCAGTCTGGAAATAGTATTGAACACCCAGTTTTTCATGCAGACTGCAAGTACATACCTATTACTAACATTACTTGGATTACAATTACCATTACCTTGGATAAAGCTCAGCTTGGCTCCTTTCCAATCTCTCTTCAGTCACCCCCTATGGAATATTCTTTACAATGTAATGAAATAGCCATGTTCTTCTAAAACCCCACTATTATTCATTGCTATGTAGAGCTAAAAATTGCTGTCACCATACCAGTGTCACATATCACATTTATCCAGTGGTTGCTCACCTCAGGGCTTGCTTTTGAAATCCAACTTCCCTCCACTGAGAGCAGAAAGCTGCCCAATCATTAATCCAGGCATGTCACAGAAAATATGGAAAAATTCATGCTCTGTTGCTGATTCAGTTTCAGGCATTATCATTGAAACTCATATCTCTCAATATAAGAAGGACCCTAAATTATTATGAGATATCTTATGGTTTCTATTTCTGTGATAAAACACCTTGACCAAAAGGAACCTGGTGAGCAAAGGGCTTATTTCATGTTAACATAATGCCCACCATCCAGGGATGTCAGGTCAGAAACTCAAGGGAGAAACCTAAGAGAAAGAACTAATGCTAAGGCCACAGTGGAGTGTTGCTTAAGGGCTTATTCACCATGAATTCAGCCTTCATTCTTAAACAGGGTTAGAGAATTGATAGAGAAATGAATATTTAACATTGGTATTGATTTGTGTTTACTGATACAAATTTAATATCAATTTTGTTGTACTGCATATATGTCTACTCTTGTTTAAGGTATTCTGTTTATACAGTTATTTTAAAATTCAATGCATAGTTAAGAAATACAGATTAATAGTCACATATAGTAGTCAAACTTACAGACATGTTAGCTAGATTTCCTAGATATACAGAGATATATTTAAGATGGATAGGTAATCTTCAAAACACTTCAAAGAAATACAGAATATGACATTTAAAATGTTTTAAGAAATTAAATTTTTCATAACAATGAGGTCTGCTCCTGGAAACATCAATAAACTTCAGAGAAAATAATGGTCATTGAAAAAAACCCATATGGAGTATGTTTTATTTATGACAAAACTAGCCAAATGAGAAAAAATTGCTCTTGCCTAGACTGCTTGATGGTGTGTTGTATGAACTGGACATACATGACCCACAAGAAAATGACTGCTAAACTTGCCAAGATAAGACAAGATATTCCTTCACGGTTCCTGCTTCATAGATGAAACTGACAGATATTCTGCAGGACACAGAATAAAGCAACTGATGAACTTTGACAGTACAAGGCAAAACATATCTTCAAATTTCTGGCTTCACTAAGAAGTCTTGCCAGACACTCTAGGCCTATAGGTTGAAGAACTTTGGATAACTGTTCAGACAATTAGATGTTTCTGTCATTTCTAAAATTTTAAGAAGCTGCTTACAATGTACTTCCTATTTACTTAGGTAATATTATGTTCTTCTAGGGTCTTTGATGGAGTTGAAGACAGGATGTTATAGTTTTCCTTAGTAATGATAAAAGATGTATTAGATATGAAACTGTATATTTACAAACATAGGGTAGATGATAGAGTATTTTCTTTAATTTTTCCATGTGCAAATTGAATAAATATTGTAACTGTTAATTCTTGCATGATACCTGTTCTGTGATATGTAATTTTACTATGTCAAAATTAAAACAGTCCTTTTTTAATTAGACAGAAAAAGGGAGATGACATGGGGTGTCCTGTATGCTCTGAATATGTGTTGCTTTTATTGGTTGATGAATAAAGCTGTTTCAGCCAATGGCCAGGAAAAATACAGCTGGGTGGAAAATCCAAACAAAAATGGAGAGAGAAGGACAGAGGAGTGAGTGAGATGCTGTGCAGCCACCAGGGAAGCAAGATGTGAGGTAACAAGCCATGAGCCTCATGGTAAAATACAGAATATTACTGATAGTTGGGATACCAGCATGATACTGATCCAGACCCCAGGAACATGGGTTTCAGTGAGGAAACCTCCGAAAACTACGGGACCTCCTGTAGTTGTTCAGTACTTATCCCTAGCACAGGAGGGGACTTTGGGAGCCCATTCCACATAGAGGAATACTCCCTGAGCCAAGACACATGGGGGTCGGCATGGGCCCTATCCCAAAGAGTACGATAGACTCTGATGACACCCTATGGAAGGCCTCACCATCCAGGGGAAGCAGAAAGGATATGTGATAGGTAGGGTTTTAGTTGGGGGGGTGGTAGGAGAGGATGGAAGGGACAAGGGAACTGGGATTGACATGTAAAACAATTTTGTTTCTAATTCAAATAAAAAAATAAATAAATGGGTTAATGTATAGGTAGAGCTATCCAGTAAGAAAGAAACCTGAGCCATTGGCCAGATAATTATAATTTTAGTATTATCTTATGAGTGATTATTTCATAAACAGCTATAGGGACCAAGCAGTTACAAGAGAAAGTTGTCCAGTATGACAGGACAAGGAAAAAAAACTGCAACAGCAGAAGACCCCTACATACCATCTTCTAGGCTCCAATCATAAGCACTGGAACAAACACTTTGGCACATGCATCCCCAGATACATACAGACAGATAAATACACATATAAACAAACCAACAAATTTTAAAAACTTGAGGCAGGCTAGCACTGACACCTATTTTAGTCCCTTGAGCCTTTCTGAAGTTATGACCTAGAAACTATACAGTAGTAAAAGAAGAGTTAAAATTGTGATAATCTATTAGTGGCAATGAAAAGCTAGTACAGACAGTGTTTTCTTTTAGACTCACATCAAAACATTAAGGAAAAGTTTTCGTTCCTTATAATTAAGGAAAGCAAGGTTTAGAAATATTGAGTATATTGATTGAGGTTCCAAAGTTACAAAACCAAATAGCTGAGATCAGAATTTAGATCTGCTACCAAAGAACAACTGTTCAATTGTGCTTTTGAAAACAAATACTCCAAGTTAAGAAAATCTCTGATAGTTTTTATTTCATATTATATTTTGATTGTACTTCCTAAAGGATTTGAGCAACTGAATAACTTGTACTAGGATTAGATAAATCTAGATAAAAAATAATCTGCAAATTATATAAGCATGAGAATGCATGGCTTCTGTTCAAATATTTTGTACCCCCAGCACTGGGGAGGCAGAAGCAGATGGATCTCTGTGAGTTCCAGACCAGCCTGGTCTACAAGAGCTAGTTCCAGGACATCCTCCAAAGCCACAGAGAAACCCTGTCTCAAAAAACCAAACCAAAACAAACCAATCAAATATTTTGTACTAACCCTGATTCAAAATATCTGTATAATATTATTTCAAGTCAGAGGTGTCAAGCAGTTGGAAGGAGTATAAAGATAACTTAATGGTATGAGTCTTCAAAGAGGAAACCATAAGAGCCCTGATGGTGTGGTGCACTTTGTAAGGAGGGATTCTTCATTCTATCCTTCCTTTACCCCATTTAATACTAATACAATTTAATTTTTTTGAAAGTGACATTTCACTTCAGAACAAAATCAACATTAAACAAGGCACCTTAGTGTTGAATATGGTGTTGTGTGCGTTAAGATATATTTTCTTCATTTCTTAGGTCTTTATTTAAATCAGTATGGCACACACTATGGTAGGGCTTCTGTATAAATAGAACTGTACTTAATTTTGGGTGAGAAACTTACAAGTGAACAGATCAAGCTTCACACAGTTTTAATTCACATATATGGCTTAGGGGAAAGACTACCAAAGAGATTTTAAAAAATAAAGATGAATAAATGAAATATGTTGGGGACAGGATAACAATCTGGAACCAGCTGCTGCTGAGCAAACATTTATTATTATCATCCATCTGAGGTTTAGTAGAAAATAGAATTTCCAGAACAACACTGAAAAGGAAATGCATTTTTGATAATCAAATATGCAAAGCTCTTGACTCCAAAAGATAATTGTTTTCTAGGGAAAGGCTTAAGCTTGTTTAAGTGGCATATAAATAACTCAAAGCTTGCATTGAGGGAAAAAAAACAAAGAGAGAATTGAGCTCAAATCTATGTATAAGCAGACTAGGAAACAAAATCTATATTATTTTGCCAGTAAAAACAAATCTCCATTGTCTATCTTAAACCTGAAAGATTTAACACATGAATCTAGCCCTTTCCCAGTATGTATGCTACCAGTCTTTGAACATAACCACCTGCATGTCCAACTGGATTACCACAGCAACCAAATACTGCCTCTCTTCTTCTACCTTTACCTCTCTAGAAATACCAGGCTAGACAATCCACGTACAGTACTTGTCAAATTGGGCTATGCCTCTTCTGAAATCTCCCACTGGAGCCCTTTTCATGCAAAGCTAATGACTCAGTTTGCATAATCCCTCATGATCCCTCAAACTTGCTATATTTTCTTTGCCTAACCTCAGTCTCTACCACACTCTTTTGAATGTCTCTGTTTTATAGCTTGAGCACAACTTATTGCTCCTCAAGTAGGTTAGGCAGGCTTCTTCGTAAAGTTCATTACTCTTACTTTCTCTTAGTCAACACTCTTATTCCATATTTCAGGATTCTTTGTTCAAATATCTTCCTTCATTTTTCAAATTACATAAGTTTAAAGGATGGGTCTCATACATGCAAAACAATAACTAATGGAATATATGTTTGGCCTTTTTTTAAGGTATTTCTTAATTGCCCAGTGTCTTAGTTAGCATTTGTTGCTGTGAAGAGACACCATGATCATGGCAACTTCCTCCAACAAGCCACACCTATTCCAGGCTCCTATTAGTGCCACTCCCTATCAGCATACGGGGACCATTTTTCATTCAGACCACCAAATGCAGCAGTTTGGCCCTACATGTTCATTCTTTCTGTCTCAGTTGCCTGAGTAGCTAAGAAACATCATGACTAATGGAATATTCACAGTTCTTAAATAACCCTGCCATTACCCACTAAAAAACAAAACAAAACAAACCATTTTATATGTATAGGTATTCATGTCTGAATATGTATGTATGCACTTGTGATGGCCTTTTGGTTATCAACTTGATTATATCTTGAGTTACCTAAAACCCCAAATGGCTGGCCATACCTGTGAGGAAATTTTGCTTAAGACATAATTTGAAGTGGGAAGATTCACTTCTAATCCAGACGTTTTTCGGTGGGAAGACCCACCTCTAATCTGGGCCACATCTTCTGCTTGAAGAGGAAAGTCTGGCTCTTTCCATGATTGTCTTCACTAGCAAATCCATTTATTTGTCATAATTCCTGGTAGTTTCACATTCAAGTATATACTGAAGACCAGCTGAGACATACAGCCTCATAAACTGAACAACTATGGGATTTTTGGACTTTATGCTCATAGCCAACCAATGTTGGATTAGCTGGTGTACAACCTGTAAGTCATAGTAATAAATCTGAGAGAGAGATCATCAGATAGTGAGATATTCATACTATAAGTTCTGTTACTCTAGTGAACCCATAGCACCACATGTGAGAAGGGCCCAAGGAGGCCATAAACATGTCAAATCTGCTGGAGTTACAGAGAGTTGTGAACCACTATGTGGATGTTGGAAATAAAATCTGCGTCCTCTCAAAGATAACCAACACTCTTTCCATTTAGGCATCTCTCCATTTCCAGGACAGGGTCTCTACTCATTTCTTCACAAATGCAGTTTACTAGAAATATAATGAGAAACATACATAGAACATGAATTTTTCTAGGACCTTCATTTTAAAAAATAATACTTAAATGTAACATAATATATTTACTATACTCTTGATGTAATAAAATGTCAAAAATTATTATCTTTTTCATGTGGTCCTACTCACACTTTAAGCACCCATTATCATATGCTGATAACTGTTTCACCTTTGGGTAGACCATGTCTGAAACAATCTTGATGATCTGAGTACACATTAGTTAAATTTTCTGATATTAAACTTTTTGAAAAATGAACCAAAACAAAAAAAAATCTCAGGGTTCTCCATTCTGAGGCTAGCAGTGCTATGGAAATGAATTTTCCATTGTATCTTCCCCCTTTGTCCCATGCATCTGTAAGACACACTACAGTCTCTCTCTCCTTCAGGACTTCATCATTCTTCAAATTGTGCTTAGTAACTCACTGAACAAGGTCTCCCTCCTAAATGCCAAGCCTGAGCAAATTCAATGAATTTTCCACAGACCTTTCCATGTGCCTGATGCCCTCCAGAAAGCAGCATGAATTGAATTGATCCTATTTAAGAATAAATATCCATTGTGGCATGCACAATTTACACACAATTTTTGATGTTTTATAGAGTGCTGGCTAAGAACTCTTAGGGTAAGTTGGTAATTCAGGGAAGTCTTGAGAACTGATTCCATAAAATGAGCCCCAAAAATCAAGTCCCTCAAACTAATTGCTAATTTCAGCTGTACAAGCAAATAGAGACAGGTAGAGCTCTCAGCAGCCTCGTCTATGCAGTCTTTTCTCTTCCCACTTTGTATATTTCCACTAGAGCTTTAGGATATACACACAAAATTTTCGTGATTCTTACTTTAAAATTTGATGTTGACTGCAGTCTTTAATTTGCAAGTCTCTGCTTCAGCATTTTAGCAAATACTTATAGGTATATATGAAAAATGTGTCCTCATTTCATAATAATTTTTAAAATATATCTGAAGTGGTGCAGGTGGCTGTTCATCACAGATGGCTACTTATCTTCTAACAAACAATGTTTTGTTCTCGGCACTAATCATCATGATAATGCATAAATTGGATTTGCACTTCATAAGACTACATATGAGGACTCAGATTAGTTTTAGCAAATGGAAATTAACTCAAATTATATATTTGGCATATAATCATAAAATTTTATATTGCTTTCTAAGTTATGTGTCTGTAGCAGGTAGTATCTGTGACAAATTCTCAGTCTGTGGACTTTAACCAAGTCACAGAAAGCTTTTCCATGAACTTTTCTTAAGGGACTCTTTAGGCCCCTAAAACTATTTTATGGTGTGCAGCATGGCTAGAAGTATTTGGAAACTACAATTCTATGGGAACATCCATCAAATTAAAAGATAATGAGAACTCATAATATTATATAAGCATTGCACAAATCTGTGTTTATCAGCTTTCTATAGGCCTAGGAAATATCTCAGAAAGTTAAAATACAAAGAAAGGTGATGGGCAGTTTGTTAGCTAATTAAAAATACTGGACTATTTAAAAATACTGGATGCTTTTCCAAAGAAGCAGTGTTCAAATCTTAGCTTTTGATATGGTGGTTATCAACTATCTATGACTTTAGTTTGAGTAAATAAGATGCTGTTTTCTAGCTTCTGTTGCCACCAGTCATGTACATTGTGGATTACCATAATAAATGCAAACAAAGCACCCACACACTTCAATGGGAATAAATAACTCTTCTTAAAAATAGAAGAGAAATAGTTTATTTTTATTTTTGCTACTAAATTCAGAGGTTCCAGTCCATGATTGATGGAACATACCCACTGCTTCTAGGCTTCTCATTTGCTTATTAGCTGGCAAGGCAGGGAGTATGTGTGGAGAAAAACCGACCACCTCAAGGCCAGGAAAAAGGAAAAAGGGGAAGGGGATAGATGTTCCCACAATCCCTTATAAAAGAACATGCTCCTACAGTCCTTAACTAATCTTTCACACCATACCCATTAGTTTTCACTTTATGCATTAATGAATCTTTAACAATGAACATTCATGTTCCATTCTAAATCCACAACAAAAGAAACTTACTTTTGAAAAGCATTCAAATGTTTTCCAATACTACAACTCTACTCAAATCATCCTGAAATCTATTCTCAATTTAACAGTTGGAAATGTTTTTAGAGAAAATGCAATAAAATAAAATATTGCTCCCTATCCATTAGGATGGCTATAACCAAAAGTTAGACAAGAAGGGGAGTTGGAAAAATGAAAATAAATTGATGATAGGAATTGAAATTAATCATATATTATGGACAAGTGATAAGTGGGTCTTCAAAGATAAATATAGAACTATAATACACACCAGCAATCCCACTTTTAGGTGCATTACTAAAGAATTGAAAATGGAGGGTCAAACAAATTTTTGTGCACACATAGTACAAATAGTAGTACATTGTGAAGTAAAGGACCACTTACGATTGCTGCATGAAAAATAGGTTGTGTCCATCCATGTCATCTATGATAGTTATGCATAAAAACAATAAAGTCTTGGTGCATACTACATTTTGGATGGACTTTGATATATGTTGCTTAGAAGCAAAGACAACACACAAAAGATCAAATGCCCAATGTTGTTACATAACATAACTCAGAGTCAGACAACCCTTAAAATAGAAAACAGGTTGACATTAGTTGACACTACACATGTACTCAATTTTGTGTTTTAAACAGAGGCTTTCCTTGACCATCATATTTCAACAAGATATTTCCACCAACATATGGCTTTATCATTTCTTTCATCATCTTCCCTGGGCACTACAGCACCATGCAGCCCAATGGAACTTATGAGATTCATTGAATAAGTACTGCATGGGAACAGAGTAGGAAAAACCCATGAGGGCAAGAGTCATTGTCCTCCTTGCTGTTTGCCCAGTGCCTAAGGCATTGCTTCACTCTTGGTAGATATTAGAGTCTAACATCCTTCAAACTCTATGTCCTGTGAACTGGGCACACTAATAGGAAGTGTATTGAAAGCAAGGAAGTTAAATCAGAGCAATAGGGTTTCAGAGTTAGCAATCGGGCAGCAATGGCACCACAAAATTCCTGGAAGTTTAGAATTGTTTGTTTATTCAGCTTTCCCAATGTTTCTAACAACTATTTTTTTGTTTTTTTCTAACAACTATTAAAGAATGGCTTGATGCATAATAAAGAATATTGAAGGTACCTTCAAGTGAAACGTTTGTATTATACAGTTTGCTTCAGGAAAAATCATGAAGTTACTCCATTAAATTAAAAGATATCCATTATTCAAATAGCTAGTATATTCTTTCTAAAAAAAATCCTATTCCAGCAACCAAAGTTTTAGAGGCAAACTCCTAAGATTTTTTTTTAACTTTTCAAAATTATTGGAAATTTTAATACTATAGGTCAGGCCAAATATTTTTATTCTTGATGGAAAATAAAGGGGTTATATGTGTACAGTACTATTTATTTCTGAATATTCTTTTTCTGCCTTTTTTAAAGTACCAGCCATTACTGTACAAGTTATTCTTACGAAATCCTGGTGGTCACCATTAGTGACGATTCACCACACTTCTGTGAATCAGCTGGTTAGTGAATCAATAATTTCGAATGAGAAACCATAAGGAACTACAAAGTTCATCTAGGCTCCATGCTTTCACCCATGTCTGCTCCAGAGTAACAGTTTCTCTAAAGTTATCATCATATCTCACTGCACAGAGGCCCTGGATATGCAAGCATATTTATGACCTGTGATCAGAATTGCCCACTGTCATGCTACCACATTCCAAGTAGAAAAAGAATTGCCATGGTGAAACTCCCAGGCTGGAGCTGGGTTGTGTATCACCTCTTTGAGAAGACTAGCAAGATTGATGGCAAAGACCAAACATTTAAGAAAGAATGAAACACTAGGTCTGGCAACTCAATTGCCCAGAGATCTCAACTTTATTTAGCAAGATTTACAATAATGCAAAATTGTACTTTAATGTTGTATTGAGTTGCATAATCATGTATTGTGGTGGTTTGAATGAAAATGTCCCCCCAAAACTCATAAGGAGTTACATAATTTGAGGTGTGGCTTTGTTGGAAAACAGTGTGTCAGGGGGCGTGAGCTTTGAGGATACAGAAGCTCAAGCTAGACTTGAACTTTTTCTTTTCAGTCACTCTTTCTTCCTTCTTCCTGAGGACATGGATGTAGAACTGTAGCTACCTCCACAGCATCATGTCTGCCTGTCTGCTGTAATCCTTCCCACCGTGATAAAAATTGACTAAACCTCTGAATTATAAGACACACATAGTTCAATATTTTTCTTTGTATGAGTTGCCATGGTCATGGTGTTTCTTTACAGCTATAAAAACTCTAAGATGCTTATCTTTAAAAATTAGAAGATAAATATGTAGTGTTGCTTTTAAATAATCATTGAAATATAATCATTTGTCAGTATAACTTTTATAGACCATTTATAAGAGAGAGCATTAAAAGGAAAAGAACAGAATTTACCGACTCCATTGGTGACTAGAGTTTCCTGTCTTCAGTGAACAAATGCCTTTACCTATTTTACATGTTGAATTACATTCTGAGTAATACAATTCAGGAAGGTAAAAAAGATAACCATAAATTTATAAAAGATGACATTTTAATCAAGCCCAAAGCTCTTGGCTAATTATATTACCCTGCACTTAAAAGAAAAAAAAAGCTATAGGTTGCTGTAAGATAAGCACAGAACTATTTGCCTTAGACCTTTGTGCTACTTTCATTTATAGTCATACTCATGCACACACATATATGCACACAGAAATATACAGATAACACACATACATACACACAATACATATATATATATATATATATATATATAGAGAGAGAGAGAGAGAGAGAGAGGAAAACAAGACACATATGCATACATACATATACATACACACATGCACACACACATACACATACACACACACACACACACACAAACACAAACACACACAATTACAATGACATTCATGGGAAATAGACCGGAAACACTATGATTTTGTCAAAAAATTTCTTCCAGAGCACACACACACACACACACACACACACACACACACACATTCACATGCACTGAGAGTTTAAAACCACATTTTGAAGAATGCTAAAGAGATTAGGTACCTTACAGCAAGGGGAAATTAATGTCACACATGCCAGGATCCAAGTCTTCATTAGACTAAATCTTTCTTAGACTCACTCTCATCCTGAAGCCAAACCTCTCCTGGACCACAAGGGACTTCATACCATAATACTCACCTCTTCCACTCAAAGACAAGAGCATGGCACAATAAGAAGTGCCTGGTTAAGGTTTGCATAGCAATTTTGGGTTTTCCTTCTGTAGCCTGGAAAGCCCTAGGCTTATAGAAAACTTGGTTTTTGGTGTCAGGTTCCAAGTGTGTAGGAATAAAGAAAGCTACATTTCTGTGTGTCCGTTCTATATCTGAAAATCTGTAATGAATTGGATAAATTCACAATATAAAAATGAAAAAATTGTTATATTACATTTCTAATCCAAGGTAAAAAATGCAGTTTACCACTTTCTTTTTTTAATCTTTCTAAGATTTTTTTTATTAGTTCAAATTAGGAACAAGCTTGTTTCACATGTAAATCCCTGCTCCCTCTCCCTTCCCTCACCCTCACCCCTCCTACCCCACACTGCCTACCCCTCACCCCACCCACCCTCCACTCCCCAGGCAGGGTAGGGTTCTCAATGGGGGCTCCACAAAGTCCACCACATCATCCTGGGCTGGGTCTATGCCCTTCCCCATGTGTCCAGGACAAGAGTGCATCCCTTCAAGTGGAATGGACTCTCAAAGTCCCTTCTTACACCAGGGAAAAATACTAATCCACTAACAGGGGCCTCCTAGAGTGCAGAGACCTCCTCATTGACATCCATGTTCAGGGGTCTAGATCAGTCCTGTACTGGCCTCCCAGACAGCATCTGGGGTGGATGTGTCCCACTTGTTCAGGCCAGTTGTTTCTGTCGGTTTCTCCAACCTGGTACTGACCCCTTTGATCTTCATTCCTCCATCTCTGCAACTAAGTTCCAGAGTTCAGTTTAGTGTGTATCTGTGGATGTCTGCCTCTGCTTCCATCAGCCACTGAATGAGGGCTCTAGGATGGCATAACAAGTAGTCATCAATTTCCATTTATCAACAAGTCTGTTTTGTATGTGAATACCATGCTGTTTTATTACTAGAGCTTTGTAGTACAACATAAAATCATGGATAGTGATACCTCCAGCAGTTTTTTTTACTACTCAAAATTATTTTAGCTGTACTGTTTTGTTTGTGTGTGTGTGTGTGTGTGTGTGTGTGTGTGTGTGTGTGTGTGTGTGTGTGTCTGTGTCTGTGTCTGTGTCTGTGTGTGTGTGTGGTACATTTCCAAGTGAAATCGAAAGTTATTCTTTTAAGATCTGTGGAGAATTATTTTGGGATTTTGTGGGAATTGCATTTAATCTGTAGATTGTTTTTGGTAGGATGGCCATTGTTATTATATCAATTGAAGAGCACAGGAGATCTCTCTGCCTACTGATATCTTCTTCAAATTCTTTCTTCACTGACTTGAAATTTTTATCATACAAATCTTTCATTTCCTTGATTGAAGTAACCTCAGGATACTTGAAGTTATTTGAGACTATCAAACTGGATGGCATGTAGGAGAATCTCAACAAAGCTCAACTCCAAATGGATCAAAATCCTCAACATAAAATCACATGTACAGAATCTGATAGAAGAGAAGCAGGAAATAGCCTTGAACTTACTGGCACAGGAGTCTAATTTCTGAACACAACACCAATAGCATATGTACCAAGATCAAAAAGTAATAAATGGGACCTCCTGAAACTGAAAAACTTCTATAAATCAGAGGAAACTATAATCAGAAAACACAGCAGCCCACAGAATGAGAAAAGATTTTTAATCACTTCTCATCTGATAGAGGACTAATATCTAAAAGCAAGAAATGAAAGTACTAGATAAGAAAAAGTATCCAAATTAAAATTTGGCACAAAGATATATACAAAATTCTCAATAAAGGAAACTCAAATTGCTGAAAAAATTTAAAGAAATTTTCAACATCCTTAGCCATGAGGGAAATATAAATCAAAACTACTTTGAGATTATATCCTACACCTATCAGAATAGCTAAAATCAGTAAAGCAAGTGACAGCTCCTGCTGGCAAATATGTAGAGTAAGAGGAACATTCATTCACTGCTGGTAGGATTGCATACTCATACAGTGACTATGGAAACCAGTGTGGCAGTTTCTCAGGAAGATGAGAATCAAGAGAACCTTAAGATCCAGCTATAGTGATCCTGGGCATATACTCAAAGGAATTGTCATATTACCACAGAGACACTTGCTTAATCAATGTTCATTGCTGCTCTATTCATAATATCCAGAAATCAGTAACAAACTAAATATCCCTTGGCAGAAGAATGGATAAAGAAATTGTGGTACATGTATACAATGGAATATTATGCAATCATTAAAAAGAATGACAACGTGAATCTTGCTGGTTAATGGAGGGAACTAGAAAGTGATGGGGGAGGTCCTACAGTGTATATGTTTGTCTTATTGGTTGATAAATAAAGCACTGTTGGCCCGTAGGGAAGCAAGTTATATGGAACTAGGCGAGAAGGAGGATTCTGGGAAATGTAGTAAAGAGGGGAGTCGCCATGTGATCCCAGGGAAGAGAGGAGGCTGGTGTCCTCCATAAGGTAAGTCTTTATAAAATATATAGATTAATGGTTATGGTTGATACTTAAGACAGCGCTAGCAAATAAGAAATCCTAGTCATTGCTGGCAGCATTGTAATTAATATTAATCTCTGTGTGTTATTTGGGGGCCCTAACATAGTGGCAGAACTCAGGCAGCTGGTGGAAAGAGTTATCATTACAAGAAAGCATCATGCTGAGTGGTGTATTCCAGGCACCAAAAGACAAATATGATATGTGGCCATTTATATGTGGATATAGGCTCTTAAGTCACTGATAAACAACCTAGTATCAGAACAACAAAGTTTAGGTATAGAAATAAGGGACTATGGGTTACATATGGAAAAGGAGAATCAAATGGGGACTGGGTAGGGAGAGGGATGAGGGGGTTATAAAGGGAGAGACAGATAAAATTAAGTGTTAGGTGTGAGTTGGAGGCCAGCCTGTTCTACAGAGTGAGTGCCAGGATAGGCTCCAAAGCTATGCAGAGAAACCCTGTCCTAGAAAACATAAATAAATAAATAAATAAATAAATAAATAAATAAATAAATAAATGGTCATTTCAGGGAAAGTATATAAACTTAATATATTCATATATAATAGCAGTCTTATTAAAAATTAACAAATAGTAAAGTTGGTTATCACTTGTCACCAAATGAAGTTTCCAGCCTTAGGGCTGGGTTATGTCTAATTTAGTTGTTGGCCAAAGGGGTTCCTTGGAAATCCCCAAACATAGCAAGCTGTTGCCAATATTATAAGTTACTCTTCACAAACTGAAAGCAAGGCCCCATTGCAGAATGAAACAGCTACACAACTCAATAAATATGGAGAAATCAAGTTGGTGCCTACATAGAGCCTTTACCCCTAATTTCTAGCACTTTGATACACAAGACATTTAGTAAGCTACCAAAAAAACCAAAAAACAAAAATCCATAAACACCATGCCAGCCATAAACCCTTTCATATACATATATACAGTAGTGTACTGCCTACAAAATATGCTAGGGCAAGGTGATATAAATATTGTGTGAGTAACCAATCAATTATATATAGCCTGCTGTACCAGATAGAACCCATATATGGCACTGCTTGGATTTCCAAGAACCAAAGACCAGATAGCCTAAGTACCTTGGATAAAACCAAATATCACTAGTTTAAAATCATAAAGTAATAATAACAACAATAAAATGACTCCTGATGACACTTTGCTATACTCTACAGCACTGCTGGGCTCAGCTGTCATCAGAAAAGCTTCTTCATGAAGCAGATGGAATAACTATGGAGACCCACAACCAGACATTATGCACAAAGTGAGACACTCATACCTAAATCGTATAGCTCTATTTAATCTTTTCCCTCAGGGTTCAGGGAGCCCTGGAAGAGGAGGCAAAAATAATGTAAGAACTAGAGGGGATGGGAGGACACCAAGAAAATAAGGTCCTGTAAAACTACATGAGAAAAAAATCATATGAACTCGGACTGTGGCAGCAAGCACAAGGCCTGCAAAGTTCTGCACCAGGTCCTTTGCACTTATAATATGGCTTCCACTTTAGTATTTTGATGGGATTCCCGAGTGTGCAAACCAGTGGGTCATTGACTCTTGTGCCTTCTCTTGAGCTCTTTTCTTCTGCTTTTTTGTCTTGACCAATTTTGATGTGATTGGTTTTGTTTTATCTTACTATGTTTTATTATTATCCCTTAGAAGACTTTGTTTCTTGAAGAGAGAGAGAAAGACAGTGGTTCTAAACAGGGAGCTGGGATAGGGTGGTGTGAGGAAGAACTGGAAGGAACACAGGGAGAGGAAACTGCTATCAAGATATATTATGTGAGGAGAAAACAACCTATTTTCAATAAAAGGAGGAAATCAGTATTTTGTATCTAGTGTAAGAACTAAATAGTTGTTTTTTATTTTCCTCACATAATTGATTCTCTGTTAAAAAGTTATGTTGTATATGTTGATAGTTTTTCCTTTTTTCTAGCAGTGTGATTATCCTATTTTGTAATGAACTGGAGAATAACAAATAAATAAAATAAAGTGAAGAAGAGGATGGAAGAGGTATCAGTGGTGTGGTGTTTGCAGCCTAAGAAAGATTGTTCCATGTGTTTGTACTTCATCTTTTAGCAGAGACAGAGAATTAAGATTAGAACCCTATATTTGGCTTACTTCCCACAAAGGCTTTCAGTATTGGTTTGTTAATAGGTGTCTGATCCTCTATGTTACCACATGACTGAAGGGACTCCAAGGAATCATAATATCAAAAGTCAAATTTTCCAAACTACCAAGACCCAAGATGGCAAAAATAAATCTGAGTTTTAAAATGTTGATGGATTTAGTCACATCAACACAGGTTTTTGCAATTCTTACAGCCAAGTAAGCTTTTCCATTAATATTCTCCAACTTATGGAAGAAACAGATTTCTTTGTTTTTCCTGAATGTATGAGAATGTGTAGGTTGCTTGTTTTAAGATGAAAATGTCAAGCTATGGTTTGCAAACTTCTTTCAGTTCTAGATTTCTGTAAAATTGTTAAAGAAAATTATGTTTATGTTATTGCTTAAGTATTTCAACTTACTCATAATGACATTTAGTATGTAGTTACTAGAAGTTGAACATGGCTGACGTTTTCAAATGCTTGTTCTAACATGGAGTTGTATACTCTATTTTTTCTTTAAATAGTACAATACTTTCCTTTTACAATAAAGCAACTTGTATTTAGTGACACAAAATATAATTGTGTTTTTAATACCTTATCAATCAACAAACACCCAAGATACACCCTGGAAAGTCAACATGTCATTTGTCAGTAATTTTCTGTTTCTTTTGCCAGTTTTTGGTGTGCATCTCAGTTAATCTTTGCTGAATAAACAGCATCCTCAACTCCATCATTTATTAAAGTGCTACAGAGAGAACTCAGGCAGCTATAAGAGAACTGGAGGTAGTTTCAATGAGGCCTTCCCTGCTATAGTCTTAGAATTACAGCTAAATTATAAATGAACCAGGAAGTCAGCTAGATTCTGCCAGTCCCATGCTGTGAAGTCCTCCTGGGCTAAGGAAAATCCCTTCTGAGGAGATTAGCCAAGGGAGTCTGTATGTGATCACAGCAGTTGAGCTGATGTGTAACTCTGGCCTAGAGTAAAGTGGATTAGCAAGACTTAAAAGATGGAAATTGTTTTGTGCAAAGCTCACCATGCTTTCAGAAACATAAATGAAATCACAGGCCTATGAACTAAAATCTGATTTCTATTAGTTCAATGTGGTGAAAATCCCCATCTAAATGTTTAAACAGAAAAGGAGTGCAGCTTGCCAATATTCTCATCGGCTAATGATTGTTACATATTTGAAAAACATTTCTTGGGATTGTTCTTATCGGCTTTGGATTCATCTAGAGAGAAGCCAATGTGTTCTAAGAGGCAGTATGGCAAAAATAGAACACCTGGCCAAGAATAAAATATAATAAGATTCTGCTTCCTATTCAGAATCTGTCTGTCTGAGTGACCTTGAATTAAACATTTAACCTTCCTTTTGTTTGTATGATGATATTAAAAATGCATCTCAGCTCTTAAAGCATTTCAGAGCACATCAATTTATAGTTTGTATTTTAGAGAGCTATAAAAGCAATGGAGTAGTTTTATTCCTATCACTCATACTCTTGCTCATTGCTGATAATTGCTGGTTCCCCTATTAAACATATATTGACTAGTGTGTGAGTTCTCCGAAAATAACTTTTTACCATGAAAAGAAAAAGACAACTAAGGGTGATTTATAAAACACAGCACAATTGCTTACAGTGAGTGTTGTATTCCCTTTCTTCCATCAGCAAAATTCATCATCCATTACAGCAAGTAATTTAAGGTGTTACCAAGCCATCATCCTTCACTGCAACTCTCTCAAGCATAAGAAAACAAAAGCTATGTCCAGTGTTTAATGGTGACCCATGGGCTATAGGTCTCCTTACAAGACACTATGTCTTTAAAAGGCAGTAATGTCTACAGAAAGAATTTTATCTTTCTTTACTTTTCTATAGGGCAACCATTTGTTATCATCTGGAACTTTCATTTCTGTCAATGTTTACAAAGTGGAGGGTAGTTTTTAGCAAACCTTCAAAATCATTAAGATTGTAAATAGGAACTATTTTTATATCTTCCCTTGTCTCCATTTATTTTTGACAGCTGCTCAGAGAGAGAAATATTTCAGTGCCCTGATATTATTTTGTAAAAAGTAAAGTTCATTGACAAATTGCTTAGATACTCTATCTTTAGTAGAACATTAATCTTACCAGCTTTTATAATTGAGGAACTCAAAAAATAACATGATTTTCCCCTGCTATTATTTCAACTGTGGAAGTGTTTCTACATAGAAGACAATCCTTTCTTGAATGCAAATTTTAGGCCCAGGAATAATGTACAGTGACAAGACTATATACAGGGATCTCGGATTTGATCTGTGGCATCGCAAAGATTAAAAGAAAATATATCTTAGAGCATTTCAAAGAGTTATTGGGTAAAATAGAAGACAGCAAATGATGGGGAAAAAAACAATATAACCACTAGCCAGGACATAGTTCTAAGATTATCTTTTCTTGAACTTGATACAAATTAAGTCCAAATTAAGATACATTAGAAATTTCTACCAGTTAAAAAAGAAACTATTAGGAATCTGCATATGAATGATAGAAGAATGCTTGCCTGGAATTATAAAAAACAAAGAAGGAAAACATGTATAACACATGAATTTTTTTCTCAAGCAATCATTTACTTCCAGAAATTTTTGTTGATTTTATAACTGAGATTGAGAGAGATTAATTAACAGAGCTGAAATCTGATTCCCATAAATAAGAACCCACAGTTTATCCAGGGTCTCATGAGATAAATGACAGGAAAAAATGAAACACTTAATTGCTTGCAGCAACTAATAATAAATTTTATGATAAAGCTCAGTGGCAAAGCATGTAAATAGCATGCAGACCTCGACACAATCCCTAGAAAATTAATGATCACTAATATTAAAATGCATTTATAGCACACTGAATGTATAAACAGAGCATCACAGTAAAAATGGAATTGTATAATATGCATATGCTCTGGGTACTTTCACTATACTATAGACTATGGACCAAACATTTGTTGAGACAGTTTCTCTTTAGTTATAAATTTAGGGATCTAGAATTTGTGGTTAACTTATAGGAATCCTACATGATAAATAGGGAAAGTCATAGGACTTTGCAAGATAAAGATCTTGTAGAAGATGCTGGGACATTTAAGGTGGATCAAATAATACCTGCTGGTGAACTTAATATCACCTAGACCAGTGTGAGTCAGACTCAAGGTCTTCTTCATATTTATGACAAGGCAATGATTGCTGGTCTGTAATAGACTTGCATATGACAAAATCACATACCTATTTCTAAGCACCAGTTCTATCTGAAAATTCCTTAACATTATGAAAAAATAAATAAATTGCAAGAGACTGCCTAGTAACATCCCTATCAGCACATATTTTTCCGCCCCACATGAAGAAAGAAGACTTATTCATGTGTTGTATCAGATAAGCCAAATAAATTTACTCTTTAGCTAAGGCACTCTGCATAAGAGCCCAGAATTCGTTAATGCATGAATATTTTTAAAATATTTTTATTTAAATTAGAAACAAGATTGTTTTACATGTCAATTCCCATTCCCTCTCCCCCTCCTCCCCTTCCCCCCATTAAAACACTACCTATCTAATACCATTTCTGCTTTCCAGGGAGACCTTCCATGGAGAGGTCTTCAGAGTCTGTTGTTACCTTTGCTTAGGCTTAGGCCCTCCCCTGTGTGTCTAGGCTGAGGGAGTATCCCTCGATGAAAAATGAGATTCCAGATTCCATTAATACACCAGGGATAACTACAAGAGGCCCCATGTATTTCCAAGGCCTCCTTACTGACACCCATATTTATGCAGTCTGGATCAGTTCCATGCTGGTCCATTCATACACCAGGATTTACTACAAGAGGCCCCATGTATTTCCAAGGCCTCCTCACTGACACCCATATTTATGCAGTCTGGATCAGTTCCATGCTGGTTTCCCAGTGATCAGTCTGGGGGGCCAAGGGCTCTTCCCTCTTGCTCAGGCCAGCAGTTTCTATGGGTTTCACTAGTGTGGTCTTGATCCCTTTGCTCATCACTCCTCCTTCTCTGAAACTGGATTCAAGTTCAGTTCAGTTTTTAGCTGTGGGTATCTGCTTCTAATTCCATCTGCTGCTCGATGAAGGTTCTAGGATGGTATATGTTAGTCATCAATTTCGTTATCAGGGGAGGTTATTTAAGGTAGCCTCTCCACTGTTGCTTAGATGGTTAGTTGGTATAATCATTATAGATATCTGGACATTTCCCTAGTGCCTGATTTTGCTTTAAACCTATACTGGCTCCCTCTTTGATGGTAACTCTTATTTTGCTCTCCTCTATTATTCACCCTACACAGACTTTCTGCTCCCTTATGTCCTCCTCACCCCTTCTCTTCTCCCCTTCTCATTCTCTAGTTCCCTCTTGCCTTCCCCCATGCTCCCAATTTGCTCAGGGGATCTTGGCCTTTCCCCTTCTCCTGGGCCCATGTATGTCACTTTTAGAGTCCTCCTTGTTGCCTAGCTACTCTGGTGGTGTGGATTACAGGCTGGTAATTCTTTTGCTCTAAGTGTAAAATCCACATATGAGTGAGTATATATCATGTTTGTCTTTTTGTAACTGGGTTACCTCACTCAGAACAGTTTCTTCTAGTTCCATCCATTTGCCTTGGTATTTCAAGATTCCCCCTCACCACTGGCTGAGTAGTACTCCATTGTGTAAATGTACCACATATTTTCTATCCATTCTTCAGTGGAGGGGCATCTAGGTTGCTTCCAGGTTCTGGCTATTACAAATAATGCTGCTATGAACATAGTTGAACAGATATCCTTGTTGTATGAATGTGCTTTTTTGGGTATATGCCCAAGAGTAGGATTGCTGGATCTTGTGGTAGGCTGATTCCCATTTTCCTGAAGAGTCGCCATACTCATTTCCAAAGTGGCTATACACGTTGGCACTCCCACAAGCAGTGGAGGAGTTTTCCCTTTCTCCACATTCTCTCCAGCATAAGTTATAATTGGTGATATTTTCTTTATTATTTTAGCCATTATGACTGGAGTAAGATGATATCTCAGAGTGGTTTTGATTTGCATTTCCCTGATTGCTAAGGATGTTGAGCACTTTCTTATGTGTCTTTAAGCCCTATTAGATTCCTCTGTTGACAATTCTCTATTTAGTTCCGTACCCCACTGTTTAACTGGATTATTAGGTGTTTTGGAAACTAGCTTCTTGAGTTCTTTGTAAACTTTGGAGATCAGCCCTCTGTCTTATATGGGGTTGGTGAATATCTTTTCCAAGTCTGTGGGCTGCCATTTTGTCTTGTTGACTGTGTTCTCTGCCTTACAGAAGCTTCTTAGTTTCAAGAGTTCCCATTTATTAATTTTTGATCTCAGTGTCTGTGCTACAGGTGTAATGTTCAGGAAGCTGTGTCTAATACCAATTTGTACAAGGGTACTTCCCACTTTATCTTATAAGAGGGTCAGTGTGGCTGGATTTATGTTGAGGTCTTTGATCCATTTGGACCTAAGTTTTGTGCATGTCAATAGACATGCATCTATCTTCAGTCTTCTACATACCAGCATCCAGTTATGCCAGCACCATTTGTTGAAGATGCTTTCTTCATTCCATTGTATAGATTTAGCTTCTTTGTAAAAAATCAGGTGTTTGTAAGTATGTGGGCTAGTATCAGGGTTTCCAATTCAATTCCATTGTTCTACCTGTCTATTTTTGTGCCAATACCAAGCTGTTTTCAGATCTATAGCTCTATAATAGAGTTGAAGTCAGGGATGGTGATGCCTCCTGAAGTTCCTTTATTGTACAGGGTTGTTTTGGCTATCCTGGGTCTTTTGTTTCTGCATATAAAGTTGAATATTGTTCTTTCAAGTTCTGTGAAGAATTGTGCTGGTATTTGGGTGGAGACTGCATTGAATCTATAGATTGCTTTTGGCAAGATTGCCATTTTTACTATGTTGATCCTACCTATCAAAGAGCATGAGATATCTTTCCATTTTCTGATATCTTCTTTAATTTCTTTCTTTAAAGACTCAAAGTTCTTGCCATACAGGTCTTTCACCTGTTTGGTTAGTGTTATCCCAAGATATTTTATGTTTTTTGTGGCTATTGTAAATGGTGATATTTCTTATTTCTTTTTCAGCCCTCTTATCGTCTGTATATAGTAGGGCTACTGATTTTTATTGGTTAATCTTGTGTCCTCCCACTTTGCTGAATGTGTTTACCAGTTGTAAGAGTTCCCTGGTAGTTTTAGGTCACTTATGTAAACTATCATATCATCCGCAAACAGTGAATGTTAGACTTCTTTCCAATTTGTATCCCTTTGATCTCACTTTGTTGTCTTATTGCTCTAGCTAGATCTTCAAGTATGATATTGAAGAGATACAGAGAGAGTAGACAGCCTTGTCTTGTTCCTGATTTTAGAGGAATCACATTGAGTTTCTCTCCCGTTAGTTTGATGTTGGCTGTTGGTTTACTATAGATTGGTTTTATTATGTTTATGTATGTTCCTATTATCCCTAATCTTTCCAGGACCTTTATCATGAAGGGGTTTTGGATTTTGTCAAAGGTTTTTTCAGAATCTAGGGAGATGATCATGTCATTTTTCTTTTTCAGTTTGTTTATATGGTGGATTACTATATCCATATTACTGATGGATTTTCATATGTCGATTCATGAATATTGAATTTAAATGTGTTCTGCTAAGGAGTACTTACAAAAAGAGCTTGTTGTAAATAGGTTTGCTTTACTATTAAAAGCTATGATGATGCAAGAACAATGTCACATATCCAGAGGGAAGAAATAGCTATGGTTAAGTAAACAGGAAGAACACACAAGAACACAGTTTGAAAAATAACCAGTGATGAGGCTGGGCTGATGTCTGAGTGTGTAAAGTGCTTACTGAAAAAGTATGAAGAGATTGGTTGGGATTCTCAGCACACCATAAGCTGATAATACACATATGCTTACAATCTTGCTACTGGTGTAGGGAGTGGAGGTGGAGAGAGGGATCATAGAGGTTTGGGACCACCAAAATCATCAAGCTCAAGGACATGAAAATGAAATGTATAAAGGCAAACACCTTGTGTTCTCCTTTGACCTCTATCCATATGCTTCACACATATGCATTTGTGCATGCACACACATGCTAAATGGATGAAGAAAAAGATTAATAATGATTATGAAGCTACTTTATAGTGTAGGATGAAAGTTCTCTGCATCTTTGTAGTTTTAAAGGGTGTAACTAACAGGGAAAACTATTAGGAATAAATAATAGGAGCCAGAACAGTAAAACTTCCAATCAAAGTGATTTGTGCCAATTTAATATTATGCTAAAACATTCAAATGTAGTCAACTTCTAGGCTACATACAGATGGAGGGAAAAGAACTAATAATATTTTTGCTCATTTCCCATGTGATTTGCTCAGTAGTTATGAGATCTACGAATAATGCCATTGAGGACCTAGGCTATTGGCCTGCAAGCTCTATATGAGATTATGGGATGTAATTACATCCTGTGCCATTTTGATGGAGATACATTGCAGTTTAAATCTGACTTGGGAGGAAATGTTAGGGAGTGATTTAAAAAAATAAATAATCCATCTAAACATATTATTTCCTTTTATCTTATATCTACATATCTTTATCTTATATCTACATCTATTCAGGGCATGCATGTTGAATTGTTACAGTGTCTTCTGTTGTTAAATTGTCACTTGGTATTTCTTTGATGTCCACTCTCAAATTCAGAAACCCCAGATTCTTCTTTGTAGTTATTTTAAAAATCAAAATATAATTGTATCATTTTCCTTCTTCTCATTTCTTCCTTCTACACCATTCTTCCATATATATAAAGCCAGGTCCATCCATTTAGTGTTCCTGAATACTATTGGGTTTATTCCTGAAGAATACTATTTCATCTTTACTCATGATTTCTTAATTGCCTGTAAGTTTTTGACTAGATTTGGAGCCTTTAGGTATTTTTTCACTTCCACATGAAAATGTTTGTTGTTGCCGTCTTGTTCAGGTTTGTTTAGCCAGCTATATTGCTGAGGAACAAGGGTTAAAGCTTCTGTGTCATTTCTAGGAGACACACTTTCATCACAGGTGTTTTCTATCCCCTGGTTTTTACAATCTTTCTGCCCCCTCTTCTGTGATGTTTTCTCAGCCTTGGGTGAAGGAATTTTATTGAAGATGTATCTTCTGGGACTGAGGCTCCCAATATCAGTGGTTTTCTCCATTTCGATCAGTTTTTTTCATAAAACCCACATTCTCAATAGTTGTATGTCTGAAAGATTTTCCAGTTGTACTTCCTTTATATCAATCAATCAGAAAGCTCTAAACAGAAACCCAATGCCTGTAATCATCTTCATGAAAAATGAATCTTATTAGTTATAATCAAGGAATGGATTGTAAACACAAGGAGCTCCAAGAAATGTTCAGTTATCCAGATGACATTTAAAATTACCCTGACTTCAAATAAAAGATTTCCCATGCTTTAAAAATGAAAACATCCAACTGTATATGTCATCATCACTACAACACCATGATGAGGTAGGTTTTGCTCAAGTTCTGATCATTTATGGGGGATTTGTACAAACACCATGACCTGAAAAGTGTGGATTTGCAAGAGGCAAGATGGATGTTCAGACCAACAGAACTCAGTAGATGGCATTGGCCTAGACTTTGAAAGTCTAATACCCTGTAGTTAATTTTAGGCATAGTTAAGCACAGCACAATTTGATATTTTAAAAAAAAATTCTTGGTTATTATTAACTCAATCCTATATGTATGACAAGGCTTAAGATGTGATCACATTGAAACTTTTGTAATGTGCAATTGACATCTTCTATAAAATAGGTTCTATATATTAACTGTAGCAGGCCCAAGGCAAACAATGCTCCTGATAAGGGTCTCCTTTGGGAAAATTTCATAGATTGACTGAGATAAACTTAAAGGTCTATGGGATCTGGTGTGCCTGGCAGTACAAATAATGCATAGATCACTGGGCTATTAACCACTTCCATTCCCAGCCTTCTGGACGAAAAACAGGTTATACATATCTCCCCATGAAGAGACAACCCTGTGTGTTTAACATTCCAGGTTCCCTAGTGCTGTCTGTGAGCAAAAGTACCTAAATGCTTCCTATAATCACTACTCTGATTCTATATTTCCAATATTTTTGCTCACAGAAATTTATTAACTCACCAAAAGAACTTGAGGTGTGCATTATTATTATGTATGCTTTATTAAAGAAAACCTCAAAATGGACTGTGCAACTTACCAGTGTCTCTCAGCTGCACCCCCTGTTCTATATAGCTGTACATCTCTATCATTAGCCCAAAGTAGTAAAACACACATGTATAATATCTCCCCTGAGAACTGGAAAACAACTCATACAGACTATTCAGAATAATTCCAGGACAGGCTCTAGCTTCCATTCTCAATCATGGTTACCATTGTTTTCAAAACTTAAAATGAAACTTGGGTACCAGGGTACCACATATCAAGAGCTATGAGGCTAATTAAAATTAATATATGAGACATAATATATAAAGAAAGACTTCTGTTTGTTTACTTTCTCTCTCATTAGTACCAGCTCCACTGACTTCCTGAATGTGGTTCATTGTTGTTGCAAATTACAGCCCATGCCTATTTATGAAATCATTCTCCGAATCAAAGGAAAATACAACACTTTTGACAAATAAAACATTTTGACTCAGAGCAGACTACGATGGTTAGAAGCAATTGAAAACTCATTTTGCTATTAGACTGCCAATATCAGATGGCTTTCTTACCTGAACTTTACTGCTAAATAAAATCTTTAGATTCAGCCTGTTATATACTGTCTATCCTCCATATTTGAAAGCCCAGCATTGTCATTGCAATCAACTAGAGATCAAAACTATTGAAAAACCAAAACTGTGTCTATAATTAGTATGTACCTTGAAGAATAAAGTAGAACAGCCTTTTATAAGAACTAATTGTAGTTGACGTAAATAGTATAAACAAAATTCAAAATATAGAGAGTTGTACAAGTACTGTAAGCCATTTTTATATGGACTTGGTCATCTTTGGATTTTGTTATATCCAGAAATATACTTGACCCAGACTTCAGGTGATATCTGTATACATATTAATTTTTTCAGCTATATTTTAATTATACAGAAAGTTTTGAAGGCTAAGTAAATGCTCCACTTTAAAAATAATATTTAACAAGATAACAAACAAATTATAAACATTATTTAAATTTCAAGTATTACAATTACAGTTGCTCATGTCCACCTTCCTAAAGAAAGGTAGAATGAATCTGTGCCTACAAAGGGCTGTTGTTATGAAGACACTGTGTCATCACCTATCATAGGTTATCTAGTAGGCATGATTTTTTCTCCTAAGAATTTGTACTTGAAATGTGAAAAATGTACCCTATCACTCATTAAACAATATTTATTGACTGGCTATTATGTCTGGATCTCAAGGAACATCATTGTGATAGGGACATCCACAAAGATAATCAACAATTAAGCAGGAGACAAATTTCCACAAATATAGTAATAATATGAAAACATACTAGGGTAAATAACTTCCCCCAAAAAATTCACGTCAATCCAGAACCTGTGATACATCATTACTAGAATTGTTTTTCACTCAAAGAAGCTGCACTGAACTCAATCCAATCCATTCAAGATACATCCAAATCCATGATGATTCTTTGCATTATAGAAGTGTGAAAGGGGAACACAGAAATGGCATGCAGGGAACAATACATGAAAACATATTCTAAAATAGTATTGTGTGTAACAGTCAATGAATACAAATAATGGCTGAGAATCAACTCTCACTAGAAGCTAGATAAAAATAAAAGGATAGTCTCTAGAGCATTCAGAGGACCCTAACCTTGCCAATATTATGGTTTTAGACCACAAGACTCCAGTATTAAGAGATGATAAATTTATGATGCTTATGCCACTCCACTTATGATTCTGGAGCCACACCATAACACATAATAGAAAAGAGTGAAAACAGCACTGCAAGAACAAGTAGGTCTGGGTGGCTAGAGAAAGCAAATCTGTAGGAGATAATTTTCAGGATAGATTTTAAGTGTCATTATATGTTGTGAGAAAGAGGAAAAATAATTCTCAGCATGGGGAATGGCAAAATCAAATAATCAGTGTCAAGAAAGTGTTCTAGAAACTTAAAAAGAGGGCAAAAGAAGTACGAGGAGAGACAAATGTCAAAAGACTGAAATGTTTAGGAAGAAGTCAAAACGGTAAATAGGAGGCATATCATATCAGCTATTTCCTGATTCAAGAAATATCCACCCAATGAGGAAAAAAGCACATTATTAATAGGAATAATCCATGGTAGGTTCTAATAAAAATTCTAAGGAATGATCAGACTTCAGAGAGAAAGAAACGTATTCCTTCTGCGGGATCAGTTTAATTATGTGATGGCAAAGGAACACTAGTTTTTCTTCAGGGCAAACAAATTTAATTTGGGTGTTGTTTAGGTCAGAGTCCATGAAAGTGAAGCATTAGATGAGAATACTAAAGAGCTCATTATGAGAAGATGCTCCAAGGAGACAGAGTAAGGATGTGGTTTCCGTTGTTCCATTCTGAACCCACAGGACTTGGACAGTACAAACTGTGCAGTAGAATTTCCTACTACAGCTCAAGAAATTGCCTGTGCCTTTGTATTTTTTTTATTAGTTAGTCATTGGCTGCAGTCATTTAGGAGAATCCCATTCCTGGGCATCTTCCAGGAAAACAACTTCCATTGTCCAAGGGTCATCAAATGGATGAGGAATATATGGGAACCATACTAATCCCTAGGTCTAGACAACAAAAATAAGGAATGCTAAAAAGTGTATAGGCAAGAATAAGAGTTGTTCAGAGTTCTCTACATAAGAACAATAAGGGCTAGATTGCCTTATTAAAATCAACTCCAGCTGGATGTCCTTATACAATGATGTAGCAAGAGCAATTAGACCCAGATGTATCTCTGTAGGAATTATCTGATAACTCCCCTTCCCTAGCAAGCACACACACACACACACACACACACACACACACACACACACACACACACACACACACACACACACACTGAGCTTTTATTGGAAGATACATGACAGAAAAAAAGAGTATTGACGGGGGATGTTCTTCTATATGTGTTTCTCTTATTGGCTGATGAATAAAACACTGATAGACAAGGCATCTAGGAGATGAGGAGAATGCTGGGCAGAAGGCAGAGAGAGGCCTGGAAGAGACACCATGTAGAGATAGGGAAGATGAGATACACCAGGTATTCTCTGGCAAGATAAGGCTATGTAGAAATACATAGATTAGTAGGTATGAGTTAATAATTAAGAAAGAGATAGCCTGTAAGAAGCCTTAGCCATAATCCAATAGTTTAATAATCAATATGTCTCTGTGTGCTTATTTGGGGATGATGGGTGGTAAGACCTGGAGGGACAGAAACTTTCATTTTCAGAGTATAGCTTCCCTCCTTACTATAAATTCTTTCAGTGAAGTGTTAGTGTTGAGAATAGGTGGTTCAAATATACTATTTATAGAAAACTACCAACAGTAGGAAAAAATGGACAGCTACCTTCTTTGTTTTGTTTCCTTCCAAGTAAAGCAGTAACTAATTAGTCATCCTAGCCAAGGAATTATTGCAATTTGCCTTCAAGGAATCCTCAAAGATTTTATTGTGCTCACTTGACTCATGGTACTCATCATTTATTTATCAACAATAAAATAATATCAGTTCTGGGGTAAGAGAGTTGTAGGAAACTAGAAATAATTTCATTGGAATTTTTTTTGTCCAAGTGAGATTCTGATTAACATTATTCCTAATAGGCAACCAACCATGCCATAAACACAATTAAATAAAAATAATAATGTTTGTGTGTTACTTCAGTAACTGCTATGACAAAATACCTACTAGATGCCATTGAAAGGAGGCAAGTGCTATTTTAGCTCATGTTTTCAGAGGACTACTGTCTAGTATGGTAGGAATGGCAAGGCCATGGGGGTTCCACTTTGAGCTTAGGACTGTGTGACAGGCCATACATGGTAAAGCACACTTCCAATGCTAACTCTGGGGAAGTGAAAACACATGACATTAACCTCTGATTTCCACAAGTACATTCACACATGTGGACCTACAACTGTATACACACACACACACACACACACACACACACACACACAGATAGAGAGAGAGAGAGAGAGAGAGAGAGAGAGAGAGAGAGAAAGAGAGAATCATACATAGTCACACAAGAAACCTAGGACCCAAAGAAATATGTACAGCAAAAAGATAGCAACGTAGTCATAATGAAGCCACTTTAGCTGATAGAGACTACGAAAAAATATGCTAATTTTTAGCATGATTGCTGAATATGCATTAAACCCACAGGGACTTTGTGGCTTAGATCAGCATACAATCAGAGGAAAACCAAAACAGAAGTTCATTTCTTAAAGTCACATTATCTGTTCAGTGACTGCAGGGTGTTGACTGCAACCACTTTAACACAAGGGGATTGTTTTGTTATTGTTATTGTTATTGTTTTTCATTTTGTGATTTTCCCTTTTGTTGACCGAAAATGTCCCCAGAAGAGTCAGCTACTATTATTGCTACTATTATTTTTGTATCAATATAACACTGATCACTATAAGGTAAGTACTGATGGATTTGCTTTATAGTGAAAATTGGTATTTATTTTTAATGCAAACAGCTATAAAGTACTGATGGGGATGTCCTTCTGTGTATATGTTTGTCTTATTGGTTGATAAATAAAGTACTTTTGGCCAATAGGGAAGCAAGTTAGATGGGACTAGGAATTGAGGATTCTGGGGAATGTAGTAAAGAGAAGTCTTGTGATCCAGGCAGGAAGTGACATAGCAGGCAGATTCAGAATATAAGCAGGATAAGCAGGAAATTGCTCTCTTCCTCTTTCTCCCCCTGTCTTCTCTGAAGCCACCATGAGCCCGACAAGAGAGGACACACATGGCTGGTGTCCTCAATCATATAAGTCTTATAAAATATATAGATTAATAATTATGGTTGACATGAGATAGAGATACAAGATAAGAAATCCTAGTCATTG
The DNA here is from genome assembly GCF_003668045.3 of Cricetulus griseus. Lineage (NCBI taxonomy): Eukaryota > Metazoa > Chordata > Mammalia > Rodentia > Cricetidae > Cricetulus > Cricetulus griseus. Next base: position 41,235,454 of record NC_048601.1, read on the forward strand.
GCCAGCAGCACTATAATTAATATAAGACTCTGTGTGTTATTTTGGGCACCCACATGGCAGCAGGGCTCAGGCAACTTGGCAGAAAGACTTATTGTTACAAAGTATTTCTTATTATGATAATTTACAAACTTTTTAAAAATCATTTTAGCATGTTCTTAAGGATAATCACTATTTTATCTCTTTGATGGGGTTGAGAGGTACCATTTTTCAATGCTTCTGCTCATATATTTCAAACCCACTTGTAGGTTATATTAAAACTCTAAATAGTTTGCTTTTATTGTAAAATTATTAAAGAGCATTTATTCACTTTTTATATTTATACATTTAAAACGTATTTATAGATGCAATCTGGAAGCAGTGTATTAAATTTTGTATAATAAGAACATTTAGAGAATTAAAGCATTTTCTGTGAATACAAGGCTATTAATCTGTAACAGGCATAGAAATATGCAAATTACATTCAATCACTACTCAGATATTTTATTGCAGCTTTTAAAAATTTGTTTATAAAATTTAGTAGCATTAGCAAGAAAAATCCTATTTTTTACTTTGAGAATAATATTGCATTTGTTTTATGCCTTTGTCTATAGTCTTAGAGGATATTTTAAGTTTTAGCTGTCTTATTCTCACCACATTTACATGAGTGCATTGAATTGAAGAAGTTATATCAGATATATCCACTCATCCCAGATAGGGAGCCCATAACAGACAAAAGTCCATCCAAGTCCAACGTGGTAAACCAATGAGTTTTAGAGGGGTTACTTATAGGAATAGAGGTGAGGGGTTATTTATTGGATCAGAAATGACTCGACACAGTTGCATCACTAAAGCCCACATTAGCATGGTGACAGTTCACAAAGCTGGGAACCTGGAATCACAGCCTAGAGGCAGTTCATCAAGTCTAAGAGTGCTCTTTCTAAGTGACTGAGTTGGTCTAAACCTCTTTCCTGACAACACAGCTGATTCTGCTTCCTCTAATCAGCTGGTCTGGTCTTAGAGTATTTCCTGCAGCTTAGCTCCTCTGAGAGTCTTCCTTATACCTTTGCTTGTCTGAGAGTGACTCTCAACACCTTGGCTTTTTTACTATGGAAGGACTAAGTCTAGTGAATCTGTTAAGTTTCAGGGACTTCCTGGAGCTATTTTGAGCTTTTTCCCTTCTCCCTTACAGAACTTCCTTATAGGATGGAATGTTTCAATCACTGAGAAAACTGTTACACAAGAACATAAAAGCTATAGCACATAGCAATGATGGGTGAAGACCATATTACTAAAGAATGCATTTAAAATGACATTGGAATTCTTGGTTGGCTCAACTATAAAAGTGACTGATAAAATCACATTAGCAATTAAAAGATTTGCACAGAATGGAAAGATAGTAAGTATATATGCATATACATGTATATGTGTATACACATATATGTTTATATATACATTTATGCATATGGTTAAGGTATACTCCAATTAACCTTGAGCACATAGCACAATAACAGAAACAATTGAACCTCCTTCAACAAGGTCGACACTGAGAACCAACTACTGAAATTTGTCCTTGGACCTTCATATAAGTGCTATGCCATACATGTACCCCATGCCCAACACAAACACAAATGATTGAATCAGATCTAAGGTAAATGGAGTGACCCATTTTTCTCACCTTAGGAAATACTGACTTTCCTCCTGACACAGCCACAGATGTCACCAGTGTTTTCTCATTCCTGACAAGTTTCTTAGTCTCCATTCTTTTTCCAACCATGAATTATGTATTTCAGCCTGAAGCACATTTTAGGGGGTGATTAGAGAAAGCATCTTCTTCATGAGTGTATGAAATAGTTCATGGAAATCACTCACCCATCAGTTTTAATTTTGCCACGATATCATTTTAAATTTCTTTCCCATTATATTTTCTTCTGTTACAGACACTCTTTGTGAATTTGTTCTGGGTTTAGTTTATTATCCTGAATCTAATGAAAACATTTCATCTGTGTAGAGCTGTCACTAGAATGTCTGTAAGTGTTTTGTTTTAATATAACAGTGGTGAAGAGCTACTTAACAGCATATATAATCAAAAGGAAAAATATCTTCTCTATAATTTAGGATTTGTTTTCATATACAACTTGTCACTTTTAAATTCTGGTTGATTCATGGATTTTCTTGTCAGGAACTATTTTTGAATGACTGACAAAAGGAATTGACATTTTTGTATGTAAGTATATGTATGTAACTGTGTGTTCTTGTTTGTGTATGGTGTTCATGAGCACTTTCATGCATACCCATATGGAGACCACAAGTCAACCTCATGTGTTGAGGAGCCATCTACCTCATTTTTTTTGAGACAGAGTCTCTAACTGGACCAAAGGCTTGATGATTCAGCTTGTTCATAGACACCAGTGATCCACTTGACACTCTATCTCCTAATCACTGGGATTAGAGAAATGTGTGACCACACTCTGATCTTTTTCATCCTGGGAATAAAAGACTGGTCCTTTATAGCAAGCACTTTATTGACTGATCTATCTTCCCAGCCCTAAGAAACTGTTTTGTTTGTTTGTTTTGTTTCTTTGTTGTTGTTGTTTTCAAGAGAGTTCTATGTGTAGAACTGGCCATCCTGAAACTTGCGCTGAAGAACTTGTTTTTAAATGATAGAAATTTTGAACTGTAGAACCAAGGTATATCTTTACTTCCCTCTACTTAACTCAGTTTTTTCTTTTTAAATTAATTTAGCATCTTGCAGATAGACTAGGTTTTCTAAAATTCATTTTGCCTCACATTATTGACAAAGACAAAACACACTTCCAACTGCACACTGTATGAGACTCTAGGTGACCTTCACTGAACTCACATTGAGGACATCACTTCCTTTACCTACTTCCCAAAATGCTCGCCTTACCACATCAACCAAACTTATTTACTTCCTTGTTGTACTTCAACAACTGATCCTTTGTACACAGGAACTCTCAGTCTCACCAGCTTGAGACAAATACCTCCAACATTAAGGTTAAATCCTAATACTTCAATTAAATTTCTCATGTTTACTCCAGCTCACAATAACTTCTTATTTCTCCATTTACTTTTATGACAAATAGTAATGATGTGAGTTACTTTAAATAATTAGTGAACTGGTTTTCAGGATAAATTAAAACCATTAATAGAAATTATTCTCTCTCTCTCTCTCTCTCTCTCTCTCTCTCTCTCTCTCTCTGGGTGCAAGGAATCTTAATCTTTCTTTATACACTTAGATATCTATATCACAAAGATGCCCAAGCAGATTCTAAAATCTGGGGAGGTTAATTGAGTGACCAATTGATTAGAACATTCTGAGATGTTTTATTAGCATGATTGAACATTCTGGTTTCATTGTTGTTTTCAAAGTTGTAAAGGATATAAGCATTCTACTTATACTGTTTAATCATTCTTTGTAATCCTGTCAAATTTTTCCAGCAGTTGGACAGAAAGCCAAAGATTAGATCTAAAATGAAAGTTACTGAGCCAGTTGGAAATTCAAAGCTATTGAAAGAGAAAAATTAAGAAGTGGCTGAAATATATCCTACTCTCACAGCAGTTCTCAAGTAGCTATGGCTGAATGTGTTCTTATGATGTTTGTTTATGGGATATGTGAATAAATATAGGCATCACAAATGCACATCAAGATGTCATTCCAGGGGTTACATGGGGGATATATTGGTAGAAGATGGGTATATGGGTAAGAAACTAATTGTTGCAAACTCAGTTAATATCTCTAGAACCATGTTAAAGGACAGGAAGGCATGCAATGCAGCCTGCAATCTCAAATAACAGGAGTTTTCCCAGGGTGTGTAGCCAAATCAGGGAGCTCTGAGTTGAATTGGCAGACCCTGTCTCAATATGTAATGTCTAGGGGGACTGACATGATTATCCTATGCCAACCTGTGGTATATAGACCCATATATGTATATATGCACCTGCACACATACAAGTGAATATGTAAACATATACATATACAAGCCCATATCTCACACACATAACAGTCATGCAATAATTTGAGGAACATGCAGTATTCTATGTATAATATTTACAAATATTAATTTAGAAATTAATTCATATGAAAATATTGCATACATCATAGGAAATATTTACCATTAATAATAAGATATTCTAGAGATATCTATATTTGTAATGTATATGCCTATTCATTTAGTAAACACAGCCTGACCACCTGTCATATGATAAAGCAAAGTTAAAATGGAAATCAGGCTTGAAAATTTCCTGAATACACAAATTAATTAGATCTTTAAAGTAGCTTTAACTGTTCTAAAACTTCAAGCAGAAGCAAAATTAATTTGTATCATTTCTGGTAAAGGCTTATGATAGACAAAAAAAAAAACCCTTAAAACCTGCCAATCACAAATAACCACCAACTAATATAATTGTCATCATGTTACTAGAGACTCTCCACTAAACCTGTAATGACAAATTTATAATTGTAAATAGTCAGGAATACATTTCCATTTCTTATCTGTCCTGAAAATTGTTTCCTCTTGTGCTTTGTCCCTGATGTAGTGACCTATTCCGGCTTGGTGTTTCTTAATTTTGTGATTTTTTTTGTCAGATATGTTCTTTAAACCATTACTGTGGTTTTTTGGCTGTCTTTCTTTTATACACACCACAGAAAAACATTGAGTATTTTCTAAATATACTGCAGAGAATAAGATATGAATCAACACTGGGATTTATAGGCAAGATGTAAAGAAATACATCTTAAGTAATATTGGTTGTCTTCTCCGAAGGCATTCTTGGGAAAAATGAAGCTTAACATAATCTCCAAGAATATGATGACCATGCAGAGAGATGGTCTTCTTTTATATATTTTCAGTTTTCTAAGTAAAAATCTACTGTTTCCTCCTAGATGAAATCTTCTTCTGCAAGGTGATTCTGTTTCGCTCTATCTACATATCTACAGAAAACATGTTAAAGAGGATGGTATAGAAGATTTAAGGAACAAGATGCAAACCATTATGACATGATTTTTTTTCACATGCTGATCTCTGTTTCTTCCCTAAATTTTCCAGTTCCTGTAGCATGTACCTTATTTTTCTAAAAATGTCTAATAATTAACTTATTGGCTATAAATGTTATAAAAGGTTAACAAAAATAACTGTACTAGAAGTAGGTGTGTTTAATAACAAAATATTACCTTTTGAAGAACTGCATTGGTCACTCTTGCATTGCTGTAACAAAATTTCTATGATATACCAATTTGTAATTAAAGAAATATTGTTTTGACATAAATTGTGAAGGTTTCTTTTTATGACTAAATGGATCCTATTGCTTCCAATAGAAACAAATTGTATGATATATAATATATAATTAGAGAAGACATAATTTAATAGTTTGAATAAGAATGGCCCCCATAGGTTCATAGATTTGAATACTTGTTCAACAAACACTCAAAGTAGCACTATTTGAAGGATAAGGAGGTATGGCCTTATTACGGTAGGTGTGGCTTTGGTGGAGGAAGTATGTCACTGCGGGTGGGCTTTGAGGATTCAGAAGCCCAATCCAGACCCAGAGGCTTTCTCACCTCTTGTTGCCTGAGGATCTATATGTAGAACTTTCAGTCACCATGCCTGTTTGTATGCCACCATGCAACCCACTATGGGGATAATGGAAGAAACCTCTGAAACTGTAAGCAAGTCCCAACTTAATGATTTTCTTTATATGAGTTGTTGTGGTCATAGAGTCTCTTCATATCAATAGAACACTGACTAAAACAGAAGTTAGAATAGGGTACTGTTGTAACAGGAATGATCATGCTACTAGCTGGTAGAATGTGGACTTTGGAACTTTAGATTAGGAAAAAGGTTGAAGGTTTTAAATGGAGATTAAGGGGCCATACTAAGAGGAGCATAGAAGGCAGTCACCCTGAGAGCACTGAAGTTCATGACAGCACAGCTCAAGAGGTTTAAGAGGAGAAGAATATTAGTAAGTGCCCTAGAGACTGTTCTTGTGATATTTTGGTGAATAATGTGGCTGCTTTTTACCCTTGTCTAAAAATATGACTTATGCTAAATTGAAGAGCTTTGCATTAACAGCATTGGCAGAGGAAATTTCAAGCCAGCCAAGTATTTGCTGTGTTGCTTATTAGTGGCCACTCTTATGCAAATCTATAATGAAAAAGAACAAGCATAGCAAGGAAAAATACAAAATACAAGGTTTAGCAAGTAAAGGAGCACCAAGAAGTATAAAGGAGCTAAGTCCTGCATTCAAAGAGTTTGAAGAAAAGTCTAATATTAACTGGGATAAATTATAGCTTCAGGGCAAGACACCACCAAGCTAAGCTTCCAAATTATGAAGAGTTAAACAAAAGCTTAACCAATGGAGGAAATGATCAACAGAAAGCTGATGCAGATATAATTATATAACAACAGTACCATGCTCCACACCCAACAAACAGCAGAATTTGAACGCTGTGGCAAGTGGCTATGGTTTTAGCATCAGTGATACACAAATAGGGTGTTAGAATCCTGCCTCCTTAGCTAAAGAAAGCTGCTGAAGTGAAACAAGTGGCTGGAGTGTCCCTGGATGGAAATCAAGAAGAGAATTTTGTGAACCTTTAAAGGTGAAGCCTAAATTGTCTTTGAAACTCCAAAATGTTGGAGATGCCAGATTCATGGGCTATCTGCTGAGAAAAAGCTGTCAACGAGGTATGGGACCAGCCCCCAAATAAAAGTGTGCTGTTATCAACAAAGCTGAAAGGATTTGGAGATTTGAAATGTACTTTGACATAAGAAATGGAGATAGAGAGTTTAGAGATTGCCCTGATGATTTTAGGTCTTTCTTTGGTCCACTATTTCCTCACTATGCCTTTTCTCTGCCCCTTTTGAAAGGCAGTGTATTTCTTGTATCATTATACATTGCAAGTATGTGATCTGCTTTTTTATTTTGGTTTTACTGGGATTACAGCTAATAAATCACTTTAAGGCTCCAAGGAGACATTGAATTTTAGACTTCGAATAGTGTTGAGACTACGATAAACTATGGGGACTTTTGAGGTTGGACTGAATAAAGTTTAGCATTATGGTATGTCTACAAGTCTCTGGAGAACAGAGAGTAGAATGTAATCTTTTGAATAAGAATGGCCTCCATAGGCTCATAGATTTGAATGCTTTGACACGAGGGAGTGGGACTATTTGAAAGGATTATCATGTGTGACTTTGTTGGAGAAGTTATGACCTTGCTGAAGAAAGTATGTCACTGGGGTGGAGCTTTGAGGCCTTAGAAGCACAAGCCAAGCTCAGAGTCTCTCTCTCTTCCTGATAAATGTGGTTCAGGATACAGCACTCTTAGCTACTACCTCAGCCTACAAGCTGCCATGCTGCCTGCCATGCAGATAATGGACTAAAACTCTGAAACTGTAATCAATTCCTAATTAAATGTTTTCCTCTGTAAGAGTTGCTGTGGCCATGTGTAATAATAAATCTTTCTGCCAATAGCCAAGCCCCATTGCCACATGGACACCCAAAATAACACACAGTCTTATATTATTTACAATGCTGTTGGCCAATGACTAGGATTTTTTATTGGCTAGCTCAATCTTAATTATCAACCACAATCATAAGACTTATCTTATGGAGGATGCCAGCAGAATGTGTCCTGTCTTGCTGGGATCATATGGCGGCTATAGAGCAGAGAGCAGGAGGAAGAGCAAGAGTGCAACTTCCTACTTGTCCCTGCTTATATTCTGAGTCTGCCTGCTGTTTCCCTTCCTGCCTGGATCATAAGACTTTACTACATTTCCCAGAATCCTCCTCAACTCCTAGTCCCACCTATCTTCGTATTGGCCAAAAGTGCTTAATTCATCAACCAATAAGACAAACATATACACAGAAGGAACACTCCCATCAGCCATTGTGTCTCTTCACAGCTATAGAAAATTGATGAAGACACACAGCAGGGCCAAAAGCCAAGGCCAAAAGAGGTATGGCTTGAGGTCATACAAATGACCAGACAATCCACTAATGCCCACCTCTTAAAGTTTATATCACTTCCTAGTAACACTACTGACTGGGGCCAAGTATTTCAAATAGGATTCTTGGAGAACACTTGAGATCCAAACTAGAGCAAGAATGAAATTGCCTATACATATCAAGAATATAATCCCAAGTTTCCCAGGATTTACCCCCAAATGATAAGATCTCATAAGATGTATCAATGACCACCCAGAGGTAAAGATAAATTGTGAAGGAAGAGGACAGGTGTGGACAGGACTACTGGGGCAGCAATAGTTTTCTATGCCCAACCCAATACCAATAAAGAAATTGAAACTGTGTTTTCTATTTTGTTCAACTAATACATGTTTAATGAGAACAGATTCTTACCGAGTATTGGAAGGAATCCATAAGCCAGCATTATCATTGATTCAGTCACCTAATGTATCCACATATTTCAAAATATCAATGAAAGCTGTAAAATCGCTTTATTAAGGGGAAATATAGGTGGTGAGAATGATATGATCTAGATAATCTATCATGACTGCCTTAACTTTCTGAAACAAACAAAAATAAAACAACTAGTCTCCTCTATATAAAGAAGACTGAGACGAAGACATGCACAGGTTTAATGCAGAGTTTGTCTATGTGAATGCTAATTTGCTTCCCACTGGATACCAGCACACTATGTATCATCTGCCTCATGAAGTGATTGTGTTTTCACCATAAGCACTTCAGTTGTCCTTGTGGAACCATCATACCATCTATCTTTTCTGAATGTACTTCCCTGGTTCACCCTAAATACAGTCTTAGAGTTTCACTTTGCCCTTTCCTTTTCAAGTTATATTGTGATAGCATCGTATCACTAATGGTGCTCAAGATTTTTACAACATTATGTTTACCCATAGAATATTTTGAAAATTTTGCAATGTCTCATTCCGACAATCCATGTGGATGATCAATTTATATGCAGATTTCATGGAAATAAATCATGTATATGGTGCTTGCTAGAAGAAAGGAGATAACTATAGCCACTTCTGTTTGCTCATCTTTTGTACCCCCTTCCCAAAGTTTACAGTTTAGATGGACTCAGTTCCATATTAGTGATTTATCTACACCCATATAAAATATGTGCATAAAACAATAACATTTCTGCCAAATGAGACCTAGTCAAGATTTTGAAGTAAAACCAGTTTCACATAAGGTGTCAGCTGTGTCTGTGTTGGGTTATACTACATTAGGAAGGATGGTTCATAAGATAGGTAAGAAAAGAAATTGTTTATCATTGAAAATTGATTTATTCACATATTTTGAACCAATTTAGCCTCCAGGAAACAAATAAGAGATACATTTTCACCCTCTAACCTCAAGCTATAAAAAGTTTATCTGGAAAACAAAATTCAGAAATGTTATCATGTTTCACACGAGCTCTTAAGAAACATCTTTCCTTTAAATAAATTTTCCTGAGTTGGATTTAATTATGTTTAGAGTAGTGAACTTATGTACAAAAGCATGAATGCAAATTAAATTATTGTCTAGACAAAGGCATCATAATATTTCCCCTTACAGTTTTATCCTGCTTTCAATGTTTTCACAAAAAGATTCACTTAAATCAAATTTGTAATAATCAATCACACTGTAAATGCACTGAGTGAATTTGTTACTTTAAGGACTGTCCCAGAGCGCACTACAAAAATAATAATCCTTGGTGGCATTGCAATCTGTAACTGCCTTCATTGCTGTATAAATCTGTCTTTCCATTTGACAAATCTGCCTTTAGACATGTCTTCCCGGAAATGTTGAAAGGTCTGTTAATATTATCAGAGGGTTGTTTATCCAGCTCCACCCCCTACATGTTAGTGATATTTCTGGCACTATTTTAAATACCCTAGATAATCAAATTAACAACAGAGAAAGTTCAGTTTGCCATCTACTTCAGAATTCCTAATCTAGGCTCAAAAAATAATTGTCTCTGATGGGGTGGGTATCACATGACAGGTGTTCATAATGTAGCAAAGCCATCTATCAAGTGGTTATGATTCAAGTAGGAGAAATGGGATGGAAGTGGAGACTACTGTTCTCAAGTATATGCATTCAATGATGGGAAGTCATAGGACTAGGCTCCACTCATTAGATTTTCCATTACTGTCAAATGACACAAGCCAGAAAGAAAGCCTTATTCAAATAGAACTCTTCGGGGGACAACTAAACAACAAAACTACACTGTTCTTTGTAACTGTACAAAGCCCATGAGAAACACACGTGCAGATGAATGAGTTAGGTTTCTAATTCGAAGCTGTTGAGAAAACATTAGAAGGGACATGCTGAAAACTTAAGAGTTATGTGACTTTGCGGAGAGTTCCAGGAGGCAAGACCTTGTTGTGGGCTGAATATTCTCAGGAAGTGGAGATAATTCTATGAATTTGTTAAGTGGCAGGAGTTATTTTTCTGTTGTGATTTTAATTTTTTAAAATTTTATGGGAATAGGTGTTTTGTCTGAGTATAAATCTATTCACCACATGTGTGCCATGCCCCAGGAGGGCATAAGAGGGCAATGGATTCCATGGAACAGAGCTACCTATGGTTGTTAGCTTCGATGTGCTTACTAGGAACTGAAACCTGGATCCTCTAGAAGAGCAGCAAGTGTTCTTAACCATGACTGAGATATTGCTCCTTTCATCTAAAAATGAGAAGGTTAAATAGTAAAGCTGAGATGGGCAGGGATGCAGCAGGCACTCACACTGGAAGGAAAGAGAAGTGGTTGTAGATAGTAGAGTATTAGGTGTGGTATTTGAGTGGTTTTGATATTGTCTTCTTTTGTCATGAGCACACATGAGGATATGCTGTGAAAATGCTCAAGCTGACAGCAGAAATATCAAGTCCTGACAGAGACCATAACCAGCAGAAATAATGCCAAGTTGCCAAGTTCTTGCTGAGGGAAAGACACAAACAAGGTCTACTGCTGAATGTCAGAGAAAAATTTTTTCCTTCTCATCTTAAATGTGTGAAATCTTTTGGTTAGCATTTCACAAGAATATTTTACAACAACTAAGTCTGTAGAAAATATGAAGAAATATATACTAACATACCAATTTTATTTATTCAATTATTCACAAATAGGTTCGTGTATCTACTGATGGTCCATAACTCACACAGATCCACCTGCCTCTGTCTCCAAACAAAACCACACTATCATTTTCAAAACATAACATTTGTAAGTTTGTATGCTTAGCTTATTTGAGCAGGACTCTCAATGTAACCCCCACTGTTTTTATGCATTGATGCAGTGCATTTTCATCCATCTTATTCTTAAATGTCTCATTAATTCTGCATTTTGCAAGACATCCTCACTTCACTAATACAGCACCTGGCTTGCATAGACCCCAATTTCTCAAGTTGGAAGTTATGAATTACTATCAGTCTAATTGAAAATCCCTTAATCACAAGAGCCCTTAATTCACAAATAACCAAAAAATATGTATCCTTGTTTCTTGTAAGGTATATCTTTTGTGACATTTTAAGGATCTTGATGTCCCAATGAGTAATGCCATGTTATTTACTTAATAGTTGTTAACATTAATTGAGTAGCATGTTATATGTTCTGTAGATAAAAAACTGATAAAGGCTCTGAAACAATCCCTTCCCTCCACTTTTGATGAACAACATTGTTCAGAGATACTGTGTGTAGCTTTAAGTGACAAAAGAGATACAAAAATAGTGGAATTGAACACAAGACAATTTCCTGAGTCCAGATCCCAAAGCACTTAAAATTCAGGATTATATATCCTGGGGAACATGCAAAACTCTAATACATCATTTACTTTTAAAATATTTCACTACAATTTTTATGGTCTTTTAGATGAAATTTACTTGCCAGGAACTATGATAAAAATAAGGAATGTTTCACTAGCATAAGTATTGTCGTTGTATGGGGCTATGCTATAATTTTCTGTGTCATTGCAAATACAATATATGTGCTATCAAAGCAAACATTCTTATTCCTAAATTGCAACATTTTTACATCTCTACATGCCAAACTATATATCACAGACACCATAAACTACAATGAGTTTAGGGGAAAGAGGACATATGTTTGACAGCCTACATTTCAGTGTCTACTGTGCAGATGTTGATAGAATATTTGAAGGTTTGTATAATTCTGAACTATCCAGTAAAAATGCATACCTACCATTCCAATACAGAGATAATGTCAACAAATCAGAAAAAAGGAATATTTGAGGTGGAGGACAGTGTTGGTGAGTTACTGCATCCAAAATCAATGTAGAAAATACAAATGAGATAAAGGCACAGCAGCCAAGAACTCTGGAGTATGATCAAGATCCAAGCATAACAATCTGTGGGATGTGAAAAGTTGCTGGAATAAATACAAGAGGCACAGGCAATTTAGTCAGTGAAAATACAGCAGGAATTTTCCTAAATGTAAAGAAAAAAGAGAAATTCACATATAAGAATCATTTAGAACCTCAAGTAGTCATGAATACAGAAGACTCTCTCCATAATATATTATAGCAAAGATATCAAATGCACAAAGCAATTAAGAGTAAAAGCCAAGACAACAATTCACCCACAAGGTAGAAATAACAAAATAATTCCAAAACTCTGCCTGCAAATTTTCCTCTGAGTAGAGGAAAAAAATGTACCACAGTTTTGTAATTGTACCACATTTGTTTAAATGTACTACATTTTCTCTGTCCATTCTTCAGCTGAGGGGCATTTAGGTTGCTTTCAGGTTCTGGCTATTACAAATAATGCTGCTATGAACATAGTTGAACAGATGTCCTTGTGAATCCTTTGAGTATATGCGTAAGAGTGGAATTACTGAATCTGAGGTAGACTGGTTCCCATTTTCTGGAGAAACTACCATACTGATTTCCAAAGTGGCTGTATGAGTTTGCACTGCACCAGCAATGGAAAAGTGTTCCCCTTACATCACATCCTCTCCAGCAAAAACTTTCATTGGTGGTTTTTTTTTTTTTTTTTTTTTTTTTTTTTTTTTTTTTTTTTTTTTTTTTGTCATTCTGACAGGTGTAAGATGATATCTCAGAGTTGTTTTGATTTACATTTCCCCGATGGCTAAGGATGTTGAACAATTTCTTAAGTGAGGTAACCCAGTCACAGAAAGACAAACATGGTATATACTCACTCATATATGGATATTAGACATAGGGAAAAGAATTACTACCTTACAATCAATACCTCCAGAGAAGCTCAGAAACAAGGAGGATGCTAAGAGAGGCATACTTGGTCCCCCAATGAACCAGAAAGGGACAAGAGCTCTGAACAAATGGGGCACATGGGGGAGGGGAGGGAGGGAGGATAAAGAGGAAGGGGGGAGAACATGAGGAATCAGGAAGATTTAGTGGGGAGAGGAATAGAGGAGAGCAAGAAAAGAGATACATCAATTGAGGGAGCCATTATAGGTTTAAAGAGAAATTTGGAACTAGGTAATTGTACAGAGATCCACAAGGATGACCCCATCTAGGACCCTAAGAAATAGTGGAGAAGCTACCTTAAATACCCTTCCTCTATAATGAGAATGAAGTCATCCTTCAATGCCATCCTAGAGCCTTCATCCAGTAGCAGATGAAAGCAGAAGCAGAGATCCACAGCCAAGCACTGGGCAAAACTCCTGGAGTCCAGTATCAGAGATGGAAGACTGACTAACAAAGGGGTCAAGACCATGCCAGTGGGAAAAAACAGCTGAGCTGAACAATTGGGAACTCATGGACCCCAGTCTGACAGCTGGGGAACCAACATAGGACCAAACCAGGCACCCTGAATGTGGGTGTCAGCTAGGAGCACTGGGCAGTCTATAAGGCCTCTGGCAGTGGAACCAGGATGTATCCCTAGTGCATGAGAGCACTTCAGGAGCCCATTTTCCATGGAGGGATAATTTCTTATCCCAGATACACAGGCAGGGCCTAGGCCCTGCCTCAAATGACTTGACAGATTTTGATGATTCCTCATGGAAGCCTCACCCTCCCTGGGGAGTAGATAGGGGTTGAGATGGAGGGTGGGTGGGGAGCATGGGAGAATGGGTGGGAAAGGGAACTGGGATTTATAAGTAAAATAAGATGGTTTCTAATTTAAATAAAATCTTTATAAAAGAAATAAAAAATAATATCAGGTCTATCATCAATAACTCTCACAGTGAATAAAAAAGGAAGACTCAAGAACAAAGCAAAGAAGTGATGAAATACCAGCAGAGACTAGCTGCACAAAAAGGAATCTACTATATTCAAATCATTATTAGACCAGCAAACACCTGAAACTAATAGGGAAGAAAGTTAAAAAATAAAACCTAACCAAAAAATTTCTTCACCCAACCCTAAGAAAACCAACAAAATTTTAGAGCTGGTACTCATCTCTCAATAACCATCCTGACACAAGAGACCTCAAACCTTCACTCAACAGACACAGGTTCGATGGCTGGATTAAAAATAACTAAGACTTTCTATTATGTTGAAGAACATACCTTACTTGTAAATACATCCACAGAATAAGAGATAAACATAGCAAACAATTGAAACAAAATTGAAAACACACTGGGGTAACCTTTTATAATGATGATGAGATATTTCAACACCTAGATCTAATCTTTAGATAAAGCCATCCAAATTAAAAATCAACAAAGAAATCTCTACACCTTGTATCACTTTCTAGAGGATGAATGTTTTGTCACATACACTTACCCATTAAAAAAATGCCTAAGTTGGTAATCTTTATATAACCTATCCCAACTTGATCTCCATAATATTTTAATTTGTCAGTGGTTTTAAAGTTGATTAATAAGACAGGTATTTGTCATAATCCTGTTACAATAATGCATACAAGTCTAAAATTTGATAGGATTATTCAAGTAGATTAAATAAATATGTTAAGAGACTTTCCCACCAATCATATCAGAAAACCAATCAAAGTGGAACTGCAGATGTCTCTACAGAAACTGAAAATTTTGGAGATTTTAATCATTTTTTGTTTAGTTTTAGCTAAGATGACTTAAAAAAATCACTAGGTCTTATCTTGTTGATTATGTCCTTTACCTTAGAGAAGCTTCTCAGTTTCAGGAGGTCCCATTTATTAATTGTTGATCTCAGTGTCTGTCCTACTGATATTATATTCAGGAAGCGGTATCCTATACCAATTAGTTGAGGGTACCACTTATTTTCTCTTCTAAAAGGTTTAGTGTATCTGGATTTATGTTGAGGTCTTTGATCCATTTGGAATTAATTTATGTGCATGGTGATAGTTATGGATCTATCTGCAGTATTCTACACACCAGCATCCAGTTATGCCAGCACCATTTATTTGTTGAAATGTTTTCTTTTTACTATTGTATAATTTTCCCTTCTTTGTCAAAAATCAGGTGTTTGTATGTGTGTGTCCATATCTGGGTTTTCAGGTTGGATTCCATTGGTGTACCTGTTTTTGTGCCAATACCAAGCTGTTCTCAGGGATATAGCTGTATAATAGAGATGGAAGTCAGGGATAGTGATATCTGTGGAAGTTCTGTTATTGTACAGGGTTCTTTTAGCTATCCTGGCTATCCATATAAAGTTGAGAATTGCTCTTTCAAGGTCTGTGAAGAATTGTGCTGGGATTTTGATGGGCATTGCATTGAATCTGGAGATTTCACTTGGCAAGATTGCCCTTTTAACTAAGTTGATCCTGCCTATCCAAGAGCATGGGAGATCTTTCCATTTTCTGGTATCTTCTTTAATTTCTTTCTTTAAAGACTCAAAGTTCTTGTCATATGGATCTTTCATTAGCTTGGTTAACATTACTCCAGGCCAACAGGAAGGGAAAAGATATTCACCAACCATACATCTGACAGAGGGCTGATATCCAAAAGATACAAAAACTCAAGAAGCTAGTCACCAAAACACCAAATAATCTAATTAAAAATTGGGGAACAGAACTAAATAGTTAATTCTCAACAGAGGAATCCAAAATGGCTGAAAGACACACAAGAAAGTGCTCAATATCCTCAGCCATCAAGGAAATGCAAATCAAAACAACTCTGAGAAACTATCTTGCTCATGTCAGAATGGCTAAAATCAAAATCACCAAAGATAGTTTATGCTACAGGTGATGTGGAGAAAGGGGAGCACTCCTTCACTCCTGGTGGGAGTGTAAATTTGTACAGCCACTTTGGAAATAAGTATGGCTACTCCTCAAGAAAATGGGAATGAGTCTACCACAAGAACCACCAATTCCACTCTTAAGCATATACCCTAAAGATGCACATTCATGCAAGGACATCCATTTGACCATGCTCATAGCAGCATTATTATAACAGCCAGAACTTGAAAGCAACCTAGATGTGACTCAAATGAAGAATTGATGGAGAAAATATGGTACATTTACACAATGGAGGACTACTCAGGGGAAAATAATGGAATCTTGAAATTTGCAGGCAAATGGACAGAAATAGAAGAAACCATCCTGAGTGAGGTAACCCAGTCACAAAAAGAAAAACATGGCATATAGTCACTCACATATGGTTTTTAGACATAGATCAAAGGATTAACACCCTATAGTGCACAACCCCAGAGAAGCTAGGAAACAAGGAGGACCCTAAGAGAGACATACATGGTCCCCTGTCAAAGGGGAAAGGGACAAGATCTCATGAGCTAATTGGGAGCATTGGTGAGGAGAGAGGATGTTAGGAGAAAGAGAAGGGGTGAAGAGGAGGGGAGAGGAGGACATGAGGGAGCAGGAAGATTGATCCAGTCAGGGGAAGAATAGAGGAGAGCAAGAAAAGAGATACCATAATAGAGGGAGCCATTGTAGCTTTAAAGAGAAATCTGGCACTGAGGAAATATCCAAAGATCTACAAGGATGACCCTAACTAACAATCTAAGCAGTATTCAAGAGGCTACCTTAAATGCCCTTCTCCAATAATGAGATTGATAACTACCTTATATGCCATCCTAGAGCCTTCATCCAATAGCTGATGGAAGCAGAAACAGATAACCACAGCTAAACCCTGGGATGAACTCCTGGTATCAAGTTGTAGAGATGGAGGAGTGATGGGCAAAAGGGGTAAGACCAGGCTGGAGAAACCCACAGAAACAGCTGACCTGAATAAGCGGGAGCTCATGGAACCCAGACTGATAGCTGGGAAACCAGCATAGGACTGTTCCACACCCCCTGAATGTGGCTGTCAATTTAAGAGGTCTGGTTAATCTATCGGGCCTCTGGTAGTGGATCAGTAATTATCCCAAGTACAGGAATGGATGTTGGGATCCCACACCACATAGACGGATATTCTGTCACCATAGACACACAGGGGAAGGTCTAGGTCCTGCTCCAAATGATATGACAGACTTTGGCGATTCCCCATGGAGGCCTCACCCTCCCTGGGGAACAGAAAGGGCATGGATGGGATAGGGTGTTGGTGGGGGGCAGGGGAGGAGCTGAGGGTATGGAAACTGGAATTGACATGTAAAACTAGCTTGTTTCTAATTTAAATAAAAAAAACAGTCACTGGGTTACTGGAATTAATGTTTCTCCATTATTTTCTTTTATAAAACCCTGTGCTGTCTAGATTGACCCTGTATTCTCAGTACTCCTGTCACACCTGGTAAGTACACAAATGTCATTCATGTACCAGTATGCTCAGATATCCTCCAATATTTTGTACATGGAAATCTAGGTAGATTTTACTGCACAGGGATTCCAAATCTGTCACCTGTGTTTGCTGAATTTAGCTACCTGGAGTATTTACAGGTGTGGATTTGCATACCTGTGGTGGTATAAGGCGATCCTTGGAGTTGGGAAATTCATGAAAAGGGGAAATAAAAATTTTCACTTCTGGAGTAGTAAGTGCTGCTGTCTCTACTTTTAATATCTTGATTTTTAAAATTGCCTTCCAGAATGGAGGCATCCCATGTTCTTGCAGTATAAGAGTAAGTGCTAATCTATCCATGAGGGTAGAGCTGCTGTGTGGCTGGGTCATTTCTTAATTATCTCATGTCTTAATACTAGCACAGTGGGGAATAAGTTTTCAAATGAGTTTTGGAAAGACATAAATGTTCAAAGAAGTAGTAGAATTTCATTTTCTCTCGTCACATGTGCCAAAAGACTGGAGAATTAAAACCCAAACAGAGTAAGAAGTGTATAATTTAGTGCCATATTCTGGAATAGCACTAAAGTACATCTCCAAATAAATAGCACTATTGTCTCCATTTGCTTCACTAAATTAAAAAAAAAATGTTTATTCACTGCCTGGTTTCCCACATTGTTTATCCTTGTTTAACATTTTGGAGTAAACTGAATCATTAATTTCTAAAGTCTGTCATTGAATTGTGGCCTGGAATAACAGCTAATCCTTTGTTTGTGACATGGATATACTAGTCCATTTATGCAGTGATATCAGTACAGGGTTGGATGGGAACTATAGAGTCTGTTCTTATTAAATGTACATGTAATAGACAGGCAATATGTTCTACAGATGCACAACATTCATGAAGACTGTGTTGAAAAACCATGAAACAAATGTGTTTCAAATTGAATGGTGGAGATTGATGTTTAATTTCTAACCTACATGGATAGAACTTTAGTCTTTTCAAACAATAAATTAGTTTTCCAGATCTGTTTATTATTTAGGATTCCTTTTATACTTATTATTTCTAAAGATTGCCAGCTAGTGGCAGGATTTCTTACGAACCTTTCCCCTCTATGCAGGTATTTTGTCTGGCTTGAACTTGCAGACCTCTTGCGCATTCTAGTGCAAAAGTACATTTGTGTGCAATCAGACTATCGTGTCTGGGGATAACTGTTTCTTTAATGTTATCTACCACCTCTGGCTCTTACAGTCTTTCTTCTCCTCCATGAAGATCTTTTGGGCTTGGTGTGAGGCATAGGATGTGGATGACCTATTTAGGACCACCTTAGATACTTTTCTACTGCTGTTGTACAGCTTCATGACCAAGACAATATATAAAATTAAGCAGAAAATTTGAGACTTAGAGTTTTAGAGGTTAAGTGTCCAAGACCATAATGACAGGAAGATGGCAACAGGCAGACAGACATTATGCTGAAGAGCTAACATTTTAATCTACAAATAATAGACATAGAGAAATAGTGGAAGTCTTTCGAAAACTCAGAGCTTGTCCCCAGTTTCTTATCTCCTCCAACAAGGCCACATCTCCTATCTAATCCTTTGCAAAAGGTTCTACCAATTGTGGCCATGTATACAATACAAGAGTCCATGGGCAATCATTCTTACTCAAACCAACACAAGAGTTCAGCTACCCCACAGTCTTTTATTTTCTATATATTGACTACTTACATTGTTTTCTGTGTGTATCAACTGCCATCTGTTGAAAAGAGAAGATCCTGTGGTGATGGATGAGAGATGCTTTAATCTATGTGTATAGCAACAGTTCTTTGGTGATCATTTTAATACCACATCCACTTAGTAGAATAACAGTATTTGGTCCTCCCCAAGGACTTATAACCTACCTAGGCAGAGGTTCTTGGCCCCCTTATCAGTGCCAGGTATGGGTTCCATCTCATGAAATGGGCATTATATCCAATGAAAAAGTGGTTGGTTACTTCAATAACATTCATGTCACTAGTGTATCACTGAGTATATTTTATCAGGCATGTTATTGTTGTAGTTTATAGCATCCAAATCTCGGTTTGAATTTATTATGTGCTTCCTGACTGCTCTGATGACTGGATCAACAAACAGAAAGAAATGAATAAAGCATACTTTTATTTTCACCAAACAGCAGTTTATTTACTCAAGAACTTCTGGTTCAACAGAAATGTCCACCAATGAACTTTGAGATTTCAGAGCAATACTATTTTATTTACTATTTACAAACATTCTTATTTCTTGATAGAAAAAATTTTTAATGAGTACACTAATTTAATTTCTTTAGATTTATCTCATTCATTAGGAATACTTTAGATTGATTAAAACACTTTTATGATCTTACATATGATTCATGAATTCATATTGTAAAAGCAGTTAAGTGCATCCCACATTACCAATGAACACAAGTAATTTGGTAGTAAAAAGTAGAGTCAAATGGGTAATCCTTCGGTAAGAACCACCAGCCCCTCGTTTAAACATGGTAGGAAAATAAAAGCAGAAGAGTAAGATATCTTTCTCACAAACACAGAAATGCTAGTATGAAATTGATTAAATGGAGGATTTAGAACTGTGAAACAAGATTGAAAAACAATAAAACAAATATTCAACCAGAAAATTCCCCTGTGTTGCTTTTACTAAGGGCCAGTATGAAAAGGTATAACCAGCCAAGTGAAGCATTCTGCTTATTTTTATACATTAAACATGATAAATATTGAGTAATTCTGTCTTTAGAGTTAACTTTAAAGCAGTATTTATGTGAATTAGTTATATTTTAAAAGTATATGAGCAGATGAAGACTTCAGAAAACAAGTGATATAAACAAACAGTTGACTTAAGTTCTTATTATTTGAATGACTAAATAAGTGTCATTTACACCATATAGTAGATCTACATGAAAAGAGTAGATTTGAAGCTAATCCATGTACCATAATCCCCTTAACTAAGAATTGTTATCTCTCTCTCTGTCTCTCTCATATATATATATATATATATATATATATATATATATATTATATTGAAATAATCAAATAACTATAAATGCACATTGAAAATAATTTTGTCTAAGTAAATTTATAGCTTGACTTGCAATAATTATAAACAAATAAATTCCTTCCTTATTTGTACTCTTCATTCTAAGACTGTAGTGATGGGAGCAGATGGTGGCTGAGTAAGAGATGCAGGGAATGTCTTAATAAGACATGAGAGAAAGCCATTTGTGCTCTTATCTGACTTCAGGCGAGTCAAGGAAATCAGATACAAGACTATAGTCCTGTTTTAATGCATCAAAATAAGGAGGTAATAGAGAGTATATAGAAAGCTGAGGAATGAGGATAATTAATGGGCCTATGGAGAGAGAGAGAGAGAGAGAGAGAGAGAGAGAGAGAGAGAGAGAGAGACAGAGACAGAGACAGAGACAGAGAGACACAGAGACACAGAGAGACAGAGAGAGAGAATCAGAGATAAATAGTTTTTTATACATCACAGATGAGGTCAAAAGTCAACAAACATCAACATTTTACTGAATACATACAACAAAGCATGTCTGTCTTCACCCTTACACTCCACAAAGTTCTGATATTCTTCTTTGAAAATCCTGGTAAGACACAGAAGTACAGCACAACCAAACTGGAATTGAATGGATCAGACTGACACTTTTTTGCACAAGACATGATTTCACAGACAGAAAAACAAGACAAATGAAAATCTCCACATGAAACCTGGAACAATAAATAATATATTCCCCCCAAAAGTTGTGGAATAACCAAATAAAATTTAGTGTCATTGCTGGCTGTCAAAAGTGAATTAAGAGAGAACAAAAATGGACAAAGCTGGAGGCATTACATTACTTGGCTTCAAAACACACCACAAAGCTTTTATATGCTAAAATTCATGGTACATACATTTTTTAAATGGGTGTAAGCCAATGAATTGGAATAGAGATTCCAGAGTCAAGCTTGTTCATTGACAGCCAAACTATTTTCACACATTTCCTGACACTATATGATGGGAAACGGGCAGTCCTTTCAATACATGGTAGTGAAAAATTGAATGTATCCATGATGAAATAAAAAAAAAGACCTTTATATCTCATCAGCTACAAAAATCACCTCAAATGTATTAACACTTGAATGTAAAACCAGGAACTATGCTATTATAAGAGATGACAAGTCAATTTTAGTAGTAATTTTTCTTTTTACAAGACCCTAAGGGCATAGAAACAAGTAAAAATAGACATAACAAATTGTATTACACTAAAAATGTTTCACACAGCAAAAGCAACAATCAACAGGGTAGAGAAAACAGCACAGTATGGTAGAAAATACTTAACAAATGTTAGGCTTGAAAGGAAGTTATGTTTAGACTTCAAAATAACTCTAAAAGCTTAATAAGAATAAGAGGGCAATAAAAAGCAAATCAGAAACAAAATCATCTATCAACTGAACACAATTAAGACTGACTTGTATGAACAAATCTGAAATACCCTACATTGGTTGACCCTTTGGGAAACATGAGAAAGGCCAGAAAGAAGATGAATATGATCAAGGCACATTGTATATAGGTACAAAAATATGGTATAATTGAAATCAATTATTCTTTATGTTAAATATATATTAATAATGAGTAACAATAGGGCCCATTGCAGAATAGCATTTGAACTAGAGATTATTATAGCCATATAGAAAACAATATGCAGTGATTTGGATAATGTTATTGTTCAGTCTAAAGATTTGTCACTCATATAGGTTTAATAAAATGTTTATTGGCCAGTAGCCAGGCAGTAGGTATAGGACAGGCTACGAAACTAGGAAAATTCAGGGAAGAGGAAAGGCAGAGATGCAGTTGCCAGCCAGATGCAGAGGAAGCAAAATGAGAATGCCATTCTGAGAAAAGGTACCATGACACATGGCCAAACATAGATAAGAATTATGTGTTAATTTAGGTTGGAAGATTTTGTTAGTAATAAGCCTGAGCAACAGGCCAAACAGTTTATAATTAATAAAAGCCTCTGTGTGTTTATTTGGGACTGAACAGCTGTAGGACAGGGCAGGACAGAAACCTCCATCTACAATGTAGTTCCCTCAACTTAAAATAAAGAACCCAACAATCCAATCTGGGTGTTCTAACTAAAGAAAATCAGAATGTCAAACAGACATCTGCATTCCCATGTGCATTGCAACACTGTCTACAACATGCAATCAGAAACAACTTTACCGTCTATCTAATGGCAATGGATTAAGTTTAGGCAGGACTAAAGGATAAAATACTGTCTCAAAAACAACCCCCAAAAAAGTAAATCTGGGGAAATGGTTCAAAGAGTAAAGAGCTTGCTTCACAAGCATAAAGGCTAGTTTTGGAGGCCCTGAATCCCAAGAAAATTCTAGGAAGGGGTGTACCCACCTATTATCTCTTGTGTGAGAGACAGAGAGAGGAAATCCTCAGAGCAATCCAGATGGCCAGATTAACCAAAAATTTAAGCTGAGTTCAGGGAGAAACTCTGATGTATTGCAAAAAATAAAAACCCAGAGACAGATATTTTTGTTCAAATGGATGGTCAGATAAGCAAAGCAGCAGCCCATCACTAGCTCTTACTTCTACCTCAGGCTGAAAGGGCTGTTGTGTCTTCAGCATGGCTAGAGACTAATTCCAACATGAGACTTTGCTTCTTCCTTTTACACCTCTCAAATCCTGAAATTAAAGGTATGGGATTCCAAGTGCTGAGAGTTCCTTTGTGTGAGCTGTTTCTCTTTTAGACTGGATCAATTTTCTGTACCTCAATGTGGCCTTGAAATAACAGAAATTCATTTGCCTGACTCCTGAATCCTGGGATTAAAGGTGTGTACCACCATTGCCCAGCTTCTATAGCTAATTAGTGTGGCTGGCTTTGCATTCTGATAATTCAGGCAATCTTTTTAAATCATAAGTAATACATCAACACACCCTGACTCTAATATAGCATGGGGATTGACTGACCCAAGTACACATGAACACACATACATACTCATTTGCACACCACACACATATGAGCCCATATATGTGCATGCACATGCAAGTGCACACACACACACACACACACACACACGCACACACACACACACACACACACACACGCATGCACGCACGCACGCACGCACACACGCACACACACATACATATACACAGGCACACAAATGTATACAAAAACCCAATATGACATACATAAGAAGAGAATAATATTCAGCCTTTTAAGAGTAATTTAAGTTCTGTCATTTACTACTGCGTGGATGCTACATTAAGTATATTAAAATGAGCACACAAAACTAATAATCCATGGTCTCTGAAATGCAGCATCTTAAGCTAGAAAGATGATGGCTCAGCAGTTAATAGAATTTCTGCTTTTCAGGGGACCCAAGGTTTGCTCCACATTGGACATCTCCAAACTCCCTATAACTCCAGCTACAGAGGATCCAGTACCGTCTTCAGGCCTGCTTGGATACCTGCATTCACACTGTCACACAGATATCAACACTGACACAGAGACACAGACACAGACACAGACAGACACAGATGCTGACACACAGGCTGACACAGACAGACATAGGCACTGTCATAGGCACAGGCACAGTCACAAGTGACACAGATACAGACATAGACAGAGGCAAGAACACAGACAGACAGACACAGACAGGTGCAGACACTGACACAGATATAGACACAGATACAGACACAGACACAGAAACAGACAGATGCAGATGCTGACACAGATATAGACAAGGATATAGATGTAGACACAGACACAGACACATATGACAGACACATGACCCAAACAAACACAGACAGACACAATCACAGACACAAAGATACAGACTCTGACACAGATCCATTCACACAGACTCTGACAGAGACACAGACAGTGACAGGGACAGTCATACAGTCACAGATAGTGACACAGATATTGATACAAATGCAGACAGAGACATTGACAGTCAATGATACACATGCATAATTAAAATATGAATAAGTTTTTAATGTATAATTTTAAAAAGGCAGTTTTCTAGAACCTGAAAATAGAATGGCTGATGTTAAAGACAAGGAAAGGGCCAGTTGGGGAATGATTGTGGTATATTTAGCAATTGACAGTCAATTACAATTTCATAGATACAGTCTCTGGTACACAATCACTGAGTAAAATGACTATAGTTAATACTATACTCCATATTTTCAAAGGCTAGAAGAGAGAATTTTTTTCTCTATTATTATTATTATTATTATTATTATTATTATTATTATTAATTCAAGTTAGGGAACAGGCTTGTTTCACATGTAATTCCCCTCTCCCTCTCCCTCCCCTCACCCCCATTCCTTCTCCCCCACCTCCAACCTACCCCCCACCCCATCCACCCACCACTCCCGAGGCAGGGTAGGACCCCAACCGGAGCTCCACCAAGTCCACCAAATCTTCCTGTGCTGGGCCAAGGTCCCTCCCCATGTGTTCAGAGACAGAGTTCATCCCTTCAAGTGGGATGGGCTCAGAAGAGAGAATTTTTAAAGCTTTTATCAGCAAGTAATGACAAATACTTGAGGTGACAAATATGCCTAATCTGGTTTAAGCATTATGCAATTACTATAAGACCTCCAGCAGTATATGGTACCTGACTAATAGCATAATTCATATTTTGTGTATTAATTAAAACAAACATAAAATAAGTGCATATTGTTAATTGCCATGTAAAATTATTCATTAAAACAACTTAACTTAATGACTCATTAATCTTTATAGATTTACTATTGATTTTCTTTGACTTACTGCACATAATTCAGCACCAGACAGTAATTTTTCATTTATATAACAAAGATATTATTCTGTGATATTTATGTGAAAAGTGTTTCCTAAAATATATTTAATTGCCTTGATATGACAAAAAAATTTCTGGAAAATAAATGCTACCAAGCGTTTTGTTACTTATATTAATGACATTATTACACAATAATAATTATTTAATATAATGTATTCAACAACTATTTGAATATATGAGATATTCACAGGGTGAATTTGTAGCTGATGTATAAATTATTAAAATTACCTATAAACTACCTAATTGAGGATTTGCTATATGAATGTAAATAATATGGAGTTGGGACTATTTATCATATGTATCCTTATAATATTTTTAAGATTTCATTTTTAACTTTATATGTATTATGGATATGTATGTTATGTGTATTATGGATATGCTTGCTTATAATTATGGAGGAAGTTTCCATGAAAACTAGAAGGCATCAGAACTCCTGGAGCTGGAGTGGTAGGCAGCTATGAGCTGTCCTACTAGGTGCAGGGAATTGAGCTTGAGTCTTCTACACTACACAGGTAGCACACATACTTAACAGCTGAGATATTTCTCCAGTCTACCTTGATAATTAATTTAAGACAAAGTTATTTCAAAGGATACATACCTCAGTTAAGAAAGTAAGAAAGAACTAATTATAACAAAGAGGAGATCATTCCTCATTTGTAAAACTATTGGAAAATTACACGTTTTACTTTGCATTTTCATTTCAGAAGGAAGGTGAGAGGGGAAGGAGGCCTTGGTCATAGGAAGAGAAGTAGAAAAGTGTGACAACAAATGTCTTCATTTAGGAAAATACTCAATCCTTTTTGCCATAATAATCATATATTATCCCCACCAAGGGGCTGAGTGTGGGCTATTAAGATTTACTATAAATCTTAATATTAAAACATATCTAGATCATCAAGCAAATGAAATAATTTTATTGCTATCTAGAATAAAGTAAAAATTATTTAATTTACATATGTGTTACTTTAAGGAAATTATTGAGTAGGTGATAGGTTATTTAAAATGTGGAAATTTGAAGCTATCCCACAAATGGCTGAGGTTTTTATTGTTGTTGTTGTTTTAGAGTTTCTGTTTCTCATTATATTTCCAGGTATCCAAGGATAGTGAAGTCTTTTAAAACAATAAATGAAAAACAGATGGGCCATTGAAGAAATGAAGACAGGAGGAGCAGACATGGGAGTTGGGTGCTTTCCTGCTACTGTATCAAAGCACATTTTTTAATTCTTTAATTACTACTTATATTTACATATCCATCCCCCAATTGTCTCACCCTTCTATCCTCTCATGTTCCTCCCAACCCACCCACAACTCCTTCCTCCCTAGCGATAGTGAGGCCCCTACCAGGGACTTCCAAAGTCTGTCAAATTGTTCGGGGGAAGGCCTAGGCCTTTGTTGTTGTATCTGGGCTTCAATAGTATGACTCCACAGGGAATGGGATCCCAAAGTCCATTGTGCTCTAGGGATAAAGACTGGCTCCACAATTAGAGGTCCCATAGACTGTCTTGGCCACCTTGCTGGCAACCCACATTCAGAGGGCTTGGTTTGGTCCAATGCTGTTTCCCCAGCTTTATGACAAGGGTCTCCAGGCTATCAGTAGGTCAGGTCCATGATTTCTGCAGGTCTTTCCATCCCCATCTTGGCTCCTTTGCTCATCCCTCCTCCCTGTCTACAACTGAATTCCAGTAGTGTGGTTCAGTACTTAGCTGTTGGTGTCTGTTTCTACTTCAAAAAGAAACAGGATGAAGGCTCTCCTTCCTCTCCCTGCCCCCAGGCTCCCACTTGGGTCAGGGGTTCTTGTTAACATCCCCTTCATTGAGGGATTATGCAATCCTCTCTGGGGGTACTGCTCCTTTCCTAGCTCCTCTGGTAGTGTGGATTGTAGACTAGTGATCCTTTACTCTATGTCTAAAACTCAAAAATGAGTGAGTACATACCATGTTTATCTTTTTGTGATTGTGTTACCTCACTGAGGATGATTTCTTCTAGTTCCAGCCATTTGCCTTGGAATTTCAAGATTCCATTGTTTTTCTTTTTCTTCTGCTGAGTAGTACTCCGTTGTATAACTGTACCACCTTTTCTCTATCCATTCTTCAGTTGAGGGGCATCTAGGTTGTTTCCTGGTTCTCTCTATTACAAATAATGCTGCTGTGAACATAGTTGAACATATGTCCTTATTTATGAATGTGCATTCTTTGGGTATATGCCCAAGAGAGGAATTGCTGGATATTGAGGTAGACTGATTCCCATTTTCTTGAGAAACCACAATACTGATTTCCAAAGTGGTTGTACAAGTTTGGACTCCCACCATCAATGGAGGAGAGTTCTTCTTTCTTCACATACCCTCCAGTATAGACTGTCATTGGTTTTATTAATTTTAGTAATTCTGATAGGAGTAAGAAAGATGGTATCTCAGAGTGGTTTTCAGTTGTATTTCCCTGATGGCTAAGGATGTTGAGCATGTTATCAAGTGTCTTTCAGCCATTTTAGATGCCTCTGTTGAGAATTCTCTATTTAATTCTGCATTCCAACTTTTAATTGCATTGTTTGGTGTTTTGGTGGCTAGCATCTTGAGTTCAATGTATATTTTCATGATCATCCCTCTGTCAGATGTGGGGTTAGTGAATATCTTTTCCCACTCTTTGTGCTGGTGTTTTGTCTTGCTGACTGTGTCCTTTGTTTTACAGAAGCTTCTCAGTTTCAGGAGGTCCCATTTATTAATTGTTGATCTCAATGTTTGTGCCACTGGTGTTATGTTCAGAAAGTGGTATCCTGTACCAATTTGTTCCAGGGTACCACTTAACTTCCCTCCTGGGAGGTTCAGTGTGGCTGGATTTATGTTGAGGTCTTTGATCCATTTGGATTTAAGTTTTGTGCATGGTGATAGATATGGATCTAACTGTAATCTTCTACAAGTCTGAATCTAGTTATGCCAACACCAGTTGTTGAAGATGCTTTCTTCCTTCCATTGTATAACTTTAGCTTCTTTGTCAAAAATCAGGTGTTCATAGGTGTGTGGGCTACTATCAGGATTTTCAACTTGATTCCATTGGTCAACCTGTCTATTTTTGTGTCAATACCAATCTGTTTTCAGGACTATGGCTCTATAATAGAGTTTGAAGTCAGGGATGGTGATACCACCGGAAATTCCTTTATTGTACAGGGTTGTTTTGGCTATCCAGGGTTTTTTTCCATATAAAGTTGAGTATTATTCTTTCAAGGTATGTGAAGAATTGTGTTGGGATTTTGATGGCTGAAGTTTTAATAAAAATATAACCTGTAATAAATCTTTCCTTTAGAACATGTGAGAAAACTAGAGGTCATTATGTTAAATAAAATAACCCAAGCACAGAACGACAATACATACATGCCCTCAATCCCATATAATCTCAAAAGAAATGAAAAAATTAAGAGGCTGTCTTAAAATTTGAAAAAAAAAAAGAATAGAAGAATGTTGGATACCAGTGACTAGAACAGGAGAGTGAATGAGGGGATTAGAAAATAGCTGATTAAATAATTTTTTTTAATTTTTATTAGTTTTTTCAATATGTACTGGTGTTTGTCATGGGAAGTTTCAGGTCCCCTGAAACTGGAGTTATAGATGTTTGTGAGCTGCATATGAGTGCCAGAAATTGAACCCAGGCCCTCTGGAAGATCAGGGTCCTCTGAAAGAGCAGTCAGTGCTCTTAAACCCTCAGCCATCTCTCTAGACCCCTAATAAAAGAGGAATAAATCCTTCTGGCTCTACTGTTTTACTGGACAGCAGGATGATAGCATATATATATATATGACGTGTGTGTGTGTGTGTGTGTGTTCAGAAAAAGGGTTTTGAGTAATTTAATCACAAGGATATAAAATATTTTAGAAGATAAATATATTTACACTGATTAAAACATTACATGATATATACATGTATAAAACCCATAAATACATGGCATTTTCATCTGTCAGTTAAAATATCCTCAGAAGAATGAATTGAAAAATGTGTCATAAAGTGACTAACAAATTTTAACTATTATTCTAAGTGAATTCTCAAGATAAGACACAGATCAATAAGAAAATCTCCGCAGTGCATATTCTATTCAACAAAGGAATGGATGGCTGTCAGTCAAACACTGCTACAAGGTAAATGTACTGTTTCCAATTCCCTGTCAACAGTGCAGTTTAAGAAACTCTTAACAGGGATTTACAGAAAGAGTTCAATGACTAGAATGATACTGGTTCAAAAGACCTTTCTACCATGCACAAACTTTGGGAGAAAAAGTATTCTTAATAAACCGAATCCCCACAACTTACCATGGGCAAGAAGAACAAAAATGATTTGAATGCACAGAGCTCCAGAAACCTAGGGCCTTTGCACCTACAAGCCACTTTTTTATTTCCTATTGCCTCTTATTTCTCTTTAATGGGATGACTTTTTCTGATTTCTCACAATTATAGCAATTTTTATATTATTATTTTAGAAACTGGAAGTGACCCTTTGTAGTACTGATTTCTTACATTAGTTTTTCCTGAGTATATTGTTTTCTGGTATATATCCCTATGATTGATAGACCCCTAAATGCTGTAAAAAGCTTTAATTGGTAATTATTACATAGTTATTTGTGCTTGGAGGTGTAAATAGAAAATGTCACATGGGGGATTATCATTCTCTGCTTACTTATGGTTGGTATATTTCTCTCTGATTTTCATCTCCAGTTTCTTCCTCTTTGACACTTGACTTTGCAGTCAGGTAAAATTGACTGCTCACCTCTTTCAATTCCTGTATGCTCACACCAGCTAGGAAGTTGTGTCAAGCTTTTTTCTAACTGACTTTCTATTTAGAGGATTGTATTTGTTCCTGCATCTGTCTGCTTTTGTTGTCTTCCTGTTGTGTTCAACTATTTGTTTTCCATATGCTGTATATAGAGATTATAATTTTAGTAGGAGAGTAGCTTTTATACATGCCATTGCATCATTCAGAGAAACAGAATCACAGTGCTTTGACTTGTGACTTATTTTGTAAATGTTAAAAGAAGAAACAATACTGAACAAATTTGTATTTTATAGTTGAAATACATTTATATCAAACTCATGTTAAATATGAGAGATAAATACTAGCTATAAGTTCTTGGATTTAAGTAATGAACAAAAATATTATATTCTATGTGTATAAACAGCACAATATTTTCCTTAAATTAAGTGATATAAAATGTCTCTCATGGTGTCCTCTACACTCCTGGCTTCTACAGTTTTTCCTGCCCCCAGCATTTGCTCCCATGATCAACCAAGAAGGGCTCATAGATGGTCAAAGAAATTGAGTGACAAACATCAACCCTTTTTGGTTCTGAGTTAGGTCCTCTGCATATGACTTATGTTTGTATACCTTGGTGTTCTTTTGAAACTCCCCACAATGGGAGTGAGAGTGTGACTCTAACACTTTTTTCTCTTCTTGGGATCGTTTTTGTCCTACTGGGTTGCTAGATCCAGCTGTGATAAGAGTCTCATTCCATCTTGTTGTACCGTTTTGGGTGGATATCCCTGGTATTCCTGGTTTTTTAGGAGGGCAGAGGAGGAGTTGATATGGGGGAGAGGGGACTGGGAGAAGTAGATGGACTGGAAACTTAGGTTCATATGTAGTGTACTAGGGAATAATAAAAGTTAAAAAAACAAAGAGGAACCCTAAATAAAAATTTAAGTTACTGTAAAATAATTTCTCTATAATGTAAAAGACCCAATAGGGACAATTTGAGGAATTGAACTGTGAACCAATGACACTGTTTATGCAAAAAATCCATTTACTCACTAAGTATATTGGAATTAAAATTAAAACTGAAATTTGGTTCAGTGATAAGTCTCCTTCTCATCTTCCCTCCTCCAAAAAGAGAAAAAAAATCAGACACTTGCAAATACATGCACCCACACACAAAGCCTCTACAGTCAAATATACAGAAAAATTCAGTTCTTAACGTTTAAATATCATTCCAATATTAGGAAACTTAGAAACATGAGTTCTTGTATATTAAATGTTTATACTTGTATGACTAAAATTTGTGCTCTTGAGACAGTAATAAATATAATAAGGAAATGTAAATAAATGTGTATACATTGAGTAATTTGTAATAATAAATGTATATACATTGAGTAATTTGTGATAATAAATGAAAAGGAATTATCCAAAGGGAAACATTTTTTTAAATATTCTAAATAATTTGGTATCATTCTATTCATACCATGTCCTAAAACTTAACTTAGAATATAGAGTATCATTGTTATTTGATGTATTTTGTTGTTATTATTTTTGTTCTTTTGTTATTTTTCAGGATCTCAGACATTGCTAAAATAAGTAGTCAATAAAAATTAAGACACTGGGTTAACAGATTGAAAGTGGACACATTATTTAACTCTGCCAAATTGAGAAAAACTGAAAATACACAGTAAACTCTGAAATTGTAATCAAAGTGTAAGCAGTAAAACTGAAGTGTGAAACACAAAATTCTGTACTTTTAGTAACTGAAGAAAATAGAGAAATTCCCAGCATACCAGCAGTTGCTTCAGACTATCTGTTTATGCACTCAAAGTTAATGAAGGTCATAGCCTGTCACATATTCATAATGGGACAGTATTTACTTCTCATAGTGTTCCTTATGCTAGGTGGATTTTATTTGAAATAAGGATATTTGGGGGAATAAAATGCTTTATCTCACTAGTTTTCTTAAGTTGGCAGACTAGGGAATGGAAAGTCTAGAACCTACAACAGGGAATAATGAAAGTGAGCTTTAGGCCTTCTCAGGAAGCTAAATAGATTTCCTGGACTTGGAAAATTCAATAGAGCTGTAAGAAATGAGAAGAAGAGTACTCCCAAGATAGTGGGAGGTGAAGGTCCAGCACAATGAGGAGAAGAAAGAGATGCAGGTCTGAAAAGCCATATCACACCAATATCAATATTTCAAAGCAGCTGGTAATACTAAGATGGCATTAAAGATAAAATAATAGTGTGTTTTTCATTTAAAAGTGCTACTGTGCTAATAAATCACAAATCACGAAACATACTTATATCAAAGAATAGAAAGATATATTTTCTTCATGTGAAACTGTTATTACTATATACAGGAAAGGAAATTGGCCATGGAAACTCCTGTTTCCTAAGAATATTACCTCCAGTTAATTCTAAAACTGCAAGAAGACTAGCTGGAGTCACCGCATTTTCCTACTACAGAAACCGTTACTCTATTATCAAAGAGTCATTTTTAATGCCATTTTATCTGATATCCAGAAAATAAAGCTCAAATCTCATTTTTGACAAGATAATTTGATTGTGAAAGACACAACTCCATTCATGTGCTAATGACTTCTTTATTTAGAAGTACCAAAAATCACGTTGAGCTAGCTGCTAGAGACATGTTGTGAGAGTTATTTATAAATTTATGCTAGGACACATACACCAACGATGGGAAGAAGAAAAACCAAGTTGTACAGAATGAGAAACAAAAAACATTTCTGTTCTTCTTATCTACCTATTTAAACTCATTCCTCTTTCAGCTTCAAATCAATAAAGAAGAGCTGGATCACAGCAGATTTGGAAAGACAGGATGATGTACCAGCTTCCCATGAGGGCATCATCTATACTAAAACTAACTAGAGAAATCCTTCTCCCAAAGCAAGGCCCCTTGTGAAGTGTGTTCCAATAAAATATCTTGTTATTCCTTCAAAATTTGTATATTGAAACAGTAGCCCTGATTATGACTGTACTAAAAGGCTAATTCTTTTGGAAAATGACCTGAGAAGGAAGAACCCATAGGAACTTGACTGGTTCCTTTATAAGAGACTGCAGAGAGCTATTCTACTCTTCTTTCATATGAAGTCACAGAGGAAAGGCACTGACCACATATAAGGAAACCAGGATGGTAACCATACATGAAATGAACTGATGGTTTGTTTTGGGGCTTCATTATAAGGAAACCAGGATGGTAACCATACATGAAATGAACTGATGGTTTGTTTTGGGGCTTCACCAGCCTTCAAAGCTATGAAGAATGCCTTTATGTTCTATATAAGCTAATTTCTTTCTGGTGTTTTGTTATAGTAGCAGACATAGACCTAAACAAACCATTTTCAAGTTTCTATTCTAAAGTTTCATAATGTTAACAAAGCTTCTACTTATTTTTCTGCATTCCATATGTGTCCCATTAACTTTCTTTCAACATTGACTAGTTAAAACTGAGTCAGATTTCTATATACTTACTCCACTTTTAAGATGGAGTAAATTCTAAGCCTTCTTATATTTTCCAATAGGTTAATGCCAGAAAGTAACAGAAAACCATCAATGTCAGAATGCATGAAAAGTTAAATCTGGAGGTAGTGTGCATGTAGTAAGCTGTCAATAACCCTTCATTAATAGCAACCCAAATTAAACCAAGCCTCATTCTTTGTAATAGCCTTTAAACTATGTTAACCAACATAATTTTTGTTGAAGAGACAAGGTTCCGTTTTATACAAAAGGCATTTTTCTAATGTTGAAAGGAATGACAGTTCTTACATACTTTGTGAGGAAATTCACTGTTTTAGTAGAGTGAAACTATAAGTAGGGAATGGCTTTACTGATGTTTGATTTTTACAAATTGATATAATTTACATCTACTCTCAGCTATCAGGTTACTTCAAGCCACAGCACTAGTCTGTTGTGACCAATATCTTTATACAAAGAGAAATTTGGGAACAGAGACAATTTTATTATTTTTAACCATATTGTACTGTATCCTTCACTTGTGAGAGTTGTTGCTAGTGTCTTCTCTGTCATTAAGGAGGAATCTTATGATTATTCCCTTTTGACTTTGATTTCATGAACTAATTAATTTGATAGAAATTTCTATTGAGTTCCTAATGTAGGCCAGTCACTCCCTCTCTGTTTGACAAGCTGTCACATAAGGTAGCTTCCTCGCCAACAACCAGATTACTAGTTCCAGGAAAAGTTTTCCACAAAGCACAGCATAGAGAGAGAAGACAACAAGAATGCCCCTACAAATTATTACATCTGAGTATAAGGAGACATTTATTTTGAACCAAAAGTACATGTTGGTTAAATTCTCTGAAAGTTTTTAATAAGCAAATATATTACAATGATTAGAACAAGGTGGCAAAAGAAATGCAGGAAGCTTTCTGAGTTCAGAGGCTTGGTATCCTCATTATAGAATAAGTCATTTGACATGGTGGCTTGATGAGTCATGAGTGAGTCATGACACAGTAACTGTCATCACTCTCAGATACCTTCACTTGTCTAGTGAATGGGGATAGTTATAATGTCTACCTCACAGGTCAATCCATTGGCTAATTCTGGAGATCATATATGAGGCATAAAATATTTTAAAAATCTGTCTCACCTTAATATCAGTGGAGAGATATTAAGTATATAAAAGACAATCCAGGGCAAGCCCCGTTTTCAGGAGTTGATGGTCCAAACAAACCAGACTCTGATGGGAAATGTCCTTCTGTATATGTGTTTCTCTTATTGGTTGATGAATAAAACTTTGTTTGGCAAATAGAAGCAGGAAGATACTAGGTCAAGGAGATGACAGAATTCTGGGAAAGTCAGGCAGAGAGAGTCTTCCAAAAAGATGATGTAGCTGACTGGGAAGATGGGATGTGCCAGGTGTTCTCTGGTAAAATAAGGCCATGTAAAAATACATAGATTAGTAATTATGGGTTCATGATTAAGACAGAGCTAGCCAAAAAGAAACCCTAGTCATCAGCTAACACTTTTATAACTAATACATCATCCCTGTGTTTATTTGGGGCTAATAGCTGGTGGAATAGGATGGAAAGAAAAATCCTCTGCAACAAGACTCTGTTTTTTACTGGCTTGTTGGGTTTTTTTTTAAGTGAGAAAAAATATCATGAAGTTAGATGAGTAAGAAATAGGGGCAGAATCTGAGGGAAGTTAGGGGACAGGAAAGAAAATGATTAAAATATAATATATGAAATTATCAATTTTTAAAAAAATATAAAATGAAATAAAATAAAACAAATTAATTTTACTTGCTATATAACTTTATAAAATTCCAATATTTGTTTAGTCATTTGCTTACAAATTGCCCCTCAAATATGAAGTTAAACACACATAAATCAGCTAATTAATCCCATATTTCTATCTCATCCTTTGAAAGGACTCCCAAAGAAATCAATGTTAAAATATAATCATACATATTGTTACATTTAGGCTAACTTTCTATAATTTTTTGGAGATGGCTATTCAAGAAGGTAATTTTTATTTTGCTTCAGCACTTCATGTTCTGAATTGTGAATTACTAAAGTATTGTGGAGATTTTACTTTTTACATATAAAGAAAAAATGGCTACAGTTGGTACTAAAAAGGACATGTATTGAAGTTCTCCATAGAATTTATCATAATTCTCCTCTTTAAGTCTCACTTGATTTTGGTCAATATCTGCCTCACAGGTCTTTTTAAATTCCCATCAATGCAAATTACTGGAAACCTGGGTTACCATGGCAATGATTTGTAGCCCCCATTGTTTTCCCTTTTCAGTTTTCTCAGCAGTGTTAGTGTAGTAGTGAGTGCTAACTGGTAGGGGAGTTGAGACCAACATACCTTTGCAGCACTTTAGGCTGGGAATCATGGATTGGAACCATTCAGAAGGAAAGGTCTGTTTCCATGGCAACAGGCTCAGCTCCTATTGTTTTAGTTTGTCATTCAACACAGCAATGTTTGCCTTGGGAGGCTGGGCTGAGAATTTTGAACAACATTTTGTTGTGGATTCAAGAGATTGTATGACAGTGCTGCTATGGTTACCAGTGTTTTTTGTCTTAGGGGAAATTCGAAGATAAAGTAATCATTCTAATGCCAATATAAATTGTAAATAACTACCAGTGCAGGGCAAAGAAAAGAAAAAAAAAGCTGTGGTAACTAACTCTTTCCCAAGACAACACTAACAAAGTTTGACTTTGCATATATGTGGTTGTCTTGATGATGGAGCATTTGAAATGGAGGGGTAAAAAGAGAGAGCAGCTGAAAAAAATTAAAGAAATAGGGAGAAAATAAAAATGAGAAGATATTTAGGTGAAATGAGTCTCATGCTGAAAGAAAAGCCCCATAGTTTGAATGATGCACAGAATCTAGAATGGTTATCTTGTGCAAGCAGGATGAAGTTGAATACAGGCTGGGGCAAGGAGAGGAAGAGGGGATAGGAAAGGTTGATGAGAGGCCATTAAGTGTCAGTTCTGCTGTGCTTCAACATAGAGAATGACTGCGGGCGGGGTTGGAGGCACACGGGACTGTGCATTGCTCAAAACTAGAAAGAGGCTATTGAATATTTTGTTCCGGAAATAAATAAGTCAAGAGCTACATGTTTAACCTGATTTAATCATCATAAATATGGTCATATTAAAACAGTAGATAACACATGTTTATTATACATTTTGTGTTTTTAATATACCAGTGAAAATAAACTTAAATATAAAAAAATAAATCTAATGGAAAAAAGCAAACGACTAAAAGGCAGGTATAGAGTAACATTTATATATTGAATTTATTCCTCTTTCATTCTACATGAGTGGATCACTGGATTTCAGTGAGATTCCTTAACTTGTTCACCTGAATGTTTCATCCTCGAAATGCATATATTAAACCATAACAACTAATAAGACAGACCTCAAGGATGTTGCCTTTAATTTGAAATAATGGGGGAAAACTCTTGAATGGGTCTAGTATTTCCATAGGAGAGAAATGAGAAAGCTTTGACAAGCTCAGTGTCTGGCAAGTAATAATCTAGCATTTAGTTAGCATATAGATTTGGTTCTTCCAAAATTTCTCTCTTCTTTTGTATGAGGACACACATAAAAGTCAGCATTTTGGCAGGAGAGAGCAGCCTTTGCCAGACACCAAATCTACCACATGTTTGTGAATGATTTCTCAATATGCAGTACTTGTGGGAAATAAATTTACATGTTTTACAAATTACCCGGTATGCATTTATTTTTTTTTTGTTGCAGCAATTGGATGACGCAAGGAATTTTAACAATTGCTTCTCTTTCTTATTGAGATCATAATATACCCAAATTTTGACAAATTAAGGAAGTAAACAAACAGAAACCTTCTATGTAAAAAAAAAAGCAGTATAGATTTGATTTACACTTTATTTCTTTTCTTCATGGCTCCATGCATAAGGTCAAAACCAATATTTTCAACTTGATTCTAATTCTATGTTCACCCTTTTGCCTGTACAGTATCTGATTTTCATTACAAACCACAAAGACATTGACATAAATTCATATTCCATAAAACTATTTTAAAACATAAGAAAAATATAATATGAACATGCAGCAATAATGTTTCAGTTTTTATGATTTTTGTCTTTTTAACTTCTTAATGTCAAATTGAATCAAATATATTACTTCCATTACTTCTTGACGTTTCATTAAAGATTTTGAATAGGTTGTTATTGTTACTATGTTCAGGAACTTAGCAACTAGTTAAAATAATTATTTAAAGTTAGATATGGAGTTTTACTATTAAGTTCTATTATACTTCATTCTCATTTTTTAACCCTTCCAAACTAGAATTATACTATACATATTTCCATCGTGCCTGTGCCTTTGGACTTGTGAAGTAACAAGAAGTTTGTTAAGTGGAAGAGGGGATGCCAAGATTTTAAGATATAGAAGACCAGGAAACCTGGTGCTAGACAGTATCTTCTAGATAGGACTAGCATGCTGCACCCATGAAAGTTCAACAGTGTCATTTCTAGATAGAATCTCTACAATGTCAACACCATTTAACTTGACAGTATGGATGGGGAATTTCACATGGTCTTACCCCCCAGATAAAGAGTTACATGCAATGAATGGCTGCTGAGAAATGAAGAATCAGTTTTCTCTAGGGATGGAACACCTTGGTAGTTCATCCAATTTGAAGTGGTCAGGCTAAACATATTAATATATCAGCAATAATAAATGAAATCAATGGGATACACATGAGCATATGTAAATAACAAAAATAACTAACAAATAAGGAGTCATGAATTTGAGAGGGAGTGGAGGTGTATAGGAGAAGCTGAGTGGAGAGAAGGAAGGGAACAAAGATGTAAATAAAGTATTCATACATGAGATTCTCAAAAAAATTTAAACATGTGTTAATTTTTTGATGCCTATAAATAATAAAAGTTATCCTTCTCCCTTGGTAGGTTTTGATATTTAGCATGGTTATAATGCAATTTTTCAATCATAGTTAACATTTAATGAACAACCATTATCCTATCATTAGCTGGTAACAGGTTCTGAATACAAATCTTATGAATTCCCATATAAGATTATTATTTGGGATAATACAGTAAAATGTACATAAACTATAATATTTTTCTACAAATTGGATACATAAAGCCGTGATTACTGAGGCATGAAATAGCAAGGAGAAATCTTCAGAAAAATAAAGCTGTAGTTTTGCTCATATGGCAGGGCAGATTGTTCAACCCACTAAAGCTTTAAGTCAGTTCTCACTCTCTAGGGCCCCTTCGACAGGGCATATTCTCTATAAATGGCATCCCTTAATTCCAACACTCAGATAAAGCAGAGTAAGCCTCCAAAAATCTAGACTTTTGCTTTTCTTTTATCCAGATTTTTTTGTTTCATTGATATACAAACTTTTAAAAAGTAATTTCTCCCAATTTTTTTTACAAGTGTTAATTCTGTTTCATTAGTAAGCTGGAAATCTAGACAATTCTCCAGATCAGGGAGGCATTAACTTAATCCTCTTCCTCATCATCACCAGCTCCACCCTGGCCCTACTTGGCATTCTTCCTCTTGACTCGGCCTGGGCATCCATAACTTTATTCCCAAAATAAATACACTTAGAGATTTGTCTTAAAACGGCAAATACATATGTAGCCAAAGTATGTGCAGCATAAGTTATTGAGAAAACAATTTCCTCATAAACAGATAGCATAAATATGAGTTCCCAGAAAGGGGATGTGTCTCCAAAGACTTATTGAATGATTAGAAGAGTAGTGATGTGGAGAGGTTGGGAGGTTGCTGGTGCAGAGCCTAGTAACCTTATCTGGATTCTGAAGCATGTTTTAGTCCTCACAATAGCCATTCATTTTTCATCTTTATGTCAGAGCTGAAATTCTGTGGGTAGTAGATGAAAACTTTTTTGAATCTCTTAGCTTAATCAAGACCTTTCACAAACCCAAATACTAAAATATTATCAGATAGTATCTGAGATCTTTAGAATAGATAATACAATCTTGTTGTAACCACCCTTTGATGTTTCCACCAATGTGGTTAAAAGTATAATGACTTAAAGCTTATTTTTTGTTGTTACTATAAAACATGACGCTGCTTCTCCATTGAAACATGTATTTTAGGAGAACCTAAGTCTCTGAAATTTTCTAAATTTCAGAGTATCTAAACCTAAAAACTAAAATTGTCTCTAGAATAATCTCTTATTTCCTTTGCGGTGATAGCTGTTATTTTGCATTGATAATAGCCTTGTAGTTAAAAGAAATGGAGTACATG
The DNA here is from genome assembly GCF_003668045.3 of Cricetulus griseus. Lineage (NCBI taxonomy): Eukaryota > Metazoa > Chordata > Mammalia > Rodentia > Cricetidae > Cricetulus > Cricetulus griseus. Next base: position 41,275,383 of record NC_048601.1, read on the forward strand.
CTTATTCAACCTAGTGTTTAATAATAACTATGTTCACATGCATGTATGTTAAATATAGGAAAACAGCTATTGCCAAGTTTCTAGAACTTAATAAAGAAGATGAGCAAACATTGCTGTAGTGTTTTTACATAAGTAGAATTATACAACTATTTTAGGGTTCCTATTGCAGGAAAGAGACACTGTGACCACAGCAACTCTTACAAATGAAAGCATTTAATTGGATGGCTTACAGTTTCAGAGGTTTAGTCTATTATCATCATGGCTGGACATGATGGCTTATAAGCATTCATGATACTGGGAAGAAGCTGGCATTTTTACATGTTGATACATAGACAACAGGAAGTGAACCATCTCACTGGTTATAGCTTGAGCATAGGAGACTTTAAAGCCTACCCCTCACAGTGACACACTTCCTCAAACAAGGCTGTATAACTCCAACAAAGTCATACCTTTTAATAGTGCCACTCCCTATGGGGCCATTTCCTTTTAAGCCATTCATACTTCATTCACACATTCATACTGTTTGAATATATATATATATATATATATATATATATATATATATATATCATTGTATAATAAGCAATGCCCAGGAGATACATTTGTCTTGCATTCATTTATTCATTTTTGATGTTGCTAAGCCATTTATTTAATCATTGCCTACAAATAGGTGTCATGTTCTTATGACAGTCATGGGTTCATGTCACTCCCGAAGAAGCTAAGAAGGCCTTCCTGTAAAGAATAGATACTGGGTGGTAGCTGAGTAAGGTAGACTGCCAAATGACCTTGGCATGCATACTATAAAGCTGTGTACTCTTACATTTTTGGTTGTGAGCCTAGCCTTTAATGACTGAGCAATCTCTTCAGCCTTGTGAAACTGTATAGACACAGCCAAAAGACTATGATAAATGTTCACGGTATTTTAAATTTTCATTTCTTTTTAACATATTTTTATTGATTCCTTGAGAATTTCATATCATGTATCCCAACTCCATTCATTTCCCCAGTCCTTCTATTTCTACTCTCCACCCTTGTAGCATTCTCCCACTCTCAAAGGGAACAAAGAAACAACAACAACAAAAAAACCCATTTTGCTTCTCCATCTTTCCCACCTCTCTATTACATAGTCTCCATACAGACCCTAGCTTCTAGCTGTGGTAGGGCCACAAATTCTAAATTAATGTACATTGCAAAGAAACATTATGGAAACTTCTAGAACTTATGCAGGCGACCCTAGAAAGGACTCCTTGTAATGGAGGATACAAAGCCTGAACCGACCATCTTCTGTAACTGGGCTAGGCTTCCAGTGGTGTGACTGAGACACCAACCCAGCCACAAAACCTTCTACCTACAACCTGTCCTGCCTGTAAGATGTGCTGGGGCAATGGTGGCTCAGAGTTTGTGGGGTAGCCAAACAATGACTGGTCAAACTTGAGGCCATTGCCAGGGGAAGAAACCCATGCCAGACACTGCTTGGATGGCCAGGATGTAGAAGTTGGCTGGCCCAGAGAGAGACCTAGCAGACCACTCACCACAAAAAAGCCATTCCTAATGATATTTTGCCACCTTTGCTACTCTTGTATATTTTGCCTAGTCAAGAGCTCATCAGAGAAACTTCCTCCAGCAGCTGATGGGAGTGGATAGAAGATGTGAGACCCACTGCCAAACATCAGGTGTGCTTCACAGAACTCCACTGAAGAAGGAAGGAGGGATTGTAGGAGCCAGAAGGGTCAAGGACACCAAGAGAACACGGGCCACAGAATCAACTAAGGATGAGAGGCTGCAATCGGGTTGCATATTGTAAAAGAAGAATAAATGAAGGAATGAATAAATAAATAAATAAAGATTAGTCTGTCTCATAACTTCCACATAAAACTGAAGGCAACACTCAAATACTCAGGGCTGATGGGTAATTTCATTTGCCAATGTGACTTGCTAGTAAAAAGGAGGCATATAACCTTTTTTCTGGGCTAGACATCTCCTTCTGCCTCTAGATACAAGGGCCCCTAGTACTTAACTTTTCAGCTTAAATTGAATTATACCACTGACTTCCCTGGCCCTTAGCATGAGAGTGTTATATTGCAGTTGGATATATTTTCCTAAACAATGTGTAACTCAGATTTCATAATATCTCTCGCATACATGTATAGGAAATATTTGCATCCATGTGTGTGCATACATATAGGAATGAATCTATATCTTTCCTACTGGTTCTGTTTCTTTAGAAAATATGAACTAGAACATCATAATCAGTTCTGTGACTGAAGTTATTACAGAAGAACAGAAATGAGATCTAGAGAATAATTTACAATAAACAAGTTGTCTCATAATCTGACCAGTACCTCAGACAACCATGACTTTGAACCTTTCATTTTCCTAGAACTCCCCTCTTGCTCACCTTTATTATCTATATTCTTTCTCCAATACTCAAGACCAGCATTACTTTCCTTGTGATAATGAAACTAAGAGTTAAAGACACTTGTACAACACAGGAAGTTACAATAATCTATCTCTTCACCAAAAACATTTGTTAATCTTGTTTCAGGCAAAGGAATGCATGATTTAAAAAGCATACATTTAGGATGGAGAGGCAGCACAGACTATAAAGTTCTTGCCTTGCAAGCAGAGAACTTGAGTTTGATCATCAGAACATAAATTTAAAAGTAAAACCTTGCTCATTAGCTAAAATCCATGTGGCTTTTTGGCTAGCCAAACTAGAATATTGGGTGTGGCTTCATGTCAGTGAAAGGCACTTTATCAAAACAAAAACAAACAAACAAAACCCACAAGGTAAGTGGCTCAGAATTAGTAACATGCTATGTTGAGTTCTGTTTTCTACAAGCATGCACATACATGTGCATATATATTTACACAGAAATGCACCACAGGAGCATGGACTACCTGTCCACAACACTACACCACTGCCAGTAATTGTGCCCTAAATTTAGAGTAAGCAAGGTCTCAGTGACATTGGAAAAACAGTTTTCATAGCTGATATTAAATATTTTTAAAATGTGATAAAAAGGAAGAATAAAGAATAAGTACAGGGAACTCTATTACCTCTTATCCTATGAAACATGAATAAAACACATTGTTTTTACTTAGGGACGAGAAAGCAGACTTAGAGTAGTGGACCAACTCTGTCAAAGTTGTGCAGGTAGAAGGCAGGTGTAAATGCTCAAACTCAGTTCTATTTATTGAAACCCACCTTCCTACTGTATTATATGATTCTATAAAGTTTAGGCTGAAGTGCCAAGATTAAGACTTTATGAAATTATTTGGATTCCAGAATATGGACATCAAATGAATAATATTCTAGCACGTATCTTGGAACCCCATCTGTTATCCCAGCCAACTGGTACATTAAAGGCCTAGAACAATTTCATAACTGTGTTCAATCAATCCTAAATCGTTCTCTCTCCAAAAGCCAAGTACTCTTGATACCTGAGCACTTCTAATTTGTAAAAGGGATTATTTAGAGTAGTTTTTTTATAAACATAATGGGATAAGTAACAATAGCCTTTATTTTTCAATATCTTGCAGACAAAGCAGAATGAATATATGCATTCTATTAAGTTAGTAGCAGCTAAGCCAATTGTAATAAGGGCATAAATACTGAGGAAAGAAAAGTGCCAACAAAGCAAGTGACAAAGATCCTTCCTGTCATTCAGAAACTTTCTTCACAACAAATTCCCTTGAAGTATCTCAGCAAAAAAGATATATTTTTTCTAAAAGAATCATAATTATCAAAATTCATTAGCATGCTTTTAAATTGCATGAGAGAGAAAAGAGAGGGAGAGAGAGAGAGAGAGAGAGAGAGAGAGAGAGAGAGAGAGAGAGAGAGAGAGAGGAAGAGAGAGAAGGTCAGAGAACAAGTTGCAAAGTGAGTTCTTTCCTTCCATCATCTGTTCTGAGGATTGTACTAGAGGCATCAAACAAGTAGCTTGCAGCTTTCATTCACTGAGCCATGCCACATTCTTTGGTATGTTTTATGTGAGATATACATTTCTCATTGTTTTCGTCATTCCTTTGTAATATTTTAAGCCAAGAAATTTGAAAATTGAACAGGATGTTTGGGGAGGGTCACTATGTATCCTGTTTATATCAATTTATATAACATTACTATTTAGTATATGTGATTTCAAATCTTAAGGAATGTTTGTGAATTAAGGATGTTTGTGATTGTCATACTTAGAGAAGAAGTAGTGTAGGCTGTTCATAATGAATATAGGAATGGCCAATTAAAGAGGCATTCAACATGCCAAATGCATAGGGCAGCATTCCACCTCAAACAAATTTCAGTGCCAGATTCTCAGTGATGTTTGACAATTTCTGTTTCAAAGGAATACCACTGTGACAATGACACTACAACCAATGGCACTGCTACCAATATACAAAATACACTAGTTACATGTGGACAAACATTACTTATAGTCATGAAACAGCATGCATAAATTAGTTTATTTTCAAAGTACATCCTTCAAAGTGTATATTCACTTGTGGAATAATAAAAACCATAAAGATCATACATTATTTGGTCAAGGGGTATAGCTTACTTAGAAAAAGTGCTTGTCTTTGAAGCATGGAGACCTGAGTTTAAACTCTCAAGACCCACTTAAAGAAGACAGGTGTAGCAATGCTAGCCTGTCATCCCAGCACAGCAGAGGTGGAAACAGAAACATGGATGGACAAGTAATCCAGTCAACCAATAAGCTTCAATTTCAGTGACAGTGTCTCAAAGAATAAGGTGGGAAGCAACTGAGGAAGACACCTGAAACTAAACTTGGACCTCCACAGGTTTAAATACTACCATTAACATGCAAAGGCATATATATGCATACAGACACACAAGCACAAATAAAGTAATCCATGGGTATTAGTGATAATAGTTTATTTAATATTACTTAGCATATAATAAAAATCAGGGGCTCCAGAAATGTCTCAGGGGTTAAGAGGACTTACTGCTTCTGCAGAAGATCCAGATTCAGTTCCCAGCAACCACATAGTAACTCACAACCATCTGTCATTGCTGTTTCATGCGATCTCCTGCCCTCTTTTGGCTTCTCCAGGCACTGCATTGTGCAGTGCATAGATATTCTTGAAGGCAAAAAGCCCAAACACATAAGATAGAATGTCCATGTAAAACTGGAATTCCTATTCAAGATGAAATTATGAATAATTTTATACAAATGTCCTTTGAATTAGCAAATAAGAATGACAGAAAAATATTACTAAAAGACCTGTACAAGGCAATTTATGGGGTGGGGTAATTGATAAAAGATTTTGTTGAAAATGCTCAGCTGTGTATAGCTAATATCTAATTGCTCATTTTAAACACATTACCCATCTGGCAGAACAAAGGTGAGTAATTGCTATGATTTACTATGATGATTTACAAATTACTACATAAAAGTATACTTATCTCATGTTAAAATTATGACACCCCCCAATCAAGCCCCAGGGCACTCAAAATTAATTGTAACTTAACCTAAATTTCCTTTGTGGGTTTTAGAAAATGTTCTCCAATAAATTAATTCCAGGTAATATAAAAACCAATATTTTATCTCTAAACTAATAATTTATACCTAAACTTCTCTAGAATGACCACAAAGATTTCAGTCAAGTATGGTAATCAACACCACAAAACTAAAGGCAATTGTTACAATTTCAAACATGACTTACATATTGTACTTCACTGATGAGTTGTTTGTACTTAAATTAATATTACAGCCTATTCTCAGTGTCTGAATGTTCTGGGTCCATTGGTTCAGCAAACCATAAATAGCAAAGATCTGAACAAAATATTACATCTGCATTTTCCAGGGCAGAATTTTTATAACTCATGACTACAGTGTATAACAATTAAGTGCATAGCATTTACATTAAATTGGGTATAATTTATGGGTACATAAAATACAAAGGATGTACATAGTGTATTATACTGTTTACAAGAATCCATCCATCTCCATATTTGAGCATTTGAAGAGGGCCTAGAACCAATCTTCTATGGGAACCAAAAATGACTGTCTGTATATATATGAGTAAATAATTTAGTCTGTTCTACAAGAATGTGCTTTGCTGTCTTGGATGTTCACAAGAAACTCTACTGGGCATGGTCATAAATTCTATTTCTGTTGAAATGTGAAGAGGATCCATGTCATCTGATACATAGCTGACGCACTAGGACCAACTCTGGTGTACCTCCATTTTCTTTCCTCACACCTGCTCTGAGTTAGAATTACAAACTGCTGTTCATCCCATAGATTTACATCATATGCCACCAGTGAGGGAAAAGCATATTTCTTCTTCCTATTCATGTCAAGTTTAGTCATGTGATTTGCTTTACACAGGAGGAAGTAGACCAAAGTGAAGATATCCTAATTTAAGCACACACTTTATAGGGTATTCATAATTCTGCCCTCATTGTGCATTCATGCCCATTTTGAAGCAGGGAAGCCCGCCTCCAATGGTCATTGACTACTAAGATTTATGGACAGGGTCCACATGCTAGAGAAAAAGAAAAATACTAATAATAGAGTCCAGGGTGTTAAGCAACACAAGCTGACTATTAATATGCTGAAAATATGTTTCTCCATTCTTTAGTGATTGTTCCAAAGTTAAGAGAACTTGGTGCTCTTGCAGTGGAGCAGAGTTCTGCCTTCAGTACCCTCATTAGGAAGTTTATAGCCACCAAAACTTAAGTTTTAGGGGATCTGAAAGCCTCTTCTGGCATCAGTGGGCACCTGCATGGACATGCACATACTAACACACACACACACACACACACACACACACACACACGAAAATAGAAATAATTTTTACTAAAAATTTTGTTTAATATTGTTTACGCTATGTATGTGTGACATTTATACCCCATCAATTGTTCTCTCATTATCACAGAAGATCATTTATTAAGGAGGTCAAGGGCTGATATTTTCACAATATAAACAAATTTTACAGGTGTGTATCTTTTGGAGCCTGGGGTGAGACTATGCACACATACATGCATGTATGTAGAGACCAGAAGGTAAACTCAAGTAACGACTTTAATAACAGTACTCGCCTCCTTTGACACAGAGTCTCTCTTTCTCTGGTTCTCAAGTTCACCATTTTTGCAGTACAGATCTTGTCTCTACCTCTTCAGTGCTGGGATTAAAAGCACACACCACCATGTAGGTGTTTTCACATGGGAATTATGTATCCAACTCCTGTCCTCATAACTTGTAAAAGTAACACTTTCCTGACTGAGCTATATCCCCAGCCCAGACCAACTTTCTTATGGGAATGAGTCTTGCCATGTACTTGATCTCTGTTGTTTGATTTCAATTAAAACTTGGCTTAATGAGACTAACCCCACAGGCTGTGTAACAAGGTACCTAAAGTACATAATCATGTGTGAAAACCAAATATCATTATGATATAACTGTATGAGCTTATTCACATATTTTTTTAGAAAAGTATGATTTCCACCTTTTGGCATTATCTCAGTCATCCATCACTGACTCAAGTGGGATTTCTGTTGGATACAACATGGAATCTGATTTCCATTCAAATGACAGAGAAGTAGATAAAATACTATCTTCAAGTAAAATTTTCCCTGAACATCAACACTAGGCTGTCTTCTAATCTGAATAAAAGAATTTATTGCTTAAGAGAACAATTATAAAAGCATATGCAAAATAGATACTTAAATCTTTCTATTTGTATAATTTTCTTGTAAAAGTGAATATCATTATGACATAATTATAGTTTATGCAAGCCCCAACATAAAATTAACATCTCAAAGATATAATAGAATTATTATATTTTCCTACAGGACATAATATTTTATAAATTCATACTAAATTTATAATTTCCCAAACCTCACATGTAATTTAAGACACTATCCTTAAATTTTAAGTACAGTAAATTTCAAATTAACAAGTTTAATCACACATTTTTATTAAAAATAGATATAAAACAACTCACCATAGAATAGAAAAATGGACCTGTTTTTATATCAACTATGAAGTCAAATTCACAGTCTCATGTCCCATAATCATAGATTATTAAACTATTTAACTCAGCAGTATTTCCTTAGTTACCACCACACACATACCCTAATGCTGGGCTAGTGCTGCATCACTGTGACCCATTCCCAGCATTTGCAACTTTGATTGTAGTACTATCATTAGTTCCAGAATTGCCTGGGCTACATTTGAATACTCTGCTTCAAGAAACATAAAACATGGGTTAATGCTTAATATATTTATATTTGATGTAATATTTCTAACTACTTCTTTATGAGACATATTTTTAGAAAATGATGCACTATTTTCTAATTTTAAGTATAATATTTATTTTATGTTCTTGAAAAATACTGAATTTAATGAAGAGGAAAACCAGTCATGTTCCAAACACAAGGAATTTTCTGTTGCTGTATAACTTATTCATTTGTAGAATTTAGTTTCTAGAATAGTATTAAAAACATTGTGTGATCTTTCTTTTCATCATGTTCAATTATTTCCCATGAAGATCATTTAAAAAATCTCTCAATGATCTTCCATTATATTCTACCTAAGTGACAAATTCTAACAATGGAGTCATGGTTCAAGTTACTAAAACAAATTGCTGTATACAGTGTGCCCTTAGACAGTGTCTGAAATAAGATCTTGGTGGTATACTTTTAGAGGCTAAAGCCCAAGATCTTGGTGAAAACATGGTAAGGCTCTGGTGAGTGTCTTTATCCTGATTAGAAAATGGCTGCTTCCTTGCATTCTTACAAGACGGACAGCAAAAAGTGTGTTGTAGAATATTAGTTGAAGATGTGTTACATTTGTTTATGCTGTGGAATATTGTTTAATGATGCAAAGATGTGTGTCATTCTTTAATGTTGCATTTCTTGATTCTGTGTAGTTGTGTTACTTTGCCTGTCTAAAACATCTGATTGGTCTAATAAAGAGCAGAGTGGCCAAAAGCAAGGCAGGAGGAGGGATAGGCTGGGCTGGCCAGCAGAGACAACAAATAGAAGAAATCTGGGAAGGAAGATCAAGGAACAAGGTAAGTAGGAGGAGAGATGACACTGGGGGCCAGACACCCAGACACACAGCCAAGCACAGGAGTGAGAAATAACAAAAAGATATACAGAAATAGAAAAAGGTAAAAGCCCAGAGGCAAAAGTTAGGTGGGAAAATTTAAGTTAAGAAAAACTGGCTAGAAACAAACCAAGATAAGGCTGGGCATTTGTAAGAAAGAACAAACCTCTGTGTGGTTTACTCAGGATTTGGGTGGTGAATCGCTCAAAGAGCAAAAAGAATATCCAACAACACCAGTGTCTTTTTAACAAGAGCACAAATACAATTCATGGTGCAACCAGCACTCTGAGGCCCCACACTCACAACGGGACTCAGGACTTCAAACTGAATTTGAAGAACACAAACATTCATTCCATGGAGAACTGCCTCCATGAATTTCATCTTCCCATCAATACACTGTCACAAGTGTCTCCTTTTGAATTTCATGTTGATCTTAGCACATCCCTTTTTCTTCCCCAGCATACCAGAATGGTACCTCCTTAATACCTCTGGAGTAGTTTTTGTCCTCTTGCTGATGCTCATTCTAACATAACCTACAAATGACACCATCTGAGACCTACCAGCCGTCTGTGTTATGGTCCCTGAAATGAGACTTTCATACTACTTACACGATCTTAGGGAATCCTCTGTGTGTTGAAAAATAATGCTCTTCTCATAGACTTGTTGAGAGAAGTAAACACATTTGCATTTCAAAATTTCCATTCATAGTAGCAGTCTCATTCTGATACGATGGCTTTTAAAATACTAATTTTATCTTTGGGCAGTCCATCTGCTGACTTAGAATGCTTTATTAATTACTTATTATTATTGTTACCATCACTATTTCATGACACATGTTTATTTCACATGGTTTTAACTCTACAAAGTTAGACTCTGACATCAAATAAAAAACAACCCCACAAAATGAGATTTATTCATATAATATCTACAATACTATCATTATATCCAGATTTTTCATATTTTATGCTTACTGAGCAGCATAGCCACCTTGAAGTAGGTATTATTGTCATCTTACTTTGAAAGATAAGGAATGTGCAGGATTCAGTCTCTTAAGCATCATTCCACTCTAATAATAAGAAGAAATGAAAGGATGATGTTGAATCTGGGCCTTGTGCCTACAATGTGAAGACACTGGAGAGAACAGTGTAATGTTAGCAACTATGTAACATGGTCAACTATGGGATGAGTGAACTAAGAGAGCGAGTTCTTCAAGCTCATTCAAATTTCTGCACCTCTGGACAACAAATGCATTTCCCTTGAGATTGAACTTTTGAGTCAGAAAAACACAGGCATAAACATAGGACACTGAATCTTTCATTTCTCCATCCTACATCTGGCATGAGGGGTGCAAGGCAGCCTCATTCAGTCAGTTGTCTCAGTTCACCTACTATGCCATATTTCTTTTGTCAACATTATCATCATCGTCGTCGTCGTCGCCATCATCATCATCAGGGAGTCATCCTCTTCTGTAATAGTAAATGTCATTCAGATGCAAGTAGCCTTCTGGACAGTGTGACTTCCTCTTTAACTCAAGAATATTACTTCCCCTTTTCAATATTATGACACAACTCAACAATCTACAACTAATAGTAGCAATATTTTGAGCAATGACATCAGAATTCTTGAATTCACCAGAATATCCCATTTTCATCCTAATCCATACAAACTGAAATTTAATGCCATACATTTCATTGTGCTAAGAATTGCTATCTGGTTGCATTACTTAAGTACACAGATAAATTACTAAAGCAAGCTCTTTTACCTTCTAGTTCTTCTCTAGTTCTGCTCAAATCCATCAGACAGGAATGGACAGTAGGCATCTCCTTTAATGTCCAAACCCACTATTTACTCCCCTGCTGCCCATATATCCTGATAACTTCCCAGCTCTTGAAGGATACCCAGAAAAATGGCTTCCTAATAAAGAGCTTCCCCATCTCAGATGGTGACCATCAGCATCAGCTCAGAAGCATGTTAAAAATGCAGAATTCTGGAGCGTTTGAGGAAGTGAGACAAAACCTTCATTTATTTTACATTTTCTTACACATTTAGAGTACTATTTTCACAATCCCTTACTAACTCTTCTTCCAAGACCATCTGTCAACACAACAGTGCTTACATATGCATAGCTTCTTATGCATTAACATCTGTGTACTCCACTGAGGTGATGATATCTGAATCTGTTATACATTGAATAGATTAGTTATTCTTTTCTATAGTCCATCAATCACCTTATTCAGACCTTACATTTCATCTATCAACACAGAATCATGACTTTTGGTAACTATGAGTCATTTTAATGTTTCATTGTCTGATTACCTCTCATTTAAATATTTGGATGATCTGTATGACTTAGAGAATAGCTGAGGCCCATTCTCATAGTGCTAGTTCTTAAATGTTTACATTTACTTGCTGTTAGTGTGGGGGGGATGGGTGTGCTTGTGTGCACACTCATGCATGCTATGAAGTACTCAGTCTACCATCTCAGCCGTCTTACTGGTTCCATATTGATACATTTAATCTTTCTGTACTGTGAAGGATACCATATCTTATGTTCTAGTAATTATTATTCTTAAATTATAAACAAAAATGGCTCATTTAGCTTAATGTTTATGTATTTGCTATTACTAATTTTTTAAAGATTTATCCTTATTTATTATGTATACAGTGTCCTGCATGCATGTATGCCTGCAGGCAAGAAGAGGGCACAGGTCTCATAAAGGATGGCTGGGAGCCACCAAGTAATTTCAGGGAATTGAACTCAGGATCTCTAGAAGAACCACCAGTGCTCCTAATCCCTGAGCTGTCTCTCCAGCCTGATTTCTAAATCCTTTTGAATTGTTTTTGTGAGTTATAGTTCTCTAGATAGTTTCTCATTGTGTTTAACACTGACTGGAAATTATAGTGAACAGCTTTCTCTTTAAAGCACTACTCTGAGTACTTTTCTATTTCTGAATTTTCCCTCTTTTTCATATAACCCTGATCATTTGTGTTTCATTGAAATTAATAACAAAGAACTAGCTTTAGATTTATATTCATCCATTTTCTTTGTTAACTTAAAATTCTATTGTATCTTCTATATTGCCACATTCTTATATCACAACACCAGTTTCTCTAATAACGAATGGAATGCTTGTCATTAATTTTAAGTCATTTGTTAGTTTTTAATATAAATGCTTATATTGTTAGCCCATACAAATTTATTTTAATTATGTACAGATACATATATCTATTATATTACCTTTTAATCACAAATATTTTATAATTTTCTTCATTATTTTTTATTAATTCTTTAAGACTTTTGAGTACTGGCAATGTATTTTAGTCATATTCACCACCACACCCAAGATCTTCTCAGGGCCATTCCCTCTTCCTTATCCACATTGTGTACATTCTTTTTAACCCTACAAATCAAATTTTGTTGCCTACAACATTTCTGAATGTGTTGTCTTTCAGTAGAGTGTGGTAGACTTACTGGAGTCTGCACTCTTATGAAGGCTCTTCAAAAGACTAAAATCCACCCTAGCATATGATCCAGCTAAACCCTCCTAGCTATCAATCCTGAGGACACTTCCATATTCCTACTCTAGAGACACCTGCTAACCAGTGTTTACAGCCTAGATGTCCATCAGCTGATGCATGGATAATGAAAAGCTGGTAAACAAACTCAATTTATTCAGCTGTTGGGTAGAATGAAATTTGCAGGAAAATGAATACAGCTGGGAAACAATCAAACTGAGGAAGAAAACCCAGTCCCAGGAAGACAAATGTCACTTGTCTTCTCATCTATGGAATGTTAGATTTGAATCTTCAGATATGAGAATTTCAACTGTAAAAATGCCTATAGTGGTCAGTAAATTGAGGGGTCAGATAGAGGGACTTTTCAAGGGAGGGGAAATAGAATGCACTGATATTAAAGGAAATAATGAGAACACTTAGTTCTTAGTTAACACCCCCAGTTACTTATGAGTGTATGTGTTTAACAGTCAACATTGTAGTTAGTCAACAAATAAATATTCAGCAGTTGCTATGATTATTGTTGGGAGTAAAATAATGATCAGAAATATTAAGTCTCTGCTCCCAATGGATGTTAGCCTAGCAGGGAATCCAGATATCAATACATAGCTACACACATGAACACAGAATCTCCACAAGGGCCAAGGTCACCAGAGAAATCTGTAATATAGACTACTGGTTTTTGCCAAGATTCCAAAGAAAGTTTCTCTGAACAGAAGCTGAAAGTAGAAAATTCATTAACCAAGGGAAGGGAAGTGGGGTGGTTTGAATATAGAAGGAGAATAGAATCATGAATCCTATGACCAGAGGAACATACATGATAAGATCAAAGAACCAAGGGTGGTGAGAACAACAGGGTGAAGACCAGCAGCATGTGAGATGCCAAAGAGATGGCATAAGTCTTTCATACTCATCCTACTTCATGCAAACACAATGAAAAACCTCAATGACCTTTAAAGGTGAGGGCATACTGGCAGGCAGTATGACAAGAACAAATTATAGGTGGCTATTTAATTTTAAATGTAATACACTGTAAAATTTAATTTCTCATCACACTAACCACAAAGAACTGATCAGACAACTGTGGCTATTAACTACTTTCAGATGCAATAAATACAAAATATCCATTTAAACATAACAACTATTGCAGTTCTCCAAGTGTGGTTTCAGGACCCTAGCATAAAGGCCCCCTGAGGTCCAGATAGAAAGACACCATGCCACAGGTCCACCCTGTATTCTAAAATTATTCTTAGGCAGCCAGCAAATATGTACATACTTCAGAACCACAGTTATGGGAAGTAACTGACCATTTAATGGAATCCTATTGACAATTCACTACTTTGAGGGGGTGAAAACATCGTTAAATAGCTATACCGAGAATAATGACTGAAGAAATGCCAATATTGCTGAGTAAAATACCAATTTGGACCTCAGTTTTATGAGAACTGAAGTCCCTTTTGAAACTGTGAAATACATACAACACCTGCTTTATATTAAATGCTTTGTATTGGAAGGGGGGAAAGGGCTGGGTTTACAATGCTTTCCAAATACTATTTTCAAAAGTGTCCCTGCTGCCAGGCTGTCCCCATTCAGGTCCTGCATTATCTCTCTCTAATGTCTTGCTGTTGTGAGTAGGATTGCTATATACTACACCAGTAGAATTCAGGCTGTGACATACAATGCTTAATTTTCTGTTTTAGGGTTACCAGCAGAACACTGTAATGTGTGAAATGCTATTTGTTAGGTGGTTTAAAAAATAACTAATGAACTCACTGGTTTCCTAGAATTGTACCTCTACTTTTGAGGATTATTGTAGCCTACTTATTTTTAACCTTACTATTATCATAGAGAAAGAGCAACTTAACCATTCTTAACCATCTCAGACACACTCTCCCGCCCTCCACTCTGATTACACAACTTAACATGACAAATATCCAACAAAGTCCACCAAAATTCCAGACTTTGGTAAACAAAGTATTATAATAGTACTCTGGGACAAAATCATTCCTAAAAATCTAGACCATTAAAATTAAACTAGGTTTAATTCTGCCATCAACAAAATAGCATTGGGACAACAACCTATAATGAGGGTTTATTATGCATTCTGGATGGAATATTGGCAGTCAACCTCCTACCCCTACCATAGGCTATCAAAGTTCTGAAAAACAGATGCCAAGACACTGACTTTAAGAAGAAAAAAACAACAAAACTGAGACATCAGTTAAGTAACCTCCTAAGGTCACCATAATCACTCTAAGGCCATCTCACGTTTACTTTAAGAAGCATAAAGAAACAAATGAGGAATTTTCCTAGACATAGCAACAGCAGCCAAAGGGCCATCCAATGCAGCCTGTTACTGGCAAATATGGCTAAGACATTTCTCAGGCTGTATTAATCTGCTACCTGTATTTACACAGGCAACACTATCTCTACAGCTATAATTGGATTCTTTGCACAAAACAGGAGCCTCTGAGGCTATTTCATGCTTTGATCTGAGAAATCTTAGTCGTGTGCATTGTATTTATGTTGTACAACAAAACATGGTATGCCATCTAACCACATAAAAAATAAAAAAGGCAATTTCTGCATATGTAAGGAAACTGATTTCTAGTCTTTTTGTGTATTGGTTTTGTGTGACTGTGATAAGGTCCTTGAGTCCCTTAGTACAAACTGCATTCCCATGGGAAAGGGGGATAGATTAAATATTTTTAGATTTGATGCTCTCTGATTGTATATTCTAAAAGAAAACATTATCAAAAAATTGCATCAACTCACGATGACAAAAGAATCTAGTCATCACAACACATTTAGGCCTTACCACATGATTAATAATAATTTTGATTCCTAAGTTTAACAGAAGGGAAGGGTAGAAGGACAGTAGGCAGAAAGGCAGAACTATTTTATCAGAGAATTAATACTCTGGGAACATCTGTTAGTTGATACAATCTGTCCTGTGATAAAATGTCAAATATCAGCTCCATTTGTCACCATTCTTCCAACAGGAAGTGACAGAAACTCACCTCAAAATATATAACGCATACAACACCCCCCCCAAAAGTTTATTGATTTCTACAAACTAAAAGTTCAAGGACAGATGCAGCTTGAGGCTGAGATGCCTGTCAGTTGCTCCAAAGAGACGTGCTTTCAACTTCTGAGATTAAATCACACCGGCAGAAACTAGGTCTTGGGCTCCTATTTGAATGAATCCTATGACCAAGATGGATGTACCTATGCTTTGGACTAGAATGGAGGGTAGCCTCACTCTTAACCACCTGGAAACCAGATAAAATTAGCAAAAGAAGGAGAAAATATGTATTTGATGAACAGAATCAAGTCACCAACCTCATCAAATATAATCGCAGTAGATCAGTGAACAGTTTATATTCCAGTAGGTATGCTAAATGCTTTAACCCAATTTTATATTTTATTGAGCATCAAAATGAAGAAATTGAGGCTCCTACAAGTCATATCATTTCGTTTAAGTACATTAGCTGGTAAGAAGCTGAGCTGGGACACATGACAATATAAAACTGTCTTTTCAATAAATGCATACTGTTAAGGGCCTTAACTATTGTACTGATTTCCACAAGAACTCACATGGAAATATGTTTACAAAGAGAGCAAGGGAATCCACAAAGAACATGCCTGAGTACTTCTTCTTCCCCTTCCAACTCCTTAAGTGTCTTCACTCTGAAATTCATTACCTCCACTGTTTTTTACACACACATGTGCGCGCATGCACACACACAAACACACACAAACACACATCCATATTTACACACAAGTGCTAATATATAAATAAGCCTAATTATGTCATTTAGTTTCATCCCTAAAACATATTGATTGTCTTTCTCTCAACAGTCATTAATCATCTATAGTCTTCTATTTTGGGGTGAGATTCTATGAGATACTATCAAACTAGGTTAGCATTTTAATTGGTGTTCTCACTATAAAGATATTGTTAGGCAACCATATTGCCATATTGATAAGGTTTCACAGTTGCAGCCTTCCTGACATATATAGAAGACACAATCTCATAGTGACTGTCTTGGCCCTCTGCCTCTTACAATCTGTATTTTCAACTCTTCTACAATGTTTCTTGAACCTTATGTGTATGGGTCATTAGTTGTATCTATTGGCATTGGATACCCTACAGCCAGTTCTCTGTATTTCATTATCTAAGCAGTGGAACAGTAATAAATAATACTTGAAATTTGAAATTTATATACTGATGGCCAATAAAGTATAGGCCTTTAATCTTTTTATTTAATTAATTAATGTATTTTATATTCCAACCACAGTTTTCCCTCCCTCTTCTCCTCCCTTTTCTTTCCCCTACCCCTGTTCAATCCATTCTTCTTCTGTTTCTGTTCAGAAAGGAGCAGGCCTCCTATGGCTATCAACAAAGCATGGTATGTCAAATTCCTGTAAAACTAATCACCTCTCCTTATATTACTGTTGGGCAAGGCTATTATACAGTAGGAACATGTTCCCAACAGGTAGCCAATGCTTTTGGAACAGCCCCTGCTCCCACTGTTAGGATTTCCACAAATAGACTAAGCTACACAACATGTCACATGTAGAGGGCTGAGGTCAGTCCTATGCAGGTTCTCTGGTTGTTAGTTTAAATTCTGTGAGTTCCTATGAGCTGGATTAGTTTTCTGTGGGCTTTCTTGTGATGTCCTTGATCCTGCTGGCTCCTATAATCCTTCCTCCCTCTTTTCAGCAGGGTACTCTGGGCTCAGCCTAATGTTTGGATGTGGGTCTCTATCTGTTCCCATCAGTTACTGGATGAAGGCTCTCTGATGACAATCACAGTAGGTACCATTTTAATTATAAGAGATGGCCAGTTCAGGCTACATATTCACTATGGTTAGGGGTCTTATCTTGGGTTATCCTTGTTGATTCGTGGGAGTTTCCTTTGCATCAGGTTTCTACCTGACCTCAAAATGTCCTCCCTTTCCAGTCACCTCTTTCAGTACTCTTCTCCTCCATTCACCCCCAACCTGATCCCTCAATTTCCCATCCCTACCTGCACCCAGCCCAACCAGGAGATCACTTCTATTTCCCCTTCCCAGGGAGATTCATGCATCCCCCTTTGGGCCCTACTTGAATGAGTACATACCATGTATGTACATTGAATGAGTACCTACCATGTTTGTCTTTCTGGGTCTGGATTACTTTATTCAGGATAATTTTTTTGTCTAGTTCCATTTGGTTTAGGCCTTTAAACTTAAGTTACCACAATGCTATGTCCCAAGACAATTCAGTTTTCTGTAACAGTTGCCAATCATTGGCTGAGAGGCCAAATCCAGCCTGATGCTTCTCTGACCAAACAGTTTCAATGACGGCACACACACTATTTTACATATTTTCCTACTGGTTATTCTCATAGTTCTACTAAGCTTAAAGCTTTGACCTTAAGCCTGTTTCAATAATTGAATGATAATATTTGTCTACAGTTTCTCTTTGTATGGTGAACTATGCCCTGACTTAGTTTGCAAACAAGTTTCAAGCAGTTAGTATCAGTTCTATAATTAGTCTATAATCAAGTGCCTGAATTAACACAATAAAGGATGGAGGATTCACTTGGTTCAAACACAAGGAGTTCTCAGTCTATGGTTGCTTGGTTTCTCACAAGGAAGTATTTAATGAAAGAGGCTTTCATCTTATTGTAGACAAGAAGCAGAGAGCAAGGAATGGATTAGGAACTTGTAAAACTTTCAAAACCATGCCCCTATTGCCTATTTCCTCTAAGAAGGTGTTCACTCATGGTGTTCACTCACTTCCAAGTTGACACCCATGTAGCAACACTTGAAAGTGTGGATATTAATCATCAGAAAGTTTTTCTATAGTTTATATGTTTCAAGTTTTTTGCCAGAGCTGAAAAGTTTGAACAGGCAAAATATTCACAGTGTAGCCTTTGCAGAAAAATGTCAGTCCCTGTTCTACAGTGGGACATTTTCACAGAAGATGTGACATTTCAAAAATAAATTATAAAAATCTGGAATTATTGGTATATACACTGGTGTATTTACCTGAACAGCTGCTTCAGAGCAGTGGAGAATTCACTAACAAGCCAGGAATGTCCTGTGCTGCTTCGGGCCCTTTGCTTCTTTATATTGTATGATTGTTTGTACTTCTAAAACAAGTTGAGGCTCTGAGAATTTTTATTTGCATTTTACTGAAAACTGTCAACTGGAAGCTGGTGTAAATCTCTTTTTTTTTTTCTTGACAAAGTTTACTCATTTTTTCTTTAAATTTTAAACCCTTTCTTAACATTTGTCTTTCATGGGTTTCTTTTTTATTTTAATTAGAAAGAAGAATATTATACATGCTAATTCCAGGTCCCTCTCTCTCCTCTCTTCCCTTGCCCCCCCCAACTAATACCCTATTATCCCATACCCTTTCTGCTCCCCGAAGAGGGTGAGGTCTAATATATGGGGGTCTTCAAAGTCTGTCATATCCTTTGGGATAGGGCCTAGGCCAACCCCCTTGTGTCTAGGCTCAGGGAGTATCCCTCCATGTGGGATGGGCTCCCAAAGTCCACACCTATGCTAGGGATAAGTACTGATCCACTACAAGTGGCCCCATAGATTTCCAAGGTCTCCACACTGACACCCACATTCAAGGTGTCTGGAACAGTTCCATGCTGGTTTCCCAGCTATCAGTCTGGGGACCATGAGCTCTCCCTTGTTTAGGTCAGCTGTTTCCGTGGGTTTCACCAGCCTGGTATGGACCCCTATGCTCATCTGTCTTTCTTCTCTGCAATTGGATTTCAGTTCAGTTCAAGGTTTAGCTGTGGGTATCTGCTTCTACTTCCACCAGCTGCTGGATGAGGGTTATAGAGTGGCATATAAGTCAGTCATCAATTTCATTATCAGGAAAGGACATTTAAGGTAGCCTCTCCTCTGTTGCTTAGATTGTTAGTTGGTGTCATCTTTCTAGCTCTCCGGACATTTCCCTAGTGCCTGATTTCTCTGTAAACCTATAATGTCTCCCTCTATTATATTATCTCTTATCTTGCTCTCTTCTGTGTTTCCCCCAACTCAACCTCCCTGTCCCATCATGTCTTCCTCATCCGTCCTCTTCTCCCCTTCTCATTCTCCTAGTTCCCTCTCTCCTCCCCCCATGCTCCCAATTTGCTCAGGAGATCTTGTCCCTTTCTTCTTCTCCAGGGGACCATATATCTTTCTCTTAGGGTCCTCCTTGTTTACTAGGTTCTCTGGCAGTTTGGATTGTAGAGTGGTAATCCTTTACTCTATGTCAAAAATCCACATATGAGTGAGTACATACCATGTTTAACTTTTTGTGACTGGGTTACCTCTCTAAGAATGGTTTCTTCTAGTTCCATCCATTTTCCTGCAAATTTCAAGATTCCATTGTTTCTCCCCCACCCCCTGGTGAGTAGTACTCCATTGTGTAAATGTGCCACATTTTCTCTATCCATTCTTCAATAGAGGAATCTAAAATGGCTGAAAGACACATAAGAAAGTGTTCAACATCCTTAGCCATCAGGGAAATGCAAATCAAAACAACTCTGAGATACCATCTTACACCTGTCCAAATGGCTAAAATCAAAACCACCGATGACAGTTTATGCTGGAGAGGATGTGGAGAATGGGGACACTTCTCCACTGCTGGTGGGAGTGCCAACTCAGACAGCCACTTTGGAAATCAGTATGGTGACTCCTCAAGAAATTGGAAATGAGTCTACCACAAGATGCAGCAATTCCACTCTTAGAAATATACCCGAAGCACATTCATGCAACAAAGACATCTGTTCATAGCAGCACTATTTGTAATAGCCAGAAACTGGAAGCAACCTAGATGCCCCTCAACTGAAGAATGGATAGAGAAAATGTGGTACATTTACACAATGGAGTACTACTCAGCGGGGGGGGGGGGGGGGAAACAATGGAATCTTGAAATTCTCAGGCAAATGGATAGAACTAGAAGAAACCATCCTGAGTGCAGCAACCCAGTCACAAAAAGAAAAACATGGTATGTACTCACTCATATGTGGATTTTAGACATAGAGTAAAGAATTACCAGCCCACAATCCACACTGCCAGAGAAGCTAGTAAACAAGGAGGACCTTAAGAGAGACATACATGGTCCCCTGGAGAAGGGGAAAGGGTCAAGATCCCCTGAGCAAATTGAGAGCATGGGAAGAGGGGGGAGGGAGCTTCAAGAATGAAAAGGGAAGAAGAGGAAGGATGCAGAGGTCATGAGGGAGCAGAAAGTTTGAGTCAGGGGAATAATAGAAGAAAGGATATGTGATAGGTAGGTTTTTAGTTGGGGGGGTGGGGGATGATGGGAGGGAGAAGGGAATTGGAATTGTCATGTAAAAAAATCTTGTTTCTAATTCAAATAAAAAAGTGATTTTTAAAAAAAGAAGAGAAAGTAGATGGTACCCTCGCACAAATTGTTACAAGAGACTGCTTCCTGAACATAACACCAGTAGCACAGACACTGAGATCGACAATTAATCAATGGGACCTCCTGAAACTGAGAAGCTTTTGTAAGGCAAAGGACACAGTCAACAAAACAAAATGGCAGCCCACAGACTGGGAAAAGATAATCACCAACCACAAATATGGCAGAGGGCTGATCTCCAAAATTTACAAAGAACTCAAGAAGCTAGACTCCAAAACACCAAACAATCCAATTAAAAAGTGGGGTACAGAACTAAATAGATAATTCATTCCTCTATTGAAGAGGAATGTAAAAAGGCTGAAAGACACATAAGAAAGTGTTCAACATCCTTAGCCATCAGGGAAATGCAAATCAAAACAACATCTTACTCCTGTCAGAATGGCTAAAATCACAAACACCAATGACAGTTTATGCTGGAGAGGACATGGAGAAAGGGGAACACTCCTCCACTGCTGGTGGGAGTGCCAACTTGTACAGCCACTTTGGAAATCTTTCATGGGTTTCTAAACAACCATGGCTTGTTTCTTCCACAGTAAATCACATACAAATTAGGCATGTTCTACTTGTCATCATAGCACCACTTTGCATACTCTCAAGTTTTTTGAAGGACTATCTGGGAGCTCAGTATTTAGGTGTCTTTATTTCAGATTATTGCATTGTGTTCGTTTTCTTCTGGGCAACCAACATAGAATAAAGATTTTGCTTGAATGGAGCACATTATTTTCTCTTAACTAGAATAACATTCTAGGGCTACTTTGCACATAGGTGGACTACTCTAACCTAATATGATTGGACGAGGACAGGGATTTTTTTGAATGCAGAATTCAATCTCTTGTGTGAGATTCTTGATCAATTTCCAGTAGTTATGTGCTGACATATAAGCCAAAGATCTCTGATGACATATGCATCTCAGGTATATTTCAGTTATAAGATTTAAACAGCCTTCTCATGTTTTATCTTAGGTTGTTCTGTTTCACTGTTCAGAAAAACAAACCTTCCTTTTTTTTTTTTTTTTGTATTTTCAAAAATTCTAAACTAAAGACATGAATCTGAAAATCTTCAAAAGTGCTTAGCTATCATCAGTTTGGGGTTTTAAGGTAGGATAAGACATCTAGAAAGTCCAAATAAATAGCAAACAGAAGCAAAAGCCAGAAAAAAGAAAAACTTAAAAGTGCCCCTACCAGCGGGGGATTGGTGGTACACACCTTTACTCCCAGCACTTGGGAGACAGAGTTCTAGACCAGCTTGGTCTACAAGAGTTATTTCCAGGACAGCCTGCAAAGCCACAGAGAAACCCTGTCTCGAAAAAAAAAAAAAGAAAAGAAAAGAAAAGAAAAAAAGTCCCTATTATTTCATGTAGTGATAAAGTTTCAATAGTCAAATTATTTTCCCCTGACTTTCATCTCTATTAGGAGGTAGAATATTAATTACATTAATAATTTTTCCAATCTTGTTCTTGTTATCAAATATCTTTGATACTCATCTGATCAGAAGTACTCAACTACCTTCCTGAATTACTGATTGAATCCCACTTTCTGGATCAACAGGTGATGTCAAGGGTAGATAAATCTCTAAGAATGTCATTGGCCATCAGTTCGAAATACCATGAAGAGAAGGTAACCACACATGTGTGATTGGTTTAAGGTATTTAACCCATTTAAGTTTCAGGGGTTCATCATCTGCAAAGTAGAATAACATTATCTACTATAAATGTAAATAATGAAAAATTACAATCTCCACAAAATTCGGTATGAAAATTGTCTATGAAATAAAACAATACAATAAATATCAAATAAATAGCAGCAGACTTGTTTCCAATACATAGGTTTTGTTTGCTATGTTTGGATTCATATACAGTGGTAAGACTGAAGCTGTTTTTCAATATGCTGCTTTGGAGTATCTGTGAACTGCAAAGACTTTGAGCTTCCCAAATCCTATGTGCTCTGTGTTTAAGTCCTGGAGTTTCAAGAGAAAAGAAATGCTGTAAATCATACAGATAGTGAAATAATCCATCCTGCTGCTTAGGTGCTTCATTTATTGCAAAGGAATTATTCACACTAAAGCCATTTGACACTACGGTGAGATATAACTATATATTAGCAACAATCTGAGACTATTTTAGATTTTATATATAGGTACTATATATTAGTTAATTAGGAAATTAGGGACCTAGTTAAATTACTACATCTTTTAAAGTATGTTTATGTCCTAATTCCAAAACTTAATATGTAATCACACCATTCAATAGTGCAATCATAAAGGTTGGCATACGGTTTAAAAGCAAAAAGGGTCTAACGTATTTGCTGCAGTCTTCTGCACCACAGAAAGATAGCATTCAGAAGACAACAGAGATGCAGCAGAGTTGTAGAAACAAACCTCGAAAGAGGCTCATGAATAAATAAGATGCTCAAAGTAATATGACACCAGATGTGGAGAGTGCATGGGAAAGAACAAGGAGATTCCCTATGACATGAGGTTTGTGACTTTATTCTGAGGAGAATATAGGAAAAATTAATGAAGACAAATGTACACAAGTGTATAGATGCTGACTTTTTCTGATCATGGAAATGGAAACGAGGCACAATTCCTTTGTTAATTGCTTCTGCTTCCTCTTCACCTTTATTCTAGTACAAACCCACTGCATCGCCTCATCTTTTCTCATTCACAATGCACTTTCTGAAATTAAAAAAATATAAATAGGAAAAGGAAGATAATTTTTATCTGTCTTTCAGTTATTATGGACTCTCATAGTGTTTATTCTTTCTTGTGTGAATTTCTTTTGTTAACTTTTGGTCATTATTTCCCCACATTACTGTATGTTGGAATCCTTTTAATTGTTTTATAGTGCATATGTTGCCATTAAAATAATGCTATTAAAATAGTTGTATCAGGATTTTATATGTTTCTCTTTTGAAATATACCTAGGAGAAAAATTTCTGGTTGGAGCTTATAGACATTTACCTTTAATCTTCAAAGTGTTCAGGCCACTAAGGTTTTAAAGGAATGGTACAGAAACTATGGGGACATCAAGGATTCTTTGGGAATAGACCAAACCCATGTTGTATTACAAGATGGTCATATATATTTGATGGCTATGTTTCATATGTTATGATTTAAATCCAAATGCCTCTTACACTCTCATGTGTTAGTAACTTGCACCTCAACTTGTGGACTCTTCTAGAAGGTGATAGAAACTAAACCATAATTAAATGTAAATGTTTTCTGTCTGTGGTGTACATCAACTCTTCTGTAACAAAAGTATAATATTTTACCTTAAATAGTGCTATCCTAATTTCTACCACTAAAGTCCTATTTTTCATCCTAAGGGAAACTCTACAGCACATACTCTTTCATGCCTGGCTTATCCTTTTCAGTCTTGTGTTTCTGAATCACTCTTCATAAGGCATGTGCCATTACATTTTATTTCATTTTTATTGTCAATCACTAATCCATTATATGAATAGTCCAGAAGTCCTTTATCTACTTAAGTGTTGATAGCATTTTATATGTTTCAGAGTGTTATGATATGACTGTGGGGAACATTCTCATTGGTCATTTTGACTTTAAGGTTTTGTTTGTCTACTGTAAGTAGCTAAGAATGGAAGGCCTATATTTTTGTTACTATGCATATTTAATTTTATAAGGAAAACCAAACATTTCTATAATTTTAAAAATCCTTTAGGAACTTTTTAAAATTTTTAAACATTTACTTATTGGAAGGAGGGTGTTCACCACCAAGCATGTGTGGGGGTCAGGGGGTGACTGGGTGGATTCCTTTTAACATGTGGGTTCAGTGACTGAGCAAACCATCAGGCTTGTCAGCAAGTTCTTTTATCATTGAGCCCAGCTTGCTCTACTTCTTTCAGCATCAGTAAATATCATAGTTGCTGCATACTTTAAAGAAGATGAAGCATTTTATTCCTGACTTTGCTTTATCCCATTTCAATGGTTCATTTGTATGTCTCTAATAATGAGGTTGAACTTTTTTCACATTTCGTATTTATTGATTTTTCTTGTACTTCATTTTGAAAAGTATGTGTTCAAAAGTGTTATCTGTTTTCATTTGGTTGCTTGTCTTTACTTCTTTGTTTTAGAGAAGTTCCCTACAGAGTTTATGTAAGCATCCTTTTCTAATTCATGTATCCACATACTTTGTTTCAGTCTGTAGTTTATTCAGATTCCTAAGGTTCTTTTGATTAGCAGGCATATTCCTTTTAATTTTGACAAGGACAATATGAAGGGTCTTGTAATGGCCTGAGGCCTGGGGAATGCTATCCTGGTGGTCCAGTCCACCCAAAGACTGCTAGCATCCTAGTCCCTTTCTCCACCCAAGGGACAAGGTAAGAGGACCTGTTTCCAGCCCACCTTCTGGTGAAATTTATAAAACAATGCAACATCCAGCCCAAGACCTGAACCACTGCCACCTCAATAATTTTTTATATCATTCCTAATTCTTTAGTTTTCCATTCTTCCGATAAATTTTCCATTTCATCACTAATTTCTAAGCATATTAATTGAAGTTATTAAAAATTATGAATTACATGATGAACAAAATGGCTCATCACCTAAGTACAACATGAGTTGAATGGCTGGAACCCATGTCAAGGCGGATGGAGCGAACCAACTACCCAAAGCTATCCTCTGACTTCTACTCATAAGCTGTGGCAAGCATAAATTTATACTCATATGAATACACACAAATACATATTTTTCTAAAAAATTTAAAGTTATAAATTATAATTTGAATATACTCTTATTATTCACTCTTGTTCAATATCAATTTTCTCATGTTTCTAGCTGATTATTTTTCTTGTTACTGGTTTATTGCTTAGTGTTACTTATCTGTGTTAGTGAAAATGTAACTGACCCCCATAGTCTCATAGGGGGTGGCAGTATTCAGAGGTGTGGCTTTGTTAGAGTTAGTATGGCCTTGTTGGAGGAAGTGTGTCACTGTGGAGGTGAGCTTTGAGGTTTCCTATGCTCAGGATACCTCCCAGTGTCTCAGTCTACTCCTTGTTGCCTGCAAGATATAGAACTCTCAGCTACTGCTCCAGCGCCATGTCTGTCCATATGTTGCCATGATCCCCATCACAGTGATAATGTACAGAACCTCAGAAAGTGTAAATGAACCATCTCAATTATATGTTTTCCTTATAATAGTGGCCATCTTCATGGTGTTTCTTTACAGCAATGAAAATCCTAACTTAGACAATATCATTGAATGGAACTGAAATATACAAATCTTAGGAAGCTTTTCCTCATGAAATTTTTATGCAGAAAGGAATATTGCTGTTACCACCAAGTTAATGCATATTACCTTCATCAAACAGAAGGCAATATTTTGTTAAACTAAGCATCAGGCATTAGAGCTAGCCTGATTCCCATTCTCAGTGACATTTAGGATATAAGACCTTCAGATCCTAAGAGAAAACCTAGGGCATTAAACAAACATAACTCCATCTTTTCCTTCAAACACATAAAATGCCAATGTTTGGCCTCACTTTCTGGTCTCTCAGTTATTTGTTTAGTAGTTTGGTTTGAAGTTCAGTTGGATAAGTGAGTCCAAGTGCTAGGACTCTTCTTAACTGGAATATTCTAGTTCTTTAGTTGAGATATCTCAGTTTTAAATTGGTAATTAGGGAATCATTTGATTGTGTTGAAAAATTAAAACCGCGAGTTTAAACTACTATAAATAAGGCAGGTTCCTTCAATTACAGTGAAATATGTATTAAAAAGTATTTCTAGACCAACACAGAAAAATCTAAAAGTACTGACCTGACATTTAAACCATCATCCATCAAAAGCCACATCTTACAATCCAGATGTACCCAAACTAAGTGCTTCATAAAATAAAAAACATACATGTTTCCAAAGAGATTAGAAAACAACCCAGAGTCCATACAATAAATGATTTACAAGAACAAGAACAAGAACACAATCTATAATAAATGATACAGAAAAATGTAATATTTTAAAGAAATAAAACACACAACAGATCTTAAACCATGAATGACTTTGATGTTTTAACTATCTGAAAACAATGTTAAAAACTCCATTATATCTGTTATGAGAACTGAAATGAATAAAGGGTAAGAACATTTCAGCAGATCAAAATATAAAAAAGCAACACAATGAAAAATTTAAAATACAACTGCTCTATCCTAAGCACAGAATTCACTGGATGTGCTCAATAACATAGTATATGACAGATGAAAATGTCAGTCAATTTCAGGATAGATCAATAGAAATTACACAGTGCAAGAACAGGGAAGAAACTTCATAAAAATTGAAGAAGGCTGGGGACCTTTGGAATAGTCAAACAAAAACAACAATCTAGAAGCATGAGATTCTCAGAGTGAGATAAATGGATTAGGGCCACATTGTACTTAGAGAAATAATGTTCAAAAATATCTTAACCTAATAGAATCTAAAAATCACTAAACACCAGACAAGATAAATACTTGTGATACTTTTTATAGACCTCATGTGAATCATACTACCAAAACACAAAGATGTATCAAAAACACAAACAAGTGAGGTATAGAACAATAAGAATTCAATAGATACTAAGTTTCTCACAAAAACACATCAGAACCAGCAGCACTGGAATTATTCTGCCCACTTCAAACACATCTTTAAAGTCATCACAAAACATGAGGAAATGACTCAGTTTGTATACACAGAGGTGTTTTGCTATTGGAGGGAAAGCGAATTAAACACACTTTCGTTTTATTTTTATTAGTTCAAATTAGGAACAAGCTTGCTTCACATGTCAATCCCTTCTCCCTCTCCCTCCCATCTCCACAGCCCCCCACTCCATTCCCCCTCTGCTTCCCAGGGAGGGTAGGGCCTTCCACAGGAACTCCGCAAAGTCCACCACATCATCCTGGTCCTGGCCTAGGCCCTCCCCCATGTGTCCAGGCCGAGAGAGCATCCCTTCAAGTGCAATGGGCTCTTAAGTCCCTTCCCTTAAGTACACTAGGGAAAACTACTGATCCACAATCATGGGCCCCATAGAGTGCTGAGGCCTCCTCATTGACATCCATGTTCAGGGGTCTGGATCAGTCCCATGATGGCCTCCCAGACAGCAGTCTGGGGTCCATGTGCTCCCCATTGTTCAGGTCAGCTGTTTCTGTGGGTTTCACAAGCCTAGGCCCCACCCCTTTGATCTTCATTCCTCTCTCTCTCTGCAACTGGGTTCCAGAGTTCTGTTCAGTGTATATCTGTGTGTGTATGCCTCTGCTTCCATCAACAACTGGATGAAGGCTCTAGGATGGCATATAAAGTAGTCATCAGTCTCATTATAGGGGAAGGGCATTTAGAGTAGCCTCTCCACCTAGATTGTCAGTTCGTGTCATCCTTTTAGATCTCTGGAAATCTCCATAGTGCCAGATCTCTCCTGGGACCTATGTTGGCTCCCTCTGTTATGGTATCTCTCATCCAGCTCTCCTCTATTCTTTCACCAACTCAACCTTTCTGCTTCTCCATTTCCTCCTCTCCCCTCCCCTTCTCCTCCTCTCATTCTGCCAGCTCCCTCTCCCCTACCCCCCTGCTCCCAATTAGCTCAGGAGTTCCTGCCCCTTCCCATTCTCCAGTGGCCATGCATTTTTCTCTTAGAGTCCTTTTTGTTTCCTAACTCCTTTGGTGATGAGGATTGCAGGCTGGCAATCCTTTGCTCTATGTCTAAAATTCATATATGAGTGAGTACATACCAGGTTTGTCTTTTTAGGACTGGGTTACCTCACTCAGGATGGTTTCTTCTGGTTCCATCCATTTACCTGTGAATTTCAAGATTCCATTGTTTATTTTTTTCCGCTGAGTAGTATTCCATTGTGTAAATGTACCACATTTTTTCAATCCATTCTTCACTTGAGGGGCATCTAAGTTGCTTTCAGGTTCTGGCTATTACAAACAATGCTCCTATGAACATGGTTGAACATATGTCCTTGTTGTATGGACATGCGTTATTTGGGTATATGCCCAAGAGAGGAATTGCTGGATCTTGAGGTAGACTGATTCACATTTTCTTGAGAAAAAAAAAAAAGCCATGATGATTTCCAAAGTGGTCTTACAAGTTTGAACTCCCACCAGCAATGGAGGAGTGTTCCTTTTTCTCCACATCCTCTCCAGCATAGATTGTCATTGGTGTTTTTGGTTTTAGACATTCTGGCCAGTGTAAGATGGTATCTCAGAGCTGTTTTGAGTTGCAGTTCTCTGAGGGCTAAGGATTTTGAGCACTTTCTTAAGTGTCTTCCAGCCACTTTAGATTCTTCTGTTGAGAATTCTCTATTTAGTTCTACGCTGTACTTAACACACTTTCAAACCAAGGATTAGCAAGGAAAATTTGTTACCAGACTTCCTCAACTATAACACTAAATGTAAAGTTTATCTCAGAGTAAAGATAAGCCACCCTACAGGAAAACAAACAAACAAACAAACTTAAAATAAAGAATGAAACCACCTGGAAATATATGACAAACACTATTATTTCAAAGTTAAACTGGGACTAGAGTGACGGCTTAGTAGTTAAGAGCACTTACTGTTCTTGCATGATATCCAAGATCCACAAACCCTCATGGTAGCTCACAATTGCCTTCAACTACTGTTCAACTGGAGTCAAAAGCCCCTTTTGAGCTCTCTAAGCATCAGCACTCACATGGTCATAAGCCTCCCCACCCCCACAAACACACATAGACACACTTGATACAGCATTGGATTTTAGTCCTTATTACTGACATTGCTCAAAAGTTGTTTTCCATGTAATTTGTACATAAACCCATGAATTTAGTAGGTAATATTTAGAGGAGCCGTGCTTTGCTTGTCTTCCCCAGGTAACAGGTATATTGGCTGCTCAAGTATCTCTGGTAAGAACTTATTATGAATCATCCTCTCAGAAGAGCTGTGTCACCCACAATCTGCTTTGCCCAGGATTAGCCCACATTCAGCAAGAGGTCTCTATAGGCACAGCTGGCTAACTCCAAGCTAGGACATTTCTGGAGGCCTTTGTAGCTCCTCCACAACCTATATTAGGGACATTGTTGGCTTTTTATTTTTGCATAAAATATGTTTGATCATATTCTTTCTCCTACCCCACTCCTCTGAAATCTTCTCCATCTCTCCACCTAAGCAAACTCTCTCTCTCTCTCTTTCTCTATCTGTCTCTTTCCCCCTCTCTTTCTCTCAAAATATCAAAATAAACAAAAAGCTAAAAATACCCTAACCCACTCTAGAAACAAAACAAAACAAAACAAAAACTTGAAGTCTATTTTAGGTTGCTGTGCGTACTCTTCCTGAAAATACGGCCTGACGTAGAGAATGGTTGATAGATCTAGTGAAACTCCATAGTAGATAATGACTTTTCCTTTCCCACTAGGCATAAACTGCAAATATATTTTTGGCTAGTGGTGGGACTGTGTGTCTACTTTCCCTTTCTAAGTACTAGGATTTTGTCTGGATTGAACATGTCGAAGTCTTATGTATATTTTCATAGACTCTGTGAATTGATATGTGTATCAGTCTTGTTGTGTCTGGGAGACACTTGGAGCCATCTACTGACTCTGGTTCTTGTTTCCTGAGTTGTCTACCAACTCTAGTTCTTATAATCTTTCTACCTCCTCATCTACATAGATCCCAATGCCTTGAGAAGTATGATAAAGACACACCTTTTAGGGCTGAGAATTCTAAAGTCTCTTTTTTTCTTTTCACTGCTTAGTTGTGGGTCTCATTGTAATGAGGGAAGTCTGGAGATTGTGTTATCTTTACTAATATCAAAATCCATGCATAGTGATTAAAGATAGAATGATGAATCTGCTCAGAACCAGCTCTCTGCTGCTGCCACTGTAACCTCATTCTCAAGTGGCTATGGGGAAGCTTCAAGCCATGGCTCTGCCAACTCCTACACCATGCAAGATAGCATTACCATTGTCCAACCCCCCATTGGTTTTACTGGGTCATGTATCTTCAGAGAAGACCCCACTTGGATCAAA
The DNA here is from genome assembly GCF_003668045.3 of Cricetulus griseus. Taxonomy (NCBI): domain Eukaryota; kingdom Metazoa; phylum Chordata; class Mammalia; order Rodentia; family Cricetidae; genus Cricetulus; species Cricetulus griseus. The sequence goes on from NC_048601.1 coordinate 41,306,395, forward strand.
TGTTAGTTCTTTCATCCACTGAAAGGAGCTTCTTTAATGAGTGATTCACTGATTGATGGATATAGCAATATGTCATTAAGTAGCTATTGTATTTCTACTGTTACTTTAGCAGAATTATAGCAGTAGGTTTTCCCTTATGAATCAGAAACTATGTAGTCTCCAGTCATTAAGCACTTCAGCACTGTTTGGTATAGATTCATCTCATGGAGTGACCCTTAAATTCAAACAAAAAGAGGTTGGTTACTCCAGTAGCCTTTGTGCCACTATTGCATAAGTATACCTTGCAGGTAGGTCATGGTTATATGTAGCAGACTTTGTATCTGAGTGACACTGATAATTTTCTTCTCCCATAGTATTTATAATACCTTCTGTCACTATGAACCCTAGTCAGCAGGGACAAAGCTTCTAGTTAGGCAACAGCTCAATCTCTCCATGTCTAATGACATAGTGATGTTTTCAGCAAAAGGGCCTTACCATCAGGATATAGAGAGTAACCAACAGACTATCTGATGTTAGTGGGAAGTCTATGGCACTCCTCTAGCCAATGATTCAACAAGATATAATCTATCATTATAGCAAAGCAACATCCTATAGAAGGTAAAACAAAAACATTCTTTTTTGTTATTGTTTTTTGAGACAGGGTTTTTCTGTGGCTTTGGAGGCTGTCCAGGAACTAGCTCTTGTAGACCAGGCTGGTCTTGAACTCATAGATATCTGCCTGCCTCTGCCTCGAGAGTGCTGGGATTAAAGGTGTGTACCACCACCTCCCAGCAATAAAAATATTCTTTACCAGTATGCATTTGATAAAAGTTTAGTATCTTACATATATAAAGAACTAAAAATCAAAATTATACAAAATCAAGAAAACTAATTAAAAATATGGTATAGATCTAAACAGAAAGTTCTTAAACAATGAAGTAGAAATGACTGAGAAACTTTTTTTGTTTCTTTTTTTAATGTTCAAAATCCTTGACTGTCAGGGAAAAGCAAAGTAAAATGACTCTAAGATTTTATCTTACCCCAGTCCAAAAAACAAACCTAGATAATTTTTTTAAATGACAGAACATGGTAGCAAAGATGTGGAGAAAGTGGAAAACTTGTTTATTTTTGGTGGGAGTGTGAACTGATATAGTTACTATGGAAATCAGTGTGGAAATTCTTCAAAAACTGATAATCAATCTACCTCACATATCAACTATACAACTGTTAGGCATATATCCAAAAGACTCTATTTTACTATAGAAATACTTGTTCATCCATGGTCATTGTTGTTCTATTCATAATATATAGAAATTAGAAACAGGCTAAATGTCCATGCATTGATGAATAAATAATGAAAATGTGGCAGTTATACAAATAGAATAAAACTCAGTTGAGGAAGATAAAATTATGAAAATCTCTAGTAAATGAATGGACCTACAAACAATCAACTCAAGTGAGGTATCTCAGACCTGGAAAAAAAAGCACTATATATTTTCTCCTGTGTGTGTGTGTGTGTGTGTGTGTGTGTGTGTGTGTGTGTGTGTGTATGTGTTCCAAAGAAAGGGAAATAGAATATAATGTTAGAGGGAAAACTAACACAGGAGGAATAAATGGAGAGGGGAATGGAAATGCACAGGAAGAAGGGAATGTGGAGAGAGAAAACTAATACAAAGGTCTTTTAAAAAACTTATGGAAATTTACTACTGTAAAAGCTTGCTAAAATATATACATATATGGAGAAATTTAAAATGAGTCACCATGTAATGGAAGGAAGAATTTACCTACTAGGTATTTACTGGAATTTATTCTTCCTACTTCCATTTACTCTCCGAACACTTTACAGCTTCCTCAGGGCAGGAAGTCATTCCATTAGTGCCTTGGAGGTGGTGTTCCAGAGATTTCTCCAGAAAATCTGTATGTGAAACTCTTCTCCTAGTCTTCTTGAGAGTGTTGAGCCCTTAGAAAATTGAAAGACAAAGGGGTATGAAAAAGAACAAGAACAAGCACCATTACAAACAAAGCTAATTATTAAGATTGGTTGTTTCAATATGATGGTTAAGTCAAATACACACATTGAAACACACCCACTTGTCTGTTGAAAGACAAATGATAGTGTTGAGTGTTTCTTTCTGTCAGGATCCAATCAACTCTGAGATTTATGTATGTGTCTAAAAGTACTTATTATCTGAGGCACCAAACACAAAATGATAGAACATGATTTGAAATTAGGAAAACACTCTCCTACGCCATAAAGCACATGGAAATCAGGTGTACAGATATGAAGAATCAGAGTCATTCTCTCAAGTTCAGAGCAAATAAACAGACCCATCTTCCTCTAGAGACAGTGACAGATTTATGCAAGGGAAAATGTTTAAAATTCTTTACTGAGATTAGGCACTTTCTCAAAAAGAAACCATATTCAGTCCTTCTAAAATTCTGGAGAATAGGAATAGTTTAAGATTAAGGTTCTGTCTTAGCTTATGCTTACCATCAGAAAAAAAAAAGGTTCAATCAAACTTAACAATTCCCAGTTACCTCTAGTGTTCACTGTGAACTATTGTACAGGGCCTCATTTATATTCTATTATTATTCACACAATTTTTGTTATTATCACACAATATTGTAGAAGTATTGAAAATACAGAGAAAGAAAATACAGATTATGGCTGTTCAGGTGTTAAGATAAATGCTGTGAGTGACATCTTACTTTCCTAGAAGCCCTTCCATCCTAGTAGCATGAAAGTTTTTCGGTGGGGACTCCCTACTTTTCTCTTTCTGCCAATTCCAGTCTCCATGTAGCTATGACTTCTACCATTTAACAAAAAAAGGATGTAAGTGTGCCTTACGAATTCATTGCCAAACTGGATGTTGGGAGTGTAAGAGGCAGCAACTGAGAAATATGTATTGCTTTATTTTGAGGACTTCTGCTTTTTTTTTCTATAAGAAAGTGGATAATAAATGGGTTTGTGAATAACTATGCTAACTTATGAGACCCATTCTAAGACTGGCAGCACAAATGAAAGCACAGAAAAGATGAAGAGTAAGAGCCCAAGACACGAAAGATTTTAACATAGTTGGATCAGAACCATTTCTAAAATTTTCACTTTGTGTGAAAACACAGCTTGCTGTAATTATGTTTGTGTTACTTGTGCACATACTTGTTCTTTCTATCTTATATTTTTATGACAACTTGGAAAACTACTTTATTATTACTTATAAACCCTCCAAAACAACAAACTAAGTAACTGTCATAAATCCAAATGACCAAAAGCAAACCCAAGAAACAAAGATTATAGTCAGGTGTTGGATCCATAGAGAAGGCTTAATACTGTTTGCTGATTTTGCTTACATGGTATTGTCTTTACACAGCCCTATCATCCTAACTATTTCTTAATTACAGTTATTAGTCAGCTAAATATTGGAGAAATGTGTTATTAGGTAATTTTATCGCTGAGTTACCATCATAGTTACAAAAATCAGGATCATCTGACCTCTTGTTCATCCAGACTAGTCTCTACACTCATTTCTCTTAGGTAGTAAATTTATAACCTGTACTGCATGCTACTGAGTGCTGTGGGAATTTTCAGTATAATTTATAACCTGTACTGCATGCTACTGAGTGCTGTGGGAATTTTCAGTATAATTGGAGTCATTTATGTATATAATCACATTGAAATGTTAAAGAAGCACAACAGATATAGTAAATGATGTGAACTTTCAGCTCCTTTCTAATTTTGTGAGATGCTCATTGTATGTAACCTTGTGCTGATCAGTGTCTGTAGATTCTAACTGCCCTTGTGAAGATTGTATATAATTTAATGGTAACTGGGAAGGAATAAAATATGGGTATACACAGGACTTTATCAACCCTCAAAATAGGAAAATAATGAAATTATGATGCAGAGTAGAAAGACTTTCATAGATAAGATTGTGTTGCATGATTTATAACACAAACACATAACAAAGGAGGCATATATTACTGTGTGTTTAAGTATCAGATACAATTAGTTCAGATAAAAGGATTAATGGAGACAGTAAAAAAAAATCATCATTCCTCTATTAGATGCATATGTATTGTAACACTTCCATGCTTGTCCTAGGGTCTGCATGTGAGCACTTGGACCATATCAATAATGAAAACTTGGCTGGTTCTTACCCTCTGGAGTTAGAGAGCAGAATGAGGAAATAAAACTTGGAAGTGAATACACAGGGAATTAAAATTCCAGTCTTACATTCTACTACAGAATGGGAATTTCTTGCTGAGAGAGTTCAAAACAGGACTGTTGACATAGAAAAGAATGTCAAGGGACACCTTGTGGGAAAAAAGTGGAATCACTGACATAAGGAGCTTAAACAGAGATGGATGATATTCCTGAACAAAGCAACAGCATATACAAAGACCCTGTGAAGACGTGGAGTCACAGAAGTCACTTTGGATGATTAGAAGATTAATCCCAGACAAGTGAGAATGAACAAGAACATGACTGAAGACTTAGCTGAGCCAAGCTCTTCCAAAACTGAAAGACTGACTGGGATTTACTTTTTGAAAGAAATTCCAAATATTTCTAAACACACAATCCATATATTTTCTCTCATACAATTCACCTTTACATTTCTACTGATTTAAAATATATAGAAAGAGAAATTCTTTCCTTTACTTGTTTTTGAGAATACAGCTTAGAAATTATTATTTTTCTTCTTTTGCAGTATCTAGTCTAGTGTTTCCTTGCTTCAATTTGAACTATTTTAAGATAATACCTTCATACACTAGTCTTTCTAAGAATTCTACCCTCTGGTTGTAGAAAAGAACCTCAAACATTCTAAAGCAGTCTCCATTTGAGGATGAAGAAGCCAAGTCTCCTTCATGACTTACAGGATATCACCTGGCAAAGTGGCAGAAATGACTAGTTATCTCTCAGATATTGCCTACTGCCAACCAAATCCCAGTTTCTACATTTAACTGTTACAATGTCAATCCATATATCCTCTTCATTGACTCTGTAGTCTTCCCACATCTCCGTTAAGCTGTGGAGTACACTTTGTGTTGCATACATCCATGTCCAGAGAGCACAGAAAGGAAGTCAGGGGAGGTTAGTATCCTGCAAAGCTCTCTCATTGTATTCCTGAAATATCTGTGTCTGAGTATACAAATATATGTGAAACAACCAGTTGGAAACAACTAAATTTTCCAACAAGCATCTATAAGTATCTCCATCCTTATACATCTATGAATTGTAAATTCACACATATCATGATATAAATGTTTCATATCAACTGTTTTTATTTGTTTTGTTTGTTTCAAAACATAGAATAGCTTACGTAGTCATTTTGAAAAATGGTCATAAATACTATGACCACAGAGAGGTAATATTTGTGTTTTGATAATAAAAAGGGTTTGGTATTAAAGGTCATATCCAAAGTTAAGCATCCGAACTTCAGTATTTACAGATTTTGTATGTATCTACAGATTTTGTATGTATCTGATACTTATAGAGACCCTTGTGTGTTCTTCCAAATTCAGATAACACAGTAACTCCAACCAGTAAGGCTGAAGATATTGTTGAACTTGCATTTTTAATTATTTTTCTCTTTATTTAATTAGTTTAATATGTTTTTAATTGAAATGTCATTATATCATTTTCTACCCATTAAATCATATTCCTTGGCAAGCAAGATTGCTTCCTACATACTTTATGGAGTCAAATCATTTCAGGTCTTGATTTCATCCATATTTTCCCAGGAGTTTCTCATAGATAGTTTGTCCTAGGCTTTGTGACTGTCTCTCCCTAATCATTTTGATCAACAAACTAAATGGCAAAATGCTTCACCATAATAAAATTTGTTAAAATGCAGATAAAGAGTCAGATATATATATATATATATATATATATATATATATATATGATAACTATAAGATGCAATAGAGATGATAGCTAGATAGGTGACATAAAAATGACCGATAGATTACCGAGAGATGATAAAATGTTGTTTGTTGATGATACATAGATAGATAGATAGATAGATAGATAGATAGATAAATAAATGACAGATATAGGTAATAGATAATTGCTAGATGACAAAGAGATGATTATATCTACATAGAGGATAGATAGAAGATTAATAGTTGAGAGATAAAATTAAAGCAATGATAGATGTGATAGATGATACAAAAGTTGAAAGGAAGGTAGATAGATGCTAGATAAATGATTTATTGATGAAAATGATCGTATACAATATATAGGTAGGTAAATGATGACACATCGAAGTACAGATGATAAATAAATTGAAGATGGATAAAAAATAAATAGGAAATATTTAGATGACAAGGAGATATGCTTAGATGATACATAGACCATAATAACATCTTTTCCCCAAAGGATGTCATTCCCAAATGCAATAATCAGTTCCATTCTGAGATTAAATTTATTTAGTAAAATGATCTATTAATGTTAATCTTGTCTATTGATATTAATCTCAATTTCTACACCCATTCTTATTTTTCTCTATTTCCTTTTCTACCGCAGTGACTTTCTGAGATCTGAGGTTTTCACACTGAGCCTCCTTTCATTTGGGATCTTTTAAAACTACTTTCTGTTCAACAGCATTTGAGAACCTAAATAAATATGTTGATCAAGCAACAGACTTTATCACCTTAGGAGAGGCACCAAACATGTCCTTTTATTTGTCATTATGGTTTATTAGTCCTTGCATTTCTGTCTTCGGATTGTAATGAAGTCTGAGGAAAAAGATGTAAACGCATTGTAACCTCCCAGTTTGAGCTTTAAGAAAACTTAAGTAAGTGAATATCATTTAGTGAATTGTATCCTCTTTTGGGCTGTGTGGTTGAAGTTCATTCTGATTTCCTCTAATGTGCTTTATAATATTATTGCAGCACATTATTCTTGAGAGGTTTATTGTTAATCTTTATGTTTTTAAGTGTCACTTGAGAGGAATAAAACTACACATTAAGTAAAATGCATGAGTAAAATTAGTAAACCCCTATTATTTATGAATTAGCAGTTTTAAGAACAAATTTGGCTATACTATAAATTACATAGGCATTAAAGGGGAATTTTATTGTTTCTACTGCTCTTATACAGTCATGTCCTAACATATATAATTTAGAAGAGATTGCATTCATTTGGGTACCATATCACCACTGCTCAGGATGGGAAAATGGTAGCAAAGCAGTCTGTGGAGAACAGATGCCATCAGAGCTCTACCCAATTCTCAATATTAGGTCAATGCTTAGTGCCTCATCCTACTAGGTTGTGCACCTGTGGGCTTGGCTGATAAGTTTATCTTATCAGGATAAAGTCTTTTTTGCTGACCATACAACGTGGTATATGTTACTTACTTTTCTCACTGCTGTGACCAAGTATTTCACAAGAAGCAACTTAAGGGAAAGGGGTTTACTTTGTATCAAGACATAGTCCAAGGGAGCAATGTAACATGAATAAATAAAGGACCCAGTGTCAGTCAGATATTGGGGTTCATGCTTCAAGATGAAGTTTAGAAAAGCAAAGTAGTGGGCTACTAGCTCTTACCACTACCTCAGGTTGAATGGGCTGAGCCTGCTGCCTGCCTCCTGCTGAATACTGAAGACCCTGCTTCTATCTTTTATACCCCTCTAGTGTTGGGATGAAAGGTGTGTGATATGTTACTCTTTTAAACTGACTCAGTCAGAGAAATCTGACTACCTCTTAATCCTGAGTTCTGGGATTAAAGGTGTATACCTCTTAGCTTCTGCCTGCTATAATTAAAGGCATGTGACATGTGGCTGACTTTGCTTTCTTAATCCTCGGGCAAGCTTTAATAAATCATAAATAACTTATCACCACAGGGCAAGAGAGCAGCTGTTGGATGTGGTATCAGGATTATGAGGCTGCTTGTTCATGTTTGAGTAGATCAGGAAATACACTAGACTAGAAGGGCAGACTCTAAAACTCAAGGCACAGCCAGTGAGCTGACTTAGCTGGGAGAGTAATCACTGATTAAGCGTGGTGACCTGAAACTGATCACCAGATCCCATGTACCAGTGGGGCAGGGGTGGGGGTGGGGAGTGGAGTGGGGGTGGGGATGGGGGGGCGTAAGAGCCAACCCTACAATGTTGTTCTCTGACCTCTACATACACTGAAGTATGCCTACATCTCTTCACATATCACACACACAATAACAATGAAATTTAAAAATAAACCTTAAGTGCCTCTCATGATCATCAATATATTTCAACAAACCAAAGGCAAGCCAAGCAGCATTCTACTATGGAGTGGGAGGGCACTTTTGAGCCTCTATCCCTAACAAAGGAACTATGAGACGGTGGATTTTTGGGGTAGTTAACAGTTTAAATTTTTTCAACCTAATATTCTTAGTGATAATTTGGGAATTTCACATAATGAACCCCAATTACAATCACTTCCCAGGCCTCCCAGGTACATCCTCCCAACCTTGTCACCTCTTCCAGGGAAAAAAATACATATCAAGTTCAATCTGTGTTGTCCATATACGCAATGGAGCACGATCAAACTCCCAGTGGCATCCCCTTAAAGAAAACTGAGTCCTTCCCCATCTGATCCCTGCCAGGAGCCATCAACTGTGAAGAGCTGCACTTCATCATCCCTGTCACATTTCTAAAGAATTCTCTTCGATGGCTCCCTGTCTAGATGATTTCTTTATGGGGAAGTGGAGAGAAGTTACAGAAGCCTTCTATGTCTCTCATTCTCTGTTAATCTGTTAATCTGCAGTCATCAGTATCATTGCAAAAGCAACTTCCTTGCCCTTTAAAGTCAGCTTCCGGTCAAATCAAGGACTTTTACATCTATTTTGACAACAGCACAGATCACGGACATCCACATGGAATCCCACAGCAACATATACCACTGGACCTCAACATGGTTTCTGGTGGTAGCACAGACCATGGACATTAATATATTTCTCACCACAGTACAGATCAGAGATACCATCATGGCCCTCAGTGGGAGCAGGGACCACAAATACCAACATGGCCCCAGTGGCAGCCTGACCCCCAGACATCAACATGGCTTCAGGTGGCAGGGCAGACTATGGACATTTGCTATTTTACTATCAGTTAAGTTGCTACACCTCAATCTACTGATATTTTAACTACCATCTGTGGCTCCCAGGCCACAGCCTGGCAGGATTTCTGGTCCTGATGGCACCGGCTCTGATGCTGCCACTAAATGTACCTTTTAACTAAGTCTCTATCATTTTATTTATCAATAAAGGCTTGGCAGTTGGATGTTGGGGTGAAAATCTGTTAGCTCAGAGAGGCCAAGGGGCAACTAACTGACCTTCCTTTTTGGCTAGAGACCCAACAAGAGATCGTTCCTCCAGTTATGTCTAAAACCAAAAGGATCAGGATAAGCTAAGTTCCTCCCTATTTTTTGCTGTGTTTCTCTGTCTTCCTGGCTCCTCTGTACTCTCTAGGGCTACTTCTTATCAACTAGTTGCTGGATCCACCTCCTGACCCAAGATTGATTTTATTAACTCAGTCTCCTGTTTCACAGTGCAACCAAATATCCTGAAACATGCATCTACGTGGAGTTTAGTGATAATATGGCCCATGAACATCAGCATGGCTTCAGGTGCCAGCACAGATCATGGACTTCCATATGGCCTTCAGTGGGAACATGGAATACTGACATTAACATGGCTTCAGTAGTAACACAGACCTTTGAAATTCACATGAATTTCAGTGGTAACACAGTCTGTGGGCATCAACATGGACCATCAGCAAAGACATGGACATCCACAAGGCCTCTGAGTACAGCACAGACACAGACCTAAATGTGTCCTGTGGCTGAAGCTATGTTGAGTCAGTTTAATTTAATGGTGTGGGTCCTGGTAGGATGACCAGGCTCCAGTGTATAGCCCCACTCCCAGGAATAGATTACTAACAGAAATTAGAGTCAATGGATTACTAAATGAAGCAAAAAGAGAGGCATATAGTTAGTAGGAATTTGGGGATACGGATATATCTTGGAGGAATTATAGGGAGATGCAGGTTTGAGTAGATTATAACTAACTGTCCTGTGAAATAATGTCATGAGAAACAAGTATCTCTTTGGTTTAAACCAAGCTTAAGTGTCTTACTTCTACCACCATGAGGTTCCTGAGAAAATTCTAATTGCCTGGGGTCCTTTTTTTTCCCAAATTTTGATAGCCAAAAGAAGGGTCACAAGTGTCACTCTTAGCTTAGAATACCTTTGCCTCTATCAGAATGGTTTCAAGGGCACACTCCATTTGCTAAGAATAAGTAATTTTTCAGTGTTCAAGGGAAGCCCTAGTTCTATGACCTCAATGAACTAATGTATAGCCAAACAAATTTTTAAAAAATACAATGATTTTGCAACAGGGACCCCAAACCATGAATTAGGTCACTGTTCCTGCCATCCTCTGGATTCCAACCTGTTGAGATTGTAAAAGACTGTGGGCAAGCATATCTGGGTTCCTTACCCAAACATACAATGACATAATAAATTTGTAATGTTGTAAATTGTTAAGTTTTGGGAATTATTCTATGTAGCAATGAGAAAAATGGAAAATCAATGGAATGCTTAGACAATATGGAAGACAATATCTAGATAAGTATATGTAGAAAAAAGAGTACTCAAAATTTCACTAAAAACCGAGAGCATTTAGTCAGCATTACAAGCAACTTGAACTAGTTTGTAGGAAACACTCCAATTAGCAAGCACAGAATACAAATTCTTTTGATGTTCCATGGAATATTCACTTATGGTGACAAATGAAAATATCCAAGTTAATTTGGAAAACAGTAGTCCAAGGAGTTCAAGTTTAAAATAAAAGGACATCCTAAAATGTCGAGGGCCAAAAGGGGCCTCATACTGAGTCAAGAGTTAATCATTGTTAGATGACCAGAATCGCTGCGACTACAAGATGATTTTCCGGATAAGCTGCACAATACATGTTGCAAAATGTTCTCCCTTTTCTCAGAAATAGCTGTGGTTCGCTAACAATGGGACCATGGGCTAAGATTTACCTTGCCTCTATTTCCTCTTGAAAATTTTCCATTCCTCCTGCTCCCTTACCCCGCCCTGAGTAAAAATCCCCTGCATATAAGCAAGCTTTACCTTTTAATAAACGAGACCTTGACATTGCACAGACGGACTCTTGTCCTTTCTTGCGCCGCTTGGTCTCCTCCTCTCTCGCCCTCATGACCCCTTTAGGTGACAACCCCCTCGAGACCCGCGAATAACCTGGCCTGCTGGATGGGTCACTAAAAAGAAATAATCAAAACTGAAAAGAAATGTAATGAAAAATAATGTTAAGAGAAATAAATGCAAAAATAAAATCATTGAGAAGATTAATAAAGTTGACAAGTTCTAGGCAGAATGGTTAAAGACACACAATTATAAATAGCCAGAATTCATCAGCTGTGGTCGCAGTTCTTGGGAAGTAGACACAGAAAAATCAGGATTTCACAGCTTCCTAGTGACTGTAGACCAATCCTGAGCTACCTGATATTGTGTCTCAAAAAAATAATATTTCCACTTAAATTCAGTCACAGTTCTATAGATTATAAATAGATAGGGAAATATCACCTAAATGATACCATTATATAATATGACTAGTAATAAATTGTATGAAATCCTGACACTGAAAAGGGTTGAGAGAGAAAAAAAGATGATCTAAATAAAGTACCTGTACCATAGGATTAATTAGAATAAAATTATTTGTGTTTTCAGCAAAACCAAGAGAATGTCCTAAATTTCAATCAAATCCACAGCAAGATTGTTAAAGAAATAAACAAACCATTTCTAGATTTATAATGACATACCAGCAATATTTCCTATCAGAAGCAATCTTAAGATAAAGGTACAATTTCATGTCATGTATAGTAAAGAAGAGTGTTCCATTGGTATAGATAGACCACAGATGGAAAATGGAGAGAGAGAGAGAGAGAGAGAGAGAGAGAGAGAGAGAGAGAGAGAGAGAGAGAGAGAAATGATTGGTGCATGGATGGATAGATGGATGGAGATGGATAGATAGGTTCAATGGTCACTGGATCAGAGCAGAGAGACAAAGGAACATTGTTTTAATAACTGCCCTGATGAATAATCTTTAATTACTGCTATGTTAAAACTTTATACAAAAGTAATGTAAGACTCATTGACCCAAAAGTAAATGTGGGAACATATCAACTGCTGGCAATAATTTTATCCTTTCTTAGCATATTGAAAATACTAGCAAATGAGTATTTTAAGAAATGTATTTTAGAAAATTGTTCAAAAATTTAAATAAGAAAGTGCAAACATCTGTTACATACTAGGAAAATATATTTGCAGCCTATAAGCCCCCAGACTCATTTTACATATATCATATCAAATAGATATTATATGGTGCAAATCAATAAACAGAAAAACAAGAATAATGGGAATATCTGAATAGACACTTCACCATAAGAAGTTCATATCTAAAAAACAAGTATATGATGTGTTGTTCAACATCACTAGTAACAAGACAAAGATGAAGTAAGAGCTGAGTGAGATTCAACTTTATACACACCACAGTGGTTAAAATTTAGTCATGACATTTATGTATTATTTATTTCTGTAGGTTAGGCGTGCACATGCCACAGTCCATGTTACTTCCTTGGTTCATTCCTTCTACCATGTGGGTCCGTGTAATCAAACTCAGGCTTGATATCCTGTGCCTTTACATTCTGAGGCTTAAATGGTTAAATATAAAATAAGCAACAGTAGGAAACACTGGTGAGAAGATACAGTGGCTAAAACTATTACACATTCTGGTGGAAATACAGGTTACTCTTCTGGCTCAGGGCATATATTTGACAGTTTCTTATAAAAAGAAAGAATCATCAGACTCAGTGAGACACAGCAATTCAGCACATAAAAATATGTATAAAAATGACTTACTAATTTTCTAGACACTTCACTTTAATAGTTATATAAGAAGAATAACTCAGATACCTTCCTTAGGAAAATATGCTTTTAATAGATTCATATAATGAAACAGTTTTAAATGAAGAATAATATCTAGCTATCTCTGGTGGTTGCATACCTATAATGTCAGACGTTGAAAGGGTGACAGGAAGACCCCCCAGTTTGGTGTTAGCCAAAGTTACACGAGAAGAGTCTATCTCAAAAAAATAAAATCGAACAAAACACCAGGAACAAAGCATTCTCATATACAAAGATATGAGTCAATCCCAACATATGTCATTGTAAGAAGCTAGGTAGTAAAGATATTCATAAATGTGGGAACTGTATAGAACTCTATTATTACAGAAATCAAAAAGTGTGGACAAAGAAAGGGCTGAAAAAAGGTGGAAAATTGAATCTAGTTTTAACTGCTGATGCACAAAACTGTTCAAAACTAACTCAAAACAATTGTGGTGACATACACATAAGAATAAGAATTTTATTCTTCATTTAGAACTAGTATTTCATTATATGAATCTATTAAAAGCATATTTTCCTAAGGAAGGTATTTGAGTTATTCTTGTTATATAACTATTAAAGTGAAGGTCTAGAAAATTATTAAGTCATTTTTATACATATTTTTATGTGCTGAATCACTGTTTCTCACTGAGTCTGATGATTCTTACTTTTTATAAAAAACCGTCAAATATGACCTGTGTTTCCACCACATAGTACTGACACTATAGACAAGCAAACAAGGAAGAGAGAGAGACTCCCAGAGTCCTACTCTTTACAGATGAGCTATTAGCTATCCATAGATTCTGGGAGAATACAATCACTGTCTTCAGTTGTTTACCTGGTGCTGCCCCACAAGAATCCAAGGGATAGCTCCAAACTCATAATCTGTCTAACTCTGTCAGTCACAAAACAAAAAGGTAACAACATGGAAGATTTGTAGAGAGGATTTCGGTAGGGAAGAGTGCTAAAGAGATGGGGATCAAAAGGGTGGGAGTCCACAGAGGTGGCTCCATTCCAAATAGACTTAAGGTCAGAGAATTCAAAACTGTCCTTGCTCTTTCAATGTTAAAGGCCTAAGACCCAAAAGTCTAAGGTGTGACTATGGAAGAATGTCTAGCCTAAGGTGTGGATATCTTACCTAGATAACAGAATACTTGATCTAAGGTTACTAAATGTCTTAATCCACAAGGTCAGATAACAAGTGTTTGATCTAAGATGTGGTTACTAAATGTTTGGAGAATTAAGGAAGTAATTAAATCTGTTTGTTCCTTGCATCATCCTAAAGATGTAATTTGCCCTTTCCTCCCTTTTAGTTGGGGTATTTAAGAAGTTTGAGCAATAAATTTAATGTGGATCCCAGTATTCACTATGATGCCCTCTAGACTCTATCCTGTGTCTCAGTCTTTTCATTATTATCAATAATTTTTCTACATGCCATTTCTTAATACACATACTTGCCTCCAAGTATATACCAGATAAATAAATTAGACAGAATCCTGTTGTTTTGGTCTCCCAGACATGGGATACTACAGGGATTATATTGTATATAGGTAACTAAAATACATTTAAATAATCTATATTAACATTTGAGATCTCTGCTCTGTAAAAATATGTTAATTATATTTCAGTTTTCAAATCTTAATGAAAGCCTTGCACATTTTTTCAAGGAGCATGGGTATTGTTTTTTAAGCCTTATCATTAATTAGTCTTTCACTTAGATCAGTATTTTTGGTACTGCAGCAATAAAATCCATTGTCTGAAACAAAATGTATTGAGATAATATCAAATAGACAGAAATGTCATCATTGTGTCCCATTAAATATTTTTATATTGGAAGATGATTTTATAGACTTAATTGCACATGTATTTAGTACTAATTCTAATAGCCATAACAATACTGATAAACTGTTTCTCTCATTTCTTTAAGTGCTATAGCATTTATTAGGCAATTTATGTGTTATATCATCCCTAGAACATTCTTTTGCCCACAAGGAAAATAACCATCAGAGAGATTATACAACCTGCTCACTATCACATGGTAATCTACCACTAATAGACATCTAAATACATGGATATTTCTCAATCAATATGATAGACTGAGCCTTAGTTGAGCATGAGATTACTTGTCAATAAAATAAACAATGGTAACTGGAAATTCTTATGCAGAATAACTAGAGCATTTTCTATGTATACAATTATATATATTACTAATTTCATGATATAAAATTATCAATATATTGCCATTTTGCATATACCAAAGGGATTGTTATAAAGATTTGACCTTAGTCCATGTCTTCAGGAATACTGTCTTACTAATTGATATAGGTAATGGAGAAAGGAAGACAGATGTACTGTGGAGGAGACTTAGCAAGCTGAGATCCACAGGGAGTATCTACACTCTGAACCTCAAACTATAGGGAAGATCCCTATTTCCTCTTGATTCTTGTGTAACTGTTTCTCCAAATTAGAACTTCTCCAGGAGAGATGGATAGTGGGGAGGCTCATAAAACTCACAAAGCTAATGAAACTTACAAGGTTCACAGGCTCAGAAAACCCAGAGGATTTAAGGACCCTCCCCAAAGTTAAACAGTGAACATTCCTTGTGAGGAGGTAAAGAGGTCTACAAAGTGGAGTCAGAACTAGATTGATAAAAGGTAGCTTATTAAGGAATAGTACTCACACAAGGGAGCCAGTGACCAGGTTTGCACTGGAGCAAGAATGACCCACAAGATGCCTCCTAGTCTGCTCAGCTGGGAGGAAGAGAGAAAAGGGGGCCCAGGTGCAAGACTCCCTATTACTTAAACCCTTGTTACTTCACTCTGACCACACCCCAGTGGGCATGGTCAGCGGTACCTGTGGCCAGGTCCATACAGGCATGGTCAGAAGGACTTCTAAACAGGATTTCTCCCTACAATGAGGGAAAAACATGCTCTCTAGAGATGCCTGTGAGAGGACCAAGCAGATATCATAGCCAGCTGCTCAAGTCTTTTCTCAGAGATCAGGTCTCAATTTTAGTTCCCTGAGACCCAACAGTTTCTGAAAGAGTCACAAACAAAGAACAATGATTCAGTAATGCTTCTGACAACAGGGACAAGGGAGATAAAACGAACCAAGCCTGGGTCACTGAGCCAGCCCCCACAGTCAGTACTTAGTAGACCAGCCAGCCACCACAGCAGCTCAAGGACAGAGACTGACTTGTAAAAAACAAAAACAAACAAACAACCACAAAAAAAAAAACTGTGTAGCCCTGTCCAGCCCCTAACTAGTCTAGCTAATTAGAACATGCTAACATGATTGTCACTCTCTGAAGTCAATTGTAGAAAAATGACCTGTCTTAAGACCTCGCCTTGCTTGTGCTTAAAAAGAAGACTGCCAGTTCCTCTAGGGGTCTTAGCCATCTTTCCTTTGCGTGGGATGGCAGGCTCTAGTATGCTGGAATACAAGTGCTCTTTCTGATTGCATATGTGGATCGTGGTCTTTTGTAGGACTTCTCCAGGCTCCTAACACCTGCATATTAAGCAAGAAGTACCAGGGACACAGTGTAGGTGAATTGTCATGCATGCTGCATGAGGATGCATTCCTAGTGAAATAGTTGACTTAGACTCACCCACCTTTCTGCTAGTAATCTCAATAAAACCAGCACTTCACTAAGCTACTCTTAGATAGAATAGTTTCTGTTTGTTTGCCCGTGTTTTAGTCTGTCACTTATCTTTCCTCTGTTCATGACTCCCTAGGAAAAACTTCACAGGGAAATTGGATGCCTTTCATGATGGTACTGAAAATGCATATCTATGCCTGAACTCAAGGTGATAAAGAATACCCAGGGGAAGGAAGGACATTTGTAGGCCCAGCTCTTCTTGTGTAAACAGGAATCAGGGATGTGAAAAGAAGACATAATGCTGCTGCCCACTTTCTGGCCCTCAGAATTCCCACAAAACATCAGGCTCAATCTAGATTAGACTGGCTGATGCCTTGTAGAATCTTTCTGACTAATTTACTTGTAGATTCTGCTTATAATCAGATCTATCCAATCAGAGCTGCATGTAGCATTTTTGGAGTACACTATTCAGAATCACAGATATAGCTTTTGTATTTTCCCACGTGGACAATAGAAAAGCTATTGGCTTGAGAATCTCTACATAGAAAATTGAGTTCCTATCAGTACCTCTTAATGTTTCTGTTAAAGTTGGTTTCTAGAGTTTGAGGGCAAAGCCTCCAACTTCATAAATTCAACAAAGGAGTACAGTTAATAGCTCCAAATTCCAATTACAGAAAGGAATATAGGAAAAGCAAAGAAATATGTTGTAAATGTGATACATTGAGAAGAGGAATGGACAAAAGTGTCCAGTGACCATAAGTTTGTCTTCAGGATAGTCCATGAACTTCAGGCTTAGACCCAGGAAGAATTAATATGAGAGGCAAGGGGTATGTGTAGCATGAATAACAAATCCCAGAGACAAATATTGGGGTTCAAGCTGAAGATTAGACAAACAAAGCAGACAACCACTAGAAAGTTCTTACCTCTACCAAGGCTCATACCAAAAGGGATGATCCTGTCCTCAGAGTGACTGCAGACTGAATACACTATACTCCTGTCTTCATTCACCTTATATTCCTCTCTAGTGCTGGGATTAAAAGCAAGTATCACCACTACTCAGCTTCTATTGCTAACTAGTGCGGCTGCTGGAATTAAAGGTGTGTACCACCACTGCCTGGCCTCTATGGTTAACTATTATGGCTACTTTTGCACTCTGATCTTCAGGCTAGTTTATTTGTTGGAACATGTACAAAATATCACCACAGGTATGCATCACTAAGCAGTCCTAGTGACAGAGTCTTCTGGTTGCTCATGGTCTCAGTTCTGGCCCTGAAAGGTTGTTAGAAGTTGTCACTGTCCTTGTTCAAAGAGAGCAATTTAGTTCTATTAGGATAATTATCCCCACTCTGTAAGGAAGCCCCACCTTTATATAATATTGCTTTCATGCTGTTGTGGATGTTAGTTATGACATGAAAATCTTGGAACCAAGTTTGGGACAACTGAAGACTTTTATGTACCTTTTGGAAGACTGGAGCAAGACATTTAAAAACTAATAGTAAGACACCTCACTCACTTCTTTGTTAAGACAGGGTCTCATTTTGTAGCCTTAGCTGACTTGAAACTCACATTTTAACCAAGCATGACTTTGAGCTGTTACATCTTGTTTAAGAGTCCTGAATATTGGAAATACCTGTAGGAAGTACCACTCCCGAATAAACTACAATTTCCAGACTTTGTTGTTGTACTGTTATTTTGCTAAGTAATCCAAGCTACTTCGCATTTATGACAATCTTCCTGCCTCAGGCTCCTGAGTGCTTAGAATCCAGGTGTGCTCCAACATACCTGGATCCATTACTCTTGTCTTTATGCCTTAGCCTTTGAAGAGGATAAGTTAGGTTGACAATCACATGATTTTAGATGAATTATCCTTGAATGATTGACACATCTATGTACCTAAGGAGGAAAGCAGATGACTCATATCAAAGTATGAGGATACAAAAGGAAGACAGAGGCCAAGCTTCCCCACAACCACTGTTTTTAGTTAGCTTGTAGAATTGTGGGTCTACTTGAACACTCAATACTTTTTATCCAAAGTAATATTTTTGTATCTGTTGCAAAAATCCATAAAGAAGTGCATTTAAAAAATAGGACACTGCTTGGCATATGACAATTACCCAATAAATATAACTATGATTAAGGAACAAGCAAAATCTACCAGATTATAGAAGAACAACACTATTTTTTTTACTTAACTAGTTTTAGTTATCATCAAAAATATCATGTGCTGAGACACAGACAGCTACTGCATGGAGAAGACCAAGAGGTAAGCAACCAGCCTCTCAGCTGGACCATATAGTCTCTAAAACCTAGGCCCCAGGGGCAAAATCCCAAGCCTTTACCCCACCCAGAAAGCACTAGAAGGAAAACTTCAACCCAAGAATGTTAGCAGTTCCTATGAAAGTATAGACAATAGATAACCCCACATCAGCAAATACTAAAGAAGTGAAACACACACTACCAAAAATAATAACAGGAATTAAAAAACACTGGTTATTAATATCCCTTAATATCAATGGACTCAACTCACCTATAGAAAGACACAGTCTAACAAAAACAGGAACCATCCTTCTGCTCCATACAAGAAACACACCTCAGCCTCAAAGAAAGACATTTCCTCAGAGTAAATAGTTGAGAATAGACTTTCCAATGGACCTAAGAAGGAAGCAGATGTAGCTATTCTAATATCTAAAATATATATTTCAAATTAAAAATAATCAAAAGAAATGAAGAAGGACATTTCATATTCATCACAGGAAACATCCATCAAGATGAAGTCTCAATCCTAAATATTTTCCCCAAATACAAGGGCACCCATATTTGTAAAAGAAACATTACTAAAGTGTAAATCTCACATCAAACCCTACGTACTAATAGTGGAAGACTTCATCACCTGATTCTCACCAATGGGCAGGTCTGCCAGACAAAAAATTAACAGAGAAATTAAGGAACTAACAAATGTTATGACCAAAATGATCTTTACAAATATCCATAGAACATTACACTCAAACACACAGAATATGCATTCTTTTTCCTTTTTTTTATTTGAAACAATCATTTTACACATCAATCCCCCCATTCCTTCTCCCTCACATCCTCTCATGCCTCCTACCAAGCCCCCAACCCACCTGCCTCCTGCTCCCCAAGGATAGTGGGACCTTATATGGGGGAATCATCAAAGTCTGTCACATAATTTGTGGGCGGGCCTAGGCCCTCCTCCTTGTATCTGGGCTGAAATAGTATCCCTCTATAGAGAATGAGTTCCCAAAGTCCATTTTTGCACTAGGGATAAATACTGGTTCCACCAATAGAGATCCTGTAGCCTGCCCAGGCCTCCTAACTGGCACCCACATTCAGAGGGTTTGGTTCAGACCAATGATGGTTCCCCAGGTTTACATCTGGGGTCCCTGTGCTCTCACGAGGTCAGGTCAGCTGGTTTTGTAGGTTTCTCCAGAATGGCCTTGACTCCTTTGCTCATCCCTCCTCCCTCTCTACAATTGTATTCCAGGAGTATAGCTCAGTGCTTAGCTGTGGGTGCCTATGTCTGCTTCCATCACCTATTGGATAAAGACTGTTCAGGAGGCCTCGTTTGCTCCTATGTTGGTTCTCCAGCTGTCAGACTGGGGTCCATGAGTTCCCCCTTTATCGGGTCAGCTATTTATTTCTACAGGTTTTCCCAACATGGTCTTGATCCCTTTTTTGGTCACTCCTCCCTCTCTGAAACTGGATTTCAGGAGTTGGGCTCAGTACTTAGCTGTGGATCTCTGCTTCTGCTTCCATCAGGATGAAGGTCAGCACCTTATGGGACATTCTCTAAAACTGATCATATAATCATCCAAAAAAGCAAACCTCAACAGATAAAAAAAAATTGAAATAACTCCCTGTGTCTTATGAGATCACCATGGCTTAATGTTAGAACTAAACATACAGAACAAATTCCAGAAAACCTACAAACTCATGAAAAATGAATAATGTTCAAATGAATCACCACTGACTCAATTAAGATTTCTTGAAGAAAAAGAAGAAAAATTAAAGGCTTCCTAGAAATTAATGAAAATGATTTACAACATATCTAAACTTGTTGGACACTATGAAAGCAGTATTAATAGGAAATTTCATAGCACTAAATGCCTACATAAAGAAGTTGGAGAAACCACACACTAGGGAATTAACAGAACATTTTAAAGTTCTAGAGCAAAAAGAAGCAAACTTACCCAAGAGGAGTAGACACAAGGAAATAATCAAATTGAGAGCAGAAATTAATAAAATAGAAACAAAGAGAACAATACAAAAAAATTAATGTAACAAAGAGTTGGTTCTTTGAGCAAATCAACAAAATAAACAAACCCTTATACAAATTAACCAAAAGCCAGAGAGAGAATATGCAAATTAACAAAATCTAAAGCAAAAAAGAGACATAACAACAGACTTTGAGAAAATCCAGAGAGGTAAAAACCTGTACTCCACAAAATTGGAAAATTTATAAGAAATGGACAATTTTATGGATTGATATCACATACTAAAACTAAATTAAGACCATTATATATATATATATATAAATGTATAAATAGACATACAACCCCTAACGAAATAAAAGTAGTCATTAAAAGTTTTCCAACCAACTAAAGCCCAAAACGAGGTAGCTTCATCACAGAATTCTAACAGAATTTCAAAGAAGAGCTAATTCCAATACTCCTCAAAATGTTCCACACAATAGAAACAGAAGGAACATTGACAAACTCCTTTTAACAAGACTATAGTTACACTGACACCCAAATCACACAAAGATGCAACAAAAAAGAGTAGTACAAACCACTATCCCTCATGAACACTGATGCAGAAGTGCTGGCAAACAGAATCCAAGAACACATCAAAAATATTAGCCACCATAACCAAGTAGGCTTCATCCCAGAAATGCAGGGATGGTTCAACATATGGGAATCTGTCAATATAATCCAACATATAAACAAACTAAAATAAAAGATAACACATGATAAAGTTTTTGGAGAGCTAAGTGATACAAGGAACATAGTTAAACATGATAAAATAATAAAAGCAATTTACAGCAAGTTGATAGCCAACATCAAATTAAATGGAGAGAATCTCAAAGGGATTCAACTAAAATCAGGAACAAAACAAAGCTGTCCACTCTTTCCCTATCTATTCATTACAGTACATGAAGTTCATCTGGACCAGTTAGACAACTAAAAGAGATCAAGGGGATATAAATTCCAAAGGAAGAAGTCAATCTATTGCTATCCAAAGATGATATAGTATACATAACATAAGCAATCCCAAACACTCTATCTGGGAACACCTACCGTTGAGAAACACCTTCAGTAATGTGGCAGGGTACAAGATTAACGCAAAACAAAAAAAACAGTAGCCCTCCTATATGCAAATGAAAAATGGGCCGAGAAAGAAATCAGAGAAACATTGCCCTTTACAACAGCCACAAATATAAAATATTTTGGGGTAACTCTAACAAAAAAATGAAAGACCTATATGACAAGAACTTTAAGTCTCTAAAGAGAGAAATAGAGACATCAGGAAATGGAAAGATCTCCCATGGTCCTTGATAGGTAGGATCAACATTGTAAAATTGGCAGTCTTACCAAAAGCAATCTACAGATTCAATGCACTCCCAATCAAAATCCCAACACAATTCATCATAGACATTGAAAGAACATAACTTCATAAGGAAAAGCATAAAACCCAGAATTGCTAAAACAGTCCTGTACAATAAAGGAACTTCCAGAGGCATCACCATACCTGACTTCAAACTCTACTGTAGAGCTATAGTAATAAAAACAGCTTGATATTGTCATAAAAAAAAACTTGTGGATGAATGGAAATGAATAGAAGACCCTGGCATTAATCCACATACATATGAATGCCTGATTGTTGCACAATGACTGAAAGACCCAGAGACATATATTGAGGTTCAAACTTAATTCCTGTCTTCACCTCCCTAGTGATGGCTATAAAGACATCCAGGTGGTGAGATCACCTTCGTCTGAGCTGTTTCTTTTAGGACTAGATCAATTTTGTGTAGTCAGTGTGGCCTTGAACTAACTACAATCCAAAAGGTAAAAAGGAGAATCACAAAAGGAACATATGGATCACCCTGGGAATGGGAATTAGATTAGATCTCCTGGGTAAACTTGGGGCAAGGGGTTCAGTAAAGAGAGGGGATGAGGGATGAGAACATTAGGGAATGGGATGGTCCAGGTGGCGAGGGACAGACAGGGATACCTTGATAGAGATACCTTAATAGAGAGAGGTTCTATGGGTTTAGGGAAATTCCCAAGAATTCACAATGACCCCAGCTAAGACTCCTAGCAGTAATGGAGAGGGTGCCGGAACTGGACTTCCTCTGTAATCAAATTGGTGAATACCCCAACTATCATCATAGAACCCTCATCCAGTAATTGATAGGATCAGATGCAAGCACAAGGCTGAACTCCAGGAATCCAGTTGAAGAGAGGAAGGAGGGAATACATGAGCAAGGGAGGTCAAGATCATGAGGGAGAAATCTGCAGAGCTGAACCAAGCTCGATGAAACTCATAAATTCTGAACTGCCAGCTGTGGAGCCTCTAGAGTATATGGCCATGGGCTGGTACCTCTAGACAAAGTATCTAGGCTTATCCAAGCTGGAGGATGACATGCTCTGATGCTTCTTTTCAAGAAATATGTCAATAGAGTGCAGGGGACAAATCTGGGCTTGGATTTTACTCTAGTACTGAAAATATAACCACAGCTCAAAATCAAACATCAAGCAAATTAGGTGCCTTCCTGCACTGAAACACTGTATTATAAGGCGAAAGCAAGTAAGAAGGCTGCTTAGAATTTCTAGAAAAAAATGTAGACAAAGTCAGATTGTTGATGTTAAAAATCTCCCAATGCTTCACTGGCCAGATGATGTCATGCAACAAAAACAAACAAACAAAAACACAGCATTCTCAAGAAAATGTGACCTCACCTAGTTCTCAAAGTAAAGTACTGGATAGTTCATCTGGGAGAATTTTCCAATAAAGAATGTAGTGCAGTTGTTCTATGGGGATGCGTGAAGGAAACTAAAACTTAAAATTCAAGTAAAAACATTAAGCTCTCTCTCTCTCTCTCTCTCTCTCTCTCTCTCTCTCTCTCTCTCTCTCTCTGTGTGTGTGTGTGTGTGTGTGTGTGTGTGTGTGTGTGTAATTGCTGAACAACGTGTTTTTATTCATGATCACATTCTGTTGCAAGAGCAGTTGGTTATAGTTAGGTAGATGTGGGCATTCTAAGGAATGGAGTCAAAGGGTCATTTGCGCTTTAGTTGCATTATTGATTGCTCTCTTTAAAGGATGGAAATGAAATAGTCATTTCTTTATCAGTAGTCAATACATCTAACATACAATCTCTCTGAAATCCCATGAAACCTACATACAAAGACAAACTATCTGTTTTTTGGGTAGTAGTCCAAAAGAGATGAATCCAACTTTATCTAACCATATGAAAAGTAAATTTCTCTATAGAGAAAATCCTAAGGAATCTATAAGAAAGATAAAAGAAGTAAAAATACAAATGAACATCCTGCTCAATCTGAAAATTCTATGGTGTTCTATGTACTATCAATGACTAATTCACATATTAAATATTATAAGAATATTATTTATCAAAGCCTCAAAATATAAAACGTTAGAAATAGATTTCATAAAATAAACTTGACATCATTCCTCAAAACTACAAAATGTTACCAATCATAATTTTAAAACATTTAAAATAATACAGAATTAAACTGTGCTTAAGCATCAGAAATCCAAACAATGTTCACATTAAGTTGTCATTTCCCTTCAAATTCATTTGAAGACTCAATATTAAATCAGTAAAATTCCCTGCAGGTTTTTTTAATAACTAACTATAAAAATGGAAAGACCACATTAAAACAACAAAGGATAGCATTAACTTACAGAATTAACTGGCCAACATATAAACACATACATTATGTGCACACATACAAGAATAAGCAAACGAATATAAATAAGCAAGCAAGAAAGGAAAGGATTAAAGAAAGAAAGGCCATTGTTGAAAGCCTTACACTACCTTGCTTCAGTGCTTACTTACAAGCTCTAGCACTCAATAAATAAGAGTATAAATAGACATCCTGATCAATAGAACCAAAAGCAGAAAGTCCAAAAATAGGCACATAATCCATTGATTTTCTACAAAAATGACAAGGACATTCCAAAACCCTGTTAAAATAATGATATTTAAACTATTGCATTACCTACTTTTATTATTTTAAGTTTTGTAAATTAAGATACAATGTAACCATTTTCCTCATGACATTTTAAGGCTTATTTTTTGATATTGCTCTCTGCCCTCCCCATCAGTCCCATGTGTCTTGAAGAATTCCTTTTCTTATTTCATTGTTCCTTTTCTGGCTTCATGATCTAAAAGAAAAAGAAAAATAATTATTGATCCTAACAATACATGGTAGAAGTATACTGACAGAATAGACAACAAAATATATTTTAAAATTTTAAAATAAAAATAACTAATTTCTGTAAGACTAGGTTTTTCACATATTAGGCATTAAACTTTATATGAAAGAAACAATGAATAAATTGTACTTCATAAGATTGAGTTTTACTCTTTCGGCTGTTTATGAAAAAAGATAAGCCAGGTAATGGAAGAGAATATTTGTAAAACATAGATGATATATAAAAAAATGTCTGGAATATAAAATGACTTTCATCTTAATAGTAAGGAAGAAAATTTAAAAATATTAACAGAGTTGAATTAAAAGAACAAACTGCATAAAATGCATGTACACTAATAATTATTAGTCTAGTGAAATTGAAAATACAAGGTAACAGACCATATTATATTCATGCACAATGGGAAAAATTAAAATAGTACTTACAAGTCTTGACAAGATGATGGTCTAGTTTAGAACCTGATATTTTACCACAGTAGATGCAAATTTGGGTGCTACATTGGAAAGACTCTGACAGTTCCTTAAAATATTAGATTTTTTTTTCCATGCACTAAGCCATTAGGCCATTTCACTCCTGAAATGAGCTCAACTGAAAAGAAGACATTAACACATTCATTTTTAGTTATGCATATTTTGTAGTAGTTTGCGCGTATGATTTGAAAATGAAAAGAACCCACCTGTTTATCAAATGGTAAGTGTGTACATATGGTATATGTATATGCACTATGATGTCAGTAATAAACTTAGCTCTCAGTATTCAGAAGCTGGGGGCAGGAAGACAGAGTTGGTGCCAAGCCAAAGTTACAAAGTCAAGTACTGTTGAAGTATTTAGGTTAATATATGAATAAGTATGTTTGTGTTAGATCCTGTGATACATGATGGAGTGTCAAAAGCACAGGCGCAGAAGAGGATAAAGCCAGTTTTAGATCTTTCACAATGCTACCCACTGCTTGCTGAACCCCAGTCTAATTCCTTAAAGTGCCAGAATTTGAATTATTTCTCTGTTCTGTATTTTTCTGCTCTGGGACTGTAACAAGGCAAGACAGACTTTTTACCATTAGTCTTCCCCAAATCATTAAATGTACAGAAAAAAAGAATTCTTTGACAATGAATGCTTTTATTTCTTTTTGTAACTATTCTTCTGGAGGTACTCTTTGAGATATAGTCCCATCCCCAAGCCACATTTTCTATGATATTTCCACTTTGAAACATAGTTGTCTCTGTCCATTCAATGAATGGAAGAAAGGGGAGCAGAAATATTACTACTATACATAGCACATAGTAAATTTTTTCAGCATGAAAAAAGTGAATGACAGACAGCACCACAGGAGATAGTATTAACGTTTTTCATAGACACATATACAAAGAGCTATAATAGCTATATCATTTATTGTCTTAAGATTAGTTCACATGTGTGTGTGTGTGTGTGTGTGTGTGTGTGTGTGTGTGTGTGTGTGTGTGTGCCCGCGTGCACAGTGCTCCTACATGCGTATACCTGTCAGAGGAGACTAGAGAATTCTCTGGACCTGAAGTCACAGGCAGTTGCTACCTACCTGGTATGGATGCCAGCTACTGTCCTTACTTAGCCCTCTGCAAGAGCACCAAGCATTCTTAAGCACTGACCTCTCTCTCCAGCCCTCTGCTTTATTTTTCTTAATATGATAGGTCCTATGTGAAAACCAAGCCCACAACACTAATGCACTAAGACCATTTTCTTCCCTAGACAACCTATATTTGAGAAGAGATTCATCAAAGAAACAATTCCTCCTTGGAAGCTTCAAACTCAACCAACCACACACCTAATTCAATGAGTAAAATGTCTCTCTGAAAAATAACACTCAAGTTCCACATTCTATTCCACTTAAATCTCTTTGATTAGAAATCCAACACAAGCTTCCTTTATCCAAAGCTAAGATTTAGAGAAAACAACCCATATCAAAGAAGTGCAGACACTGAAATAACACCCTCCACCACAGACCAAATTACTGGCATTGTGAAGATTAAAACAAGAGAGGAAATTGGTTGACTTGCTTCACACACACACACACACACACATATCCTTACTGTCAGTTCAACTCTACTCAACTAGAAATAAGATAGATGCTGAGATCAAGAATCTAGATCTTAATGATGCTCTTTGGCTTAATCTATATAAACCAGTGTTAGTATTTAAAGATTTGTATTTCCTTACATAACAAATGCATATTTTACTGAGAAGGAATAAAAAGGGAAGATGCTATTATATTAGTGAGTTTCAAGATTCAGTCTTATAAAAGTATAGGTTTCTCAAAATTTGTCTATAATAATAATGTGATTTCTAAATATTTCAGCAAATTTTTATGTTAAAACTGATCATTGCTGATGAATTATAGAGTTGCACAGGGAAGAACAACTGAGGAAATCTCACACAGAAAGGATAAAGGATACATAATTCTAGATAGAAATTCTCAGTATAGCTAAGACAGTGTAATAACACCAGATGTAAATACACCAAAAGCACAAAACATCTTTCATAGTCATATCCATACACATGTGACCACTTTATTGGTGACAAAGGTGTGAATACTGTCCTTAAAAAATAGTTCTGGAGACTGGAGAGATCTCAGATGCAAAACATGTGGTATTACAGCAATAATCCATGCAAAACACTCATACATATAAATAACATAGATAGAAATTATTTTTTAAAAATAGTTATGAGAGAGAAAAATATATCAGCAGTTAACAGTGTCTGCTGCTTGTATAGAGGATATGAGTTTTTCCAGCCCCCACACCAGATTGTCTCCACACTGCATATAACTCTGCCTCTAATGGATCTGATTCCCTCTTTTGACTTCATCATCTGCACACATGTGGCACACACAGGTGAGCATGCACAAACACGTAGGCAGAAGTAAAAATAAAAATCTGTGGTGGATACTTTTATATCAATGTGACACAAGCTAAAGTCATCTGAAAGGAGGGAGCCTCAAATAAGAAAAAATCCATATAAGATCAGGCTACAGACAAGCCTGTAGGGCACTTTCTTAATCAATGATAGATTGGGAAGGTACAGCCTATTGTGGGTGGGATCATCCCTAGGTTGGTGGTCCTGTGTTCTATATAAAAGAAGGTTGAGCAACCATGGGGAGCAAGCCAGTAAGCATCTTTTCTCCATGGCCTCTGTGTCAGCTCCTACCTCCAGGTTCCTGCCCAGTGTGAGTTCCTGTCCTCATTGCTTTCATTGTATAGAACTGTGAGTAAAATACACCCTTTCCTCCCCAAGTAGCTTTTGGTCATTGTGTTTCATCATAGCAAAAGTAACCCTAACTAGGACAAAATCTTTCTAAAAAGGTTTCTGAGTCTGATAGTTTCCTGTTGAAAGATTGTATTTCCCAGCCCTTACAGAATACAGAAGTCATTTATACTCTATAAGGGGCCACATCTCATCTTCCCCTGTAGGCATTTGGGCCATCTGCAGATGTGGGTGATAAGTTTCCCATGTGCTGTGAATAAGCATGGTTCTGCCTAAGATCAGACCAAGTCACTCTTTATTTCTATCTTCTGTCTTTCCCCAGCTGCCTTTTAGTAATGCAGGAGAGTCTCTGGGCATTCAGAGGGAAGACACAATATTGTCTTCCTTCTAAAATGTACATCAAATAATTATGGGACTGAATGAGAAAGCTAAGAAAAGAACTAATCCAAAATATGGCATAGAAATAGATCTGCATTGTGTCAAAATGTCAAAATTATAATAAAGAGACCATGGATGTGAAAGATCCCAAGGAGAAATATATGCGAGGGATAGGAGGGAGGAAAGGGAGATGGAATCATATTACAATCTCAAAAACACAGTTCTGAAAATAAAAAACCCTGAGAAATCAAAGAACCTTACAGTTCACTTAAAGACAAATTTACATTTTCATTCTATGAAACATGCATTCTGTAGCATAGGTGATATTTGCATGATTTCCAGGTTTGGATAATTTAATTAACAATGCTACCAATAACATTGAATCCAAACCATAGACTACGCACCCCTCATACAGTAAATTAATGGAATGTCAATTTTAATTTTACTCCATTTGTTGACAACATACACACTCAAAAAGACACACAAATACATTCACAATACACACACACACACACACACACACACACACACACACACACACACACACACACACACCTCAACAAGAGCAGTAGCAAGCATCCTTAAAGATGAATGCTCAAGTAAGTAAACCATGGCAGACAGTATTTGCCTTTGGTATGTGATGCAGAATCTTTGATGAACACAAGGATCCTATTCATTGTAACCCAGGACTGAAGTGATAGCTACAAGGAACTAGTCATGAGTGGAAGAGAAAAGCAAACATCTAAAATTACAAACATAAACCTCTGTGTGTATGAGTTTGCGTGTGCATGTGCGTGTACGTGTGTGTGTGTGTGTGTGTGTGTGTGTGTGTGTGTGTGTGTGTGTGTGTGTGTTTGTGTGTGCACGCGTGTGCGTGGTGTGTGCTATATGTGAGCATGACTGCACTTGAGACAAGTCAGAGGAGTATAGGCAAGAAAATGAATACAAAGTTAGATTTTAAGGTCTCTGTAGTATTGCTCACTGTGATTTAGAGGAGATGTGGAGTTCTATGGCAAGTAAAAGAGAGTAAGTAATTGGCAGAGAGAACTCAGATAGCAGACGGGGGACTTCAGGCTTTCATTACTTATTTATTGCATTTACTCATTTATTCAACAAATGCATAATGAATGCTACTACAGTGTGTGCAAAGGGCATTGGGAGGTGCTAGAACAAAAATAAACCCGTATCTAGAGTAAAGCAGAACAGACCATTGTCATAAGGAGATCTTTGGAGAAACACAAATGGCAGTGAGCTTGATTATAAGTAAATATTTATGCAGAGTGGAATTAGAAATAGAGAAAATATATGTGCCTACAGAATAATGATGTCGATAACTACAAAAGTGAAATTAAGTAAAGGGCTCTGAGGTAAGTTGTATGCTGTTTGGAAGAAGAGCCTTGGGGCTCTCAAGAGAATGCTGTTAACAAATTAACAAGGAAATTGCTCTTGTCAGCCACAAACCCTGCTTTAGCTTTGTAAGCTGTATATTGTGGGCAATACTGAATCGTATGCACTGAATTCACATTGATGTGCGTCCTAAGTGGAAATTAATATCTGTTTGCTCTTTTCTGATTTGAACCTGGGTTTTGATCCTAATAAGTAGTTTTTCTAATGCACTTACTTTTATAGATCAAGTAAAGGCAGTAATTGTGCTTACATTATCTGTTTCTCCATTTTTAGTTAGTAAAATCCTAGTAATTACAGTGTAAATATAGTTCAGGGTTTCATGTAGTAAATTGTTCGATAAGTCCAGCTTATGTCCAAGCACATAAATAGGATTCAAGAAATGTTATTATTGTTTATCCCAGTTAATTTCAATATTTTATCTTCAGCACTTGGTTTTAGAACCTAAGGCTTTTCACATGCCAGGCAAGCACTTAACCACTGAGCTATTGCCCCAGCCCTCCTTTTCATTTTTAGAGAAAGGATAATTTTTTAAAGAAAGTTACTGAGGCTGCCTAGAGCTCATTCTGTGGCACATTCTGTGGAAAAGGAATTATGGGCTGAGCAACTGTGTCTGAATAATTTCAATCATATTTTGCTCCTTTTAAATTTCTTCTAAACACCTTTGAGATAGATTGACATCTACACTAGCAATTGATGAGCTGCTTTTCAAAACAGTGGTAATAGGAGAAGGTACACAGATTTCCAAACTGCTGAAATTGAAACAAAAAATAGTTGTAAGATTGAATTATCTTGGAATAAAGAAATAAAATTTTCCTGAACTTAGTGAACTACTATTAATACACTTCAGATTATTTTGTGATTCCACAACACCCAATCAGTCCTGGTAGCTGGTATTATGGAGATTCAGTGGCATCAAATCAAGTGTGGACTTTTGACCCTGTTAATGAGTAACTGAGAAGAAATGATCTTTATGTTAAATATGGAGAACATGGATGAAAACATGAGACAGGACTCTTGTTGACTTTCTGTTGTTGTGATGAAACCTGATGAAAGTCACTTTGGGAAAGAAAAGAGTTTATCTTACAATTTACAGTTTAGCTTACACCTTGGAACTTCATATGCTCAACAGTCCATGACCAAGGGAAAACAAGACAGGAACTCAAGGAACTGGAAAGCAAAGGCAGGAACTAAAGCAGAGATACAGAGATGACAGAGGTACACAGATGTCTGGCTTGCTTTTCAGAGTTTGCCCATCTTTTTTAAATAACCCAGAACCACTTGCCTAGGGATGGCACCACCCACAATAGGCTGGGCCTTCCCACTTCCATATCAAACATTAATTAAGAAAACCCCATGTAAGTATGCCTACAGGCCAATATGATAAAGGCAGTTTCTCAGGTGTGGTCCTTTCTTCTCAGGCGACTCTAGGTTAGGTTGAGAACAATTGACAAGCACAGGCAAATTTGCCTTCAAGCTTTAGAACAAGAACAAAACAGGACTGTGATGGTAAGAAAAGACATTGGACCCTTACAGTGACCACAACTTCTTTTATTTGAACCAGTCTGAGGAGCAGGGAACAAAAGGAAGGAATCCAGCACAGGGTGAAGTTCTTGAAATGTAAAGGAGCATCCAGTTGGAGTTCTGTGAAGCTAAAGTAGCTATAACTGCTGGAAAAAGAGTAGAAAAGGGGGCCTTAGTAGTTTCTGTAGGATATTTGGGTTCCAATGACAAATAGCAGCTTTGAAAAAGGAAATATTCTTTCTGTTTGTGAATGAAAACAAGAAAAAATGTAACATAGCTGGAGATCTGCAAGCATAGACTCAGAACTAATAAGTAGTGTGATCTCATTAAATATTGAGCCAGGAAGCAGAGATAACAGAGTTACTTTTTTAATATTGAAACAAAACTGCCCTTAAAACAATAGAAGGAGGGCCAGAGAGATGACTCAGAAGATAAGAGAAATGCTATGATTTCAGAGGACCTGAGTTTGGTTTCCAGTATTTACCATGGACAGTTCAAAACTCCCTGTAACTACAGCTCCAGGGCATCAGATACCCTCTTCTGGCTTCCTCAGGAAGCTACATTCATATGCAAAAGTCAACAGGCATACATATAAGCAATAACAAAATGCAAAATCTTTTTTTAAAAAATCCAATGATAGGATTTATAATCAGCAATCACAAGAAAACTCAGGATTAAAAAAAATGGAAAATATAATGGGCAGAAGTGGAAAAAAGTATTGAATTGGAAGCTATAGGTATGCTAAATAGTGCAAGGATTTGGGCAAAGATATTTATATAATGAGCAGATAGACAACATGCTGAAAAAATGTCCCAAATGAAAATTCTAAACTAAAATTTTTAATAGTGCATATTTAAATTTCATAAGATTACTTAAGCTCATCTGAGAAACTAAAGAAGAAAAGAGCAGTACTCAAAGTTGGAGTAAAGAGACAGAGGGACATTGGAGTCAAAAGTTAACATCCAGTGCTGTTTGCTAGTATCCTGTTCTTTCATGTAAGGAACTCAGATATTTCTGTTCTCCTCTTAAAGCAAGACAAAACTAGAGAACTTCAGAATTGATGGATATCTTTAGATAAATCAGTGAGATTTCTGTGCCATGCCTACCTCTGGAAAGAGAGGAAATTAAGCAAGATCAAAGTCAAGATCTACTTAGTGTTAGACCCGGGACCTGTGCCTTTATACCAGATCCAGCAGACTGATATAAACATGCCTCTTTGTCCCTTACTTGGGGAAAGTTAAGAATCCACTTACATTATTAAAAAATATATAAAAACACAGAAATAAGGAAGCAATTTGTGCTGTGACTTGACAGATCTCTAGTGAGGTATCAAGGTCCCCTGTGTTCCTAGTCTGATACACTGTGCTGAGGTCAATCACATGATCTGGAAATTCCTGACACTTCATAAAACTTATCAAAGGTCACATTTCTCTTCTGTTCTGAGAATTTGGTCTAAAGACTTCTTATGGAAATTCAGCTCAGGGGAGAGACTCCTCTCACCATCACTCTCATGGTTCTCTGTCTCTGTCTGTCTTTCTGTCTGTCTGTCTGTCTTTCTATCTGCTTCTATCCCTCCCCCATCTCATTTTAATTCTTACCCTCATTAAGCTTTCCTCCAGCCTCTAAAGGTCATCTGATCTCCTTTTTGTCCAAGACCTCATCATGTTCATATCTCTATACATTGTATTATATCTGTCTAATATTCTCTTTCCCATCTCAAGGCCCAATCACATCCTTGAGGCCTTGTCATTCTAATAAACCTTATTAAAATGAAGTATTTGTCTGCTTCCTTTCTGGACCAACCTCCTGCTCTTATCTTGTCTTAGCATTTAACATTTTACACGTTAAAAGACAATGTAAACAAGCTAATACATATACTTTAATGATAATTGTAAAGAATTTCTGGAGGCTCATTATGGGATAACATCCCTAGGTCTTGCAAATAGACAGTCCTGAACCTTTTTTATGTACCTTACCTCCAAGAACATCCCTGGGATTTCTTGGAGAAAAAAATAGCCTCCGGTTAATTAGTAGAATATACCCAGAACATTCTCATGACAAAGGCATGTTCTCAAAGAGATTTATTAGTCTTT
This sequence comes from Cricetulus griseus, assembly GCF_003668045.3. NCBI lineage: Eukaryota > Metazoa > Chordata > Mammalia > Rodentia > Cricetidae > Cricetulus > Cricetulus griseus. Next base: position 41,340,029 of record NC_048601.1, read on the forward strand.
CTGCATCAAAGGTCAATCTGCCTTGTATGGTTCCTTGCAGTTTTTCTGTTTTTCTTAGGGGAAAATCTGTATCTCTGGACAAGTGCCTATAAAAATCAAAACTCATCCCAGATACACAGGCTTCCCAGAAGACTAAGAAAGCATCATGAGATTACATAGCACCTCTTTGCTGCTCTAGATTATCAACATGTGAGGGGACTCCATTAAGTAACAACTGACTATAAAGAAAGGGGTTGTAAACACAGATACCTCTAAGAAACCAAAGTCTACAAAGAAGATAGAAAGAAGACTAGACAAATCAGAAGACCGGCATCAGAAAATCTCACAAAGAGCCTAATGATGCGCCCAGCTAATACAAAACCCTATATCCTCAGTTCCTACCATGATGAAACCCTACCAGCTTTCAATCAAAGTGATATAGTCATTCCAATACACAAGTGAAACAGTTTGAAGAGACAAAGTAATAGAATCAGACTGAGATATGATACAGACGTTGGAGTAATCTCACAGAAAATCTGTTATAAAGTTAAGGACTCTTGGAGATAGGGTGAAGACATGAAAGAATAGACAAGTAATACTGTTGTGTGATATCATCAATACTAAAGAAATGAATTCCAGCTTCTTTTCCTGAGACCCAATTCCTACAGTCTCATCCCTATCTCTGTAGCAGGAAACATGCTGTGGACTCCCTTTCCTATCTGACCCCATTCCCAAGAGATCACAAAGATTTTCTCCCCAACCTTTTTTTTTCCCTATCTCATCCCATTATTCCAGCTTTCAACACTAGCATATATTCATTAGGAACACACTGGCTAAGCAGAACACGGAAACAGGTAAGCTAACTGAATACTACACCCTCCTCCCCTCCAAATATAGTTCTCAGTCTTATCCCCTGTGCTGTGAAAGAATACTAGATGCAGCCTCCTCCTCCACACCCACGATCTTCCCCTCCTGACTTCAATGCTAACCCACTCACCCTAACCCCTATCCCACAACTCATTTCCTGTGGATCCCACAGATCTTCCCCTCCTGACTTCAATGCTAACCCACTCACCCTAACCCCTATCCCACAACTCATTTCCTGTGGATCCCACAGTCCATCTCCTCCTAACCCACTGACTTGGTCACTTTATCTCAGCCCCCAACTCGAGTTGGTACCTCATGCTAATCTACAGACCATGTCTGACAGAAAAATGGGTACATGAATGGCAGACTTCCTTGTCTCTCTCTGTTAGCCAAGATTCAAACCTCTAGTCTCATATCGAGTACTGCAACATTATACCAGCTACAACCTTCCTTCCCCCTTTGCCCACATCTCCTGTGGATACCACAGTCCATTTCCTCCTAACCTTCCCACCTGAATCAGCTACTTTATGCCACCTCCCAGCCCAAGCAGGCATCCTCTGATAATGCCAGGATCACCTCTCCCAGGGCAACCAATAGGATTAAGGCAGAGTCATACCTTCCCTACTGCTCTTGAGAACTAACCCCCAGGTTAGTCTGGAGCTGTGTAATAGAAAATCTGCTGCAATCTGCCATTCCTCTTTAACCCTATTCCCCAACAGATCACAAAGGTCTTCTCTTCCAACTTTCATTCCCTCAACTCATCCCAGTATCCGAGGCTTCAATATCAGACATTCCCTGTGAACATTCTATCTGAGCAGGCCAGTAAAACAGGCACACACAAGTATTACACTCTCCAAAAATCAAAAAAAGGAAACCAAATAACAAGAAACCGAGGAACAAAACACACACCCAACAAAGACAAATCCAGAACCAGAACCTAGACTTACAATTATCCCAAATCCAGATTACTGGACACCAGTGTGAAAACAAAATCAGGGCAATATGTCACCACTAGAGTCCAGCTATGTTCTGAACCACAGTAGGTTCTGAATATTTCAACATAGTCAAAGTATAAGAAAAATACCTTGAAACCAGATATATGAAGATTATAAAGTTCCTTAAAGAAAAAATGAATAAAACTGTTTTTAAAAAGTTAAGAAAACATAAACAATTGAAATAAATAGTTCAAGACCTCAAAATGGAAATAGGAGCAAAAACAGAAAACACAAACTGGGGGATAATGGGGGAGGTCCTTCTGTGTATATGTTTGCCTTATTGGTTGTTGAATAAAGCACTGTTGGCCAATAGGGGAGCATGATAGGCAGGACTAGGAGTTGAGGAGAATTCTGGGAAATGTAGTAAAAAGAAGTCTTGTGACCCAGGCAGGAAGTGACATAGTAGGCAGACTCAGAATATCAGCAGGAATAAGCTGGAAATAGCGCCCCTTCCTCTTCTCCCTCCTCTCTTCTCTAGGAGCTGCCATGTGAGCCCGACAAGAGAGGACACATGCCACCAGCATCCTCCATCAGATAAGTCTTTATAAAATATGTGGATTAATAATTATGGTTGATACTAAAGACAGAGATAGCAGATAAGAAATCCTAGTGATTGGTCAGCAGCATTTGTACCTAATATTAAATCTGTCTGTGTTACTTGGGACTTTAATGTGATGGCAGGCAGAAAGACTTATCATTACTGGGGAAATTATGGAAATCAAAAATTTAGGAATTCAAACAGGAACCACAGAGGCAAGCTTCACCAATAGAATAGAAGAGATAAAAGAGAGAATCTCGGGTATTGAAGGTATTATCAAAGAAATGTATTCACCAGTCAAAATGTTAAATCTAAATAAATTAATGACACAAAATATCTAGGAAATATAGGGCACTATGAAAATACCAAACCTAAGAGTAATAGGAATAGAGGAAGGAAAACAGTCAAACTCGAAGAAAGGCCCAGAAAATGCTTTCAATGAAATTGTAGAAGAAAATTTTCCTAACAAAAAGAAGGAGATGCCTGTGAAGCTTGAACTATCAGAGGGTCCCCTGGCAGTAGGACAATGTTACAAACCTGGTACATGAGCTAGCTTATTGGAGCCTATATGGTGGGATGCCATACTGAGACTTAATGCATGGGAGAGTAGCCTGGCCCTGCCCCAACCTATTATGTCAGACTATGTTGACTTATCACAGAAGCCCTTACCTATGAGGAGGGGAAGACTGGGGGTGGGCTACAGGGGAGGTGATGGGGGGGACTGGAGGAGGTGAGGAGGGTAGGAGGAGGGGTAGGAGGGAGAATTGTGTTTGGAATATAAAATGTAATCAAAAAATAAAGAAGGGGGGAAAGGCAGGACAAGAATACAGAACAACTTACAGATTGAAACAGAAAAAGAAGCCCCCTCTCACCTGAAAATCAAAACATTAAACACAGAGACCAATGAAAAATATTGAAAGCTACAAGAGAAAATGACCAAATAATATAAAAAGGACAACCTATTAGAATTACACCTGACTTCTCAGTGAAGACTCTAAAAGACAGAAGGGCAAGGACAGACATGCTATAGACTATGGGGAACAACATGCCAGCCTAAACTATTATACTCAGTAAAGTGTTAAGTCACAATAGATGGGGAAAATAAGATATTCCAGGATAAAGCCATATTTAGACAATATAAATCTACAAATCCATCCCTACAGAACATACTAGAAGGAAACTCCAAGCAAAGGATGTTAACTATACCATAAAAACACAGGAAATAAATAATCTAACGCCAGGAAAATCAAAAGAATGAAAACATACACATACACACCACCACCACCACCACAACAACAAAACAACAGGAATCAACAATCATTGGTCATTGGTATTTTCCAATACCAATGGTCCCAATTTCCCAATAAAAATGAAGATTGACAGAATGGATATAAAATAATGATCATTCCTTCTGATGCATCTAAGAAACACACCTCAACATGAAGGATAGACATTAACTTAGGGTAAAGTTTTAGAAAAAATAATCCAAACAAATGGACCTAAGAAACAAGAGGGTGTAAGCATTTTAATATACAACAATATATTATGAATTTCAAACCAAAACTAATCAGAAGACATAGGGAAAAACACTAAGTACCCATTAAAGGAAAAATCCACCAAGATGACATTTAAATTATTAACATTTGTATCCCTCAAATATAATGGCATGCAACTTAGTGAAAGAAACATTACTACAGTTTCACTCACATATTGACCTTCATAAAATTAAAGTGGGAGACTTAAAACTGGTACTCTCTCAATGAATAGATCATCCAGACAAAAACTAAACAGAGAAATACTGGAACAACAGACACTCAGATACTTACAGAACATTTCACTCAAACACAAAAGAATATACATTCTTTTTTTGTACCTCCTATGCTCAGACACAAAGTAACTCTCAACAGATACATGAAAATTGAAATATTTTCCTGCATTGTACTAAACCATCACAGATTAAAGATAAATATCATCAACAACAGAAAGCTTATAAACTCATGGAAACTGAAAAACTCTACTGAATGAAAACTGGGTCAAGACAGAAATAAAGAAAATGAAAATGTTCTATAATTAAACAAAAATGAATACACATCACACCCAAACTTAGGGGACACAATGCAAGTGGTTTTATGAGGAAAGTTCATAGCAATAAGTATCTATATAATATAATTGGAGATATTTCATACTAGCAAATTAACAGGGCATGTGAAAGCTCTGAAACAAGTAGTCACATCCAAGAGGGGTATATGGGAAGAAATAATGAAAGTGAGTGCTGAAATCAATGAAATAGATACAAAGGGAACAATACAAAGAATCAGTGAAACATCTCTTGGGATGAGCTAGAAACCTAGTGCAATGGAATCTCCCAGGACTCTATGAGGGTAACCCTAGCTATAACTCCTAGCAATAAAAGATACAGAGCCTGAACTAGCCATCTCGTATAACCAGGCAAGACTTCCAGTGGAGGAATTGGGACCCCAACCTAATCACATAACTTTTGACCTACAATTTTCCCTTCCTACAAGTTATGCTGGGATAGAGGTGGAGCAGAAATAATTGGAGTGGCCAACAAATGATAGATCCAGCTTGAGATCCATACCATGATAGGGAACCCACCACTGGCACTGCTTGGAGGGTCAAGACCCAAAAGCTAGACAGCAAAGAGAGATAGGATAAAACCAAAGATGACTGGCAAAAAAGAAATAGAAAAGAAAAAAAGAAATGATTCTTAATGATATTTGCTATGGGCATAGATCATTGCCTAGCCCAATTGTCTTCAGAGAAGCTTCACCCAGAAACAGATGCAGAGATCCACAGACAAACATTAGGTGGATACTGGAGAATCCTGTGGAAGAGGGGGAAGAAGGATTATGGAAGACTGAAGGAACAAGGATACCACAAGGAAATCCTATGGTCTTATAAGGACTCACAGAGACTTAATGTCCAGTCATGGTGCTTCCATGTAGATGTGTAGCTTGGTTTTCTTGTGGGACTCCTAAAAGTTGGCAGGGTCTGTCTCTGATTCTCTTACCTGGTTTGGGGATCCTTTTCTCCTACTGGGTTGCCTTGTTGAGCCTTACTATGAGAGAAGTTACCTCGGTTTACTAAATTCTGATTAGCCATGGATGGCTGATATACATGGGAGGCCTACCCTTTTGCTGAAAAGAAAGGAGGAGGAGTGTACGTTGGGAGTAAGAATGGAGGTTGGGGGAAAGAACTTGGGGGACAGCGGCAGAGGGAGGGAAAACTGTGATTGGGCTGGAAAAAATTAATTTAAAATAAATTTTAAAAAATTAAAAAAAAATTAGTATCCTTAGTCATCAGGGAAATAAAAATCAAAACCACATTGAGATTCCATCTTATACCTGCCAGCATGGCTAAGATCAAACATACAAGTGACAGTCCATGCTGGTGAAGATGTAGAGTAAGGGAAACACTCCTCCATTGTTGTTGGTGGGAGTGTAACCTTGTACAGGCACTATGGAAATCAATATGGCAGTTCCCCTGATAGTTTGGAATAGATTTATCTACCTCAAAATCCAGCTATACACTCTTGGACAAATATCCAAAGTACACTCCATCCTACTGTAATACCACTTATTCATCTATATTCATTGCTGCTTTATTGATAATAGTCAGAAACCAGAAGCAACCTGGATGCCCCTCAACAGAAGAATAAAGAAAAAAAATGATACATTCAAAAAATAGAGTTTTGCTTATCCTTTAAAAAATGACCTCATGAAATTTGCAGAGTTAGAAGATCATCCCATGTGCAGTATCGCAGACTCTGTAAAATAAATATAAGTGGATATTACCTCTTAATTAAATGATAATCAACCTAGAGTCCATGGGCTTAAAAGGGTTAGGTATAGAAGAGGGTCTGGGTGGGACACACAATTTCCCTTAGAGGGGCAAATAGAAGAGATTCTCTATGGTTGAAGTGGGGAGTGTAGGAATAATAGGAAGATCAGGTGGGGAGGGAGAGGGGAGACAGGGATTAGTATTATCTAGGGATAAAGCAAGATTTTAGTTTAGCCTATTCCATTCACCCTAATTCCTTCCATACTAGCCAATCCCAAGCTCTGTACCTTTTTTTTCTTTTTCCTTTTCCTTTTCTTTTCTTTTCTTTTCCTTTCCTTTCCTTTCTTTCTTTCTTTCTTTCTTTCTTTCTTTCTTTCTTTCTTTTTGGTTTTTTGGTTTTTCCAGACAGGGTTTCTCTGTGTAGCTTTGGAGCCTATCCTGGCACTTGCTCTGGAGACCAGGCTGGCCTTGAACTCACACAGATCCACCTGCCTCTGCCTCCCGAGTGCTGGGATTAAAGGTGTGTGCCACCAATGCCTGGCTTCTGTACCTGTTTTAATACAGCAAGTTGTGGAGATTTTATGCCTCTCCATTCAAGGGTGTTAACCTGCTTCATTTACTTACATTTTCTTTGATTGCTGCATCTGGTGACTTCACTGAATCCAAGCACAAAGAGCTCATTTTGCTTTTTCTAAGAATAAGACCAGTGCCAAACTCATCCACAGGGTGTTTGTACACAGGAAAATATCTTCTTCCACACAAAGAAATGGGTAATAGTGTCATGGAGAGAGATCTGTAGACAATCAACTGTTTAGGTAGCAGAGACAGAAAATCTTAAAAATAAGGAGCTTTGGAAAATAAGGTCTGGACATACAACTCAGTGACAGAGTTATTGGCTAGCATGTCTAATACCCTAAGTTCAAGTCCCATCACTGAAAGAAAATAAGAAATATAAGAAAAATGGAAAGAAAAGAAAAAGAGGTTTTTGAACCATGTTTATCATCACCCATCCAGTGATGAGCAGATTGATAAATGACTTATTTCTGGAATGGAATAAGAAATGGATTTGTAGGTGGAAGTTTCCTGTCTTGGAGTTGCTTTGTCCCAAATACCAGGCAGTTGCTTGCCAAATTACTACAAAGAGGATTATATTAATTATAAATGCTCAGCTGGTAGCTCAGGCTTATTACCAACTAGTTCTTATACTTAAATTAGCCCATTACTCTTATCTGTATTTAATCATGTGGCTTGGTACCTTTTCTCAGTATGGCATTCTAATCTTGCTTCCTCTGCATCTGGCTGATGACTCCTGATTCCACCCTTTGTCCTTTCAGCATTCCCAGTTTGGTCTCCCTTCCTACACTTCTGGACTAGCTGTTAACCAATAAGAGGTTTTATTAAACCAAACTTTACAGTGTATAGAAGATAATTCTACACATGGCTAAATTGATTTGTTGGGGGTGGACTGACTCTGTAGGGGCACATAATTGTAGTAAAATCACATCATGGTAACAGGCCAAGAACTAACCACCCATCTCAGACCTAGAAAAGGATATAAGTCCTTCATCTGGACTCCATAATCCAGAAGGGATGGATATCTAAAACTAAGATGGCATGACCTCACACCAATCTGTTATGATGCACCTACTTAGCTCTGGCCCCCTTCACCTGTTCTCTGATCTTAACAACGATCTGAACCACTGTTTCCTGCACTCAGAGTTTGACATTTCCTCTTACAAAAGAGCTCTGTAGATCTGCTCTCTCACACCAACTCCAGAAGCATCTGAAACTTCTCTGATTCATACACACACACACACACACACACACACACACACACACACACACACACATTTATCTATATAGTATTCTCACAATGTCAATCTTACAGAAATTTAAAAAAACTCCTACCTAGTACTTAACTGACTGATAGGAGACTTTGGTCACAAACATCCAAAAATATAGATTATAAAAATTAATTTTAAAAATCACTAAGCAATAATTTGCAGCAAACTGCAACATAAAACCAAAATACAGGAAGACAAAATAATGTAATTGCCAATGTTTCTTTAAAGTAGCATTTAAAATCTCCTGTTTTCCAAGAAAATAAATGAGGCTTACAAAGAACCACGAACTGGTGGCTTATACACATAGATATAAAGCAAAAGAAGCAGTCAGCGAAAGGAACTACTGGGAAAACAGACATTGTTTTCTTAACACAAAGAACTCAAGGCAAGCAGTTTTAACAAGCTCAGAGCTAAAGAAACTTCATCGAAATACTGAAAGAAGGCATGGTAATTTTAGCATAACAGATAGGCTATATTATATAAGAAAGGGGAAGCATTTATGAAAAGAGAATACAGTAAAATTCTAGAGATTAAAACTACAGTAAACTCAAGTCAATACTTCACCAGAAATGCCCAACAGCAGATGTGAACAGAAAATTCAGAGAAGACAGATTAGTTAAAACTATGCAGTTGGAGGTGCAAAAGAGAAAAGGTTTGAAGATAATAAACAAAGCCCCAAAGACTTGTAAACACTGTCCATAAACCCCCATCAAAATACAGTATTAAAGACGGCAAAGAGAGGAAGTGGAGCCAGAAAATATATTTGAAGAAACAAGGTCACAGGCTGCCACCAGGTTTGATGGAACGGGTGATATTTCAAAATACTTCAATCTAAATTAACTAAGTAGCTCAGAAAGCTCCATGTGGGGGCTTGTTATAATTGGTTATTAAAAAATCAATTTGATTATTTCCTGGCATCTAATCCTCCAGGGTGAGTTTGCTTCTTTATGTTCTAGAGCTTTCAGTTGTGCTGTTAATTCTCTAGTGTGACGATTCTCCAGTTTCTTCATGTGGGCACTTAGTGCTATGAACTTTCCTCTTAGCCCTTCTTTCAAAGTGTCCCATATGCTTGGGTATGTTGTGTCTTCATTTTCATTGAATTCTAAGAAGTCTTAATTTCTTTATTACTTCCTTGACCCAGGAATTGTGCAATTTGTGCACTGTTCAATTTCCACGAGTTTGTTGGTTTTCTGCAAGTGTTGTTGTTGTTGCACTCTATCTTTAAAGCATGGTGGTCTGAGAAGATACAGAGGGCTATTCCACTGGTTTTTTTTTTTTTTTGTTGTTGTTGTTCGTTTGTTTGTATCTGTTGAGGTTTGCTATGTTGCCAGGTATGTAGTTGATTTTAGAGAAGGTTCCCTGTGGTGCTGAGAAGAAGGTGTATTCTTTTGTGTTTGGATGGCATGTTCTACAGATGTCTGTTAAACACAATTGGGCCATAACTTTTATTAGTTCTTTTGTTTCTTTGTTAAGTTTCTGTCTGATGGTCCTGTCTAGTGGTGAGAGTGGGATGTTGAAGTCTCCCACTATAACTGTGTGATTTTATGTGAGATTTGAGTTTTTATGTTTCTTTTATGAACATGGGTGCCAGAACCTGGAAGCAACCTAGATGCCCCTCAACTGAAGAATGGACAAAGAAAATGTGGTACATTTACACAAAGGATTACTACTCAGTAGAAAACAAACAAACAAACAAACAAAAAACAATGGAATCTTGAAATTCCAAGGCAAATGGATGGAACTAGAAGAAACCATCCTGAATGACGTAACCCAGTCACAAAAAGACAAACGCGGAATGTACTTACTCATATATGGATTTTAGACATAGAGCAAAGGATTACCAGCCCACAATCCACACTGCCAGAGAAACTAGGACCCTGAGAGAAATATACATGGTCCCCCAGAGAAGGGAAAGGGAAAAGATATCCTGAAATAATTGGGAGCTTGGGGGGAGGATATAGGGTGTTAGGAGAAAGAGAAGGAGAGAAGAGGAGGGGATAGAAGGACATGAGTGAGTAAGAAGACGGAGTCAGGGGAAGAATAGAGGAAAGCAAGAAAAGAGGGAGCCATTATAGGTTTAATGAGAAATCTGGCACCAGGGAAAAGTCTAGAAATTACAAGGTTGGCCACAACTAAGAATCTAAGCAATAGTCAAGAGTCTACCTTAAATGCCATTCTCTGATAATGAGATTGATGACTACCTTATATGCCATCCTAAAGCCTTCATCAAGTAGCTGATGGAAGCAGATGCAGACACCCACAGCTAAACACCAAGGTAAACTCCTGGAATCTAATCTCAGAGAGGGAGGAGTGATGAGCAAAGGGGTCAAGACCAGGCTGGAGAAATCCACAGATGCAGCTGAGTTGAACAAAGGGTTGCTCATGGACCCCAGACTGACAGCTGGGAAACCAGCATAGGACTTGTCCAGACCACCTGAATGAGGTTGTCAGTTTGGAGGTCTGCTTAATCTATGGGGCCTCTGGTAGTGGATCAGCATGTATTCCTAGTACATGAATGGACTTTGGGAACCCCACTACACATGGAGGAATACTCTCAGCCTAGACACGTGGGGGAGGGTCTAGGCCCTCCTCAAAATGATATGACAGATTTTGAAGATCCCCATGGAATGTCTCATCCTCCCGGGAGGAGCTGAAGGGGATGGGATAGGGTGTTAGTGGGGGGCATGGGATGAGGGGAGTGTGAGGGAACTGATATTTACATGTAAAACAAGCTTGCTTCTGATTTAAATTAAAAAAAGAAAAAATAAAAGGACAAAACACATAAAAAAGCTGAAGTATATTGCAACTTCTCTTGCAATATACATTTCCTCTCAGATCAGCAACTGACAGTCCATGGAGAAAAAAAGAGTTAGTCATGATACAGTGCATCAAAAGGATTGTGTCAATGTATATCGGTCTATAACCTGTATGTTTCCTCTCTTACTTTGAAAACAATTACATAACATCTGATTATAAGTCTATATTGACAATGCTAAGTGATAATGACAAAATGAGAGTAATGTTATAAGTAAGCTAGGCCTTATATATATGATATTGTTTGTTCTCAAAATCAAATTGTTATTAATCCAAACTTGATCTTTATAGACTAAGATGTTAAGTTACTAACCTGGGAAGACAATTTATGCATGAAGTAAAACCGAAAGAGACAACAGAGTTTGGTAGTCTCCAGTCCATGTAATTTTGATAAGAAGAATCTTTGAAAAATGAAACCTTAGTTACAGAATTTAAATTCCAGGTATAAGCCCATGGTTTAAGACAAGAGAGTCTAGTTTAAATGACAAGGTCTTTAGTCATTAGCTTGTTTACTTCTTACTCTATTCCAAATATAATCCTGTTATGTCATTATCAACTATCGCTGGATTTTAAGGTTTCAAATCTTTTGTTGTAATAATGAATTTTTCTTTCCAACACAATTTTAAAATCAATAATGATGATTTAAAAAATAAACAAATCAAGAAGTTATAGATAACACATAGAGTGATGATTAAAGCATAATCAAAATGTAAACTGAAGAACTGCAAGTGAATTAAATTAGTGTGCTACAAATAGTGAACAAAAAAAGCAGTAGATAAAGGTATTTTCTGTGCACACAACTTCACCACAATAGAATCTACCCTCACATGTATCAATATTAAATTAAAGTAATGAAGTTACTGGTAAGAAGTATAGATTAAAATCCTAATTATAAAGTCACAATTGCAGAGTAGGCAGCCAGCAAGAGTATCACTTTAAATTCAAAACACAATATGTTAAAATTGAAAGAAGAGGAAAAAAATGTTCCATGCAAAAGCAGTCCAAGAAACATGAGTATTCAATTTTAACATTCATTCAAATGTTCAAGAAATAGAGATTGACACAGTATAGTTTTAGATTTCCTAACTCAAGTAAATACATCTATGGAAACATGAACACCTACAGAGTTCCAAAACAAAGGAAGCAGCAACAATAATAATACTAAAAAAAGAACTAAAACAAAGAAATAGATAATAGAAATGTCAATAAAAAATGGGATTTTCAAATCCCCCTCAGTTGGTCACAAATCTAGATGAATACAAATTAGAAGAATCTGATGCATTGATGCTTTGAACAATGGAATAAGCAAATCAGAATAAGTGACTATCATATTGCACATTCTTCTCTCATGGACTTGGGAATTCTCTATAATATACTATATGTTAGGTCACAAGAGTAACATTGATAAAGTTACACAAACTATATTGAGCAAAGAAAATTAACAATCATTAACACTAAAAATGGGGAGAACTCACACATGCACATACATACATACATACATACATACATACATACATACATAATACATACATAGGCATTTCTAAATAAATAATGAGTGACAAGACAAAAATGAAAACACTATTGTCTCAGTTGGGTTTCTATTGCTAGGATAACACACCATGGCCAAAAGCCTCTTGAGGGAAGAATGAGTTTATTTCAGTTTATACTTCCAGGAAAGTCAGTACCATAAATTGGTGCAGAGGTGATGAAGAAGGGCTGTTTTCAGGCTTGCTTATGCTGGCCTACTCATTTTTCTCTTTTATAGCACCTAGTACCACCATCCTGGGCTGGCACTGCTCCATGTGTGGAGGCAGGGGGCAGGGTGGGGTCGTCACACATCAATCATCAATCAAGAAAATGCCTCACAGGCTTGTTCATAGGCTAATTTGTAGTGAGCTTTCCTCTTCCAAAATGACTTGAGTTTGGGTCAAGTTCTCATAAATCTAGCCAGAAAAAAAAAAAAAAACTCTCAACTTACTTGAATTGTATGCAATAAAACTGAGAACACCATAACAGTAAAAACTATATCATTAAATGAAGAAGGCCCAGTGAGTTGGTTAAGCAAGTAAAAGAGCTTGCAGCCAAGCCAGGGGATCTGAATTTGATCCCTAGACCCTACATAGTGGGAGGAGAGAACCAGTTCTTATAGACTACCCTCTGACCTCCATAGGCACACAGGGGAATATGGGAACATACAAATATAGACATATTAATATAAATTAATATTTATATTATATGTATATAATTATATTATATACATATAATATAAAAATAAAAGCAAGGAATGAAAGTAAATTCTCACATAAATGATCATGTATCCTTTGTGGTTTCAATCTGTCATAAAACTTAAGACATCACATCTCACTAAACCAATGCAAGGTTTCCATGGAATAATAACCATAATTCTCCCAAATGTTAGTAGAAATTGATAACATTATGTTAAAAATGTATGGAAAACCAAAGCCCTAAAATAGACAAAGAAGTTCAACAAAATAAAATTAAATTTAACATGACACAATAACCCTAAGAGCCTAAGGTTGTGGTAGTGGCACACTTAAACATATACCTATCTGATTGGCCTTAAGAACCAGTCAACAAGAGGGATGCTATGACTGGTACTGGCAACCTAGTCAACTACAAATGGATAAGATAGGAAAATCATAGATCTTGATGTAGAACCCACAATTGTTAATCTATTTAACAAGCATATTCGATAATGACATTCTACATATTTGTTCTTAGGCCCACAGATAAGCGTATTCCTCACCCTTCAACAAAGAAACTTATCTTTGCAACAGATGGCAACCATAACCAAAAAACAAACAAACAAACAAACAAAAAACCCACAAGCAATCAAAATGCAGGGTTGTGAAGATCAGTCCCAGTGGATAAAGCTATAACCTCTCCCCCATAACTCTCAGGGAAGATTATGAAAGAGGGAGTTGGAAGATTCTAAGAACCAAAAGGATCCAGTAGTTTGCTGTGAGTCTGTGTCTCCTAGAAATTTCTGTAGCTACACATATAAAGTCTCACCAAAATGACTGCCCAAATATTGGATGAACAAGGACAACAAAACAGACATGCCAAAGTGAAGTGAGGAAAAGCCCAGGATGCCTCAATGATTCACAAACTACAGACCACCCAGGAGAAACATTTTTCCCTGGGAGGAGCACACCAATTTGTTAGACAGTACAAATGGTCAAGTGTGGAAACATACATACAAGTAACATTCTACAGACTTAAAGAGTTTGCATTTGCCAGGCAGTGGTGGCACACACCTTTAATCCCAGCACTAGGGAGGCAGTGACAGGTGAATCTCTGTGAGTTTGAGGCCAGCCTGGTCTACTGAGCAAGTTCCAGTACATGATTCAAAACTACAGAGAAACCCTGTCTCAAAAACAACAACAAAAAGAGAATTTGCATTTAGAAATATGTTTGTATATGCAGACATATGTGGCAACAGTCAAAGAAAAAAAAAGGGACAGAAATTTGCAAAAGAGCAAGGGGAGGTATGTGGGAAAGCTTAGAGTCAGGAAAGGAAAGGAGAAATAATATAATTAGAGGATAATCTCAAAAAAAAAAAAAAACGAAAGAAGTAAAAAAGCCAAAATATCCATCTCCAAAGTTCATACCTAATCTCAAAATTGCATAAAGCTATTCTAAGCTGGATGGGATTGTTTCCATATGTGGGTAGAAAAATAGATCACAGAACTATTTAGACAAGTCCATATGTTGACAAAGTTGCCAGGTCAGTTTAGTGCCTAAAGGAAGCAACCTCTTTAACAAATGGTGCTAAAATAGCCATATACCCACAAGGGCAGAGAACATTAACTGGTCTTTTAAGTTCTTGATGCCTTCAAGTAACTTAGGCATCCTCTGGGGGAAAAATGTAATTGGGTGAATCTCAAAGACATGGGCATCTCAATAAGACTTGTACAAAAGAGTAGATATTGTTTGATTTCACTCATGTGAAGTTGTCAAAGAGGCAATATTGATCTATAGCATCAAAAGAAAAAAACTATGGTTGCCTTGAGGTAAAAAAATCTGGAGGAAATGGCCAGAGAGCGAAATCAAAGAATATCTTCAGGTAGTGAAAGTGCTTTGTGTCTTGATTGATGATGTTGCATTTGTCAAAACCTATTACACTATCCACAGAAGTGGGCTTACTTTGCTGTATTACCAAGTTAAAAAAATGATTAAAAATAGCATTCAGTGTCAAAAGTTACAACATAACTAATAAACCATGCTTCAATCACAAGTTCTTTTATAGACAACACATCTTTTGATGAAATCAGAGAGAGTTTCAAGGGCACAGAGAAAGCTTCATTTTGTTCTGGGTTTTGCTTTTGTGATAGAAGTTTATCTCTTCAGTGCCAGAAAAAAAATAGCTTTGTTTTCTCAGATGAACTACTACAAGAGTTCAATGCCAGAGACAGGTGCACTTTGTAGTAGATGATAGACATGCTGGATGTTACACTGCAGATAAGCATTTAAAGAGCTCTTACTCCGTTTCAGTCATTCACCCCATCATAATCCAGTTTCTGAGTATTTACACTGAATTGCATGTAGAGACTCAGGGCAAATGAGGGAGTGAGAGAGGCCCCACAAAAGGGTAGAAATCAGATGCTAACAGAGTGTCTGGTATTTATACGATGCCAGGTTAATCACCTGATGTTTTCATACAATAACCATTCTCAATAACAGGCTTCTAGAAATGCTTAAACTTGGACTGGCAAGATGGCTCAGAGAGAAAAGTGTTTGCCTCCAGGCCTTCACAACCTTAGTTCAATTCCCTCAACCCACATGATAGAGGGAGAGAACTGATTCCTTCATGTTTTCCTCTGACCTCTTTGACATACATGTGCCCACATACATACATCTGCACATGCATGCATGTGAACATACACACAAATGCACAAATAATAGCGTGTATAAAAAGAAATCAGTTTACTATATTCCCAGGAATAGTTGGAGATAGGTGGTAACATGAGTGAGATTATTTTTAAATGTGTATCTGATTTAGTCAAATCATAGGCAGTTTCCCAGGGCCCATTTATTTTTGTAATGTGTATCTGATTTCGCCAAATCATAGGCAGTTTCCCAGGGCTTGTTATGGTTGAGAGACAATGAGTATTAGGCATGGAGTGCAAATACTAAAAGTGAATTATTTGCTATATTTTGGTTTCCTTGGGAGATTAGTGATTAGGATTATACAGCAAACTGCACATAAGCTATTGGTTAGGAGCCTGGCACATGGAAGAGCATCATAGAATTAGCTGTTAGGCTGGTAGTAAGGAAAACAGTAGGGACAGGGTGGTGATCTTTCCAGCTCTCCCCAAAAAAGACACATGAGCAAGCACTCCAATCTTTATTTCCAAATAATGTCGAATCTGCTTGTGGTATGAAACAAAAACAACAAGAAATAGTTTTAAAGGATCACTAGATGAGACAGGAAATTTTATCTATTTATTACTTTGATAGGGAGAAAGATTGGAGATACCAGAAAAGATGAATGTCATAGCATCAGTCAAGCAGGTCTATGAGGATTCATATTCCTAACATGAAAGGGCAGAGAGGCCCACAAACATGAGTCATAAAGATGCAACAGAGAAAGAGAGCAGCAAGCATTTGGAAAACATGTAGAACTATTATTTTTCCATGGTGTGGAGTTCAGGAACAAGGGTTCTGATACTGTAATAGATGATAGCTGCAAGTTCCTAGCCTCACTATTAAAATACTGGGTGCTTTCTTTGTTTCCATGGAGTATTTATAGACCCATTTCTTACTCCCTTCTAGTAAATAATTTGCCCAAGTTCTAAAGGCTAGCAAGAGACAAAACTATAATTTGAGCTCTGTCTGACCCTAAATCCTCCTTAGGGAGATGTGAGAAACTACAGAAATGTCAGCACTGGCAGAACACTAAAGATTTGGGACAAAATTGAGAGCAGGCATTTATTTCTGGCCACACAATGTTCGTCAGCATTAAGTGGGTGAGGAATGAGGGCTGACGCAGGCTTGGGAGATGAAATGCACAGTGAGTTTAGTACTTCTGTTTAAACCAATTCAATGCTGATATACTTGAAAATAAATCTGATACTGAAGTGTGTGTGGCAGTTGTAAAATCGGCCAAGGGCAGCTCTCTAGCCACGTGCTTCTGTGTCTGCCTCACAATTAGCAGGAGCTCAGATTTGACTTTGCTGTTTGACATTTTATTCTTGCTCTACAGAATGACCCCATTGCAGCTAAAAGTAGCACGTTCTTATTTTAATTTTTACAGCCCATCAAACCATGATGACAGTGACCAAATGGTTTCTTTACACCCATGGTTCTTATTCGATGGTGAAACAAAGTCCTTTTTTAGTTAACAGTTTTAAAATAGTTGCCTCTACCAGAGCTCTAGTGAATTACTGGTAAAAGTAAAATGTAAACTCTCCTTAGACTAAGTAGGATTAGCTGATTAACAAAAAAAGTTAGCCATACTCTATGTCCCAGGAAAACCATTTCTAAACATTCTCCCCCCAAGGAAACAAAATATAGAGGCACAAAAATGAAATAGATATTTATTTAGAGTAGCCTCAAGTTGGAAGCAATACATACAATAATGACTAGGACAATGGATAAGCAAATGTAGTGTAGTTCTACTCTGATAAGGATGTATCATTATAAAGGGGCAGATCACTCATGTGCATGTAGCTGAAAAATGTGCTGGTAAGTCAATGAGGCCAGACATGCAGATTGTATTTATATAACGTCCTATAGGAAAAACTCATCAGTGATGGAATAAATAAGAATGTGGCTACATCTGTGAAGTGGGAAGAAGTATACTGACCAAAGAAGTTATAGGAAGAATTTTTAGGAAGATGGAATATTTTAAGTTAGAGAATTTTAAATACATGTTTCTGTACTTGTTAAGTCTCACCCAACTTATAATATGTGCTTTGTGATGTGAGTATAGTATAAAAGTTTTAAATGCTAGGTATAAAATCCCTGTGAATTATAAGCTTTAAAATAGTGATGCCCAAGTTATCTTTGTAATAAACTCTGAACACAAGTGATTTCTTTTATTGTTAATGGTTTTTTTAGTTAATTTTGTTTTCTGACAATTTCCTACAGACACATACAATATATTCTAATAACACTTTCCCATACTGTCTCTTCTATCGCTTCATATATGCCAACTCCAGGCCCCCTCATTGCCACCACTGTCTTACCCAGATTCACGACTTTCATTTTTATTTTGGGATACATCTGTGTAAGAATTGGATTGAAACTCTTTGTAAGAACAGCACAACAGAATGCAATGCCTCTCCCCTTCCTAAAGCAGTGTTTTCTAGGCACCTATGAACCCTTCCTCAATCTGTGCCTGAATGTAGATAGGCTGGTTCTTATGAAGACTCACCCCAGGACCCCTAGCTTTGGTAGGTTCATGATTGCAATAGCCCTGCTTTAGCCAGAAGATAGCATTTCATAGCCTTCCTCCTATTGCCTTTCCACAACATTCCCTGAGCCTTAGATGGAACAGTACAATTGTCTTATTTTGGGATGAACACTTATCTGAAATGTGGCAAAAGTTTAAGCCAATCAAATGAATCTGGATCTGAACATAGTCACGTTTAGTAATGTTTGGAGTGCTTTAAATTGCACTCAGATCAAAATGTATATACATGTATCATGAAAATATATTAAATCATACAAAAATATGTATTGCAGAATGTTTGAGCTTACTATATAATTTTATACATTCATGCCAAAAATCTTCATTTAATGAGTGCATGGAATCTTTAGTAATGCAAAGTAAGGTACAAATGTAAGCTTCCAGCGGAGAGGTGGGATTAAGTGGCAAGAGTAACAGGAAGTAGTTCACATAACAATATTTCAAAAATAATATATGAATCTGAATCAGTATTATAGTTTTTAAGAAATTAGATTTCAGTCCTCTGGCTGGCGCCCAAGCCTCAGGTGTGTCTGGGCGCTGCTCTGCCCTCAACCTGCCTCATCAACTCCTGCTCACTTCTTCCTGAGCCCCCCCCACAAGAGTGGACCTGCTCAGACCAGAAGGCGCATGCTGAGTCCCGAAACACCTCACCCTTGTCCACCCACTGCCCTCTGCTCTGCACCTGCCAGCCGAGAGAAGGAGAGACACCATCTACACCAACTGGAAGACGGGATGGGAGGACTACAGAGTAAGAACACACTCAACAACAGAAACACCAATATGACACCACCAGAATCTAGGGACAACACACCAGCAAGATCTGAAAAGGCCAACTTAGAGAATGAAGAAGAGATGGACCTTAAAAATTATCTTATGAAGACGATAGAGACTATTAAAGAGGA
Source organism: Cricetulus griseus (assembly GCF_003668045.3). Lineage (NCBI taxonomy): Eukaryota > Metazoa > Chordata > Mammalia > Rodentia > Cricetidae > Cricetulus > Cricetulus griseus. The sequence continues at coordinate 41,359,204 of NC_048601.1, forward strand.
AACAAGAAAATCACTTAAAGAAATAGAAGAAAAATCAAACAAAAAATTACATGAAATGGAGAAAAAGACAAAACAAAAAATTCAAGAAATAAATAAATCCCTTAAATAATCTAAAGAAAACCAAGAAAAAACAACCAAACAAGTGAAGGAAACAATTCATGTTTTGAAAGCACAATTAGACACAATAAAGGAAACACAGAATGAAGGGATGTTGGGAATAGAAAAGATGGGTAAAAAATCAGGAACTAGTGATGTAAGCATAACCAATAGAATACAAGAAATGGAAGAGAGAATCTCAGGTGTTGAAGACTCACTAGAGGATATACAGTCATCAAACAAAGAAAATCTCAAGTCCAGCAAATCTCTAACACAAAATATCCAGGAAATATGGGACACCGTGAAAAGACCAAACATAGGAATAATAGGTATAGAAAAAGGCAAAGAAATTCAGCTCAAAGGTACAGAAAACTTATTCAACACAATCATCAAAGAAAATTTCCCCAGCCTAAATAATAATATGCCTATGAAAGTACAAGACGCTTACAGAACACCAAATAGATTGGACCACAAAAAGAAGTCCTCTCGCCACTTAATAATCAAAACACCAAACTTACAGAATAAAGAACAAATATTAAGAGCAGCAAAAGAAAAAGGCCAAATAACATACAAAGGCAGACCTATCAGAATTACACCTGACTTCTCAATGGAAACTTGGAAAGCTAGAAAATCCTAGATAGATGTTCTACAAACTCTAAAGGAACATTGATGACAGCCCAGACTACTGTATCCAGCAACACTTTCAATCACTATAGATGGAGAAAACAAGATATTCCATTTCAAAACTAGATTTAATCAATATGTATCCACAAATCCAGCCTTACAGAAATTAATGGAAAGAAAACTCCAATATATAATGATGATAACTATACTCAAAAAACCTTAGGCAATAGATAATCACACCTTACCAAACAACAAAAAAGTAGGGAAATCCACACAACAACAAATCCAAAAACAAATAAGAATCAACAGTCAATGGTCATTAATATCCTTCAATGTCAATGGTCTTAACTTGCCTAAAAAAAGATACAGACTAACAGAATGCATATGAAGACAGAATCCATCCTTCTGCTGCATACAAGAAACACATCTCAACTTCAAAGACAGATGGTATCTCAGAATAAAGGGTTGGGAAAAGGTTTTCCAATCAAATGGACTCAAGAAACAAGCTGGTGTAGCAATCCTAATATCTAAAAAATTAGACTTCAAACTAAAATCAATCAAAAGAGATGAAGAAGGGCATTTCATACTTATCACAGGAAAAGTTCATGAAGATGAAGTCTCATTCCTGAACATCTATGCCTCAAATACAAAGGCACCCACATTTGTAAAAGAAAAATTACTAAAGTTCAAACCACACATAAAACCTCACACACTTATAGTAGGAGACTTCAAGACCAAATAAAATTAATAAAAAAGAAATTAGATTTCAATGTTTACAGAAAAAAATCATAGCATTTTGAATAACAGCAATGAGATATTTGCTTCTTCATATAAACACCTACATTCACATAGAATCAGAACTTAGAAAAATTTTAAATATTAGCCCTTTAAAGTAAATTCTTTATTTTTCTGGCATTAATCCCTAACAATACTTTTTTAAAAAATATTCACCATGTAATACTGTACCCTCAAAACAAAAAAAATACTTACTTGCTATTGAATGTTACTTTTGGACATAGGTGGCCCCTCTTACACAATTATATTTAATAAAGAATGTTACAGTCAATAAAACATATCTACTCTGTATATGGTTAATAAGTTTGACAAGTAAATATATCTGTGTCTCTCTTATCATATTGATGAGAAAAAAGCAAACAAAAGAAAATATAAGGAGTCAGATTTAGAAGTGATGAATTGCACAAGCTTCATTGTGGAAGAGCTTCTTTGAAATGAAAGTACATTGTCTCATTATGGAGATAATAATTCCTCTCTTGCCTTTAACACATCTTCAGGAAAATCATCTTTCATATGGTAGTCTCTTGATTGATGGACCTACTTGGATTAACACTTAAAGGAAGAGACAGTAGTATGTAATTCTCTGTAGTGGATCAGAATATCTTATTCTCCCCTAAGAGCAGAGATACATTCTGATTTTTTTATCTTGACCAGGAAGAAGTAACTTTCTCCAATAATTCTCAATGAAGTCCTAGTATTTTCACACACACACACACACACACAGAGTGTATACACACACAGTGTATACACACACACAGTGTATACACGCACACGCACATGCCCACTGACATGTACATATGTGACTTTTATTTTATTTTATTTTATTTTATTTTGGTTTTTAGAGACAGGGTTTCTCTGTGTAGCTTTGGAGCCTATCCTGGCATTCACTCTGGAGACCAGGCTGGTCTCAAACTCACATAGATCCACCTGCCTCTGCCTCCCGAGTGCTGGGATTAAAGGCGTGTGCCACCAATGCCCCGCTAACTTTTATTATTTCAATAGTCCTGTTTGCATCATCAACATACATACAATCATCCAATTACTGTAAGAATCTTCACACCTGTAATTGCAAATTCTGAGCCTAGGAAATTATTCTATGGGAATATACTTTAGGTCAAGGTTGAACTGTCAGGTATGAGGATGCACCCACATTAGGCAAGTTCAACCACACAGGAGCCTTTCTGAGACCATTTTATATGGTGTTGTACATATTAAGGTGTGACTGTTATGATGTTTCCCTTTCTAATGTTAGGAGGGAAAGGAGAGGTAGGACCAATTCCATGAAGAAACTATCTATTCCAAATGGCCCTCAGGCTTACTAATCACCAAAATATTCCCATCTTGGAATTTGAAATTCTGATGTCATTTAGGATATGGTCTGAAATTTGGGGAAGAAGGGTTTAGGGTCTCCCCTTTCCTGAATTTCAATTTTTATAAGACAATGGTGAAGATCCCAGATAAATGGAGTTAATTTGCCACAAGATCATCCAAGTATACATTTACAATAAATGAGAGGAGAAATACTTAATACAGCATTTGAGTATGAAGGGTTCAAGTATTAATTGCACCACTGTGAAGATTATAGTAGACATAACAAATTTCCACCATGAAAATGCTGATCTCTCATTCCAAACCTGTTCACCAAAAGGGATTACTGTTTCCAGAATGGGTTTCAGCCATACTCTCATGTAGAGCTTCCAGGTAGCTGTGAAATGCAGACAAAATATTGAAATAGACCAGACTAGAAATCAGAGCCTCTAAAAACTACTGAAATTTCTAGGTCCCTAATAGATCCAAGGATATTTCTGACTTCTGGCCAAGGACAAGAATCTCCCAAATTCCTGTCTTAAACTGTTTGACTAGTTTTAATCTCCCATTCCCTTCAAGGGCAATTGGACCTGAGTGTAGTATTTGAGATCATCTTCTTTTTCTTTTCAAAGTTCCTTAGATCATGATATTTTGGTCAAACATACTGTAGAAAATAACACAGTTTTTATCCAGAATGAGCAAAAATAAATAAATTTCTTTGTTTCCAGTCACTTGAAATATTTTTCATTCTGTTGAGTTGACTCAGGGTGGCTGCCAGGTACCCATAAACAGGAGTTGGTTGATACTTAAGAGTCCATTTTGTGCAGAGAGAGTTCTTGCATCTCTATTGATGGCCCTTGAACAATACAAACACATGAAAACACAGGATTCTTTACAGCAACTCCATTTCAAAAGTAAGTGATTCCAAACCCAGACCCACAAAAGAAATTGAAAAGGAAGTATCATCCTAACCCTTCCAAAACAACTGTCAATATATTTTGAACCTTCAAGGTGATGCTAACAATAGATATGACAATGAAATCACCCAATGTTGTCCTGTTTTGCAACGTCTGATCATCTACTTTACAGTGAATCTGTACTTTGATTAGCAGACTCTCTGTGATAAAACGCTTGTAGAAAAAAAAGAATCATTCCCGGATTCAAATAAGCACAAGAAAGTTACTTGCAGGTCCACAGTCACATCACACAGTGATATGCAGAATATAAAAAGTAGATCATATCCCCATTAAGTCTCCTAAGCAGAATCCTGATGTCATGACTTGTGAATCAGTCTCCACCCAAGCAAGGTTGACAGCTATGAGCTGTAATGTTCATGGCATTGCACAGTTGAAGGGAAAACCCTCTGTATACTAAACCATCTTCCATTCTTTCCTACAAAGCTGAGAAGCAGTATAAAATGAACAACTTGCTTGAAATCAAACAACACTGTAGACTTATCTGTTTTGTTAGAATTAAAAACAAAACACTATCTTTAGATTTTACTTGGTAAATCGAATTTGTTTTACTTCTGGACTGGTGTGCATTATCATGGCCTTCCCATTTGGACTGCAGAGTGTTTGAAAGCACCTAATGCCTTTTCAACATTCCCCATAATATTATCAATTTCTCAGTATTTTTGAATGAGGAATTGAGGCATGGATCAAGGTACAATGTGAATATATTTCAGTATCTCATTGATGAAAAGTGTCATTTCCCTATTGTAATATATTAAGATATTGACACAAAATAAATTATGAATTGCTGCATAACTCAGACTCAGCAAATAATCCAACTCTTTTGAGAGAATAAAGATAATAGTTAAAGTCATCCAGATTAAACCAACTATATTTAAGGTTATACAGTGATTACCAATATTTCTTTGAAACAGGGATTTCTGAAAAGTAAGCCCTTTAAATTTACTATCCCAATAGTAGTGGCTCACAGCTTTTATCCCAGCACTCAAGAGGCAGAGGCAGAAGCAGGCAGATCTCTGTGAGTTCGAGGCCAGTTCAAGCAAGTGCCAGAACAGACTCCAAAGCTAACACAGAGACACCATGTCTCAAAATGCCAAGAAAATACTACAAAGTTTGCTTTTGTATATAAAAATACAAATAACTGTCTTCAATACAAGGACATAAATTCAAAACCTTGTATCCAACTGAGTCATTTGGTACATGTTATGATATTTTAAGGACCACTAACTCTGCTGAAACTAGTATTTCCCTTGAGTTGGTTACTCTAGATATTTGTCTTCCTAGAACTTGCTGCTCCTGGTAACTCAAAAATCCTTTACCTTCTTTTTGTTTTCTCCTTCTTGCTACCCATATCTAAATGCTTTTCAGCGCATGCACTTCTGTTGTCACTTGTTAGTTAGTCTTTTGTTAGTAGGATCTACAATATCCCAGTCAGAATCTGCAAACTATGCAGGTATATTTCCCCCTCCTCTAGAGAAGTCATTGCAAATGGAGAGACAATGGCTTTGTTTATGAAGATCTTTTATTTCTTCATATAGAATTATTTAGAAGAAATCCAAAAAATCTTTATGAAGTAGTTTCCTCTTATCTGTGAGATATTCTTTGAAGAACTTGGAAAAGAATAAAAAAAAAAGAGGCATCTTATAGAATCAGAAATAAAGAATACAAATTCCATGCAGTTTCGCATCATAAGCCATGGGGTCCAGAAGGAAGTGGAGTAATCTGTTTCAGTGACTTAATAAAAACACTTGTTCTCATATCACCCTCATCCATATGGAATGTATTTCAAGATCCTCAGAGAAACTCTCCAAAGTGTAGGCAGCACTAAATCCCATATATATACCATATACATATATATATATATATACATATATATATATATATATATATATAATGTATGTGTATATATATGATGTAACAACAATTAAATAATAAACTAATCAAAGTAGAAAATTAACAATTTAGTACTGTTCTTAGACACTGTGGCACACACTTCTTTTTTCTTAACCTAGCTTGAACTGTCACCTTTTCAGATAAAAGAAGCTTCTTGTAGCTAATCTGTGTCATATTTGACTTGACAGTGTCATCATTCTTGTGGAGCATGTCACTAGTAAGTAGAATAAACTGCTCTTGTGCAAAAGTCTTACAGTACCATGGGATAGAATCTAAGATACCTATTAAGTGACTAACTGCAAGGTCATATGTACAAAATGGGTGCTGGATGGAACGGGGTTGTATGAGATTTCATAATGATAGTCAGAATAGTGTGAATTTAAAATTGATATCTGTTTAATGAATTTTCTAACCAATACACTTGAACATCATCTGACCAGGACAAATTATAACCACAGAAAACAAAATTGTAGCTAAGAAAAAAGGGGAATGATGCATTATTTTGAGAAATTCATATATTTCTACATATATATGCACATTTATGTGTGTATATATATCATAATACACAAGGACACATATTAGAGCTCAGTAATAAGGAATAATTAAATAAAAGATGCATGAATGTTTTATAATATTTGGTCAAAGCATATTTTACCATGAAACTCAAGTATTTATTTTATTAGAGACCAATGCTTTCCATGCATCTTAACTTATGGTCTTTGTGGTTATTTAATATTTTCATCCAAGAATATTGGAATGTTCAGTGTTATATTAATTATTCAGAAGATAAATTTCAACTTTTTTCAAAAAAGAATATTGAATACCAAATTTTTATGTTTAGAAGTCATGTAAATTGTATCCCATAATGACAAAAACTTATATTTTAGATAATAGTCAGATGTGTCTTTTTTATTGTTGACATACCAGCTGTAGGGAGTAGAACACCAAAAATGAACTTTGGCAACAGAACAGTGACTCCTTTATAAAATACAGCAATGTGTCCAAATGCTACATTATGTGGAATTGGCCTAGAAATTTAGTTTTGTAAGCTAATAAAGTTATTGTTCATAGGCTTTCATTTCTATCACAGGAACCCTGTGTGTATTCAGCATTTGGATTGCAGTCATGGCCACTGTTCTGACATGGTCTTAATAAGAGAAGAAATAGAAAAATCATTACTCCAACACATCTAGCCACAAATGGAGAAGGGATGTTAACCTAATCAGAAGGTTGCATGTGTAATAGTGACTATCAGCTGAGGTACAGAAGACCTTGGTGGAGGCAGGGTGAACAAATAACAAGAGGCAAAGAAATGAAAAAAGAAAGAAAGGAGGATTTCAGCAGTGAGGAGACTGAGGCAGGTAGATCTCTTTGAATTCTGGGTCAGCTTGGTCAGCAAACTCAGTTCCAGATTGGTCAGGATTATATAGTGAGACCCAACTCAAAAGAAAACAAATAAACAACAACAAAAAAGCTGGAGAGAAAAAGGTAATGTGAAAAATACAGCTAGATTGAGAAAGAAAGATGCATGATAGCATTGTCCTTTAGGTACACCATGAGCCTAAGAAATCACTTGGGTAAAATGACCCTCAAGTATGTAAGGCTTTGGGCAGAAGAAAAGATAATAGTTAAATATGTTCATATGATAATTAGTCAGTTCTTAAAAGCTCCCACAAATATTAGTAGTTTATTTTGTTTTTTGTTTGTTTGTGTCTTCTTTTATTTTTGTATGTTTTGGTTTTATTTTGGAAACAAAGTCACTGTCTGAGGCTGATCACTTAGGTATTTATAGAGATGATCTGAGTTTTACGGCTATTATTAAATAAAATTGGGTATGTTCTGATTCTTTTTTATTTTTTTGGTTTTTTGAGACAGGGTTTCTCTGTGGCTTTGGAGGCTGTCCTGGAACTAGCTCTTGTACACCAGGCTGGTCTTGAACTCGCAGAGATCCGCCTGCCTCTACCTCCCGAGTGCTGGGATTAAAGGCGTGCGCCACCACCGCCCGGCTGTTCTGATTCTTATGGAAGAACAGAAATTAAACATTTAAACACGATACTTTATTTCAGTGAATAAAGTTCAGCTATGCAGCAGTGTCTTGAAAAGCTGGTTGTTTTGATTTTGATCCCCACAAACTTGCTTTCTGCTTATATAGTAACTGCCTTCAAGTTAACAATTTCATCAACTACAAAAGCAAATTGTGTACTTAAAGGAAGAGAATTTTGCCAATAAATTTAGAAAACAATTCTAGGAATGTTATTGGTATTTTTATTGTACTGCAGATAAACCATTCATTAGTAATACTTAACACTAAATACATAAATAGCAAAATTTTCTATACATACACACACACACACACACACACACACACACACACACACATACAATGTATTTAAGTGGCATTTGCTCATGAAGCAGAAATATGTCATACCCTTAAATAAGGTGCAGTCACTGGCTTGTTTTAAAAAGGGACATAATGTCAACTATTAATAGCTATGTATCCTTTTTTTATCTGACTGCATCAGCTCTCTAAAGACAGTCACCATTGGTCTGGATTTAAAATGCAGTTAGAGTGGCTCTCTCCTTTCTCCAGCACATCAAGAATTCAGCAAATTTATCTCTGTTACATGCATTATTGTTTCTAAGAAAAGGGTTACATTTTCACACATTGTTTTTCTAGTTTGACCTGGGGATAAAGGTGAGGAAGTGGGGGATAAATGAAGGTGAGGAGCCCAGGGGTGGGAGAGACAGTGACATTGTGTTAGGGGCAAATGGAGTAAAGGCGGGGTTCATGCTGGACCACACTATCACTTATCTAAAATTATATTGTCAGACAATCAGTTGTCCTTAACTGTCATAATAAGTGGTTGGGAATTTCAAGCCCACCTTCTGGGTAGATACAACTCAGCAACATCAATGAAATATAATTGGATTTGCACAGGAAATGACATCATTGTTATAAACTAAGTTGATCAAGCTGTCAGAGTAATGAAATAAAAAATAAAATAAAGTAAGACATGCCAGAAGGCATATATTTTTAGAAAAGACATTGGTTTCTGTAAGATGCAACTAAATTATTCATAATGACAAAAACTAATGCATTGACTTAAATTTTCTTGGTTACAATGGTCACTGATTAATATGACGAATCCTATAATGGGTTCAGAGTAAATATGCTCCCTGGCTCATGGGAATTAACACCTAGTCTCCAGATAGTGACCCTGTTTTAGAGAGGAGAGCAGGCAATTTCAGGGCTGTAAAATCTAGATTTTAGAGTTCCACACTTGATTTACTGCCAGCCCAATCTACTTCTCCCTGTTCTGTAGAATTGTAAGGGGTAAGAACCACATTCTCTCACTGCCTTGAATTCAACAGTGCTTCCTGAGCCATGAGGCACAGTTAACCTGTGAAACCATGGGCCTTGATCTGCTTCTGTCAGGCCCTTAGGTACAATGAGTAGAAACTAGCTTTCATACATTTCTTTTGTTCAAATTTTCTTTTATGTGTGAGTGTATCGCCTGCATGCATATGTCTGCACATGTGTGTACTAACTGAAGAGGCCATAAGTGGGTGTTGAATGTAATGGAACTGGAGTTACATATGGTTGTGAGCACCATGTGGGTGCTGAGGCCAGAACCCAGATCCTCTGCAACAGCATCCAGTATTCTTTACTACTGAGCCGTCTCTCCAGCAGCATACACTTTACCTTATTAATCACAGCATATTCTACAGCCTTGATAACCAGTGAATAATGAATATTTATGTTCTACTTAAGATTAGAAAATAAATGACTAATTTTTAAAACATAAACTTTTAACAAATTATTATAAAGCAGGTCTGGAGATAGTTCTATAAAAGGATAACCTGTCAAAGGCTTGTTTTGAAAGGACCTGAATTTGGTCCCAAAACATATGTTAAAATCAAGCAAAATAGCTATGTTTGGTGATACAGGCATGTAATACCAGTGTCAGCAAGATGGAAGCAAAGCTAAACAGATCTCTAGAAACTCACTGCCCAACAAACTTGGGCTATTTGTTGAGTGTGAAGCCAATGGAAGACCTTGACCCAAAACAAAAGCTGATGCCTGGAGACAACACCAGAGGAGGTCCTCTGACCTCCACATACATTTGTGACACCTACCTACCCTCCCAAAGACATGAACACAAGCATACATGTCCAACCCCACCTATGAACACACAGAGAGAAAGAGAGACCTATACCCATACTTTTCTCATTCTAGGGTCATCCTTTGTGTTATTGACAGCATCCATCATATAATATTTCATAAAATATTTCAGGGAACTGGAGATATGGTCCATCTACTAAGAGCTCTTGCTCTCCTTAAAAAGAACATAGTTCTGTTCCCAGCACCCACATCAGATGACTTAGGAGTGCCATAGCTCCAGGCTCCAGTTCCAGGGAATCCAATCCCATCTTCTGGCCTTAGCAAGGATCTATGTACATGTGGTACACACACACACACACACACACACACACACACACACACACACACACACATACACACACTGACATACATATGCACAAATCAATGAAACTTTCAAAAATGATATTCCATGATGTTTTCTTTATACACAACCAAGATTCATATTCTGTCTTTCATGGGTTTATAAGGAGATTGTTAACTGAAAAGTTGAGTGTAGATGTAGCCCAATATGCTCCTTGAATTGTTCAACCAGAGGTAACCTGCTTTACATCAGCTGCCCTGTTGACAAAGACTGTTACATCCTATACAGTGATTCACAAATCTTATTCTTATTGTCACTAAATACATGAAAGTATGTTTTCATTGTCAGTAGAAAATCTGAAACTGGGGAAAGCCAACCTGGAATTCATTTTGTATCTTTTCTTAATATATTCGAATATCCATCAGGGATAGTATAATTTGTAAAAGGATGAGAATCATTTGTAAAAGGATGATCAGAGTTTGCATGGAGAATGATTTACTTATGGTAGTTATGATTGCTGGATTGACTGATCATCTAGGTTTCTGTCTTCTTCCATCAGTATATTAGCTATTTTCAAACAGATTTTGTGCCTAGTGTTCCCCTAATGAGTCCTCTGTGCTTGCAATAAAGCTTGGAAACAGCAAAAACAACACTACACACTAAAATTTTAAACATAAGTTTTGACTTCTAATGGATGTAAGGCTTGCACATAAACTGATGTAGTGAGGGGATAAAGAAATGATCTGGTGGTCAAGAGCAGTGGCTCCTCTTCTGGTTGACCGAGATTTGATTCCTAGTACTCAGATGGTGGCCAATAACTATCTCTAAATCTAGTCTGAGGTGATCGAACACCACATCTTTTAAGCAATATATTCCATAGCTACTTTTTACATCTTAGAGATAATCATGTTGAAAACTGAGTGATTTCTCCTAACAAAATTTATTTAAGATTGATTATGATCAGTCTCTGGCATCCTCAAATGTGTCAAGATAAGATAGCATAGTGGTGTGCAGAGCTATCTATTTGACCTGGATTTAATTTCTAGCACTTTCTCTGAGGCTCACAACCAACAGTAGCTCGTGTTCCAGGGATCTGATGTCCTCTTCTGGACTATGATGGCACTAAATGAATCTCTCTCTCTCTCTCTCTCTCTCTCTCTCTCTCTCTCTCTCTCTCTCTCTCTCTCTCTCTCTCTCTCTCCTCTCTCTCTCTCTCTCTCTCTCTCTCTCTCTCTCTCACACACACACACACACACACACACACACACCTTAAAAAATTTTAATCCTCACAACAAATGCTTGCAAACAAACCTAATGAAAAAAAAGGCCATAAATTTGCATAAATTCGAAAGAGTGGTGAAAGGGGTATATAACTGCATAAGGGTTTATGCAGGGAGGAATAGGAAGGGAGAAATGTAGTAATTATATTACAATTGCAAAATTTAAAAAGTAAATACATGAAATTCTACTTAGCTGTGTATAAGACTATTGTAAAATTTAAGTATAGCTGTAACTTCTGACAATCTGTTCAGGAGCAAACAAATGATCAAATCAGGAATCTCCAAAGGAAATATTTTATGTACTGCCTCACTCTCACCTATGACTCCCACATTTTGCAGGCCTGCTTTCTTTCCACACAAACAGTGGGCCTTCCAATCTGCCCACTGATAAATTGAGTGTCAGTGTCCTGAGCTTACTGAGGGAACATGATCTGATGAATCCAAATCATGCTTTCTTGAAGGTGCAAATATAGCCCTAATCTACTCCTTGAAAGTGAATTCATTATCCCTACAAGGTTTCCCTATACTACGCTTTGCAGTAAATATCTCAGATCCCTTTTTGATACTGCAAAGCTGAATATCTTATGAACTATGTGCTAACTTCACACATCTGAGATTAGATTTTGGCTGATTGTCCTCTCTGATGTTAAACTAAAGAAAAAATAGGTCCATTGCTGTAACACTTTGTCAAAGATATCAAACTGAATCCATGCATCATAAATGGAACTAGGGCAAATATACCAGATCCAATATCTAAATATATAAATGACTTCCTCTGAAATAGGCTTCAGTCAACTATTACCCAAATTGGCATCTTTTCTCATGTGAGCATCTTTCCTGATACATCCTTGGCAAGAACTGTTTAAAAGAAAATGCCCCCTTGGCTTTGTCTAAATGTTTTAAATATGTGTCTGTGTTATGAAGAGTACTGAACTTTCATCTTAGATCAATTGCTTATGAAATATTTATCAAATCAGAGGCATATATGGAAAGAATTTATCCACTTTCTCACAATCTATTAATTCTCTGTCCAGTGATATAAATAACAGCAGTAAATAATAAATGTGTGACAAATGCAATGAGTGATTTTTTTTTTATTTTGAAACACATTTTGAGGAAAGTGTTAATGTAAGGGTAAGGGGTTAATTAATGACATTACAGTAAACCATTCTAACCATCATAATATTATCTGCAATAAGACTCCTCAAATAAATTCTAAAATAAACATTTTGGGTAACAGTTTTGATAAGTGGGTATACACTGTTCATCCCTTTTTATGTTTAGTCAGTCACTTTACATAGGCTTAGAAAAACATGAAGGGTAGATGGATGCCAAAATCAAACTTCTCCTATCCAATATTTGTGAAATCTGTACTACCATTAAATTGCCGTCTCCTTTTTGCTAGAAAAGTTATGACCTATGAGCCATTATGTAAATAAGGTTGGAAGCAGTCTTTACCTGATTGGATAGTATAAATTTCAAGTTGATAATAGAAAATGACCAGGAAGGATACATAAATCCTTCAGGAAGCACATAAATCATATCAAAGAGCCTTCAACCCCTAGTGTCAGGGTTACATTTGTACACTTTAGCATGACTTTAATGTAATGTATGGACAGAGATGAACAGTGGGTTTAGGTTTGATTTATCCTTTTTCTTTAAAGTTCTTGTATGGCCAACTTATATTTACTTTAAAATTAGCACCAAACACTTCTCTGGAATAATTATTTAATGTTTTGTGTCATTAGTATTTGAACTAAAGATATACACAAATACGGACAACTTCAAACACAATTTTTTAAATAAAATCATGCCAATTACTCAGAATTTGATTTCTTGATCCAAGGATGGGTCAGGGATTAATGTCAGTATTTCTTATAGCAATAGATTTAGATGTCAAGGGCAGTCTGAAATTCATTCACCCATAATGAAAACACAGAGAAGAGATCATTTCCCATTTGCTATCAGTTTAATTTATCAAATTGTGAGATAGTTATGGTGGAAAATGTTTTCCTGAAAGAAGCTGAATATTCATGTGTCCGTGGGACAAAAGGAGATCAGATTCTAGGCTCTCAGAAGAAGGACTAAAAATCACTGAGTGTGCAAAAGGTTATCAGCTCCTGGAGAGCAGATCATAAGAGCCAGAGCATGAAGATGCTACCCAAATGTGAGATTTGGAGACATTCTGCTCTAATTTGGTGGAGGAAACGCATATTTTAGGATTGTATGGTATCACCAATGCTATGAATAGAAAAAGCCTTTTAAGCAACAAAAGAACAAGCCTACAGGCATCATAACACTTGACTTCAAAATACTCTACAAAGTTGTAACAATCAAACAGTCGGACGTTGGCATAAACATACATATAAATAAATTGAAAAGAGAGCCTAGAATAAAAGCACTCATCTACAGCCATCTGAGTGCTCACAGAAAGGATAAAGTATAAATGATGTTGAGAAATTTGGGTGGTGACAGGAAGAAGAAAGAAAGAAATCCTCTTTCTCACTAGTTAAGAAAATCATGGACTTAGATGTGAAACAAGCTTGTTCCCTAACTAGAACTAAAAAAACAAAATCAAACAAACAAAAAACAACCAAGAAAATCAGCACTAGCACTTCCAATCCCAGGTTCCTCATTCCACCTGCATATCACGTACATCCCACTATCGTCACCTTTACAGTTTACTTGGAGAAAGGACAGGAAGATTCAAGAGAGAAGGAGTTGGGTGAGAGTGTTAACCAAAACAAATGGTATATAAAAATACATAAGGAAGTATAATATTTGAAAAGCTAATGGAAAAATAAGTTTTTTAGTAAAATTGAGTTACCCTTAATGGATAGACAAAACATTTAATAGAAACAACACATTATTAAATTAAAATGCTACTATGAGAGATGGCTTGTATCTCTAAAAATTATTGACCAGAGAGTTTCCTTAGACTTCCAAATGATACAGGAAATTGTCCCGCTCTTTTTGCTGACTAGAATTAGTTGGAAAGACTCTGATGATGAAGACGGCATATGCCTTGGTAATAGGATACAGAAATTTTAGGATGCAACTTCATTGCTCTCCCTGCTGTCTAATCCTTACAGTGCTCAAAAACATAATACAGTATGCTAGGAGAGAATATTAACAGTATTACTCATCTGCGGACCTTGTGTGCAAAATCACAGGTCAGACAGGGTGAGCACACTGGTTCAATATTAGCAAGCCAATTTGGGGGTTAATCATCTATTTTCATATTGGATTTTATATCCACTCCACAGGATGAAATTGTATCTGGAAGAGTAAACCAGGCAAAAGCCTGTGGCTAGGGAGGTCACAGGTCATAATGAAGAGAGTATTATTGTTAATTTTCTAAATGGACACAATGTGCCTATCAAATTGATCTCTAAATAACTATATTAATGCCTATAGAATAGTGGTCTTTGGTCAGAGAAACTTCCTTCTCCAGTGTCTATGGTGAGGAGAGAGTCTTAGCATTAGTCAAAGTGCAGGGAATAAATGATTCTTGAACAATCAGATATAAGTGGGCATTTTAAATTACCCTATCCAAGGTTCAAGAATATCATAGAGGAAACTTCATTAATTTATATGCAACATTTCATATTTCTTTTTTTAATTCTTTAATCACTACTCATATTTACAAATCCATCCCCCCATTCCTTTGCCCTCCCATTCTCCCATTTTCCCCACCAGCCCCCCCCAACCTACCCCAATAATTCTTCCCCAGGGATAGTGAGGCCCTCCACAGAGGACCTTCAAACTCCATCATATCATTTGGGGGAGGGCCTAGGCTCTCCTTGCTCATTCTGGGCTGCAATAATATCCCTCCATAGGGAATGGGCTCCCAAAGTCCATTTGTGCTTTAGGGATAAAGACTGGCTACACTGTTAGAGGTCCCATAGATTGTCTTGGCCTCCTAGCTGGCATCCACATTCAGAGGGTTTGATTTGGTCCAATGCTGTTTCCCCAGCTTTATGACTAGGGTTTGCATGCTATCAGTAGGTCAGGTCAACTGTTTCTGCAGGTTTCTCCAGCCCCGTCTTGGCTCCTTTGCTCATCCCTCCTCCCTCTCCACAACTGGATTCCAGTAGTATGGTTCAATGCTTAGCTGTGGGTGCCTGTTTCTGCTTCAAACAGCTACTGGATGAAGGCTCTAGGAATGGTAACCAAGGTAGGCATCAATCTCATTATAGGGGAAGGGCATCAATGGCATTTTCTTTACCACTGCCTGGCTTCTTAGCTGGGGTCATCCCCGTGAATCCCCTAACATTTTCCCTGTGCCAGACCTCTCTCCAAACCTGTACTGTCTCCCTCTGTCAAGGCACCTTTCTTGCCCTCCTCTATTCCTCCCCTGTCTCAGTCCTCTTGTTCTCATCCTCCCTCCCCTTCTTCCCTTTCCACCTCCTTCCTCTCCCCTGCCCCGTGCTCCCACTTTGGTCAGGGGTTCCTGTCCCCATCCCCTTCCAGAGAGACTATGCACTCTTGTCTTGGTATTCTCTTTGTTTCGTAGCTCCTCTGGCAGTGTGGATTGTAGACTGGTAATTCTTTGCTCTATGTCAAAAAATCAAAAATGTGTGAGTACATATCAAGTTTATCTTGTTATGATTTGGTTACCTCACTCAGTATAGTTTCTTCTAGTTCCATCCATTTGCTTTCGAATTTCAAGATTCCATTTTTTTCCTGCTGAATAGTACTCCATTGTGTGAATATACCCCATTTTCTGTATCCATTCTTCAGTTGAGGGGCATCTAGGTTGTTTCTAGTTTCTGGCTATTACAAATAATGCTGCTATGAAAATAGTTGAACATATGTCCATATTCTATGAGTGTGCATTCTTTGGGTATTTGCCCAAGAGAGGAATTGCTTGATCTTGAGGTAGACTGATTCCCAGTTTCCTGAGAAATCACCATACTGATTTTCAAAGTGGTTTTACAAGTTTGCACTTCCACCAGCAATGCAGGAGAGTTCCTCTTTCTCCGCATCCTCTGCAGAATAGATTTTCATTGGTGTTATTGATTCTAGCCATTCTGACAGGAATAAGATGGTATCTCAGAGTGGTTTTGAGTTGCATTTCCCTGATGGCTAAGGATGTTGAGGAATTTCTCAAGTGTCTTTTAGCCATTTTGGATTCCTCTGTTGAGAATTCTCTATTTAGTTCTGCACTCCAACTTTTAATTGCATTGTTTGGTGTTTTGATGGCTAGCTTCTTGAGTTCATTGTATATTTTGGTGATCAGCCCTCTGTTAGATGAGGGGTTGGTGAAGGTCTTTTCCCATTCTGTGGGCTCTCATTTACAAACCAGAAGGCCCACCCTGAGTCTGGACACACCTCACTCTTGGTGTCCCCTCTGCCCTTTTCCCTCTGCCTACTGCCTGAGGTGAATCTGGGCTCTCCTCTCGCCCCAAACTCCTCATATTTCTTAACAGCTAAATAGTATTTATTGTGTGGATATACCATATTTTCATTATCTATCTACTATTTGATGAACATTTTAGCTGTTTCCAATATCTGGCTATTATAAATAGAGCATCAGTGGACCTCAATAAGCTGATACCTCCATAGTAGTATGCACAGTCCTTTTGGTGTAGAGTAGTATAGCTAGATTTTATGCTAGATTTGTTTACAGATTTTAAAGGAACCTTCTCAGTGATTTCAATAGGGACTGTTCCAGTTTGTACTCCTACCAGCAAAGAGTGTTTCTCTTTTCCAGAATTTTTTCCTTCATCTGTTGTCATTTGTTTTAGGGGAATGGGGTGGGAAGACAGGGTACAGTGGAAAATATGGAACGGATAACTGCCACTACATTGTAAAAGCCATATGGAAATTTAACTATGGTGAAACTTCCTAAAACATATACACAAATTTAAATGGGGTGATCATATAACAGGACATGATGCTCTACTGATCATCATACACTACCAAAATCCCTCGAGTACCAAGAATGGATTACATCTTTTTGAGTTATAAACCAAACATAGACAGTCCCCTCTTCACAAACATTGTAGGATATTGCCAATGGTTATTCCCACAATCTAATAAGATCTTATAGCTGAAGACACCATGTACTTACATCATTGAACATTGAAAAGTTGAACTATTTCTCAATAAGAAGCTACAACCCTACAGAATAGTATTTATAATGCTACAAGGTACTATACACAATACTGGAGGAGAAAAGTAATCAACAACCTCATCCCACTATGAACTCTGCAAACTCCAATAGTGACCAGCCTGCAATGTATACCCACTGGTACAATAGTGTCACAGATGTTATGGGAGTAACTATAATACCATTTTGATTGGGTTTGAGTCCCATTCCACAGCATGAAACCCAGACCTGATGCTATTAAAGCAGCCAAAAAATATGAGACAAGGCAGCTCATGGCCCCTATGGGAAAATTTATACAACTATTCTACTAAATGCACACAGCAATAAAATTAGTTCTAACAACATACTGTTATACCCATAGATTAGTACACTGCTCAGCCCTCATCAGAAAAGTTTCTCCTTGCAATAGATAGTAATTAACACAGCAACTCACACCTGGACAATGTGTAGAAAGTGGGAGACTTTGAAGTACTCAGTCCTAAATGAGATGTCTTTACCAAATTCAAGGCTCAGGGATCTCTGTAAACAGGACATAGAAGATTGTAAGCTCTGGGGATGGCAAAAGAAACAGCATTTTCCAGACACAATTAGGCTGATGCACATATGAACTCACATATATAAGACCTGTACAAGTTCAAACTGTACAAGCTCAACAGAAAAAAAGGAAGTAATCCCAATGCCTCCATGTCTAGCCAAGAAGAGATTTGCAATTGACAGCTGCTGAGAGGAGAGAAATCAAACTTCTTCAATGAAGTAACAGACTGAGTATATCAATCCACACTCCAGTACAGGCCATATGCTCCAGATCAGTTGGCTAAGATAAAGCAGATTCCATGTTTGATTGTTTTGTGTATGTGTGCTTTCCATGTCTTGTTTTGTTGTTGTTGTTGTTGTTGTTTGTTTGTTTGTTTTCAACAGGGGAAGAATAAGAAGGTGAGTGTGTACACAGGGTAGAATCTAGGAGGAGTTGGATTCATAAAGAATATGACCAAGATGTGATAGATGAAAACTAAAAAAATAAATTAATTTAAAAAAACAAAGATAGTAAGACCTGGCAAGAGTGTGGAGAAATGGGAACTCTTACACCCCAGGGGAAAAGCAGCTTTTCAGCCTGTCTTTTGGGGTTCTGTCATATAATATAGCTCAGGTTACCCAAAATACAGAATGTCCTGATGATGCTACATCACTGGATTACTTTTTTCCTCTTTGTTCCTTCTCTACTCCCTACTTCATCACCAATGATCTTGTTAGGAGTATTTGTTTATCTCTGGGATGACTGCTAGAGGTCTCTAACTCTGACAGATATCTTAACTGTAGAATCAAATACTTTAAGTGCAATTGTTTAAATGAGTATCGTTGGTCCAAAAATCAACTTCTTGGTTATTAGCAGAAGGCATCCCATAAGCATAAATAGAATAAACAAATGATGAATAATTTTGAAGTATTCTGTAATATTGCATCTCAGCTTAGCACAGTTGACAAACTGAAATAGATAATTCTTTGTTATATACTATTCTATACATTACAATACGTTTGAAGCATCCTTGACTTCCATTCACTAGAAGCTAGCAAGTTCCCTGATTCTTAGGACAACCTAGAAATGTTTAAGTGAATGGAAAGGAAAACAAAAGTTATTCCCCACTATAACACATTTAGAACATGGGAGAGGGAGCAGGAGAGATGGCTCCATCATTTAAGTACTAGCTGCACAAACCTGAGATCCTGAGCTCCATAACTCTGAGCCCACATAGAAAAGCCAGACTGTTGACTTCAATTGGCAGAAGTGGGGACCTGGAGAAAGAAGAGCCCCCTAGACCTGCTGCTCAGTCAGTCAAGCTACACTGATAAGGTCCAAGCTCAGGGAGAGAGCCTATCTCAAAAGACAGCTGCAGAAAGATTGAAGATGATACCCTAAGTTAGCCTCTGGACTATTTACACATATATGTGCAAAGACATACACATACACAAACTGGGTTATAGGAATGACATAATACACCCAATAAAATCCATACATTCCGCAGCCATGAAGAAAAAGAATGCTATGTACCTGCACTGTATTAGTATGTGAAAGAAAAATAGTTTCTCATTTCACAGTTCTTTTTCTAGTCAGAAGAAAAGAAAACAATTGTCTCACAGCAAGAAACTGTCTCTAATTCCAACCCATTTTCCAAAGGAGGCTGTGGAATGAATAACAGCTTCCACGAAAAAACAAAAAGTTACACCAGTTTCAAATGTGTGAGCATGTTTCTGAAAGTTGTGTATGATTTTAATTCAAATCAAGCAAATGACTGCTGTTTTTCACAGCATAATTTTTGCCTTGTGGGAGTAAAGGATGAGGTGTCTGCCCTTGGTTCTTACCTTATACCTTCTGTGCTGAAACATGACATGGGGCATCCCACATTCTGCCTTCTCTTGCTCTTTCAACTTCATCCCTTTTTCTTCCTTGCATGTATTTTCTCCATACTTTCCACCTACGTTCTTCATAAAAGTTATTAGAGAGCATGTGTGCTACTGTTGAAAAGACTTAAATGATTATAGTAACAGAAAAAAAATTAAGGGGCGTTCAAAGGTTGGTTTTCCTGTACTTTTAGAACTGCTTTTGAGAATTTCTGAGATCCTGACTAACTTCACAGAATGTCTT
Organism: Cricetulus griseus; assembly: GCF_003668045.3. Classification (NCBI taxonomy): domain Eukaryota; kingdom Metazoa; phylum Chordata; class Mammalia; order Rodentia; family Cricetidae; genus Cricetulus; species Cricetulus griseus. The sequence continues at coordinate 41,379,393 of NC_048601.1, forward strand.
TCCTAAGAATCATGCTGAAACTACCATCATTCTGCTCTGGTCTGACTGCAGGAGGCGGCAGGGCTGGGACCCTTCCCCCATTTCTCTTTGTGTTCCACAATCCTAGAGATGGGGATAACTTTGGCAGTTTTGGCAGATGTTCCTTGCCTGGCTAGTTCCTTCGGTCCAGTGGAACTATGTGAGGGTCACATACATACACACACACACACACACACACACACACACACACACACACACGTGAGTGTGCACAAATGGATAAAGCAGCAAAGCAGCACATAGCTGCTGAGTTTCCAAATAGCAACCTGGAAGCTGTCTTCAACAATCTTTTGCAGTTTTCCCCAGGGGGTCTGAGCATTTGTGTGACCTACTTACTGGTTTCCTTCCTTCTCCCTTGCACTCACCCATGAAGTCATCTAATAGCAAAGTCTCATAGTAGTTTGTAAAACATTGACATTCTGTTAGCCACTATACAATATCTGATCAAACACAAGAGAGATATATAGATTTAAATGTTCATTATTTCTATGTATTTTGGGAGGAGTTGGCAGGCTGAGACTCTGGAGAGCATGCTGTTTAAAAGTGTTAAAAAGATTTTGTTAATATTTTAATTTTTAATAACTCAGCTATTTTTTTTGGATTGCCTTTCTTAAACTCTGACTATAGACCTGCAAAGAATAGACATACAGATCATTATACACACATAATTAAATACTTAAAATACTTGAAAAGTGACAATCTTCATGATTATTACCATTCTAAGTTTCTTTGGGTATGTTAGTGAATAGTTTATTTTCCCCTCCACTTTTATTAATCCTATAATTTGATAATGTATGTAATTTGTATTAGTGATATCAATCCCCTATGCCAACTCCTCACAGAAGCAGACAACCCTCCCTATCCATGTAACTTTGTGTCCTTTTTTTTTTAAATCTATGAAGGAAGTATGGCCTTCTAATAGAGCATAATCATCTACCAGGATATACACACTTGAAAATCAACTCTCCCTTCCCAGCAGCAGTTAGTTGGCAACATTCCTTAGCTAAGTGATAGACTTCATGCCTACCCCCACTCTCCAGGCTGAGATTGTGTGGCTTAAGCTTGCACAGGTCTTGTGCACACAGTCATAACCTCTGTGAGTTCAGTTTTTTCATCTGTCTTGCTGTGTCTTTTATGTTACTGTGTGCTTATAATCATCCACTGCCTTGAGCTCTTAATATCTTCCCTGCCCTATCAAGAATGATCTCTGAGCCATGTGAGGAGGGGATAGAAATAGGAGGAGGTGTGATATAAATGTTCTATTTAGTGCTAAACTTTCCCAGTCTCCAATTCTCTGCACCTTGATCTCTTGTGAGTCTATGTGTTAATCATCATCTACGGCAAATAGAAGGTTCTCCGATGAGGTTTGAGAGATGAATTAATCCATGGCTATAGTGACAAGCCATTAGGAAACAGTTTAATAATATGCTGATTTAGCAGAATAATAGTATGAAGTTCTCCCTAGGGACTATGGTCTCTCTAGCCAGAACTTCTTGGCCCTTATAATGGTCTTAGACATCTTCTGCAGTGAACCTTATATCCAATCAGAATGTAGTTGGTTACCTCCATGATGTTCATGGCACTATTGCACCAGAGGACATGTCTTATAATCCCAGTCATCATTATGGCATGCATGGTTAATAGGTGAGTAAGATTAACAAATCTTTAACATTAACTTCCATCACTGTGATAGCTAGCCAGCATAGATAACGCTTCCAGATAAGGACAAGATTGATTTATCCACATTACATGATTTAAGCATTTTGTGTCTTCAGCAATAGGGTCTGTTCCTCAAGTTTTGAAGGATAATCAATAGCATTGGCAGTGACCCATAATATTTTAGAGTCTTTGTGAACACACTGGACAACAACTACAAAAGAAGTAAGCCATTCTTGGCACTAAGGTTTCCATTTGTTAGTCCATGATATCTAGTTAGGGCATTATTGCACAATTATAAGGTAACTACATTTTAACTCTTTTTATATATGTTTATAAATACACTTCAGGTAGATTCTAAGGTGGTAGGGTTTCTATGATTTTGTTGAAATGCCTTTAGTGTTATTTATTACTCCCTGAATTTCTGCCTCTACTCTGACCTCTCCAATCCTAATTTAATCCTTTTGTTTCATTATTTCCAATTAACCCTTCATAATATTGAATTCTATCTCTTCTTCCTTGAAAGATCCCCATCATGGTCCCCTACTCACTTGTGAATTTTATAATTTCATTTTTCTTGAAAGCCGAATAATATTTTGTTGTGCAGCTGTACCACATTTTCACTATTTATTCACCAAGGTTGTATCCATTTCCTAGCTGTTGTGAATAAAGTGGCAATGAACATGGATGAGAAAATATCTATAGTAAGATATAGAGTCCTTTGTGCTTATTCCAAAAGTGGTATATTCAGGAGTCTCTAGAGAATTGGTTCTCAACCTGTGGGCCACGACTCCTTTGGAGGGGTGGTCTGACAATCCTTTCACAGGGGTTGCCTAAGACTGTCAGAAAACACAGATGCTTACATTGCGATTCATAACAGTAGCAAAATTACAGTTATGAAGTAGGAACAATAGTAATTTTACAGGTGGGGGTCACCAGAATACAAAGAACTGTAAAGGATAGCAGCATTCGGAAGGTTGAGAACCACTGGTCTAGCGCAACAGAATCAATGGCTTGAATATATTAAGTAGACTATGTTAGAATAGCAATGAACAGATGAATCACAGCTTAGAGGCTGAGGTCTCAGTAGTTGCTCTGTCTTTGGTTTGTGTGTTTCTGCAATGGGGGCAGTCCCACACAGGCTGTGTGTCCTTTGGGCGATCCAACAACCTGGTAGCTGCCCAGTTCACATGACTTCATGCCTCAACAATGCCAATCTGGTTCTGAAAACCTGGAGTGGGTTTCTGGAGAGCTGGTGACACTGAGTCCACAATGGATGCCTGGTAATTCTGGTTCTGATATCACTGAATGGTTCATCAGCAACAGCAGCAGTGGCAACAGCAGCAGTGGCAACAGCAGCAGCAGTAGGGTAAATCAAGTCATTGGTGAAGAAAGAAGGCCAAGAGAGCAAAATATCAGTCATCATCCTCTGCCTGAAAGCTACTAAAATCTGCCACCCCAAATCAGGATCAGTATCCCTACATTAATCAAAGTAATCAGGACAGGTTTTTAGGGGACTGCAGTATGAGGTAACTTGGTGTTACAACCAACAATGATAAATGGCTGGCTCTTATAGTAGCTCTCTTTCAAGCTTGTTGAGCAATCTCACCACTGATTTCCTGTGGGCAAGAGTGAAGATGGGTGCAACCCATTGCATTTCTGCACAAAACTATGACTAGCATTAAGTTTAAAATATGCCAGGCATGATGTCTCAAAATGTTCAAAACAGTTGAGGCAGATAATGTTCTTAGATCACTAAGGGAACAGACTCTCTAAGTGTAGGTCTTAAGGGACAAAATTGATGTTTAAAATTTTACTCTTGAAGGTGTGTTTTTCCATGGTTGCAAACCATGTAATGTATGCAATTTATATAGTGTTATTCTGAGATTGTCAAGTTTATTTAAATACAGTGGTGGGTTCAAAAGAATCTTACTACACAACTTTAAACTACCTTTTGTTCCTTTTAGCTAGGTGTGTTAAAAGACTAATGTACATATATTATGTTTGTGAGAAGTATGTTTCAAGCAAAGGAACACTAACTAAAGGAATAATTTGGCAATTGGGAAATAAATAATTCCAACACATTTTCTTCCATTAGAAACAAGTGATTATATGATACTATAGTGTACATTGAAATGTACATTGTTTTGTAGTGAGAAATATAATCTCTCAATAAAAGAACACTGCTTAAGAGCAATGGGTTTCTTTTTATTTTTTCTTTTCCTGTGTCAAAATACTTTTCAGAATAATGTTAAATGCATAAACTAATACACGTAAGACTTCAAAAGAAACAAAATATACAGAAATATAGCTACACAGGTATGAATGGAATATATGTGAACTATAGTATAATATATGCCTCTTTTACAATGTGTTTAAAAAGAAGATATAATGGTGGCTTTCAAAATAGCATAGTTTTAAATAAAGAAATGTGTTTTAAATGTATATAATGTACAAAGATTCTATGTTCTCTATAACAGTCATAGGAATGGGATTACTTCTTTAATTTTTACACTTATTTATTTATTGGGTAAGGGGCACACAAGACACGTGCCATGTGTGGAGATCAGAGGACAACTTGCTTTCCTCAAAAGACTTGGCTTTCTTCTTTTTACTATGTAAGTTTTATGTCTGGAAATCAAGTTATTCCTTGTATTGAGCAGGTTATCAACATAGTGTCAATGGCCTTTACCCACTGGACAACCTCAAAAGCTTACCCCTAAAATACCTTTAATTTTTATTTAGAATCTCACATATGAGTGAACTCTATTTACAACACTTCCAGTATCTCTTTCCCATCTCTTCTTATTCCCCACGTCACCCACTTCACTCCTCTGGGATTCCTAGCCTCCCTATCAGTTTTATTATAAACTCACACACACACACACACACACACACACACACACACACACACACACACACACACAGTATAATCGACTGAGTCCATCTAGTATGCTTACATGCACATATACTCAGGGTTGACTACTTTGGACTGGGAAATTCATCAAAGGGCTCATGCTTGCAGAAAACATCTTCCCTTTTCATTGTCAGCCATTGACTACCTACAGTTCTTCATCTAGTGGTGTGGTCTTGTGAACTTTCCCCTACCTCCATGGCATATTGATTGGTATGGTCATATTTAAATTTGGTTTATCCACCTGCTTTCCTGAGATTTCATGGGTATAACATCTCTGTCGTGTTTAGAACACTCTCTCACACAGAACTCATCCTGTCTGCTGGCTCTTACAATCTTTTTGTCCCTTCCCCCTCTGAGATATTCCCTAAGGTTTCAGTGTTGGAGACATGTAATAATTGTAGCAATTGGCGTTGGCTATCCCACAATCACTAATTCTCTTCATTTTGGCCAGTTGTGAATCTCCTCAGCCACCTCCAACTGATAAAACACTAAAGTAGCTTCTTTGATGGGTTGCAAGATCCACACTTATCTGTGGGTATAATAATAGAAATCAGGAATGCAGTTAGAAGTCATACTGACTTAGCAAAATGACAATAGCAAATTCAATAGAATTGGTGTAATCAACTGCCATGGGTAGTTGACTAGATGTACAGCATCAGGCGTGAGTTCCCTTCCATTGAGAAGAACATCAGTCCAATTAGACAGCTAATGGTAATTATCAAGATGTAAGTGCTATTGTTGCACCATTGGTGATGCTTTACTGAACTTGCCATTGTTATGTTTCATAGGCTTTACAGCTAGCTAGGACCTTTGATTACTTTTCTCTCATAGTAGTTTGCATAGAAATTTTCATACAGTGAGAGATAGTCCTCAAGGAGGAGGGCAGCAGGTTAGCTCTAGTTTAAATTCCTCCAAATACTATGTCTGAGGTCTACCTGTTTATAGCAAGAGAGCTCCATCTTCAAAATCTAGGGGACAATGAAGGGTACTGTCAACACTCTGTATTATTTTAGGGTCAGAGTCTCCTGGCCTAATCCAACCAACAACTCAAAGAGAGGTCTCCCCAACTTGGAATTGAGGCATCTGGTTGAGAGCCCCTGGTTCTCAAAGGGGGCAACACCACCATTTGTGGTATAATTCCATCCAAACTACACACACACACACACACACACACACACACACACACCACACACACACACACACACACATATATATATATATATATATATATATATATTATATCCACATACAGAGACAGACAGACAGACAGACAGAGTCACATGGTACTATGCACTTATTTCTAAGTAAGGCCTGCAAAATATGTTTCTTCTCTACGGCTTTCTCATACATCTTGAGAACCATCCAGCTCTACTCCTTCCCTCCCCACATAGGTCGTTCTTCCTCTACCTCTACATTTAAATCCCCTCTCTAGCAACTTCTTGAACCCCCTCCATAGCACTCCTGTACTGCACTTTGCACCTCCAAATCCTCCTTCCCTTCCAGTCTCCATAGCCCCCATCCAATCTCTGGCCCAAGTGGCCACTTTAGGCTATGCACTGAATCCAAACTTGGATCTAGGGTCCACGAAACTGAAAGTATTTTTTTCTTTATCAATTCTCTCTCTCTCTCTCTCTCTCTCTCTCTCTCTCTCTCTCTCTCACACACACACACACACACTCTCTCTCTGTCTGTCTGTCTTTCATCTTTCATATCTGTGTGTGTGTGTGTGTGTGTGTGTGTGTGTGTGTGTGTGTGTGTGTGTGTGTGTGTGTGTGCATTTGTTTGTTTTGCATTGCTAAGGACTTAACCCAAATTCCAGGCATGTTAAGCAAATATTCAGTTACAAACATATAGATCTAGCCCAAATTTTAAACACTTTTGTGGTGTGTCGTCTTATAATTTAAAAAAAAAAAAACATGTTGAAAATAGAGATCTACTTTCCTATATTTTACAGTTCAAATTCACAGAATCTCTGGGTTCTGCAAGGAGCACTTTAATATCTATTTTAAAGTAATGAAATGACATTGGTTGATGCTGTTAATAGGACTTCAACTATCTCCTAATCTAACATGAAGTAATTTGGGAGGAAAAAGAACTGTAAATTTTCAATGTTTTTATAAGATATATATTAGCTTTTTTAAAAGACAGATTATAAAGAACTGCGGTAGCATTTCAAATATCTATGGGAAATGTTACTTTTAAATAAGTCAATTAAAAAATATTTAGACTTGTTAATACAAAAAACCTGTGAATGCAAACCCTTTCTAAAGGGAAGTGTGTGTGTGTGTGTGTGTGTGTGTGTGTGTGTGTGTGTGTGTGTGTATGAGTACGTCAAATAAATTGTGCAAAAGTAAGGTCAGCAGGTTTTATATTTTTGAAAGCTATCTATAAGCTTTTAATTTTAAATCTATCATTCTAACCTCTTTATGTTGCTATAGATAAACAGGCCTTACATCTAGTCACAGGCTCATAAACTAGTGGAGAAAAAAAACGTATGACACCCAACTAGCTGAGAATCAGGCATAAGAGTCAATATTTCTCAACTTAAAAATATGATATGATTTATAATACATAATAAATATACCAACTATATAAATATACATGTTAAATGATATAATGTTTATTAAATATTTATTAAAAACAAAATACTTGATGTCATTTTAATAGACATAATTTATATCTATGAGGTCCTTTTGTATAATTTCTAATTTCTTCTTCCTATCACATAGCTTTTCCAAAAATATACTTTCAATAGTTAGAATTAATACTATATTTGTCCTTTTCTGTTTGCTTGTTTCTGTGACAAAACAATATTACTGAAAGCAACTTGATGAGTAGTAGATTTTCTCTTAGAACGCCCAGGTCAATGCCTTTCACTTAGTGAAGTCAGGGAAAGAACTCAAAGCAGAAAACTGGACACAGGAACTGAAGCAGGGGCCATGGAAAAGCACTTTTTAGTAGCTCACTTTTCATGGTTTGTTTAGCCTGCTTTATTTTAGGACCTAGGACTACATGTTTAGGATTGGCCCTGCTCAGAGTGGGCTGGAATCTCTCACATATCATTAAGCAAGAACATGTCCATATGCTTGCCTACAGGAGAATCTGGTGAAGTCATTTTCTTGTTTGAGTTTCCTACTATTTCCCAGATGACAAATTTGTGTCATGTTGAAATAGACTAACCAGTGCAATATACTTCCATCAAAATTAATTCTCAGAATTGTATCACATTTGTTTTATTTGTATGATAAGACTTAGAACTGATCCTAAAAATGGGTTATGCATAAAGAAAACCTGGGGAATGTTAAATTTACAACATTAAGAATATTCATGTGAATAAGCAATCATATTATACCTTTGTAACTTTTCACAACACATATTACTGATGTAAGAAAAATAACACATAATTTAATGTTGCTAGAAATTCTCATATTTTCTTATTCTCTCTATAAAAAGAGAGTAGTTTATTTCTAAACTGACAAGGAAAATGCATGATGTAATGTTTATTTTTAATTGTGAACATCCTTAGATTTATGATCACCATGGAAACACATCTCTTGTTGTGATGATGACAATGGTTTCAGAGTGTTTAAGAAAAGGGGAAAAACCCACCGTGGTTGAGTAAGCACCATCCCAAAGGAACGTGGTCTCAGGTAGAGAAAAGAGAAAGCCATCTGAACACCAGCATCCATCTCCCTCTGCATCCTGACTGTGATCAGGATGTTCCCAACTCCTCATGGTTCTGTTGCCATACTTTCCCCATCATAATGAACTATATTCCACAAGATGAGCTAGAACAAACCATACCTTAAGTTACTTCCTGTCAGGTGTTGATCACAGCAGATTAGAAAAGTAAGTAATATATAGACGAATAGGAGAGTATAGTGAATATTTTAGGAAAACATTTTAAGCACAATTTTCAGTAACATGGTGGCATCAGAGAAGACACAGAAGGAATATACAGGGCTCACAAATGAAGACAAGGTTTGGAAGGCCTTCCAAACCAGGTACCACAGATGCCACAGAGGCAGCAGCTTCCAGATCAGATTCATGAACACTTACTTTGCATGTAATATTCTGCTGGGGAAGTGCCAATAATTAAATATGTTATACTCCCCCTCCCCCAGAACTGAATCCGAACCAGTGGAAAGTGTGAACTATCCAATTCAGGTAATTTTTTAAATTAAAAAAATATGTTTATTTTATATTTTAAGCTTCTTTCATTTAATCTATATTTCTAAATACAGAATTTGCATTATTAAAAAGTACTAAAGTTTAGAGCATCTTTATCCTACAATTAAAATTCTTTGTTTTTTTGCAAGTATGTCTTCTCAGATGAGAGTCATTATTTTCTCCATTATTATATTTTTTAATTAATTTATATTTCCTAATGTGGTGATTTTCAAAGGGCCCTATACCTAGAAATTACTCAAAAAATTCTTCAACAGACTCAAAAACATCAGAACAGTGATGCTACAAGAGACTTAGAAGGTATGAAATTCTCTTTGCATTTGGCATTATGGTTACATCTAAGTAGTAAATTAGACTTTCAATAACTATACCAGCATTTTGGATGTCAGAACACACTAGTTAACTTGTAGCCTCTTCATGTCTTTGCCAGTAGTTTCCATCATGAGCCAAAATTTCTTCTGTTTTCACTGAACAGAGATCTATTACTGACACATCTGTTAGATGGAACATAGTGACTATCAAAACATGGGCTCTCATGGTGAATGTAATTATGCAATACCAAATGAGCAGTATAGCATTGCAATTCTAAGATAGATGGGCTTGCTGCTGTACAAACAGGAACATTTGCTTAGTAGAAAGAAGGCAGTGGCTCCAGGACTGGTGAATAAATAGTTGTACCCAAACAAACAGATGGAATTAACAAGTTGAAGGATATGTTTTTCATAAGCTATAGGCTTTGTTATGATGCACACCTGAGTAAGCTAAACTCTCAGGTGTGCATCATAACAAAGCAATAAAAAGTCAGTGTACAATAACTGTGGAAATTGCAAATATAATCTCTCTGCTGATATTCTCAAAGTCTTTATTCATTTAACATAATTAAAGAATACAAGTTTGTGAGAAAATATTTTACATTGTAAAAACTGAGCATCCTTTGTCTTCACAGGGTTTATCACAGAACAGAATGGGACTATAAACTTGTAAATTCATTCCTATAAAATTCACATGTGGGGCCCAGGCTTGGGGGAGCCACTTCAAGCATAGATGGAGGAACTAATATATCTGGGTTTTGGACAGAGAAACAACAGGGTGTCCCAGGCTCAAAGGCAGAGGACAGACCCAAGCAGCTCCCAGCAACAAGGAAGCACCGAGCAGTGGAATGCAGTGTTTTGCTAGCACAAAAAGCCACAAGGGCTTAATCTGAAGTATCCCACAAACCTCTCAGTCCCTGCAATACATTTAAAAAACCCATTAGATAGAAAGGACCAGGCCTAGGCTCCATAGCATCCTGCTCAAGGAAAATTTCAAGCCAACATTTTCTAAATCATGTTACAGAGTTCCTGTATATGGGGGTGGAGTGGGGAAGAGGGTGTTGCACAGAGAAGCTTGTGATTGTCACTTTGTATGTACATTCTGGTTATTTTTTTCCACCTTCATTATGGCTTCAGAAATTAAGTTGCAGTAGTTTCCTCTAAGGTTTTAGTAGTAGTTTCTCACCATAATAGGTTGTTTTATATATTATTTTCCATCTTATATATTAATTGTTAAGCCATGGTATTTTAACTCCTATTTCAAAGGATTGTCCGTCCTGGCTGTCCTTCACCATTCTATATGCCCATAGTAATCTCCTTCATTTCCTTTATCACTCCAATACTAATCACCATTCCCAGTTTTTTAGCTACATTTTCTTTTTCCTTTTATTCAACTCTTACACACAATAGCTAATACATTACTATACCAAGTACTGTCTCAACACTTGACCTCTCAAACTTTAATGATTGTTAAGGGTGACCATCACATGGATGTTTAGGAGTATGTTGGCTTCTGGATAGGATAGGACTGTTATTGTCTGCAGAAGTTGACTCTCAGGACAGGGTTGGGGAAGGAGCACTGGGAATAGAGGAGCCTAGGGCTCTGTCTTAGATACTGTTCTAAAGCTATGAAGAGACACTATAACTAAGAAAACTTATAAAAGATATCATTTAATTGGGGACTTCCTTACAGTTTCTGAGGGTGAATCTATGGCCATCATGGTAAGAAGTATGGCAGGAGAAAGGCAGTCATAGCACTGCAACAGTAGCAGAAAGCTTACATCTGATTTACAGGAGGCAAAGCACAAGAAATAGGGCCTGGCCTGGGTTTTTGAAATATCAAAGCCCACCTTCAGTGTCACACCTCATCCAATAAGGCCAGAAATGCTCTACAGCTCCTAATCCTTCCTAAAGATTCTACTAATGGAGGTCCCATTTATTAATTGTTGTTCTCAGTGTCTGTGCTACTGGTGTTATGATCAGGAAGCAGTCTCCTGTACCAATTCGTTCACAGGTATTTCTCTTCTAATAAGTGTGGCTGGGTTTATGTTGAGGTCTTTGATCCATTTGGACTTAAGTTTTGTGCATGGCAATAGACACGGATCTATCTGCAGTCTTTGACATGCCAAGCAAAGGACACAGTCAACAAGACAAAATGACAGCCCACGGATTTGGAAAAGATATTCACCAAACCCACATCTGGCAAAGGGCTGATCTCCAAAATTTACAAAGAACGCAAGAAGCTAGTCTCCGGAACACCAAATAATCCAATTAAAAAGTGGGGCACAGAACTAAATAGACAATTCTCAATAGAGGAATCTAAAATGGCTGAAAGTCACACAAGAAAGTGTTCAACATCCTTAGCCATCAGGAAACTGCAAATCAAAACAACTCTGAGATACTACCTAACACCTGTCAGAATGGCTAAAATAAAAAACACCAATGACAGTTTCTGCTGGAGAGGATGTAGAGAAAGAGGTACACTTCTCCACTGCTGGTGGAAGTGCCAACTTGTACAGCCATTTTGGAAATCAGTATGGTGACTCCTCAGGAAAATGGGAATCAGTCTACCACAAGATCCAGCAATTCTACTCTTAGGCATATACCCAAAAGAAGCACATTCATACAACAAGGACATCTTCAATGATGTTCATCACAGCATTATTTGTAATAGCCAGAAACTGGAAACAACCCAGATGCCCCTTAACTGAAGAATGGATACAGAAAATGTGGTACATTTAGACAATGAAGTACTACTCAGCAGAAAAAATAAAAAAAAAACTGAATCTTGAAATTCACAGGCAAATGTATAGAACTAGGAGAAACCATACTGAGATTTAACTCAGAAAAAAAAGACAAACATGGTATGTACTCACTCATATGTGGATTTTAGATATAGAGTAAAGGATTACCACCCTACAATCCACACTGCCAGAGAAGCTAGTAAACAAGGAGGACCCTAAGAGAAACATACATGGTTCCCTGTACAAGACGCTGATATATTCAGCCTCATAAACTGAGAAATTACTGGAGTCTCAGCCTCTCCAGCTTGCAGAGGCCAATGTTGGATTATGTAACCCAAGTAATGAATACCTTTTGTAACATATTTTAATTCTACAGGTTTATTTCCTTTGAAAAAAAAACAAAAAAACAAAAATCAAATACCTAATTCCAGAAAAGCAACATGTAAACTTAGTTTAAAATGAATGTAAACTACTTATTACTAATGTATGGCACATTGAAATAACACTGGACTTAGTTGAAAGTATTCATATCAGCCAAGTCTGAGGAATGTATGTAACAAATTTATCACATTAATGAATTACAATACAACATAGAAAATGCAGTAAGAATCTAAGAGTCTTTAGCAAAATAAGAAATTTAATATTAAATTCAATGGGTAGAAAACATAGAAAATTCTCTTTAAGAAAGAAAATATTCAATATAAAATAATAATAGAATGAGTAAACCAGTATTAACAATTACTTGAGTGATATTCTTTTAGGTAAGGATCACATATTCATGTCAAAATGATTGAGGAAATTTTAAAAGGTATTTCCTTACAAGACCATGCAACGGGGAGTGAGACCTTACTGTGGAAGATTAAGTGGTCAAAATGAATTCCTTGAGTAAGAGGATAAACTGGCATTGGGTATGAATTGCTATGTGCACTAAGAAGGATGTTGCCATGACGTCCTGCTAAAGATGAGCATTCAGAATCAAAGCATCAGGGAACATTAGATAAACAGATGGAATGATCTTTGCAAAATTACTAGTCTGGATTCTTAAAAAAATTCATTGGTAAGAAAAAGGACTGCACCAAAACGAAGATTAAAAAGACATGCAAATTAAATGCAGTGTGTGACATGCTACTGGACAATTGGTCAACGAATTTGATACAAAGGAAGCCAATGAGTTGGCCAAAATTGAAGACAGATTGCAGATTGAAGTTTTATTTCAATAATAATTTTAATTGTGACTGTCTCTGGATATATAAGAAAATGCCTTCTTTTCATTTATTTTTGAGAATGTCATATATGAGTATTTTATTTACATCATTCTCCTCCTTCTCCTTCCAATTCTTCCCATGCCCCTCCTACTCCTTCTCGAATTCGTGACTTCTTACATGTAGTGTATACAAGTTTATAAAGACAGCTTGCTGAGATCCTGCACTGCTGCTCACATATGTTTAGCGATGGCCTCTTGTGATTTTCTAATCCATCTCTGGGTTACTGGTGTCTCTGCTGTTGTGCCATGCTCATTGTACTGAAGAGTTATATAAACACTCTAACTAAGGACTTCATGAGAAATTTAAGCACCTAACCTAATTACTCAGGTTGGAGATAGTTTTCACTAGAATTCACACCTCTTAAAAATTCAACCTACTTCCCAACATTAACATATTGGGAAATCATGTGGTTGTTTTTAGTCTTCCTTTGAAGTTCCCAAATACATACTAAATGTTGGAAACGAACTACATTTTTCCTCAACAATAAATTGTTACCATAGTTGTTTTCATAGGTATAGGTTTGTAGGACCTAACTCGATAGGTAATTATTCTAAGGTAATTATTAGGTTAAGAATTCAGTATATATGTGAATATTATGGAAATATAATTCATTATACTATAGGATAATGTTTAGTTATACAATTCAATAATATTAACCACTACCATCTCCAGAACTCTATTCATTTTTAGAAACTAAAGCATCACATCCTGTTCCACAGCTATTCTCTATCCACCTTAAAAGTCCCCCTTCTGTGTTCACCTCTCTGACACTGAATACTCTAGATATTTCATATGACATTTGGTACTTGCTATTTTTGTAACTGGCCTGCTTTGCTCAGGATAATGTTATCAAGGTTGACCAGTGTTATAGCATACTTCAGAAGTTTCTACCATTTTCTGTCTAGTAAGATTTTATGATGTGAACCTCATTCATTTGCACTGGTCTCTGCTCTTGTCACTGCTCTCTGTCTGCTGATGACAGTCCTGCAAAGACATTGCTGCTCCCCAGGCTGTCTCTCAGCTTTAATTTCATCTCATTCCTCCCCCACAGCACTAGACTCCATGACAGATTTTTGGGGTGACAGAGACAGCTCCTGAAATGGAGATTTAGTCATCATGATTTGGACAAAATAGGGAAGTATCCTTGCCTGAAAAAAGAAGTTAGAAAATTCTGGAGAGGAATTGGTTTAAAAGAAATGGACTTATGCCCAAAGATAAGTATGTTTCATCCTTTATCAAGAAATGTCTTTTTTTCAACAGACATTAACCATTTTAGAAAACCAGAACCAACAGAAATTCAGAGAACAAGTGACCATGTGGTGCCCAATCACAGCCGATAATATCTATAACACAACTTCTGTGCCTCAGACTCAGAGATCATAGCAAAAGATTGCAGGAAAAGTTTGTAGGAGCCAGAGGAACAGGAAATTCACTGTGAGATTTCATGTTCCAGAAATAGAGGACAAGTTATAGCCATGAAGTCTCATCAACATGGCTGCCTAAATGAAACCTGAAGAAGGACAATGCCAGTAGACATACTAACACAGAGGTGGGGAATTCTCATGGGGCTCCAACCCAGACAAATGCTGAAAGCAGAAAAATAGTGTTCCTATTCATGTGTGTGTGTGTGTGTGTGTGTGTGTGTGTGTGTGTGTGTGTGTGTGTGTGTGATTAAACAGACTGAGCAGATTTGATACATTCAAAGAAGGAACCATGTACTAAAGAAAGACAAAGAGGTGAATACATTGGAAGGACTGGAGGGAGGAAAAGGGAGAGAAAACATAATGTAATTGTATTTTAATTTTAAGAAATAAAAAAAATAATTTAAAAAAGTAGTAGAATCCCTGTCTCAAAAAAACAAAAAACAAGAAGTAGAATCATGATGAGCTGCCTAAGTCTGAAAATAATTTTTAGCAGGAATACCCTGATATGTCAAGGTGCACAGCACAAGAAGTAAACACCTAGAGAAGAAGCAAGGAAATGACAGAGGTAGGAAACTGTTCAAATCCAGTTTTGAATTTCTACAATGCCTACATCCCTCCAAATGTCATGGGTATGATTACAAGGCCAAATTTCAATAGTTCCACTGTGCTCAAACCCAGCAATGGCCATCTGCTCTCTGTGGGATGGATGTGATTGGGGTAGATCAGACAGGATGTAGGTAAAACATCATCTTACTTGCTACCTGCCATTCTCACATGAATCATCAACTACTCATGGAAAGGGTGACAGTACTATTTGCTTGGCATGGACATGAAATCAGGAACTGACCCAGCAAGTGCAGCAAGTTACTGCTAAATGCAACAGAACTTGTTGCTTGAGTCCACTTACATTTCTGCTGGTGCTTCTAAGGACCACAGGAAAGTTATTTTGAGAGAGATATAGAAAACTGCATTGCAACTCCTAGAAAAGTGATTGACTTTCTGGAATACCTGCAAACAAATCTGAGAAGAACAGCTTATCTTATCCTTAATAGAGCACACAGAATTCTCAAGATGGGCTTTGAAGCCCAAACAAGAAAAAATGTAGATCATTAAGACCTGGTAGGCAAACTATGACATGCAGTGTGACTTGACCAAAAGAAGTAAGATAGCTTGCTAAAGTTTTCCTGAAAGAGTATATTCATGTAGACATTGGCACACTGGAACTGAGATTACAAACTGTAGCACTTTTCAGACTTGGAATGTGGCACGATGTACAAAAAGATGAAAAACCTGTTTGTCTAATGGAAGAAAACATGACTGAAAAGAAGAACACAACTGTTGTTTTGTTGAAACCAATGTGTTGAGCTTATTCTCTCCCAACCCCAAAATGAAGGTGGATGGGTGACCAACCCTGAGCATTAATGGTGACAACAATCGACACGAAAGTGACTGATTTAGATTTGGGGACAAAACTCAGAATGGTGTATAGAGTGTTGAAAATTATAGGAAGAATTTAGGGAGCAACTTTGTGTAAACTGTGCACATACCAGTTTTAGGGCTGGCAATCAAACAGGGACTTAGCAGGGTTGTTATGTTAGCAGTCAGCAATATGGATGGAATATTAAAACATGCATAATGGTATGAACTGCCAGTTACATGCATAGCCCACTACCACAGCTGCTGCACCTATAATTGCCTACCCAATGCCAACAGGATATTTGCAAAAAGACTTAAAAGTAGATGCGATTTTTTTCATAACTGTTCTTCCCAATGCAATATATGTCATCAAACACTCCAGTTATTTAAGAAACATGGGAAATGAGGAAAGACTGAATTGCAGCATGAATTATGGTGTACCTTTTCCCTATTTAAATTTGGTATTTTCTACATTCTTGAAACAACATTTAAGGTTATTATATTTTGCAGGCAATGGTTTACCAAAGATAACTGTACAGTGATTGGAAGCACCATAAAGGCAATGTGTGACTTTCCAAGAAAAGATATTTGAAGATTGAAACATAGTATTTATGGTACCACACATTATCTATCACCTATTGGTGGCATGTGAATTGAATTCATCTTGGGCTGTTGTGACCAAATTTAAAGAGTCCTCATACAGCTTCTGTAAATGTGCTCTATTAGTTTATTTTATGCTACTCAAAAATACTTTAGAGTAATTTTTAAGGATTTATATTTATATACTCACAGTTCTGAACACATAAAAGTACATGATCAAGATACCATCACCTGATGAGGTTCTTCTTGCTTTATCATCATCACATAAAAAGCATAAGTTCAAGTGCAACAAAAGTGAGTCAGACATACCCTTGAGTGAGACCTTACTTCTTCCTGGACTGATTCTCAAGGTTCTTCCCTCTTACAATTGTCAGTAGCCACTGACTTTTAATATGATCATTGGCAGTGACAAATATTAAAGCCATTATATCTGTTGCCTATAGTGTTGACAGGATAAACTTTCTGTAGCTTGTTTAATTCCAGATCAGAATTTACTATGTTAATGTTTTAATATTTATATATTAAATATATAAATAGGACAGTCAAAAAATATATAAGCAGGACAGTCAAAAAATACAAAAGTAACTGCCCCATGGGGCTTGGGAGACACCATTCATACAATTGCATCTTCTGTTTTTATTAATACCAGGAGGCTCTTTAAGTTGAATGTTCTTCTCTGTTCAACATCTGTTTGAAATTAAGTGAACAATCTTGGGAAGTATAAGACGAGGCATTTTGACAAAGTATTAGTAACTGGTATCTTAATATGACAAGTTGAAAAGTGGAGCATTGAATAACTTATGAACAAATAACAACCAGATATGCAAAACATAATGTTCCCATCCCCTCTACTTACTGCCTGCCATTATCTTCAGAAGGCATTCATTAACTGTCTTTTCCATTTCAGGTAATTATATTTGGCAATAAAACACCTTTATGAAACACATATTTCTGTTAGCTGAACCACTTCAATTCCAGTTACCATCCCAAGGAACTCAGAGCAATCTTCAGATTCTAATTAGATCCTATTTAAATTAGACACAAACATCATCTTAAGCCTGAGACTTTCAGTAGATGTTAGCTTATCATTATGAAGTGGAGACTATGTTTATAGGACCTGAGAACTGACCAGCTCTGCAGATGCAGTCCTGTTGCTGCAAAAAGTTGATCCAATTACCTTAAACCCAAGTAGTTTAAATTCAGTCTCTCCTAATTTGATGATTTCAATTGCTAATAGGATAATTGCATCTCATTTCAAAGTACAGCCTGTACAGTTTTCCTTTAAGAACTCTTTTTTGGAAATAGAGCAATTCCCTTAGTGGGGGCATAAATAAAAGAATTCAGGCAAGTTTCCTCCATCCTCTGGTTTACCAGCTCTGTCTGCACTCTCACAAAATGAATAATAAGCAGTCCTGTACTTTTCCTTGTGTGCACTTGCATGTGTTCACAAATTGCCAAACTGTATTATGATGATATTAGCAATTAGTAAAGGAGGAGTTAGCACTAAATCATATTACTATCTGCCTCTTAATTTACATCTAGAATTCCCACTCCTCTTCACCATTCTCCACTCTTCTATGTTGAGCCATCAGAGGTTTCCAAGAGAGCTTTCATTGTCAAATTAATTCTGAAAGAATTAAGCTTTTGCCCTATCCATTTTTTCAAAGGAGACCCATGAACAGATGTTCATTTATGTTGTACATGTGCCTCTGTTATCCACTATGGGACAATAAATGATTTATCTGCTTTGAAAGTGTGAACTTGAAAAATTTATGGATGGTGTCAGAGTTTTCCTTATATTTATTTTCTTAACCTTTGAAATTTTCATAAAGTGACAACTTCATTTTTATATTTAAATAAACTATCTTGCTTTTCAATGAAAACTTTCTTATCCTCCATGATCTAAACTTAAGGCCATTGAACATTCAGATTAGTCAGAATTTGTTCAGTATTCTTTTCTCTGAAGATAAAATGTCTGGAAAAATTGAATTTACTGAGTATTTATTAACTGTGTCTCAGAGTAAACCCTTCTGTGAATGTAGTTTGTTTTTCAAGGTGGAAGTTTATATATACTTCTATATTTTAACTGGCTGAAAAGCTTTGATATCAATTCAGAAAGATGAATTGCTACAGGAATACTTTTTATACTCATTATTAACAACATCAATAATTGTACAAAATATCTAATATAGAACACAAAATTATTTTCCATTGTGATTGGACTATTATCTCTATTACCAAGGAATCACAGATACCATGCAGTTTGGATGTACATAACTGTAAGACATTCACAGCATATCCACTTTGTCTCTGAGAATTTTCCATGAACTACAATTTGACTTGTGTTAAAATGTTAATATATGCTGGGTACTTGTGGCACCTTCCTTTAATCCCAGCACTTGGGAGGCAGAGGCAGGCAGAACTTTGTGAGTTCATGGCCAGCCTTGGCTACAGAGTGAGCGCCAGGGCAGGCTCCAAACCTACACAGAGAAACCCTGTCATAAAAACCAAGGGAAAAAATGAACACACATTTTCCTTTAGCTGACACAATTTTGTAACAGCACTTTCCAATGGAAAGAAAGCAAGTATTATGAATCTGTGTCTCATAATGCTGTGGTTCCTGATGCCTGAGTGAGTTATCTTGCATTGGTTGGCAGGGATTTAATCTTAAGACCCTCAGTAAATATTGTGCTCTTTTGCCTAAATTGATGCTTTGAAACATGGATTTTTAAGTAAAGATTGTTAATGCTTTGTTGCCTAATAATGAATACAAGTCTAAGAGATTCAATAGGTTACTTATAAATTCAAGTGGTTTACAAAATATTATTGGATTGATCTCTCTTTCTCTCTCTCTCTCTCTGTCTCCCTCCCTCCTTCCCTCCCCCTCTCTCTCATTTTTCAAGAAGTCAGAGTTACTCTGTGTATCCCTGGCTGTCCTGGAACTCACTGTGTAGTCCAGGCTGTCCTCAAACTCAGAGATCTGCCTGCCTCTGTCTGTAACTTCTGGGATTAAAAGCATGTGCCACCACTGCCTGACTTGATATTTCTCTTTTAGCACAGTGTCAAGACAAATTTAATGATCAAATTTTTATGACTTCAGAATTGAACTGATGAATCTGTCATTGCAAATCATCAAGAGCCTTGAATGTAATTAAAACTTTGGAGAATCTGAACCCTACTGTGTTCACCCCTTTCCTTGTTACTAAAATATAGTAGCAAATTCTAAAGACACCGATTCCTGTTCTAATAGAGGTCACATTTTAGCATGGGAGTTCTAGAAATAGACTAAAAAAAATGAATGAATTGCTCAGCATATGAGATGATAAGTACAGACAGAGAAAGAAAAGTCAGGCAGGGTGAGAAGCCCCAGACTGTGTGCTTAAAATGAGTGTATGGCTCAGTTCTAAATCAGTATCAGTGCAGGTGGTTGGGAAGTCATGAAGAAGGTACAAGTTTTAGCTCTGTAGATTCTCTAGAAAAGCATTCCAGGTGGGTTGAATAGTCGGCATAAATCCCAAGGGAGGTTAAGAAAGGGCAGAGAAAAACTCACTTTGTTAAAGAGAAAATGCAAGAGGCCAAACATCAGATCCTCGGGAAGAGGACAAAGCTGGTGATGGACTATGATCACTGTCCATAAGATCCCTTATTGCATTACCCTCAGATTCACCTGCCCTTCCAAACCTCAGTTCCAGCAACAAAAATAATGCTCATCTGTGTGTTATAAATAACATGTTTGAGTGTTTTGGTTAACCTGAGTCATTTCCAACTTATTTAACCAAATGAAACTGAGTAGAATGTAATCATTTAAAAAAACGAAAGACATAGGCTTTGTTCTGGGGGGAAGAGACAAAGCATACATAGCAACAATTATTCAATTTCTGCCCAACACCTTATTCAGATAGATCAATGTCCTAGCCTAAAAGACTCAGAGTAATTATTATCTTAAGTCTCAGCATTGAAAAAAAATAGCTACCAAGGAATCTGTATCTGGTAGCCAAGCCCCAGTACTACCCTGACAAGCTATCATAGAAAGAAAACACACAATAATTGTTTTCCTTGTATTCAAATTGAAAAGAAAGGAAGAAAGGAGAGGGCCTCGGATGGGAAGAAGAGGAAGTAGATGTGAGAAGGCTGCCCAAGGAATGAGTTTGCCAGATGCAGAGAAAAATATGGCCTGATTTTGTCACAAGACAGTAGAGTGCTTAGACACAGAAATTGCCTCTGTTTGGAAAATGATAGGAAATAAGCAACATTTGCTTTTCCTAAATGGCCACAGTTTAGTTGAAACTATGAGGACATTAAGATGAAATGCCTCTGGCAGTTTTCAAGCACCAGAGAGCATTTTAATTGGTAATGCTTTGAAAAGCACAGCACATTGGACCTACATGGCTCAAACTTAAAGTCTTACTTTTTCCAATGTGGAAATGACTCTGCCAAATATTGTTTCCTAACGGAAATGGCAATGTACCCGATGAGCAACTAAGCTTCCCCAACTCTGTGTCACTTGCCAATTTACTTACTGCTGTTTCTCTTTTGTCTGGCACAAAAAGTCTACTGACTATGGCCAACTTGTTCAGGTTTGAACTAAGGGATACATGGCACAACAAACTTGCGTGTAATTAAAACCTTGAAGAATTTTAAAGTAGAAATAATAGAGTTGAAAACAATGCTAGTAAAATGCCTTTATTATTAATTTAGGAATATGAATCAACTGAAATTAAACTTTTTATAAAGTATAAAATAAGCATAACCTGTAAAATTATGCATTGCAGCTTAGTGGCTATATGAACGATTTTATTTTATTTTATTTTATTTTGAGAATATGTACATGTACCTGTATGCATTAATGTTGTCTGCATGGTTTTTTTTTTGTATATGGAGAACATATGTTAACAACAAGTATGTCACTCAATCATTCTCCATCTTAGTTTTTGAGGCACTGTTTCTCTGAACAAGGATCTTGCCAGTTCAGATGAACTGGCTAAGCAGAAATTTCTAGATATCAGTCAATATCCACTTCTCAGGTGTTGGGGCTACAAGTGTGCACTGCTGCATCAGGACTACATATGTGCTCTTACCATGTGTCCTCAAGCTTGTATAACAAGCAGTTTAATGACTGAGTCATCTCCCCAGTCCATGGTTTAGTATATCTATACAGTTTAATTTTAAATGTTTCAAAGAGAAAAATGTTTGTGTTTCAACTAAGTTTGAACTTTGCCTTGGCCTTTTCCATGAAGTTTAGTTCTCATACAGTTAATTTGAAAACATGACAAGTTCAAAGAGATCTACCACTCTGAGCAGGTAGTATTGCATGTTTTTTTTTTTAACTTGCAGTAAATAGCACCCTTCAAGGACACTGGTAATTACGGGGTTCAACAAGCTCATTTCTAAGGAGATAATTCTCCTTTCTAATTACAGCAATGAGAATTGTGGACATAAATTAATAGAGTTGTTCAGCAGACTATTCTCTGCTTGATGACTGGAATAATTCTCTTCCATTAGCTTCTACAAATAAAACAGTGATCTGCTTTTATAGTAAAGCCCGTGGCATACAACATTTATAAAAATAAAAATGTGTCAAATCTAGAAAAGACACAACCTAGAAGAAATGGCAGTTGTCATCAGTGGGAAGTTGGGTCCTTTCATTACACTTAGTCTTACCCAATTGAAATCTTCACTTTTTGCCCCAGGAATCCAGGATAAATCTTGAGTAGAAGCAATGTGGGATGACAGACAACCATGGTCCCAGTGATTTGGAAGCTGATATATGAAGGAGAGTCTGAGAGCATCCCAGGGTATATGGCAAAACCCTGTTTCAAAAAGGTCAAAGGACAACAAAATAGAGAAATAGAATCTCTAAATAAGAATGAATATTTCAGATAACTGAAGGGCTGATGTCTTTCCGGTAAAAAAGAGTAATCTTTTACTTTTTTCAAAATAGCAAATGCTATTGACCTTTTGTGATGGGTAAAACTTTCAACTTGGCAGTATCTAGAAGCCTTTGAGCCAAGCCTCTGAGGTCACTTGTGTAGCTATCTAGATTATACTAGCCTGTGGTCCTGCTTGTGAAGGATGTTGTAGATTATACTGACTGAAGTAGAAGGAGCCAACCTGAATGCACACAGCGTCCACTGATGGAAGTCTACATATACAAAATCACAAGGGGAATGGTTTTGCATTTTGTCTACTTTCTTGGTAAATGGCTAGCAAGTTCATCTATTTTGTGTGGGTTACTCTATCTTCCTGCTGCTTTTGTTGTTTTTCTGATCTCTTCAGTGTTCCAATGTGGACTGAAGACTATTGGTTTTCTAGGAATCTAGGCTCTCATCACTAGGTAGAGCCTGCTAAGAATGCTGCAGGAACTAAACAGCTACTGTTCCTTCATCTCCCCAATGTAAAAATACTCACTATTATTGGACTACCCAGACTGTGTTGTGTAAACCAAACTAATATGTCAATGTTGGATGTGTATTCTAGCAATGCTGCTGTTCTGTAGAGCCCTGACAAATATATCTTGTTTATAACAGAAGCATGGCATTTAGATTCCACTCCAGTCTGTGATATCAATTGTTTCTAATAGAAACAATCAAGACACCAGAAGAAAATTTTAGGCTTGGTATACCCACATGAAAAACAAAGTTTTGGCAGAAGATTATCTTTCTTATTCCATTGCATTCTCATGATAAATATTTGTGTATAGAAAAATATGTCTCTAAATTTGTGCTAGTTACACAATATGCTTTGTGGAATGTACACGTGAGAACTCAAGGGCGTGAAGAGAGTATTAGAAGAAAAAAAACAATGAGATAGGGTTAATGTTAAACCTACCAAACAACAAAGAAGAGCCAACATTTGGAAGCAACATTATAACATTTGGAACATTACAGATCTATATATTTAACAAATGGTTATCTCAGTAACCTCAATATATTGGCACAACCATTTCCTTCTCTTCAAAAATATCCTGTATTCAGTTAATGAAATGTGCAGCCCACTGACACATCCAGCCTTCTTTATGCTTCAGAATGCAATACGTAGGTTTCCATTCAAATGTTTCCTGGATATCCATCATTGATGGAAGTCTAATGGGGTATTTTGAACAGCTAACAAGCGTAGGCAATATAATTTTCTGTTTAGAACTTATATTTGAAAATCATGGACTTATACAACACTGCACAATATGATCTTGTGACAAGTGATGTTCAAACCCTTGGGTCAGCCACATTTGTGGTGTACCTCAGGAATGATGAATGACAGACTAAATACGTGTTTCATTAATGTATCTGAAGATAACAGTGGTGGTTTGAAGATCCTGTGAAGTCCATCCCTAGAGCACCAAGTTACCTCTGAACTTCAGATTAAGAATCTGCCTGCCAGAAATCTTCAGAGTCATTTTGCTTCTGTCCTTTCTCATTGATCACTGTTCAAAGCAAACTGGGCAGCTGTGCGGAGTGTTCTTCACTTGCATCTACAAAGAGATTAGTTATTGACTCCAGCCCTTCTAACAAAGCGTGAGTTATTATTAAGCACATTTTAACTTCAGTAACTCAGTGAATAATATTTTCTCAGTGATGTTTGTATATGAAAATGTGCATCCAATTTTTTTTTGTGTGTGTGTATTATTCTCTTTACCTTACAGGTCCTTTGTATATATAGTATGGCTTCCAGGTTACTGTTTTATGGGACTCCTGAGTGTGTGAATAAGTGAGTCTCTATAATTGTTTCTTGTGCCATTTATTATATTCTTTTAGTTATGTGTGTTTTGTCCTATTCTGATGCGTAAATTTTTCTTTTACATTTCTATATTACAATTTATTTTGTTATTATCCCTTAGAAGCCTATTTGTTTTCTAATGAGAGACAGAAAAGGGGTGGATCTGAATGGAAGTGTTCATAGAGAGGAACTTGGAGGAGTAAAGGAAGGAAAATTGTAACCAGGATGCATTATGGGAGAAAAAAATCTATTTTCAATAAAACAAAATATATTATAATATCTAAAGTAAGATTTTAAAAGCGAGTCTAATCTTGAATACAGCATTTTCCTAAGAAAATAGTGCTGTGTTTAGAATTGCAAGGAAGGACCAAATGGACATGCTTTTTTTCTGATAAATAGGCCTTTGCTAAAATGATTTATGTGTTTTATATATAATATAAATATTATATTTGGTTTAGAGTCAGTCTTGTATTCATCTGACAGTGCAATAAAACACATACTTAGGGAAAGGTCAATGATTTTCAACATTCAAACAATTTAATTCAATGAGACATTCCTTTGTTCCTAAGTTACATGCTACCCACTGAACAATGACCTCAGTCAAGTAGTCCTGAAAGCCCTCTGTAACCTGAAGAGGTAGAAGGAAGTGTGGATATAGGGCACATGATGAAGGTAGTGTTCTGACCGACTCTAGGTGGCTGCTGACATGACTTTGGACAACTGACTTATCTGGGGCTATTTATTATTTGAAAGCACATTATAATTATCTCTGTCCTATATACCACACAGTGATACTTTGAAGTTCAAATTAAATGAGAAGCTGGGTCTCCTGCCCCAGATATGAAAAGAAGAAACAGAAAGGAGTGAAAACTATGTGACAATGGATAAAGTAAGCCAAAAAATTTTCCAAATACTTACTTTAATGTTGGCAGGGAGTAGCAGAGCAGAAGATGAAGGGTAAAGGACATTAAAGAAGTCACCAAGGAGTCATTGTAAAAAAGGCTGAGATCATCTTTTGAAAATTAGTTTGGCTTCCCATGTTTGCATCTTCCTATCTGGTTGACCATAGGAAAACCAATTGTTATTCTTAATATGAGTAGTTATAGAACCTGATTGCTTCATTAAAAATACAATATTTTTATCATATGTGTGAGAAAAGATTTCATCTGGTTATATATGAAATGACTTTATATCCCCACAGACTCTTCTCTGCTATGATATTCAAAGCCCACATGAATATTTTCAGGCAGTGGCCATAAGAGAATCACTGCACTGATAGGCTAGGGTTCTGATCTTAGTGTTTTCATGGCTCTGTTATATGCCAAAACTGACTTCTGAACTTGACATTGTATTATCGTAAATTTATGGGGGAAATGGGGGTTTCCCTCAAGATCAGAACCTTGTTTCTGACCACAGGGAATACATTCATTTCCAATTGTCATTCAGCATGCCGCAGCGGGAGGCTCCATCTTCATGTGGAGTAGCAGGCATAATAAACCAATTACAGATGGTGTAGTCTTAGGGCTTGAGACATCTGTGGTTTACATGAAAAGGTAAGTAAATATGGAGATCAGAAAGCAGAAAGACTGAAGGGAAGATAGAAGGAGCCCCTGCTTGGTAATTGTTTATATGACTTCATTGTGATACTAGACACCAAACACCTGAAGAATTCCTATAAGGTATCTATGAGTCTGGTGCCCCTTTCAAAGGCAGAAGAACAAGGTTTTAGAAATGTTTTAGAAATGTCATGGCTAGGGGTACAGCAGTGATGAATCAAAAAGTAATTAGATGCCAAGGCCACCTCTGAAGGAATAAGGACAATAACTCAAACAGAAGAGGAACCTGGAAACAGGAGGTGGTGCAGAGACCATGGAGGGGTGCTGCTTACTGCCTTGCTCTCCATGGCTTACAAAACCTTCTCTCTTATTTGCATCTATGACTACCAGCGCAGGGATGACACCACTCACAATGGACCGGGCACTGCCCCATCAATCACAAATTAAGAAATTATGCTACAAGCTTGCCTATAGCCCAATCTTATAGAGGCATTTTTCTTAATTGAGGCTCTCTCCTCTAGGTTTTTTAACTTGTGTCAAGTTGACATAAAACTAGCCAGCACAACTGAAGAGTCAGAAAAAGGTGGATCCATGGGATTCACTGGTCAGCCAGCCTAGCCCATGAGATGAGCTCTTTCAGGCCAATAAAAGACAATGTGTCAAAAATTAAGAAGTACAGTACCCAAGGAACAACATTGAGATTGACCACTGATATTTAGATGTGCACTCATACATGTGTATGCATACCTCCCCTCTCCATCCACAAAAATCAACACCTAGAAGGACTTTGTACAGAAAATAACTAACTTGTATCATACATAAAAAACTTTATAATAAAATGACCAATTCACATCTGTGTAAACAACTTGAAACTTTTAAAACCATCTGCAGATAATCTTCACAAACTTTCTGTGTAGGAAATGGATTAACTCTGCCTGCTAGAATCAGGGTCCAGAGGGATGCTGTAGCACCTAAAAGAAAATTGATTAAAAGCTGCAACAAGTCTCATACAAACCTAAAAATTACGTGTTTGTGATCCCTACAACACACATCAAATCACAGTTCAAACATGCAGACAATGTTGGGCTAAGAAAACAGGCTGGTTTACCCCTCCTCAAGTTGCCCTCTGACTTTACCTATAGGTCATCAACATTCACCATTGAGAATTAACGGTGAATGGTAAGACACACAGAATGTGGGAGCCAGGCCCAGTTTAGAGATATCAAGATGCCAAGAGGGTCACTCACGGTAGATGTACTGGAATACTGATAGAAGCAGTTTTGGAAAACCTCAGCATCAAGTCTGATAAACAGGTTATAATTAGCACTTTTAATAGCAGTAGAAATAATTTCTAGGACACTCAAGTACTGGAATATAGATATTCAACACAAGAAAACTAAACCTCAATAAGTTAACACACAGGGGAGGAATTTCTTTATTTGGATTTGCACTCATTACTTCCTACCTACCTTTTTCACTTATTGCCACTCTATCCCTGTCACATCCGACTCTCGTTCTTACCACTTCCGAGCTTACCCCACCACTTCATATCTATTCCACTTCTAATCCTCCCTTATACCCCAGCACTCCCTACCTTACTCCCAAGCTAATCCTTGGCCTTTAGTATGCACAGCATAAATGCAGTGTAACAATGCAAGCTAAAATATGCCTCAAGATCCTGACCCATGTCATTAAAAGATATTTAGCACCAAATCTCTAACCAAATACCCAAAGAAGCTATAACTCCCCTATATGTTTTCATATTTTCTGTAACTGCAAAAATTCTATATTAATATATAAATACCATGTATAATAATTAAATACATTCACCTTAGAGTGCACTGTATGGATATAAGGTCAAAGACGTTTCATTAGTTACATAATTTCCATTTAGCTAAATGTATCTAAGCAACAGTAGGGAGGGTGGATGAAAATAATTTATGGTTCCTTTAAAGCCTAGTTTTCTGAAATGCTAATAGGGAGTATATTTATATAGCAGTACGCACCTAGAAGAGAGGTTATTTGACTCTGCTTACTTATTCATAGGATAACTAATAGAAATAGAATTTTACTGAGACAAATTGCACGTTTAGGACATTTTTATTTTTACAAACTCTATTAGCATAGTGTTTCTTCTGAGTCTTACTCTATGAAGGTAATAATACAGATACAACAATAGTCTTTGCATACATGGGGGCTTTTTACTATTCGTTGAGCTGATTAGTGGTAGAAATATGAGGAGTTCTCATATTCTCTAAACCAAGACTCATATTCTGATGGGCCATGGTATAATTCTTATCTATGCTGACATTATCAACCTTATGTGCTTAATTATCTTTGTGGCACATTAATCAAGGACAAAAGAGAAAACCACTGAAGCAGGAGAAGATCAAAATGATAGAAAACTGCATCTATCAGAAGAGGAACATGAATATGGGATTCTGTGACTATGTTCCTAAGACAGAGTGAAATAGCCACACATTGGTCTCCCTACTCTAGGTGACCATGGACAGTCAAAACTATCACCGTCTGGGAAAGGGCCAATGGCTACTTGCAGTGTGAGTTTCCTCCCTATGTTCAGGATTCCTGGACTTCGTGTTCCACAACTGTTGCTTTTCCTTCACCCTCAATCACCTCAGCAATTGGATGAGGGTAACAAGTGATAACCACTAAGGGCATGAGAACCCTGTGTTTTTATTTCCATCATGGCAGGCTAAAGCCTAAATCACATCAGCAAGAGTATCTCCTAGTCTGATCTCTCATTCATATTTCGTGTGTTCAGTGAAATGATTTGAAGTTAGCTCTAGGAAAGTGTTTCACAGAGGACAGGAAAATTTGTTGTCTATGTTCAGGCTCAGGAAGTTGGTGGGTTGCTGGTGCTGTAACCATTTAAATGATCTTTTACAAGCATGTTTGTTCACACTGGCTTTGCCGATCTTAGTCCACCTATCAAAAGGTCTACCACAAGGATGAATAGATGGCTTATTTGTAAGTGTTTGCTGTGAAAGCTGGAGGACCTGAGTTTGGATCCACAACATCCATGTTGGTCCCTAAATGGAGAAAGACTGAGACATAAAGGTCACTTGAGGCTGCTGGCTAACTAACCTAAAAATTCAGTGAGATCTGGGCTCAGTAAAAGACCTTGTCTCAATAATTAAGGTAAAGAATGACAGAGAAAGATTGCAGCATTGATCTCATCTCCACAAGCACACATACATAGCAATAAATATGTAAACATGTACCATACACATACATGCACACACATAAGCATGTGCATGCTCATGCCCCCCCACACAGACACCCCCCCCCACACACACATATTCAGACTGATTATCTCTTAGTCAGTCACCTATGTTAATGAACTCTTCCTTTAAAGATTCCTGAGGGTATATTTCAATTGTGAATTTGTGCACCGGTAACTCCCAGGCAATTCATTAATTTGGGGATAAGAGATTCAATAAACCTAACTTATCAAATTTAGGGAATTATATACCCCTCGCTGCATGCATTTCACCTTCCTTTTGAGAAGTAACATAAGCTTTGGATTTATCTTTTGCTTGTGTGTTTGTTTTAAATGTTTATTTTATGTTTTAATTTGTGTATTAGTGTCTATGTGTGTGTGCCAGTCACGATCGCTGAGAACAAAACTCAGATCTTCTGCATGAGCTACAAAAACTTTGGTCACTGATCCATCACCCCATCTCCTTAAGTGGATATAAATTAAGGAAACTATAAAATAGTTTCACTGGTACATAAAGATTTCTATTCCCATTGTATAACTTTAGCTTCTTTGTCAAAAATCAGGTATTCATAGGTGTGTGGGTTATCAATTCGATTTAATTGGTCAACCTGTCTATTTTGGGGCCAATACCAAGCTGTTTTCAGGACTATGGCTCTATAATAGAGCTTGAAGTCAGGGATGGTGATGCCTCTGGAAGTTCCTTTGTTGTACAGGGTTGTTTTGGCTATCCTGGGTTTTTTATTGTTGTTGTTTTTCCATATGAAGTTGAGTACTGTTCTTTCAAGGTCTGTGAATGATTCTTTTGGGATTTGCTTTTGGCAAGATTGCCATTTTTACTATGTTGATCCTACCTATCCAAGAGCATGGGAGATCTTTCCATTTTCTGGTGTATTCTTTAATTTCTTTCTTTAAAGACTCAAAGTTCTTACTATACAGGTCTTTATTGTTTTTGGTTAGTGTTACCCAAAGATATTTGTGTTGTTAATTGATATTCTAAAGGGTGATGTTTCTCGGACTTCAATGGTGTTGGCATAACTGGATTCAGACATGTAGAAGATTGTAGATTGATCTATATCTATTGGCATGCACAAAATTTAAGTCCAAATGGATCAAAGACCTCAACATAAATTCAGCCACACTGAACCTCCTAGAAGAGAAGATAGGTGGCACCATCGAACAAATTGGTACAGGATACCACTTTTTGAATGTAACACCAGTAGACAAATAGTGAGATTGACAATTAATAAATGGGACCTCCTGAAACTGAGAAGCTTCTGTAAGGCAAAGGACACACTCAGAAAGACAAAATGCCAGCCCACAGAATGGGAAAATATATTCACCAATCCCACATCTGACAGAGGGCTGATGACCAAAATGTACAATGAACTCAAGAAGCTAGCCACCAAAACACGAAACAATGTAACTAAAAAGTGGAGTGCAGAAGTAAATAGAGAATTCTCAACAGAGGAATCTAAAATGGCTGAAAGACACTTGAGAAAGTATTCAACATCCTTAGTCTTCAGGGAAATGCAGCTCCAAACCACTCTGAGATACCATCTTACTCCTGTCAGAATGGCTAAAATCAATAACACCAATAACAATCTTTGCTGAAGAGGATGTGGAGAAAGAGGAAAACTCCTCCATTGCTGGTGGGAGGGCAAAGTTGTACAACCACTTTGGAAATCAGTATGGTGGCTTCTCAGGAAAATGGGAATCAGTCTACCCCAAGATCCAGCAATTTCTTTCTTGGGCATATACACATAGAATGCACATTCATACAATAAGGACATATATTTAACTATGTTCATGGCAGCTTTATTTCTAATAGCCAGAAACTGCAAGCAACCTAGATGTCCCTCAAATGAAGAATGGATAGAGAAAATGTAGCACATTTACTCAATGGAGTACTACTCAGCAGAAAAACCAAAATAAAACAAAACAAACAAACAAAAATAAAAAACAATGAAATCTTGAAATTCCAAAGCAAATGGATGGAACTAGAAGAAACCATCCTGAGTTCGGTAACCCAATCACAAAAAGATAAACATGGTATGTACTCACTCATTTCTGATTTTTAGACATAGAGAAAAGGATTACCAGTCTACAATCCACCCTGCCTGAGGAGCTATGAACAAGGAGGACCCCAAGAGAAGATTGCATAGTCCCTCAAAGTATGGGAGGGGGACAAGAACTGCTGAACAAAGTGGGAGCACAGGGCATGAGTGGAGAGGAAGGAGGTGGGAGGGGAAGAAGGAGAGAGTGGAGGAGAACAAGAGGACTAAGACAGGGGAGGAATACAGGAGGGCAAGAGGGGAGATGCCTTGATAGAGGGAGCCACTACAGGTATGGAGAGAGGTATGGCAAAGGGGAAATGTTAGGGGATCCGTAGGGATGACCCCAACTAAGAATCCAAGCAGTGGTGGAGAAAATGCCATTGATGCCCTTCCCCTATGAGATTTGTGTCTCCCTTGGTTACCATTCCTAGAGTCTTCATCCAGTGCTGTTCGAAACAGAAACAGGTACTCACAGCTAAGCACTGGACCAAATTTCTGGAATCCAGTCGTTGAGATGGAGGAGGGATGAGCAAAGGAGCCAAGACAGTGCTGGAGAAACCCGTAGAAACCTGACTTAGCGAAATCACAGAGACCCAAGACATAAAGCTGGGGAAACAGCACTGGACCAAACCAAAATCTCTGAATGTGGGTGCCAGCTAGGAGGCCAAGACAGTCTATGGGACCTCTAACACTGGCACCAGTTTTTATCCCTATAGCACAAATGGACTTTGGGAACCCATTCCCTATGGAGGGATACTGTTGTGGTCCAAATACAGCAAGGAGCACCTAGGATCTCCCTGAAATGATATGATGGACTTTGAAGGTCTCCCATGTAGGGTTTCACTATCCCTGGGGAGGAGTTGGGGAATGGGTTGGAGAGGGTTGGTGAGTAACATGGGAGGATGGGAGGGTGAGGCAATGTGGGGGAATGGATATGAAAATTTAAGTAGTAATTAAAGAATTTAAATAAAAATACCATGATCACATGAAATATACTTACATGGCTGTGCCATTTCATACAGGATGAACATATTAAACTCAGAAAATTCAACAATAAGGAAAAAAGATTGTAGAAAACGTATATAATTTTTAAATCACACTTTTCTGCCTAAAGATGGGGCTGAGTTGGTAGGATACTTGTTTAGCAAGTGTGAATCCCTGGTCAAATCCCCAGAGGCCAGTGTACCTGGGGTGGTGAAGACAGAAGGATCTGGAATCCACAGACATCTTCATCCATATAGCTGGTTTGAGGCTAGCCTAAGAAACAGGAAGCCCTGTCCAGAAAACCCCAAAAAACTGAAACAAAAAAATAAAATAAAAGTTTAATCAAAGAAGAGGGGTGGGAGAGATAACTCAGCACTTAGGAGAGCTTGCACTAGCTGATCTTGCAGAGGACCTGGAATATACTTACATGTATATTTGCCCTTGTATTGGCTCAGAATTGTCAGTAACTCCAGCACCACAGGTGTCATGCCCACTTCTGGCTTCTGAGAGCACTCCATGAACATAGTGGGTAAACATAATTGCAAACAAAATACATACATAAATAAAAATTAAACAAATCTTTAGAAAAGTGAATTAATAAATCTATTATAATCACCATATAGTTCTGTAGCGTTATCATTACAACACAGAAGTTAATAAGTACTTTTGTTTTTATGGCACTGAAAAAACTCTGATCAATATTTTAATGATGTCACTTATCTTTATGATAATCAGGCTCTTGAGAATGTCTGCAAGAAAATAAATGTGTATTCACCTTTCTTGATGGCATTAAGTGTTATTTAAGTCCAGTCTTGATAAACATAACAGAATGATCATGTCCACAAATCATGATCTGTTACCTGGAAACAGATTTTCTTACCTTTGCTATGATCTGGAGACTTCAATCTTTCCATTTTCTCTGTCTTTCTTTTCCTTGCCTCCACATACTTTCTGGCTTCCCTTCTATACATGCTGCTTCCCTGTTAAGCTCTCTTGTCTGGAAACATCCCATGTTACCAGCTCTATTGTTTAGGCAGGGTTACAAAAGGCTGGCAATGCAAGACAGCCAGATTGCATTTGAGATTCACAAGGGAAGTAGACATAGCCTAAGGCCACTTGTGATAAGCCACAGTGTCTTCCACAGAACAGATCCTTTTACATGGCCCTACATCCAAGCTAAGAATCATGTGATGTGATGTCAGGACACAGTCTGGGAAACAAGGCATGTGGACTGCTGCTCACTGATTCGTTAGCCATGATTGCTCCTCAACTTCAGACTTGTTTGTCTGTGTGTTATCTGGCAATTCTTTCCTAATAGATTTAAAACAATCATTTGCAAATGTTGGGCTACTTTTTAGTCATTTGTGTTTTATTTTTTTTTAACAAAGACTTTGAGGCTCTACTTGCAAAGGTATTCTAATGTGAAAATCTAGAGCTAATACAGACAATCAAAAAGCATTACAGGTAACTCTGGCAACAACTGCACTGGGATAGTGTATGCTTGTGAGGGAGTAATTTACAAATTTGTAACTGTTTCTCTTTTGCTTATAGGTAGAATTGGTCATGCATAATTTAAGGGCATTTGGCTTCTCCTTGCAGTCAATGTAAAGACTTTAATGTTGGTTCAAGGTATTGCTACTTTTCCTCAAATTTACATTTTCCTTGCATTTAAGTCAGTGTCTTTAAAATGGTACTCACTTTAATTCACATTTTACTCCCATCTGTTTGGAGGATCTCTGTACTATTAATGGAATGTTAGATCAAACTTTTTTGAAAAAAGAAAAAAAATGCAAGGTTTGTAGAATAATGTTGTGATTATTGCATTAAAATGGACCAGGATCTCAGACTGGAAAGATGGTTTGGTGGTTAAGAACACCTACTGTATTAGCAGAGGGCTCAGATTTGGTTCCCAGCACCAACATAGTGGCTTGAAACCATCTGTAACTCTAGTTAGCTGGGATCCAACACATTCCTTTGACCTCAACAAGGTACCTGCAATCATGCAGGTTGTGCATGTACATGCATGCAGACAAAGCATACAACATAAAATAAAATACACAAATCTGAAAAAATATTAATGTGCTGTGATAACATCCCATTACATGCACAAGCGTTTTTCTCACTGTACTGAAGATCAACTAAGGATTCCAGACAATTGCTGATCAAGAGGACATGGCTAAAATGTATATCCATATTGTTACCACATCAAAATTTCATACTTTCTATTTTATCCTACAGGCACATTGCCCTTGAAAAGACACTTTGAGTAGACAGTTTTTTTTCAATATTTAAATTATATTTTAACAGTGTGTGTGTGTGTGTGTGTGTGTGTGTGTGTGTGTGTGTGTGTATGTGTGTGTGTGTGTCACACATACCTAGCATGCTTGTTGAGGTGAGAGGAATACTTGTGGAAGTCAGGGTTTTTTTTTCCTTTAACATGTGGGTTATAAAGATTGCACTCAGGTTTTCAAAGTGCCATAAGCCCCCGAGTCACCTCTATGGTCCAGATCACAAATATTTTCAAAGAGACTAAAGAGAAAGTATTTATTAATGAGCAAAGTTCACAAGACAAAGAGAAAGATGAAGTTGCCTCACTAAGCTCTGTGGATTTTGTTTTTAAAAGGCTCTTAAACAGAAGATTTTTAAAAAATCATAAAAGAGCAAAGATTCAAAGAAAAGGAAAAATAAGTTGTTGCCAGAGGTTTTTATGCATATATAAGGAAAAGGTAATAGTTTGGGTATTACAATGGAAATGACTTTTGGGAAATTATGATAATAGACTCTATTTTCTAAGAGTAGTTATTAGCTATCCACCAGAAGTAGTGTTTAATTATACATATAGGATTATGTTTAAACCCCTTGTCTAATATATTAAATCTTTAGTTCAGAAATGGAAATATTCCATTTTCTTTAGGAATGTCTAATTTACTAAGTATCAGCCTAGGCTTTTATTACTCAATATGTTCAGTAATATTTGCAAACTGTTTAACTAAATCCTCAATATCTCTGGTTGTTATAAACAAAGGAAGCATTTGAAGGGGATTAGAAATATGTGAGTGAATTTCCATTTAAATAAAGTTGATTCAACCCAGAAGGGACAATAGAAAAGCATTCAGTCTATCTAAATCCACTTTAATGTCAGTAAACAAATGGCCCAAAGTAGTTTTCTGTGTTTTTGGCTGTGAAGGGTGAAATTCAAGAAAAAATGCTTGGAAAATAGAGCTTTCTGTCTTGAGCCCAGGGAGAGAATATCACGTGTCCACAGGCCTCAGCTTCCTAGCTTAAATATTATGCTCATGCCATCTCAAAACTCAGGTTGTCGTTCTATGTAGTTCTCACATGTGTTCTTAATTTCTCTCAATTGCCATAAAAAATTCCATAAGTGGTATTATGCACTATGTACTTTTAAATGGTACCACGCAGAGGTCCAAAACATACTATTCTTTGTGACTAAATTCTGTTAGGTAATGTTGACACTAGTAATTTATTATTCCTTCAGATATTCCCAGGTATGTACCTCTACAGAAAGAGCATGCTGATATACACTTACATTTAAACATTAATACCATAAAGCTAAAGATAAATATGTGTCAACATAAGTACACACACACACACACACAAACACACACACACACACACACACACACACACACACACACACACACTATATATATATATATATATATATATATATATATACCTATGTACACAAATACATATGCATACATATCTGTTGAAAATTAGTAAAATTAATTCAATAACAGTTTGGAAAAGGTGCTAATAAAATTAAATGGATCCTTATTACAAGGATACAAAAGCATAAAGCACAGTTCATGACTCTATTCCAAATGCTATGGTGAGGGGAGTTAAAACTTTCATTATATTCTATGACAATTCAATTACTTGAGTCTATGGAATAAATTTACAGATTAACAAGAGAAAAGTATACAGATTTATTATGCCCATGTGCACAGGAACCACCTAGAAGATAAGATTCAAAGGACAGTGATGGTTAAACTTCATATAGAGTCCTTAACTGTAGGGAGCAATAGGAGCTGATATCAAGTTGCTGGGAAGAGATGGAGACAGACTGTGGGAAGGTCAGGAGAGGAAAGGCATGTTGAATAAAGGCTGTCTCTTATGAAGGTAAAGTGAAACAATGAAGGTAACAATCCTGAAAGAGCAGATGAGAGAATGTGCCTCTGGGATCAGTGAGATGGGCAAGAATCTGTAGTCTTCTTTCCAGGGATCAATTTGGTGTGTATTTGATGAGATGCTGGAAGGGGAGTTCATGAAACCTGTATCCACTGTAGAAGCTGCCTCTGGCCAGGCAATGCATGCTCATAACTCTTTCCTTACTCACTGAAAGGAAAAAGGGACAAGTCATACAATGTGGGTCTTTCTTAATCTAAGCAGTATGCATTGTCTCCAACGGTTTTCAGAGCTATACCCTAACCTCAAACAGTGTGCATTGTCTCTGATGGTCTTCAATCATCCCTAAAGTGAGGCAATGCTCTCATTGCTCTCCTTTCACAGTGAAGTAAATCAAGGCACATAATAGTTTGATTACTCCAAGTAAATTGAGGATTTGGATTCCACTATGTAGTATTTAGAGTAGACACATAATGTAAGCATATGGATGTTGGTTTATTTCTGTTATCTGATAGTAAGTTACATCTGTCTTAGTTTATTAAATGATTTCACAAGATTTAAAAGAACATTTTTGCAACTTAATCTGATAGTTCTCATGGGGCATCAAGATCGAAAGCAAATTATATTTAGCATTAAGCCATCACAATGGTCTCCAGCATCAGTCACTCATTCATAGTGAGATACCAAAGTATCTGTATTGAAAAATGTTTTCCCTCTAACTCTATACATCATAAATATTTCTATTTAATAATACTTTACATTTTTGAAAAGTTGCAAAGATAACACAAATATCACTCACTAAATGTTGATATAGCTATTCTAATATCATCTTAAACAAGTACGCTCATGTATCAATCTAAAGATTTTAACACTATTGCCACACCATTAATCCCATGTTTTGTTTGAATGTCAAGGCTTCTTCTTATTACATTCTTTTTGTATCTCTGTGGACAAACACTGAATTCAGGATCCAGATCTCCCATTAGTCTTCTCTGCTCTGTGACAATTTGTCAATATTCCTTGTTTTCAGTGGCATTGACAGTATAAACACTACTGATCAATTATTTTAAAGAATGCCTTTAGTTCTATTTGATGGTTTATAGAGATTAAACTGGGGTTCTTGGTTTAGATAGGCATTCCAGAAAGACTTAGTGCTCTAGTCATGTCATCAGGGCAGAGGATGTATGATCTATTGTGAGTTCCCAGTTATCACTGCATATGTTAATGTCAGTCACTGCCTAGAATAAATGTTGCCAGATTTCTCCAAGTTAAGTTACTCATTTTCCTTTCTTTACACTACTTTTAAGAAGTGAAAACTAAACCCAGTCTATCCTCTAGTAGAAGAGACCTGATTTCTATTCCCTGGAAGAGAAAGTATATGCATATTTTTATTCAGAAATCTTCTGCATAGACCAGGAGGATCTGTGGAGAACATCATTGCTATTCACCTGTTATAAGAACTTGCTCAATCAGTTGATCAGTTTTAAAGCTCAGTCTTGCTATTGAAGTAGGCTTTGCACATACATGAGCATTGAACACTTTTCCTGCTCAGCTCAAAGCTCTTTGTGATCAAGGATCTAGGGGGAAAATTCACCACTTAATTTTAGACAATAAATAGATATTTATTTGTTCTACCAAATAGTCTGGAGGTATATACCTTAACTCCTTGCTTCTCTGATATGGATAAGTTATCTAAAAGAGTAGAGGCATCGGTGATAGGGTAGGAAACAGAAAAGAGCATGAATGTTGTCTGGATGAGGTCTTAATAGTGTTGGCATGACGCACAAGTAACTTGGGACATAGCTCTTTTTCACCCAGGCCAAGTCTTTTGAGAAACTGCTGCAAATAGCTTCAAAGTAACTAGTGAGTATGTTCAATGGGATAGAAAATGGGGACTTCTAGGAAGCCAGAAGTATCCAGTATGCCAAATGAACAAATATTCATGCAGACTACATTATGTTTCACATAGATAGGTCTATCACATTGTAATTTATATCAATACTTGTTTTTGTATAATGAATATATGGTCCAAAAGTTTGACTGGGATATTTATGACATAGCAAACATGAATATCACCATTCCCTTTTCTGTTTCATGTGTGCATGTGTAATTTTCTCAGCTTAGTTATTTGGGTTCTTTGGTAGCTATTTGCACAAAGTTGTCTGAAATCTATTTTGAATGGACATGAGTCAAAATAATACGAGCAAGGCTGAATGATTTCCAGGAGAAACGCTTCTGAGACACTGAGGTACATTTTTAGAATCTATAGAGTCCTAAGAACAAAACAAAACTTGTTTTATGAGAAGCAAATGTCATCCACTTCCTGTGTAAACTGCATGAAATTGCCCTAATAGATAAGGTATCTGATAGCCAAGGGGAGTTGAGTTGTCTTAAACCAAGCATACAAGAAAGATGGCTCAGCGTTAGAAAATATCAGACACCTGGGTCTGCAAACAGTAAGTTGATGAGCATCCATCAGTGCATATCTTGTGACTGAGGAAATATATCAATGAGTGAGAACACAAAAGGTGCCAGAAAATGTCAGCAGGTCACATACAGAATGTAAATTCTATCACTGTGGGTGACCAGTATTAATGGAAAAAAAAAAAAAAACATAGAACACTGTAATGAACTAGGGACTCAGAAGTCATTCTGAAAGTAGAGTTTCACAGGCTAACAAACCCGAAGGGACACAGCCCACATACAAGAAATAATGTGTGCTCTTCAGAGCACAGAGAATATTAAAGCTGATTTCGTGAAGAGAAAGGCATTAACAACAATTAATATTTATATTTAAGTCTTAAAACCTTGGATGACAGAAATAAACTCAGAATTTTAAACAAGTAAATGTATGCTGCAGCTAATAATGCTGCTCAGAAACGTAGCAAGCATGTCTGATTAGAGTAGTGTCCTTGTGACCTAGCCAAAGGCTGCAAATGTAGAATACACCCTGGTATCTCCTGAATGAATTGATGTGGGTTTAAATGAGTGAAAATCTGTCAGGTAGCTATAGGACCATCATCCTGTCCTAAGCTCCACTAAGTGTGACCCACCACAGTACACAGTAGTCCTTGGTCCCTGTGCTACATCAGATAGCAGCCACCTCTGTGACCTTAATCAGCAGGCTTCACCTCACAGAGCTCTCTTCTTTCTTTCGCAAGACAAGTTATTCAGAAAGAGATTAAAGGTCTTTGGCCAATCTGAGTTTCTAAAATTTTCTCTTTAGCTGCAGCTACCGACTTCATGCTAAGAAGGTGAAAACAGAAGGGTTCCTGGACTGAGGAATCGCAAACACATGAACTTGGGAATCTGGAGAGAGAGATATGGATTTAGTTAGACCCATTTCTACCACCTTTCATCCCTCTGATTCCAAGTTGACTAATGTTTTTATTGTAAAATTAAAAGATAACTGAGGTTAAATAACCATGTCATCAATCCACTATAACCATGGCTCTTAATGAGTTTGTTCAACTACTGTTACTGAGCCTGCTGTTGAAAAGCCCATTGCATGACCATTTTTAATGCTGTCCCAAAACCAGGCCCAGTTTACTTTTTCAAATTAATATTGTCATGGAGAATCAGTGTTATGAGAGGAGACACACAGCACTTTGACATTGTTCCAA
Organism: Cricetulus griseus; assembly: GCF_003668045.3. Classification (NCBI taxonomy): domain Eukaryota; kingdom Metazoa; phylum Chordata; class Mammalia; order Rodentia; family Cricetidae; genus Cricetulus; species Cricetulus griseus. The sequence goes on from NC_048601.1 coordinate 41,419,273, forward strand.
AATACAGTTATACAAAACAACAAACCTCACTATATGTTTGCCAAGTGTTTTGCAGGGTGCAAAGTGGGGAGAAGTAGTTTCTATGTTGGTATGATTATTCCATGCAAAGAATGAAGGATGTTTGCCCCTCTTCCCCCATCCCAGAGAAAGATAATAGGAATAAACATTGCAAATTGCAATCCCTGAGCATAAAACAGCCTTTGAATAACAGGCTCACAGCAACTGCAGTTACCTATACTAGGCCTGCATAGGCCTGGACTCATTAACAGTCACTCATTAGGGGCGGGGTGGGAGGACCATGCTGTCCTTCCCCTCCTTGGGATATTATTGACTATTGATCAGTTTTGGAAGCAGAGATGCTATTTTCTTCAGTAGGATACCACTGATGACTCCACCAAGTTGCATTGAGTAGTTCCAAAGATCATGAGGAGGCCTCAGTTATACATAATGGAAGACAAAACAAAACGAACAGAACAAAACAAAAAGAATGTGAGCAAGGTGCCCGTACAGAGAAGTGGGATGAGATAAAAGAGGTCGGATATTCTGACAGTCATCAGAATGTTTATTACACGTGTGTATGGAATTGCAAAAGAGTAATATGACAATATTACTCATATGAAAACTTGCAAAATAAACACATTTAAAATTAAAAGGGAAAATGAAGATTTTTTTCCTTGAAACATTGCTCCAGTAAAAGAAGTAAATACAGAATAGGCAATCTTAAAAAAACAAAACAAAGAAGCATTTCATGACTGTTAGTTTTGTACTTGAAAAAATGGCTGGCATGTTGGTGCTGATTAAGGCTCATCAGTACAAGCTCACTGGTAATTCTTCATTTCCTTATGTTCCTAGTGATGGTGTATTTTTTCTAAGAGGGATTCTAGATTTCAGATAACCCAGGCTGGCCTGAAATTTGATAAGCAGCCAAGGGTGGATTTGAACTCCTGGCCCTTCTCCTTTAGCCTTTTACACACTGGGATTACAAGCACTTACTATCACTCAAGGCTTAAGTTTCTGCTTCTACACATTTAGTAGGTAAACTGCTGTGGTTCTACAGAACCAATAGAAAACATGTATATATACATTACAATTCTTTCCACATTTTACTCTCTTTATGCTACAAAACCCTCAAGAGTAGATTTTCAGAAAACTTGATGTAGAGGGTGACAGTACTTACTCAAGTTGATTAGTCCAAGAGTGGATAGTTCATCTAACCTGGGCTAATTAGATTCCTGAAAGCTTAAAGACAAAGAAATGCAGGTTATCAGTGCCTGTTTTTTTGCGATGAAATTTATTCTCATATCCACCTTTTATTGTCAGAGTCAGTGAGGTAAACTTCTTTCTGTCTTTCAAATGCATTATTCTTTTTCACAGCAGAATAATAATTAATATCATGGAATACAGACTTATAGGTATGCAGTGAGCTAGAACACTCAGAAGCAAGCTATAAAAAATGTATCTGCCAAACTATTTAGAGGCTGAGGAATGGAGGGTGGAATTTTCTCAAAGGTATTGCATTTTGTTGACCTCTCTGATAAACGCCTTCAACAAATATATATTTAGCACCTATTATATTCTGAGCTCTGTGCTTGATATTGGGAATTCTGTGGACAACAAAACAGATTCAATGTTAGTCTTCACGACACATTATAGAATCAAAATAGGTTTGGGCACTCCACAAAGTCAAATGTGTTTAATTTTCAACTCAGAACACAGAGACAAGTGATAGTCAGTAACTACACACTCATAATGCAGATGACTAAGATAACACTTCAAACTCCATAAGCCTTCCAGGCCTAATAAAAGAACAGACACATAGGGCTAAAGATGAAATTAAGAACTTGCATATAAAAAGTGAAAATAGCCTTTAAGATTTTATATTTACTAGCTTTCCACAAGCAGTCAAAATTAACAAATTACTGTCCAGTATTAACAAAATTAACAAATACTGTCCAGTATGACATGAAAATAATAACATTACCTGTTTATTAGGCTATCTGGCCATGGGAGGGGGTATAATGACTGGACCCTAATAACAAAATACCATTGATTACCCACTTTTACCCATGGAGTTTGCTGAGGGTTTGATGTGTATTTAGACATAGAGTAAGGATTACCAGCTTACAATCCACACTGCTAAAGAAGCTAATAAACAAGGAGGTCCCTAAGAGAGACATACATGGTCCCTTGTGGAAGGGGAGAGGTTCAAGATTTGCTGAGCAAATTGGGAGCATGGGAAGAGGTGGGAGGGAGCTAGGAGAATGAGAAGGGGAGAAGAGGGATGATGAGGACATGAGGGGGCAGAAAGTATGAGTCAGGGTAAGAATACATGATAACAAGAATGGAGATATCATGATAGAGGGAGACATTTTTGGTTTACACAGAAACCAAGCACTAGGGAAATGTCTGGAGATTTACAAAGATGACACCAGCTAACTATCTCAGCAACGGAGGAGAGGCTACATTAAATGCCCTTCCCTGATTATGAGATTGATGACTGACTTATATACCTTCATACAGCAGCTGGTGGAAGTAGAAGCAGACACCCATAACAAATCACCGATCTGAACTGGAACCCAGATGCAGAGAAGGACTAGTAAAGAGCACAGAGGTCCAGACCAGGCTGGTGAAACACACAGAAACAGCTGACCTGAACATCCAGGAACTCTTGCTCCCCAGTCTGATAGCTAGAACACCAGCATGGGACTGATCCAGACCCCAGGAACGTGGGTTTCTGTGAGGAAACCTCAGAAATCTATGGGACTTCCTGTAGAAGCCCAGTATTTATCCCTAGCATTGGTGTGGACTTTGGGAGCCCATTCCACATAGAGGAATACTCCCTAAGCCAAGACACACAGGGGTGGGTCTAGGCCCTATTCCAAAGTATACAAAAGACTCTGATGATACCCTATGGAAGGCCTCACCATCCAGGGGGAGCAGAAAAGATATGTGACAAATAAGGTTTTAGTTGGGGGGGGCGTAAGGGAAGGACGGGTGGGAGAAGGGAACTGGGATTGTCATGTAAAACGATCCTGTTTCTAATTCAAATAAAAAAAAGTTGGAAAAAAGGAATTCTATTTCACAGGCAATTATATTCTGTCTCTAAACTTACAATTATTTGTTTGTTTGTTTGTTTGAAATCATTTGTCATGAACCCATGTAGAATCATGTAGCAGGATGTGAGGTTTATAAACACATTTAGCAACACTTCAACTTTTCTGAACATCCAACAACCAAAACTTAATTCAAAGGGAAATGCATCCATGGCAGTGCTCATTATGTTGTATAGGGTACTTCACTGCAGGCTCGGTTCTTAACATGCAGTGTACACACTCTGCATGGGACATTCCTTTATACTTTGTCAAGTCAATAAGATACCTGAAATACATGGACACAGACTGGAGACTATTCTGTTAGGGATTTCAGTGTTTTTACTAAACACACAAAATTTTCTTTTTAATGAGTATAGTGATTTTCTTTTAGAAACATAGTGATTGAATCACAGAAAACAAAAAAATAAATAAATAAATTCTAATAGTTTCCAACGATTACTTTTGTGAGTGCCAGCAGCAAATTTACATGTGTTTAGATTGTTTTATATTAGAGTGTTTGATTGGAAAAATTACAGTTTGAGATCTTCACTTGAGTTTCATTATAAACAATCCTCAATTCTATTTTAGCTTGGAATTCAGACAGAATTTCCAACAATTTCTGGAATGTACCTTGAGACACTTTTGCCACTTTGTAATTTGTATTTATGAGAGGCAGTGTTCTCAGAATTGATCATTTTAAAGTCAAATTATTGATAACCCAGAAAAATGCTGAAGACACACTATTTCCTGCAGTATCAAATATTTAGCTGAGACTTAATTCTTTATGTAAACAAAAGCCAGAAAATTCATCTCATTTTATGCAAATTTGCTTTTTGTCCTTAATAAATGGCAAAACATATGTATAACAAACATTTGCTTTGTGATGTTTTGAATGATTTATTAAGGGTAAATGTACACCTATCTCAATCCCACATTCCTGGGTCACATAATGATTTCTCTGGCAAAAGAGGGATGTGAATGAAAAAGTTAAAGAAGCCTATTAAGATTCAAGAAACTGATCAAAGAAAGGCTAGTGGGCCCAAAAGGATGGACCCAAACTTTATATCTGACTTCAAAGACTTTTGTTAAAATCACATAAAGGGAAGGAGGGAAGAAAGGAAAAAAGTACAATAATCAAAGGGTTTGGAACCCCCACAGAAACCTTGAACTTGCAGTCTGTGGAATGCTTTAAATTTGGGCTTATGGAATTTTTCCATTTTCCAACGTTGATTTTTGTGAGGTACTCCAATATACTGGTGTGTTTTAAAAGATAAACATGAAAATATTTAACATAATCATCAGTTCTCTTTCTTGGTATTTGCACTGGAACCTAGGATTGATCTAGAATCAATATTTGAAAGCCAAGTTCCTTTATGTGTGTATTCACAGTGAGAAGTTTTGAACAGAATGGTATATAAGCATGCTTTCTGAAATAAATGCTTTAAAAACTTATTATTATAGTGTGTGTGCCTGCACATCCTACATGTGCCCACACATGTGTGTGGTGAATGTTCATGGTACACATGTGTGTCATTCAGAAGAAATTTGGGGATTCAATTCTCTCCTTCAAATTTTCTTGATTCCCCAATACTAAGTTCAGAGATGGGACTTACCGAAAATGATTAAATCGTGAGGTCACTGGTCTAAAGAATAGATTAACTCTTTGCTGGATGGATATTTGAATGGAGTGTGAGGAGATGGTGGGTATTGGGAAAGGTAAATCCTAATTAGGAAAATTGGATTATCTACCTTTCCAAGGGTGTATTTTATCTGTTTCTTTTTGTTGTTGTTGTTTCTTTGTTTTGTGACATTTTAAAATTTATTTTAATTTAAATTAGAAGCAAGCCTGCTTCATATATCAAACCCAGCTCCTTCTCCCTCCCCTCCCTTTGTCCCCCATCAATCCCCCCTCCTGCCTCACCCAGGGAGGGTGAAGCCCTCCCCGGGGTATGGCCAAAGTCTGTCATATCATCTGGGTGTCCAGGCTGAGAGAACATCCCTCCATGTGGACTGGGCTTGCAAAGTCCATTGATACGCCAGAGATAAATACTGGTCTACTACCAGAGGTCCCATATATTGCTGAGGCCTCCTCAATGACACCCACATTCAGGGTGGTTGGAATCAGTCCCATGCTGGTCATAAGTCTGGGGTCCTTGAGCTCCCTTGTTCAGCTCAGCTATTTCTGGGGATCTTACCAGCTTGGTCTTGACCCCTTTGCTCTTCACTCCTCCCTGTTTGCAACTGGATTCTAGGAGTTCACCTCAGTGTTTAGCTGTGGGTGTCTGCTTCTGCTTCCACCAGCTACTGGATGAAGGCTCTAGGGTGGCATATAAGGTGGTCATCTATCTCATTATCAGAGAATGGCATTTAAGGAAGCCTCTCCACTATTGCTTAGATTGCCAGTTGATGTCATCCTTGTAGATCTCTGGAATTCTCTCTACTGCCAGATCTCTCCTCAAATCTACAATGGCTCCCTCAATTATGATATCGCTCATCCTGCTCTCCTCTATTCTTCCCCCAACTTGACCTTCCTACTCCCCAATTTCCTTCTCTCCCCTCCTCTTCTCTCCCTCTCTTTCTCCCTGCTCCCTTTCCTCTCCCTGCAGGGTTCCCAATAGGTTCAGGAGATCCTAGCCCCTTCCTCTTCTCTGAGGTATCATGCATGTCTCTCTAAGGGTATTCCCTGTTTCCCAGACTGTCTGGCGGAGTGGTTTGTATTTTATCTGTTTCGACTTCTCTGTCCCTCTCTGCTTCTCTTTCTTTTTTTCCCCTCATTTTTATTTGAATTAGAAACAAGATTGTTTTACATGTCAATCCCAGTTCCCTCTCCCTCTCCTGCCCCTCAACTGACACCTTACCTCTCCCTTTCTGCTCCCAAGGGAGGTTGAGGATTTCCATAGGGGTTCTTCAGAGTCTGTCATATTCTTAGGGATAGGGCCTAGGCCCACCCTGGGTATGTCCAAGCTCAGGGAGTATCCCTTCTCTTTCTTACGAGATGAACAACCTCCTCTGTCCTATGTTCTTGCTATTTTAATCTCATGACAGGACCATTGCATAACACACTGGAAACATAACAGAAACCTTTCTGAAGAAAGTTTTCTTAGAGGGTTGGAGAGATAGCTCCATAGTTGAGATCACAAGAAAAAATCCTTGGGTGATATCAAAACCCCTCAGAGGCCTGGGAACCCAATTCAAATGTGAACTTCATTATGTAGCATTACAGAAAATGTTCTTTCTTTCTATGGGACACACTGAATAAAACAAGCATTATTAGGTAATATATGCCCCTTGTGCATCACACATTCTGTATCCATGTATGGTACAGTTTGAGAAAATGAAGGATTTTTAAGCATGCATCCCCTAGCATACCAACAGAATGTTCTCCACTTTAAGCCACCCCAGCCTTTGTGGTTGCATGGAATCCCAACCAAAATATTCAAAATAGCACCATTCCTGAGAGTAAGGGAACAACATATGAAAGTAGTATTTACTGAAAAGAAAACTCCTCCATCTAGAATATTATACCGACAAGTACAATGTGCTGTGAGGAGAGAAAGGTTTGTGCTTTTCTTTATGACCATTCTTTAAATCTTATCCTAAAATATTGCCTAGCTGTGAAAGCAGAAATGATTTCTCTTGTCATATATCCCCAACCGCAAGAGGTTTACTACCATGACCATGACAGGTTGGCTTTAGCTGTGCAAGGGAGATGAGTGTGACAAAGCACTCATGGTAGGAAAAGGGGCCCCATCACCCTTTTTATGACTTTGGCCTGCACATTTAACTCCAATTGTGTTTTGGTCTTTTTCTTTATTTTTCTTCATATCCACTCATTCTTTTGCTGAGTTTTACAATCTAATTTTTAGAAATCACAAAAACTACGGCCACAAAGTATAAAGAAATACTGACTTTTCTAGAAGAAAAAATAACCCATCATTCCAAAAATTTCATCAGTCTTGGTTCTGATATAATTAACTTTTCTTTCTGATGCTTCACCTGCAGAGGGAGGGAGGAGAGAGAGAGAGAGAGAGAGAGAGAGAGAGAGAGAGAGAGAGAGAGAGAGAGAGAGGGAGGAGAGATACAGGGAGGGAAAGAGAAGGCAGGGAGAATGATTATGTCAAAGAAAGGGGTCCTAAGCAACAAATCAAGAAGATTTAAATGAATTTCCAACCAGTTTGTCTGAATTATTTCCTTGCTTTATAATTTACCCCATCATTTTTTTCTGAAAACTTGAAAAATCTATGTATTCTCTTCTAATTTTAAAAGTCAAAGACAAACACTATCTCAAACTTACCTGTCCTCTTACTGAAAGGGCAGAAAATATTTATCTCTACCAGTTGAGGACACCTGTTTGCATATTTGGAGGGTGCTTCTTTCATTCTATCATCTATAACTATTTCTCCAATCAAGACTGATTTGTCACATGTCTGTTAAAATTAGTTTTTCACTGAAATGCATTTCCACTATAAGGTATATTGTTAGATCCTGGTGGGGTTGGAAATACTTCACAATCTTATGGATTTGTCTGTCCATCACTTCTTCTTTGCAGAAGCCATCAACACAGTCCCCATTTTGTAACAACTATTCTATGGTGACATCAGTGTGGAACCACCTAGTCTTCTTGTCTTATACCAAGAACTAATGAGACAGGATTTACCTAGCCTCTAAAACCAGACAGCCTTGATTAGATTACAGGTTTTATCATTCTCTGACTGTAAGACATTGGGTAAATTAGTTAATTTCTTTGTGTCGTTGTTTTCACATATAGAGATCACTAGCAGGGCCTGTGTCATTGTTGCCCTGGAGAATGGAGAAGTCTGTGTCAAATATTAATACATAGCTGTTATTTAATAAAATCTTTTCAATATTTTACTTTGATATTTGTTCATCGAAGATTTACTTACTTTCCTTGGATTATAAATGAACCCTGTACATAATCATCTTTGGGTCCAGAATTCTTAATTCTAATTTTTTTCTTTTAATGTAAGAGTAAATAGTATCTCAGTTGTCATTCCCCATCTACTGAGCAAATAGAAAGCTGGAGCCAGTATTTAACATGTGGAGTTAAAACAGTATTAAAAATAGAATGTTGTGAACATAGTGTTTAAAGCCTATAAGTCCTTAGACTTCAAAGATATGGACCAGTAGGTAATTTCTTTTAGTTACCTACTGACCATTTGTATTTTGGTTTTTGGGAGATGCACATTCATGAGTGAGTGTGATGGGGGAAGTACTTGTGAGTATATGTCTCTCTTATTGATTAACAAATAAAGCACTGTTTGGCCAATGAGGCAGATAGATAAGTGGGACTATGAGATGAGGAGAATTCTGGGAAATGTAGTAAAGTCTTGTGATCCAGGCAGGGAATGACATAGCAGGCAGACTCAGAATATAAGCAGGGACAAGGAGTAGTCACCCTCTTCCTCTTCCTCCTGCTCTCTGCTCTGGAGCCACCATGTGATCTTGTCAAGACAGGGCGCAATCCCCCAGCATCCTCCATAAGATAAGTCTTATGATTATGGTTGATAATTAAGACGAAGCTAGAAGATAAGAAATCCTTGTCATTGGCCAACAGCATTGCACCTAATATAAGTCTCTGTATTATTTGGGGCCCTAATGCAGCAGGCAGAACTCAGGCAGCTGGCAAAAGTGCACACATGGCAGCGGGGCTTGGGTGGCGTTGGCAAAAGATTTAGGGGGAACTCAGAAAACAACTTCACATGATCCGCAGGCCCCCCTTTTTTGTAACAGGCTCTCTGACTACTCTGGAATTCAATAAAAAAGCGGGAATTGCTGGCCAGAGTGCCCAGGGATCTGCCTGTCATTGCCTCCCTGGTGATTACTCTACTAGCTCATGCCTGAGTGCCTGATTTATATAATATGGGATCTGGAAGTTGAACTCACATTATATTCGCTGTCTCTTTCTTCCCCCTCTCTCTGTCTGTCTTTATGTTTTTGTTTTCTTTAACTTCTTACAGCAATTCAACATAATTTAAACAGTCTTGATAATTATTAGAATAAAAGTGCTCACTTTGGGTAAGCTTTTTAACATGTGTGTTTATGTTCTCACCATATTTTTCCTAGCAAAAAGGGGAAAATTAATCCATGACAAATAGTATAGTAAAATTCTCTATGAAAAGTTATAGACAATACAAAATTATTTCAAATTTTCTTTTAAGACAACATAGAAGATCTGGGTGGCCTTGGACTCACAAAGATCCATCTTCCTCTTAATCCTGAGTCCTAGGATTAAAGGTGTGAGCCACCACCTTCTAACTTTTGGCTGCTGGGATTAAAGATATGAACCGGGATTCTATAGCTTGTGACTGACTTTGCTTTTTGAAAAGCAAATTGGATTACTATTGGATCAAATTGTGGTTGTCTTGAAATTATTACTCTTCAGTTGGGTATAAAAGATAGAGGGAAGTATCAGATCAATTGCTATCAGTTAGTGAAGCTTGACTTGTCTTTCCCTGCTTAACCCTGGAAGTTATTGTTACTGCATTCAGCTTGTGCTTTATCATGGGAACTCCCACAGTGACTGTGAGTTCTAGATATAATTAGTTTATTTTTCATCACTACTTATTTTCTCATAAGTAATTGTTTCATCTTCTCTTCCTGTTGGTTATTTGTTAGTTTCATGCATGCTTTGTTTCCTAAATGCTTTCAAAGGAGTTTCTGTGATGTAACTTAACTAATGTGTACAACCCAACAAGAGCACTGTAGTGATTTATTGTTTAAAATTTATTAAAGCTTGCCTGAGGATTCAAAAATCAAAGTCAGTCACAAGCCATAGAAGCCCGACAACACCTTTAATCCCAGCAGCCAGAAGTTAGGAAGTGGTGGTTCACAACTTTAATCCTAGGCCTCAGGATTAAGAGGCAGATAGATATTTGTGAGTCCAAGGCCACCCCGATCTACACAAGATTGATGCAGTTCTAAAGAGAAACAGCTCACACAAAGATGATCTCAGTACCTGGTATCACATGCCTTTAATCCAAGCATTAGGATGGTACATTATACAGTAGGAAGGATTCAGTATGAGGTATTCATTCTCCAGCCACTCTGAGGAGAGGCATCAGTCTAAGGCTTGGTGAAGCACTGTGAATCTGCCCTTTCAGCGGAAGAGCTAGTGGCCTGCCACTTTGCTTTTCTGAACTTCAGCCTGAAGTTTGATCCCCAATATCAGTCTCTGGGGCTCTAATTTATCATGTTACAAAACATCACATTATTTTGTAATCATTAATAGTTGCAGTGCCTTCTTTAACAATGAAGTTAGAGGTTGTGAAATGGACTCTGTCCCTCTTAGAACTTCTAGTGATATAAAATGATAAACATTTTATATCTAAGAAAAAACCTTAAAAATCTAAAAATCAATGCACTGCATTAGTGTTTGCTGAGTTCTATAACACAGCAGCAACATCTCAGTGTTTTGAGCACCTAGAACTTTCTCCTGCAACATCTAGAACAAACAAACATAGATGTGATTTTCAAATGTCCTCTCTGTTAAGTCTGATGAACTGCATTGTTAACTAAGTGTTTCAACTAATATCCAGGAAGTAATACAAAGTAGTCTCAATCCTACCACAAGGACATTTGTTTAACTACATTCATAGAAGCTTTCTTCATAGTAGCCAGAAACTAGAAACAACCTAGATATCCCTTAACTGAAGAATGGATAAAAAATGTGCTACATTTATCCCTTAGAGTCCTTGATGTTTCCTAGTTTCTTTGGTGAAGAGGATTATAGGTTGGTAATCCTTTGCTCTATGTCTAAAATTCATATATGAGTGAGCACATACCATGTTTGTCTTTTTGGGACTGGGTTACCTCACTCAGGATGGTTTCTTCTTGTTCCATCCATTTGCCTGAGAATTTCAAGATTCCATTGCTTTTTTCTGCTGAGCAGTACTCCGTTGTATAAATGTACCACTTTTTCTCAATCCATTCTTCAGTTGAGGGGCATCTAGGTTGCTTACAGTTTCTGGCTATTACAAACAATGCTGCTACAAACATGGTTGAACATATGTCCTTGTTGTATGAACATGCACTTTTCGGGTATATACCCAAGAGAGGAATGGGTGGATCTTGAGGTAGACTGATTCCCATTTTTCTGAGCAACCGCCATACTGATTTCCAGAGTGGTATTACAAGTTCGCACTCCCACCAGCAATGGAGGAGTGTTCCTTTTACTCCACATCCTCTCCAACATGGATTATCATTGGTATTTTTGATTTTAGCCATTCTGACAGGTGTGAGGTGGTATCTCAGAGTTGTTTTGAGTTGCATTTCTTTGATGGCCAAGGATTTTGAGCACTTTCTTAAATGTCTTTCAGCCATTTCAGATTCCTCTGTTGAGAATTCTCTATTTAGTTCTGCACCCCACTTTTTAATTTCATTGTTTGGTGTTTTGGTGGCTAGCTTCTTGAGCTCCTTGTATATTTTGGAAATCAGCCCTCTGTCAGATGTGGTGTCGGTGAAGATCTTTTCCCATTCTGTGGGTGGTTGTTTTGTCTTACTGACTGTGTCCTTTGCCTTGCAGAAGTTTCTCAGTTTCAGGAGGTCCCATTGGTTAATTGCAGACCTCAATGTTTGTGTTACTGGAGTAATGTTCAGGAATCGGTCTCCTGTGCCAATTTGTTCAAGGGTAATTCCCACTTTCTCTTCTAGAAGAGTCAGTGTGGCTGGATTTATGATGATATCTTTGATCCATTTGCACTTAAGTTTTGTGCATGGTGACAGGTATGAATCTATCTGTAATCTTCTGCATGTCTGAATCCAATTGTGCCAGCACCATTTGTTGAAGATGCTATCTTTTTTCCATTGTATGGATTTAGTACCTTTGTCAAAAATAAGGTGTTCATAGGTTCGTGGGTTAATATCAGTATTTTCAATTCAATTCCATTGGTCTATCTGTCTATTTTTGTGCCAATACCAAGTTGTTTTCAGAACTATGTCTCTATAGTAGAGCTTGAAGTCAGGGATGGTGATTCTGCCAGAAGATCCTTTATGGTAAAGAGTTGTTTTGTCTATCCTGGGTTTTTATTTTTCCATATAAAGTTGAGTATTGTTCTTTCAATGTCTGTGAAAAACTGTGTTGGGATTTTGATGGGGATTTCGTTGAATCTCATGAACTCCTGAGCTAATTGGGAGCATGAGGGTAGGGGAGAGGATGCTGCCACAATAAGAGCAAGAGAAGAGGAGTAGAGGAGAGGAAATGGAGGAGCAGAAATATTGAGTTGGGGAAAGAATATAGGAGAGAGAGCAGGATGAGAGATACCATATTAGAGGGAGCCATTATAGGTCCGAGAAGAGATCTGGAACTAGGGAGATCTCCAGAGACCTACAAGGATGACATGATCTGACAATCCAGGCAGTGGTAGAGAGGATAACCTAAAAGCCCTTCCCCTAAAATGAGATTGATGACTACTCTTTATGCCATCCTAGAGCCCTCATCCAGTGGCTGATGGAAGCAGAGACAGACATCCACAGATATACACTGAGCTGAAATCTGGAATTTAGTTGAAGAGAGGGAGGAATGAAGATCGAAGGAGTCTGTACCAGGTGGGAGAAACCCACAGAAACAGTTGGCCTGAACAAGGGAGAGCACATCAACCCCAGATGCTGTCAGGGAGGCCAGTACAAGACTGATCCAGATCCCTGAACATGGATGTCAATAAGGAGGCCTCTGCCTTCCAGGAAGCCTTTGGTAGTGGATTAGTATTTTTCCCTGGTGTAAGAAGGGACTTTGAGAGCCCATCCCATGTGAAGGGATACACTCTGGCCCTGGCACTTACCCAGGCCCAGCATAGGAAGATTTGGTAGGCTTTTCAGAGCCCCCATTGAGGGCCCTACTCTGCCTGGGGAGTAGTGGGTGGATGGGGTGGGGGTAGGTTGGGGTTGGGGGAGGAGGGATGGAGGTGAGGGTAGGGAGAGGGAGAAGGGACTTACATGTGAAACAAGCTTGTTCCCTAACTTGAACTAATAAAAAAAATGTGCTACATTTACACAATGGAGCATTACTCAACTGTTAAAAAAGGTAGCATCATGAAATATAAAGGCAAATGGATGGAACTAGAAAAAAATCATCCTGAGTGAGGTAACCACACCTCAAAAGAAATGTGAGACATGGTATGTGTCACTTGTACGTGGCTATTAGCTGTAAAATAAAGAATACTCATGCTACAACCTACAGGCCCATAGAAGGTAAGAAAAAAAGAAGGCTCACTGGGGTTGGAGGAAGGAGCACATGAATGTCTCTGGGAAGGGGGAGTAGAATAGTCATGGGGTGGATGGTAGGATTGAGGAATGGAACAGGAAGGATCAGAAGGGGAAGGATGGAGGAAGAAAGAACTGGATTTGGGCAGTATCTTGGGGACAAGCCAGAAAACCAGCATAATAGAAACTTCCAAGAATGTACAAGGGTGACCCTAGATAAAACTCCTAACAATGGGGGATAAGTAGCCTTAACTGGCCATCTCCTGTAATCAGGAAAGTCTTCCAGTGCAAGAATTGGGACACCCACCCAGCAATAAATCCTTCTACCTACAATTTCCTGCCTACAAGATGTTCTGGTGTAACACAAAAAGTAAAGGACCCAGAGAATGATATTGGGGTTCAATCTTCAAGCTGAAGTAGTGGGTCACTACCTCTTACCACTACCTCAGGCTGAATACACTGATCCTGCTGCCTCTTCTCAGCATGGTTAGAGAATCCTGAGACCAAATGTCTTCCAATCCTCAATGTGGCTGGAGAATGAATCCCTTCTATTCTCAGTGTGGCTGGAGAATGAATGCCTGATACTGACACCTTCCCCCTGTCTTAAATAACTTCCTAATGCTGGGATTAAAGGTATGTGATCCCAGACGCTGACATCATCTTTGGGTGAGCTGTTTCTCTTTAGGACTGGATCAAACTTATGTAGATCTGGGTGGCCTTGGATTTACAGAGATCCCTCTACCTCTTAATTCTGAGTCATAGAATTAAAGTTGTGTACCACCACCACTTATTAGCTGTTGACTGCTGGAAATAAAGGAGTGTGCCTGGCTTCTATAGTTTGTGGCTGACTTTGTTTCTGAATCCTCAACCAAGCTTTAATAAATCATAAATAATATATCTCTACATGGTGGGATAAAGGTGGCATAGAAATTGTGAGAGTGACCAACCAATGACTGATCCAGCTTGAGACTCATGCCACAAGAAAGAGCCGATCCTGACATTTCCTGGAAGGCAAGAACCACAGGTAGCCCTAAGACCTAGGATAGACTCATTTATGACTGGGGGAAACAGTCAATGAAATGATTCCTAAAGGTGCCTATCCGACCAGAGAGTCTCCATCCAGCAACTGAATGAAACAGAGGCAAAGACCTACAGCCAAACATTAGGAGGAGCTTGTAGAATCAGAAGATGGGTGGGAATATTAGGACCCAGAGGAGTCAAGGACATCTCAAGAAACCATATAGAGTCAACTAACCTGGATTCACAGGGGCCCAAAGACTGAACAGACAACCAGTGAGCCTGAAAGGGACTGACAGTTGTGTAGCTTAAAAATCTAGTAGTACTCCAAACAGTAGGAGCAGAGATTGTCTCTGACTCCTTTGCCAGCTTTTGGGACCCTGTTCCTCATATTGAGTTACCTTGTCCAGCCTTAATACAAGGGCAGGTGTCTAGACTTACTGCAACTTGGATACACCATATTTGTTTGGTATCCATAGGAAGATTTCCCTCTTCTGGAAAGAAACAGAGTATGAGTGCATGGTGGAGGGGCAGAGGGGAGGTTGAGGAAGCTGTGAGGAGAAGTGTAAATGGAAACTGCAATTTGGATGAATAATAATAATAATAAACTTAAAAAGAATTACGTCTAAATATGTTTAAACTATTCTTAGGCATAACCAGAATTAGAGTAAGTCCTTTATGATATAATAATATCTTCATCTCTATAGAGGCCATTTATAGGCAACACTTCAACATACATTATTCCCTCTATGAAAGGATGAGGGATGGGAAGGAGAGAGGAGGATGCGGAGAGAAAAAAGAAAGAGTGGGAGAAGGAGGAAGAGAGAAACAAGATGAAAGGGAAGAGCAGGGAGGGAGTAGGTGGAAGGGAACACAAGAGAAAAGGGAGACAGACAGACAAGGTGGGGTGGTCATGTCCACTGTTGGGTTTCCTGACAATATAATCCAATAAAATCTGAATTCTCTTTAAGGTAATTTGAGTTGAATTTTTTTTGTCACTGAAGAAAGTGGCCTAAAGCATATATAATCATCCCTAACACTGATTAGGAGACACCCAGGATGCAAGTCCAAGAAACTCAACAAGTTTGGGCTTAGTATTTAGTGCAAAGAAAAAACAGACTCATCAGTACTGATGGGCACCCTGCAGATAGGACAACCAAGTATCAGTCCACAGGGTTAGCAGTTATGACAGCGACAGCAGGCTGCTAAATTTACCCGTGGTTCCTGAGTGAAGAATAGACCACCTTTTCCTCTTAGGCATAACCATCTCAGCATCATATATGGTAACCATAATCCACAGGTGACAAGAGGCGAAAAAGAACACCCAAATGCAGAATAAGGCCAGGGAGGACAGGCCATGTATGGAGTGGTTTTCCTGGAAAATCAGGACCAGTTTCCCTCATTAGAATAACCTTTCCTACTATTGTGTCTTCAGCACAATAAGAATGTGGAATTTATTATTTTAAGTAAATGTTAGTGTTACCCTATGGGAGAACATTTTCAATATCTAGGCACATCCCCAAGGGGCACGTTTATTATGAAAAGGGACTCCCCTGGGTTGTGGAAGGAGGTCTTAAGATAGAAACAAAAATCTACTCAAGAAAATACATTTGGCATGAATGAAGGGAGTGAGGAGAAGCAGAGAAGAAACGGGTGCACAATTAGAAAGAAGTGAATTGAGGACTGAGACGTAGGCTGCCGATTGCTGGCCTTAAATACAGTGAGGGCAATGGGAACTATGTGAAGTGTTAGCAAGGTGACTCTTAAAAATGAAGCTGGTGCATGTAATCTCCCTTGCTATTAGTTATTTATAAATGTCACTCACTGTGCTGAATTGGGGTGTGAAGTCTCCTCTCCTCGGCACACCCATCATGCATGTCACAAGTGGTGTTAAGAGAGTGGTCAAGGGTTCATCAGTAGGGAAGAAATGAGAGGACAATTCTGCAGGTATGTGGAGAAAGAAGGGCACAGTTCAAATCCAACAATAACTAGCAAGGTGACCATGAAGGTGTATATTCTTAGAGATTCACACCCCTTAGAGGGAACATTGTTCTTCTTGAAGGAGACAGGGGTTGGAATTAATTTAATTTAAATCTCAAAGGATAGAAGCAAAGACTGTTATCTGGGTTATACCTACAGCATGGCTGGGATACAGTAGTTCCTTCCACATGATCTATTTCTAAGCACATAATAAAGGTCAAAAGTATACTCTCTTTTTAAAGTAAAGGCTAGGCATTTTGTCAAGTATTTCCAAGAGCACCAGTTGGTTTCATGTGCAGGTCATGAGGATACCATGTTGAACCCTTACCATTGGCATCACTTAAACAGTGGAAATGTTTATTACTTACACATCAACTGTTACCCAGGGTGAGAGAAAGTAGCCTATATACCAGCTGCTCATGGTGAAATCTTTCTGGGTAGTATTTGTGAAAGATCTAAACAAAGGCTTAAAAGCATAAACTTTATCAAAAAAATAAAAGCAAGAACAAATCCCATCAAGGGTTTATTCTAAGAAACATATGAGACACTTGCTATAAAAATCTCTGATAATGAATTGCTTGACAAAGTGTTGTCACACTCCTGCAACAAATAATGTAGTACAGACATTTAAGTAGCTTTCACAAGAATGTTTAATGGGGTGGGAACTTGTTATATAAAGTGTGAATTATAATCTTTAATGTATGTTAGTTAATATTTCCATTTCATAAAATCATGTGTATATGAACTTTCATGCTGTTTTTTGTAATAGCTGTATGATTTTTCCACAACCATTGCATGGAGGAAGCCTTCTACGGATCCTGTGGGTGGGTTTTGGGTTGATAGTCGTATGTGTGATCTTGGAGGTCCAGAATATGGATGGGAATGGCCTTGAGTCTTTCAAGGCAAACTCTGGTTGAGACAAAGCTTATGTCATTGGCAGCCTGGTTTATAGAGCTGCTGGTCATGGATGAGAATTTCTAATCCCTAGAAATAAGCTAGGGTGATGCATAGAATTTTGTATCAGCATTTATAAGACTGGCAGCTACGAGCTGGGAAGAAAATGTTCATTACTTCTAGTTGAATTAGTTCAGGGGGTATTGAAGATTGGAGCCACTGAAGCCCATATGTCTTGAGCCCCCAACTATAGCTGGAGTCTTTTCCAGATTCCAGTGAACAGGCAAAGATAGTCAGAGCGATGCTATTTTACCAAAGAGCTTAGCTTGGCAGGAGACCTTTCCCAGCTCCCATGGGACACCTGAAAGTAGAACTTAGGCTTAATGTCTATGTGGCCACTGGTACTGATAAAGAAGGCTGTCATCAGCCCACAGAGGCACAGGCCAGCCCTTAGCTTTAAGAGAATGTCAAAGGGCCTTCTAGGCAGGTGGCAGCTGGCAGAGTAGTTGCTGTAGCAGCTCGGGTTCTAGGAGCTAGGAGGCTCACTCACTGTCAGGACCAGCCGGATGCCAAAACGGATTGAAGACTGGTGAGGACTGCAGAAGAGCCCTAGAGTTGAGCTGTCTATGATTGGGACTCTGTTTTAATTTTTTCCCTTACAGTATGGGTTTCCCCACAGGGAGCTGGATGGAAGCTGAGCTCTCCTTTTTTTCTTTTCTCTAGATGTCTTTTTGATTCTTCACACAACTCAGGGCTCCTGCCACTTCCTTGTTGATTTCTAAAATTCTCCCTCAATAAGTCTCATAGAAAGCGATTTTCTTTTGTTGCCTTAGTTGTTCTTGGTGACAGCCACTGCCTAGGGCACCTCTACTCTGCTCTTGGCTTTCATCCACCGGAGGTAATTGCCATTAAAACGCATAGATTTATACATATTTATAGACACATTTAAATATGTGAATATAGTGAATTTAAAATATAAATTGGAAATGCAGTTTCTCTGTGACTTTTTGTCTCAATATTGTTTTTCCTGCTGGTTATACAGGTTCATAAAGGTATGCCTTGTGAAAGAAGTGTAGATTGTTTTCTTAATGGGCTGGAATTTGTTCAGTCATCTGTAGTTGGACATTGGTTGGTTTGGGTGGTTTGAGATTATTTCTGTTCTGTCATTAATATCTGTCCTTTGAACAAATTGTAGTACTTAATTTACTTGAGCCTGTGCATGGCTTAGGAACAAATCTCTGAAAGAATTTTCCATTTATCCTGCACTTACTCTTCTATGCAGGATGGAAGCTTCTTGAGTCAATTAAGAGTATTTATTTTGATGAGGCCTTAACATCCCATAATTAAGAGAACCTCATGTTCACTTAAATCATCATGGAACAAAACATAACAGAAGCGGTGATTCACTCTTTTGACAAACATCAGGACTCCTTTACAAATTTATGATGTGAATTCCTTCTGACATGTAAGTGAATGCAGAATTTCTTCCTTTTTAAATGAACCATACTTCCCTCTTTTAGTGTATATTTTCAGTGTTTCACCTTTAAAGACCCCTTAAAGTATGATAATTTTAGGAGTGTAAGATCATTTCTCTAGAGTGCTGAAAAAAGATGGTTCAGATGCTTGTTTGCAGTGCAAGAATGAGGTCCTGCCTTAGGATACCCAAAACCAGCATAAAAAGAAGGGAAAGGGGTTGCATATCTGCAGTCTCAAACCTGAGCAGGCAAATAAAAGCTAGTTACTAGAGCTCAATAGCTATCCAACCTAGCTTTATTAATGAGCTCCAGTTTAACAAAGAACACTGTCTCAAGAAAATAATGATAAATTGGAGATCAATTGAGTAAGACAATTGATGTAAACGTTAGGCCTCCTCAGAAACAAATGTGCAGGCCCAAACAGGTTCATAGATGCGCCCCCCTCTCTCTCTCTGTTTTTCTCTGTCTGTCTGTCTCTCTCTGTCTGTCTCTCTGTCTCTCTGCCTCTGTCTCTGCCTCTGTCTCTGTCTCTCTCTCTCTCTCTGTCTCTCTCTCTCTCTCTGTCTCTCTCTCTCTCTCTCTCTCTCTCTCTCTCTCTCTCTCTCTCTCTCTCTCTCTCACACACACACACACACACACACACACACAGCCTCCTTCCCTTTAATATTGGCTCAAAATTGATGTGAAAATCTGTCTGTAGCAGTCTCCTGCAGGGAGAAATTGATCTCCCTTAATTGTGATCATTCATGAAAAATAAAATATGGCTGGTTAAGAACTTTTACCTGTCCAGGCAGTGGTGGCACATGCCTTTAATCCCAACATTTGGGAGACAGAGGCAGGCAGATCTCTGTGAGTTTGAGGCCAACCTGGTCTACAAAGCTCCATAGAGAAACCTCTTCCCTGTTTCTCCATAAGCCCAAGCTCAATTAAGATATCTCTTTCATTGCTCTTCCACTGCCTCCCTCCCTACCTTCCCTCCTGTTCTCATTCCCCCTCCCCTCCCCCTTACCACTCCACCACCCCCAATTTTCCCAGTAGATATCATCTACTTTCTCTTCCCAGGGTGATCCACAAGTCCCTCTAATGGTCCTCCTTGTTTCCTAGCTCCTCTGGAGCTGAGGATTTTAGTTTGTTATCCTTTGCTTTACATGTAACATGACTTATGAGTGGATACATGCCTTGTTTGTGTTTCTGAGTCTGGGTTACAGAGGCGGAGGGAGGAGTTGAGGCAGGGTGGGAGGGAGAACTGTGGTTGGAATGTAAAAGGAAATTTTAAAAAATGGAAAAAAGAGCTCTTCTGTGAATCATGTTTCATGTTCCCTGTGTTTCTCACACATGAAAATCTTAAAGGCACAGCGTTAACTGTGCATCACAGTTGTGTACAATTTTTTTTCCATAAACTATTTTGAAATTCATATATTTGGTAAGATATGACTCATACATTTTTCTTAAAATTTTGTTATTTGTTATTCATGTATTTAGGTATTTTATCTGCATGTTTGTCTGTATACCGTGTGCTTCCCTGGTTTGTCTCTCTCTCTCTTCTTCTGCTTTTTACCTTTTTTACTAATTTATTTTTTACATTCCAATCACATTTCCCCCTTCCTTCTCTCCTGCCACTCCCCCTACTTCACCTCTACCCCACCTCCTATCTACTCTTCAGAGGGTGTAAGGCCTCTCCTAGGAAGTCTACTAAGTCTCCTTGAGGCAGGACTAAGGCATCTCAACATGCCCCACCCCGGCTCCTGCCTAGGCCCAGCAAGGTATCTCTCCATATACTATGGGATCCACAAAGTCTGTTTGTGAATCAGCTGATCCAAGGTAGTGAGAGATCACTGACTCCAATCTTACTACTCGGGAAACTATATAAGACTAAACAAGACTCCCTGAATATAGGTGACAATGGTGCCTTGGGGCGTCCCTGGTGTACCTGGTTTCTTCAGAAGTCAGAGGAAGGTGTTGGCTATCTTGCCATGCTGGTCATTGTTGGATGTCACAACTAGGTAGAGCGATTAATGTTGCCCTCCTTTGACTATCTGCATAGTACTTTCTGGTACTATGGAAGGTAGACCGTACAGGAAGGAAGCTTTCAGGTTAGATCTATCTCAAATCTTCTCAGTCCTGTGTCCTTCAGTTTCCAGTGACTTCAGCAACAGGGACTTCCACTCAGTCTTTGAAAGACAAACCAAGGGCAACAGCAATAGTCTATATTGCTTTGGGAGTGACTTGAACTCTCGTGACCAAGAACCCCAAAAGACGTTTTTCATGTCTGGCATTGGATTTTCTGTTATAGTCTCTGTCTCTCATTGGGATTATTTTAATCCTGAGTAACATAGCTTCATTCATACTCATTATCTATCTATCTATCTATCTATCTATCTATCTATCTATCGATCGATCGATCGATAGATAGATAGATAGATAGATAGAGTATATAACTTGTGCAAATACACAATAAAATTTTTCTTGAGGTTTAAATCAAACAACCATGGTGTTATTTGTCCCTCCTCTATCCTCCTTCTGCAGTGACCTCCCTTCTCTGCAATTCAAGCAACCCCCATATTTTTCCCATTTCCCCCATATATCTCCCAGTTTCCCATGCCTACTTCTTTACTTCCTTTCTTTTATCCTTTTATTTGTTTGTTAATTTCTGGGTACCTGATCCCTTATGTTACAAAGGCTAAACTCTGATTGACTAGTATCCTGCCTTAGCCTTCTAAGTAGGAAGATTATATGTGACTACACTTGGTTTTGTTTTTTTATTATTTATTTATTATCCATATACTTATGGTTTCAGTGGTGGTGATGTTTTGTTTTACCTGTTTGTATCCTTTAGTATTTTTTTCAGACAATGTGATGAAGTTATCTTTGGTTCCCCATGAATTTGGCCTTCCTCTGTCAAAGGACATAATACAAGAACTAAGATAGTTTGCTTCCAATGTCTCTCTTAAGATCATCATTATTAGGAACCAACCTGACATCATCTGTCATATGTGTTTTCACTTCCTTGCAGGTACTTTGCTCTGTCTTTACTGTTGAGGTTTTTTTTCCCTCTTTAAAACTTTCTAAATTTGTGGAATTATAAACCATAGCTAGAATGGTTGGAAAAGGGTTCTTTTGTTTGTTTTATTTAACAGCTTGTAGTCTGTTCAGAGACCTCTCCCTCTTTAGTCTAGAGTCTCTTTTTATACATTTTATTAGTTTTTTTTTAATGTTTCATACAGTATGTTTCAGTCATGTTCATTCTCACCCAAAAAACTCTTCCAATATCCTCCTGGCTTTTCCTTACCCACCCATCTTTATCCATTTTTAAAAATTCTCCAAGACCAATTTGTGTTGTGAAATATTACTGGATGTGTGGTATTCGACTGGAGATTGATGGACTTACCAAGAGCTACATTCTTAAAGGAAACTGTCTATTCTTGTCTCCACTGCTAATAATTGCCACTAACTTCACAGCTTAGGATGAGATTGTGTGTCCAACTCTGCACTCCTTTCCAGCATTTGATCTGCATGGGACTTGAACAGTGTTTTTAGATGCTGTCACAATTACTGTGAATTCATATGTGTGGCTGTCATGCTAGGTATCCATCTACTGCCTCAGGATCTATAATTTTTTCACCTCCAACTTCCACAGTGATCCCTGAGCCTTGGTGTAGGAGTGGGATGCAACATGTATATTTTCTGTAAGGCTTAGAACTCTATGTACTTATTCTCTGCAGTCTGTCAGATGTATAGCTGGTACACATTTTTCCCATTTTATAGACTAAATCTTCACTGAAATGATGCTATCCTAGGCTATAGAGAAACTTGTTTTATGAGGTCTTATATATTAATTTTGTTCTTAAAGCCTGTGGTTCTCTGCAAGAAGTTCTTTCTGGACCAATGAGTTCAAGATGATTCCCTACTTTCTCCTTTTCCAGAGTCAGGGTATTAGGTCTTATGTTGTAATCCTTGAACCATTAGGAGTTCAGTTTTTACCAAGGTGAGATGTGACTGTCCAGTTTAATTCTACATGTGAATATCAGGTTTGATCAGCATCATTTGCGGACAATGCTTTCTTTTCTGTGTATATTATAGGCTTCTTTGAAGAAAAAAAAAAAAGGATCCCTTGGCTATAAAAGTGTGGATTTATGGACTTATATGTGAGTCCTCAGTTCTACTCCTGTGATTAATTAGTCAGTTTTTATGTTACTAATATGTTGTTTTCATTACAAAAACTTTGTTATATAACTTCAAGTCTAGAGTGGTATTATTCCAGCAATGTTTTTGTTGTTTTGGCTTGAGTTATCCCAAGTTTTTTGTATTTCCTTATGAAATTTAAGACTTTATTTCAGTTTTTTGTGAGTTTTGTATTGAAATTTTGATGAGGATTGCATTGAAATTGCAGATTTCTTTTGGAAAGATTTCCATTTTTTATTATTAGTCCTGGCAGTCCATGAACATGGGAGGTCTTTCCATCTTCTGCCATTTTCTTCCATATTTTCTGTGTTAAAACATTTAAGTCTTTTACTTCTTTGGTTATAATTATTCATATATACATATATATATATGCATATAATACATACACACATATGTATAATTATGAATAAAATAATATTGAATCTATTATCCTTTTTCTAGTCCTTTGAATTCTTTCTTCTGCCTTTCTCAATTTTCTTTTCCATTTAATAATACTTGGTTTTCAAAAATCATGTTTGGATCTTAAATAAATTGCTTTTCTAGCTTGTTTTTCTGTTTATAATGCTAATTCTTTCTGTTAACTTCAGACCACTTAATAGAAGAACCTGATTCTAGGGCTGGAGAGATGGCTCAGCCATTAAAGGCTAGGCTCACAACCAAAAATATAAGAACCTGATTCTTTTCTTGATTCCTGTTTTTAGAAGAATAGTATTAATTAGATTGAATGTAGCAACTACTACATCTCTGTCATATTTCAGTTTTGAAACATGAATTATAAATTAACGTCACATTTTATATGCAACTTTAAAGTGTCTATAATTAAAGTAAGGAATAAATTAATAATTATTATTAATAATTTATTAATAATAAATAAATTATTATTAATAAATAATAATTAATAATAAATTAATAATAATTTTGTGCTTAAGATGTATTTTGGTTGGGGCTGAATAGTGACTACAATTTCTCTGATGTCTGCTTTTTCCAAATTGCTAAAATGGCTATTGTCATTGAAATTTGAGGAGCTGGTTATAGCTGAGAGTGTTTGATCTTGTCATTTTGGGGAAAGGTCACAAAACAGCTTATGGCTTGTCCACTCCAGATGAGACTAATAATCCCCAGGCTAATGGATGCAAAGTCTTCAGCATGCACTCTGTGTATGGTTTTGCTTTCGAGTTGACTTTCCCCAAAATGCTTAACTTACATTTTAAAATGATACCAAGGGTCCTTTCTTAGATCACCAAGCATTTTCACAATGAGATGCGATTGAAACCAACACATAACTTTAACTCACCGACCCTCGGCTTTTTTAGGAATTTAAATCATCAGTGCAAAAGAACTCTATTTATTGTGCATTGGGATTCCATATTTCTATTATGAATAAACAATGGTATTCATTTTGAATTCTAAAGATAATAAGTAATATCTTAATTCTGTATTTTTCAAATTAGGAGCAGTCATTCTTCAACTGAGAAATTGATGAGTAAATTTGATAAATAATCTTATTCATTTTAAAACATGGAAATTGTATCAAAGCTAAAATGTTGTCTAAAAATAAGTACATGGCTTATTTTTGTTCTATAACTGTGATACATAAGCACTTCTACAGGCTAAATTGTATCACTAGACATCATATGGCACATGGCAAATCTTTAGTGTCTGGTATCTCAGGTTATAGACAGATGTGAAAACATGGCCTTTAAAAGCATAACTAATGTGAAGTATTTTCTTGTTAAATTTTTACATATTTAGGACAAGATCTCATACCATAATCTGTGCTTACCTGGATTATCCTATGTAGCACTGGTCATCTTCAATCTTGTGACAATTCTCCTGCCTCAGCATTTTGGGTACTGTAATGACAAATGTCCAACCACAACCTATTAATGATGGATATTTAATGCTGCTTCCAACCCTACACAACTGATGTTCTCATCACAAGAAGAAACAGCATAATTGTGTGTGTGCAGAGAAGAGACAAGTCAAACCCGGAGTCAAATGCTAGACGAGAGAGAGAGAGAGAGAGAGAGAGAGAGAGAGAGAGAGAGAGAGAGAGAGAACTCAGAAGATATCAGATCTCCTTACACATGGCTCGCCCAGCCTCAAGACAGTGAGGAAAGAGATATACATGTCAGAGGAAAACTTTCAAGAGTTGGTTTTCTCATTTTATCTTATGGACTCTGGGGATTGAACTCAGAACATTAGGCTTGATGCTAAATGCCTTTACCTGCTGAGCCATCTCACAATCCCCCTTTTTTTAATTCTTGAGAATTACCGCATTGTTTACCATAAAAATGTGCCAAATGATTCCAGTAACATTTTTTGAAAATATGCAAAATATGAAAACAAACACTGAAAAGCCTATTTTAAAATGGAGAAACATAGTTAATGATTGTACATACATAAAATAAAATATAATAAAAGTAATAAAATAAAAGTAAAAATAAAAGAAGGTTCCAAAATAATGTTAATATTTTACTAAAAGTTTAGTATAAAATCTTATAAATTGCTCAGGTTTGAGTAAATTTTACAGCAGCATCATAAAAGTTTTATAACTTGTAGTGCTTTTTCTTTATCTCCCTTAAACTTCACTCTAAGCCTTTGTCTATGACCATGTATATATTATCAACCCTAGCCAATGCTTCAGGAAACAGATACTTTGAAAGGTAATCTCACATTCAAGATTTCCAATTTGAAGACAAAAGTTTATTTTATCAGTTATTATCCAAATTTACATGTCCAAGAATTGATAGTTTGTAATTCAAGTCACTAAAGCAGATGGCCTATAAATTGACACATGTAAGCACTGCACTTTGTGGCAGTCAACCCCTGATACAGGACTGGACTGTGAACTAAACCCAAGAGGTAAATTAGGCTAGAGGGCAACTTTTTTGTCAAATTGGTAATTGCCCAACTTGAAGTTTAAAAGGCAGTAATTCAATAGACATCTTTACTTCCTGAGTAAGTTATTGACACTTTTCATTATCTAAAGGGCTGTAAGCTAATAGTGGATTTATTAATAACTCAATAGACCAAGGTTATATGAATATATTTAAAATGATTCTTTCAGTAAATTCTGCAAGTTTTTTCCCCATAAATTTTCATATTATGCTCTAACTCTAGAGAAAAATGTTTAAAAAGATGAAAGATAAACAAGGCTTTGCTAAAGAAAAATGAACATGGCAGAAGCAACTGAGTAATTATAGGAGAATTATTTTATACTAATGAAATCATGGTCCTTTCCTGTAGTCTCCTTGAACATACTTAGGCCAACTCTATAAACAGAAAGAAGAAAGAGGTTTGGATTAGAGGGATTATATTCCTGTGAAAGAAAGAGCATAAGACGGAACAAGAAATGCAGGCAGATGGGAAGTAAATTAATGTTCAGATTCATTGTAGCATGATAAAAGGAGTTAGGATGGAACGTTGTATTCAGTGCCTGATTCCAGATTGTGAGGAAATCTTCTAGCTGTAACTGCTCTTCAGGTGATTTGTTGCCAGTAATGAGATGATTATATTTAGGCTAGAAGTTCAAGGTAGAATAAATCATTGCTCCACAGTTAATCAGTGAGATAATCATTCATGGAAGATTTCACCAGGGGAGGTTGAAAATGTATCTCACAGAATATTAAGGAACTACATACATCTAGAAGTTTGATTTACTTTTAAAATAAGTTTGTTGGCAATATGGCCATAACATCTGTAACAGTAAAGGATATATTTAAGAAAAATTATGCTGGTCCTTCAGCCAACCTTCAAAAATGTATTCCACTGAAAGGAACATTTCAGGGAGAAATAATTCTATTATAATAACTCTATAATAATAGACAAACCACTTCATTCTCGTCTATTTTGTAGGGGGAAGTTCCCCAAACATGATATGACAGGTTAATGTGAGTCAAATTGGATGCATACAATTTCTTTCTTTCTTTTTTTGAAACCATTTAAGCACTTACATTACCCAAGTATACCAAATTTGCAGGAAACACTGCAGAGCTTTGTTGTTTTTCCCAATGTTACTGCTATTTCCTAGTTCCAAGGAGTTTTCCACTCTGAATGTTTCCTTTGGATATCACCAAAGTCCCTGTATTCCAGTCTTTGTCCAAACTTGTTTTTACAGCAGGCAGGGTTGAAAGCTTCAAGAACTACAGCTTTCTCAGACAGCAAATGAAAGGGGCTGGGAGTAGGGGTTCATAACCCCAACAAGGAAATGCCTCTAGTACTCAAAAAGGGACAGAGTTAGGATCTGAAACATTCTGCTGTTCCAGTCTGCCTTGAAAGGATTAAGGAACTGGGCAATCAGCTACAAGCTGAAATCTATAAGGCCTGGAGTCAAACACCCCTCTTTTCTTTAAAAGTTGATTATCTCAGGTGTTAAAATGTCATGAAGCTCTTGTCTCTTTCCCCTTCTATGGGGGACCATGCATTTTTCTTAAGGTCCTCCTTGTTTCCTATTTTCACAGGTGGTATGGATTGTAGGCTCGTAGTCCTTTGTTCTACATCTAATATCCATAGATGAATGACTACATACCATGTTTGTCATTTTGTGACTGGGATTCCTCACTCAGGATTGTTTCTTCTAGTTCTGCAAATTTCAAGGTTTCGTTGTTTTTTGTTGTTGTTGTTTTGTTTTGTTTTGTTTTTTCTGCTGAGTAATACTCTATTGTGTAAATGTACCATATTTTCTCCATCCATTCTTCAGTTGAGGGGCATCTAGGTTGCTTCCAGGTTCTGGTTATTACAAACAATGCTACTATGAACATAGTTGAACATATGTTATTGTTGTATGAATGTGCATCCTTTGGATAATTGCCCAAGACTGGAATTTCTAGACTAATAGGTAGACTGATACCCTTTTTCCTGAGAAACCGCCATACTGATTTCCAAAGTGGCTGCACAAATTTGCACTCCCACCAGCAATGGAAGAGTGTTACCTTTCTCCTCATCCTCTCCAGGATAGACTGTCATTTTTTTTTTTTTTTTGACATCCTGGCTGGTTTAAGATGCTATCTCAGTGTATATCTGTGGATGTCTGTCTCTGCTTCCATCAGCCACTGGATGAGGGCTCTAGGATGGCATAAAGAGAAGTCATCAATCTCATTTTAGGGGAAGGGCTTTTAGGTTACTGAGCTGAAATCGGGAATTTAGTTGAAGAGAGGAAGGAATGAAGAGCATGGGGTCTGTACCAGGTTGGAGAAACCCACAGGAACAGTTGGCCTGAACAAGGGAGAGCACATCGACCCTAGATGCTGTCGGGGAGGCCAGTACAAGACTGATCCAGACGCCTGAACATGGATGTCAATAAGGAGGCCTCTGCACTCCAGGGAGCCTCTGGTGGTGGATTAGTATTTTTCCCTGGTGTAAGAAGTGACTTTGAGAGCCCATCCCATGTGAAGGGTTACACTCTGGCCCTGGATACATGGGGAAGGGCCCAGGACTAGCACAGGAAGATTTGGTGGATTTTGCAGAGCCTCCATTGAAGGCCCTACCCTGCCTGGGGAGTGGTGGGTGGATGGGGTGGGGGGTAGGCTGGGGTGGGGGAGGAGGAATGGGGGTGAGGGCAGGGAAAGGGAGAAGGGACTTACATGTGAAACATGCTTGTTCCCTAACTAGAACTAATAAATAAAAAAGAAAGAAACAGAAAACAAACAAACAAACAAAAAAGATGCTATCTCAAAGTTGTTTGATTTGCATTTTCCTGATGGCCAAGGATGTTGAGTACTTTCTTAAGTGTCTTTCAGCCATTTTAGATTCCTCTATTGAGAATTCTCTATTTTTTTTGTCTTCTATATTTTTTATTTGAATTACAAAGAAGATTGAATTACATGACAATATCAGTTCTCTTTTCCCTCCCTTCCTCCCCTACCAACCCCGAACTAAATCCCTACCTATCATATATCCTTTCTTCTAATCTACACCTGAGTCAACCTTTCTGCTACCTCATGACCTCTGCATCCTTACTTTTCTTCCCTTCTCATTCTTTTAGCTCCCTCCCCCCTCTTCCCATGTTCTCAATTTGCTCAGGGGATGGTGACCCTTTTCCCTTCTCCAGGGGACAAAGTTTGTCTCCTTTAGATTCCTCCTTGTTTACTAGTTTCTCTAGCATTGTGGATTGTAGGCTGGTAATCCCTTACACTATGTCTAAAATCCACATATGAGTGAGTACATGTCATGTTTGTCTTTTTGTGATTGGGTTACCTCGTTCAGAATAGTTTCTTCTAGTTCCATCCATTTTCCTGCAAATTTCAAGATTCCATTGTTTTTTTCTGCTGAGGAGTACTCCACTGTGTAAATATACCACATTTTCTCTATCCATTCTTCTGTTAAGGGACATCTATATTGCTTCCAGTTTCTGGCTATCACAAATAGTGCTGCTATGAACATCATTGAACAGATATGTCTTTGTTGTATGAATGTGTTTCTTTTGGGTATATGCCTAGGAGTGGAATTGTTGGATCTTGTGGTAAACTGATTCCCATTTTCTTGAGGAGTCGCCATACTGATTTCCAAAGTGGCTGCACAAGTTGGCAATCCCACCAGCAGTGGAGGAGTGTTCCTCTTTCTCCACATCCTCTCCAACATAAACTGTGATTGGTGTTTTTGATTTTAGCCATTCTGACAGGTGTAAGATGGTATCTCAGAGTTGTTTTGATTTGCATTTTCCTGATGGCTAAGGATGTTGAACACTTTCCTATGTGTCTTTCAGCCATTTTAGATTCCTCTATTGAGAACTGTCTATTTAGTTCTGTACCCCATTTTTTAATTGGATTGTTTGGTGTTTTGGAGACTAGCTTCTTGAGTTCTTTGTATATTTTGGAGATCAGCCCTCTGTCAGATGTGGGGTTGGTGAATATCTTTTCCCAGTCTGTGGGCTGCCGTTTTGTCTTGCTGACTGGCTCCTTTGCCTTACAGAAGCTTCTCAGTTTCAGGAGGTTCCATTTATTAATTGTTGATCTAGTGTCTATGCTGGTGGAGCTATGTTCATGATGGGATCTCCCACTTTGTCTTCTAAGAGGTTTACTGTGGCTGAATTTATATTGAGGTCTTTGATTAAGTTTTGGGCATGGAGACAGGGGAGGGGAGGGGAAGGAGGGAGGAAAAAGAGAAGGGGAAAACAGGAGGTGGGAGGAGAACAAGAGGGATCAGAAAGACTGAGACAGCGGAAGAATAGAGGAGATCAAGAAAAGAGATACCTTAGTAGAGGGAGCCAGTATAGGTTTAAAGAGAAATCTGGCACTAAGGAAATGTTCAGAAATCCACAAAGATAACACCAACTAAGAATCTAGGCAACAGTGGAGAGGCCATCTTTGATT
Organism: Cricetulus griseus; assembly: GCF_003668045.3. Classification (NCBI taxonomy): domain Eukaryota; kingdom Metazoa; phylum Chordata; class Mammalia; order Rodentia; family Cricetidae; genus Cricetulus; species Cricetulus griseus. The sequence continues at coordinate 41,449,444 of NC_048601.1, forward strand.
GCCCTTACCCTATAATGAGTTTAATGACTACCTTAATTTCCATCTTAGAGTCTTCCTCCAGTAGCTGATAGAAGCTGAAGTAGGCACCCACAGCTAAGCACTGAGCTATACTCCTGGAATCTAATTATAGAGAGGGAGGAAGGATGAGCAAAGGAGTCAAGACCATGCTGGAGAAACCTATAGAACCAGTTCACTTGACCTACCTAGAGCACATGGCTACCAGTTGTAAAGCTGAGGAACCAGCATTGGACTGAACCAAACCCTCTGAATGTGGGTGCCCGTTAGGAGGCCTGGACAGTCTATGTGACCTCTAACAGTGGAGCCAGTATTTATCACTAGTGCAAAAATGGACTTTGGGAGCCCATTCCTTATGGAGGGATACTATTTCAGCCCAGGTACACAAAGGAGGGCCTAGGCCCTCCCCCAAAAGATGTCACAGACTTTTATAATCCCCCATGGAAGGCATCACATTCCTTGGGAATTGAGTGGGGAGTGGGTTAGGAGGATTGGGAGGGAGCATGGGAGGGAGAGGGAACTGGTGGGGGCATTGATTTGTAAGATAATTGTTTCTAAAGAAAAAAAATGTCATGAAGCTGGCTAACAAAAATCTAAATAAAGTATTCCCTCACAGTTTGCATTTTGAGCGAAAATTGGGATTTCAACAGGTTATTCAAATGATGTTTTATTCATCTCATTTTTATTTGTGTGGGGGGGCGTGCGTGCGTGCATGTGTGTGTGTGATATACTAGGTGTATGCAGATACCCACAAAATGAGAAGAGGTGTCAGATTCCCTGAGCTGGAAAAACAGAAATCACATGCTGCTCAACTTTAGGTCTAGGAACCAGACTAAGATTCTCTAAAAGAGCAAAAATCATTCTTAACTGCTTAGCCACTCCTCCAGCTTGCCAGAATGACTGTTTTTTTTTTTTTAAGGAAATATGATATCATAACCTAGAGTGTTCTATCTTAGTGAAATGAAATCTTTTGATGTGAATGCATTTTTACATCTCATTACAAGAAGAATAATTAAACACAAGTTGTATAAATCTGAAAGTCTGAGAGAAATGCATTTATTGTGTAGAACCTTAGACAAGAAGGATTCTTCGGAAATGTATCATAAAATATAAAGTTTTGTTTATAAACCCAAGATAAAATTTAGCCTAGGCCCTCCTCCAAATGATATAACATATTTTGACGGTCACCATGGAGGGTCTCACTATCCCTTGGGAGGAGGTGGGCAGGTGGTTTGGGGAGTTTGGGGGGAACATGTGAGGATGGGAGGGCAAGGAAATGAAGGGATGGATATATAAATATGAGTGCCTCTAAAATAAAAATAAATAAAATGGCATATTATCCCTATGGATGTAATCAGATGATATATTTATACCTATTTACTGGCTAAAAGCAAATACTAACAAAATTCTCCCTCATTAAAAGTAAAAAAAAAAAAATTAAAATCTGTCTATAATTTAACACCACTACATTCAGTCAAAGTCTTAGACAAAACACTAAAATTCAATGGCTTCCTTTTTCTATTGTTTTATCTCATGGGATTTGTTCCTCAGACTTTATTTGCTGTTCTTTCTTTTATTTTCAGCTGTAATTTCTGGAAATAAAACTCTACTGAAGAACTCAAATGTCTTATGTTCCCATATCTGTCTCTCGTGTGTTGAGATTACAGTTTCATGACATTGTATGCAGCTCAGGTAGATTTGATTTCTATACTGATCACATGGTAATACTACCCATGATATTCATAGATGCTTTACTATGACCCAAATCTTGTGTATGAGGAATAAATGATGTCATTACTTAAATGCAGCAAGTAAGACTAGTATTGGTGTTTTTTTTTTTTTTTTCTATTATCCCTGGTCACAATGGGCTGGGTGTTACACACATGGTGGCATGAATTGGAACTGAGAAACCAATCTTGGAGAATCCTTATCTTTTATAGAAATAAATGCCAGTGTTTTAGATACAAAATGCCACCTGTTTTATATAGTCCTGAATATTGAGCCAGCAGTACTGCAAATCAAGTCAAAGATACTATATCTGATTGATCACTGAATTCATATAGTGACCTTCTTATCATCCTGCCATGGCTAAAGAGGGGAGAAACTCTCCTATGTGATTAGGGCAACAATTTCTTTTGTAGGGAATTCACCATCATTATCTAGTCAATTCCACGGCCACCTTGGTGGTTAGTACCACAACATATGGACTTGGTGTAGAAAAAATTATTAACTGCTTGTGGGAATCATGCCTACTGTTATCTCAGCAATAAGTAACCCTATCATAACCTAGGCAAGATATTCAAATCATTTAGATGAAGCCATCTTGATTTTTTGTGGATAATCTTTTTGATCTGCTTTTGCATTTAATTTGCAAGTATTTCATCAAAACCTTTTGAATTATATGTTAATAAAGAATATTGACCTATCATTGCTTTTTGTTGGGTCTTTGTATGGTTTTAGTACTAGGATAATAATGACTTCATAAAACGAATTAGGCAATGTTCCCTTAATTTCTATTTTGCAAAATAATTTGAAGAATGTTGGTGTTAGTTCTTTGAACTGGTAGAATTCGGTATTAAATCTATCTGGCCCTAAACTTTGTTGTGTGGGAGACATTTTGTTATTATTTTTATTTAACTAGGGGTTATGGGCTTATTTAAGTTGATTATTTCTTGATTTAGCTTTGGGAAGTCATGTATATAAAAAAATTCATGTGTTCCTTTTAAGTTTTAAGTTTGGTAGAGTAGTGATTTTTAAAGCAAGTTCTTATGATTTACTGCATTTCCCTGGTGCCTGTTCCTTTCCATCTCCAATTTTAATTAACTCAGATCTTCCCAATCTATCTTTAGGTTAATTTAGCAAAAGGTTTGTCAATCATATTTATTTTTTGCAAAGAACCAATCTTCATTTCATTTATTCTTTACTGATGATGTTGTTTGTTTTTGTACTTCATCCCTGCATTTGATTATTTCTTCCCATGTACTGTTTTGGAGTTTTATTTATTCTTGTGGTTTTTGACTATCTCTAGGCATATCAACCACACTCCAGGGCAGACCCCATGCACAGGGATAATTGTTTACTTCAAGGTTTCATTTTGTTGTTGTTTTTTGTTTGTTTTATTGGTGTGCGTACATGTGTATATGGGTGTATGTGTGTGTTTTGTTTCATTTTGTTGTTGTCTTACTGATTTCCTTATCTTTAGTCTGCTTGTTTGATTTTCACTTTTTGTTTGGAGTTTTTACATTTTTTTCCTGCTTTGAAAGGGGGTGGGACATGAAGTTGTGTAGGTAGGGAAATACGGAGGATCTGGGAGGAGTTTGGGGAGGGGAACAAATATCACCAACTCTATTGCCTATAAGGTTTTTAATAAAATATATTTTAAAGGGAACTTCAATTCTCACAATAATAGAGACACAAAATAGCAAGAAGCCCAACGTAAGCTCTTTTTACTATCTGTCTCTTCAAACACAGCCATACAATAAAGAACAAAAATGAGAGAGAGGGAAGTCTTGGTAACAACAAATTGGAGCTCTGCCCTTGACAATCTAGCCTTGTTAATCTAATTTCATTGCCCCACACCCACCATATTTTTCAACATAATATCTTTGTCATTTCTACTCACTAATGACTCTCAGTCCATATGGGATCTTCTCATAGATCACTTTATCATCTCTCAACATAACTTGGTTATTACACACTCTCCAAGCCCCCTGTTCTCCACCACACTCACCACTTAAATTCCATTAAGAGAACTTTCCAAACTATGAGATGCACATGTATGTGGTTTTATATGTCTGACTCTTTCACTGGGCTCTTAGCTTCAAGCTGGAAAGAATGATGTCTTCTTTTCTTTGTGTCTCCAGCACTTGTATTGAACAACACATCCTCAGTCGATGCTTAGTGGATAATGAGAGAACAAACATGGAGTAGTAATCCATTTGTGGATCTAGAAACAAAGATGAACAAACTTATAAAATTAATCATAGTAAAATCACTCTTCTGTGTTATTTGGAACTCAGAGATAATGAGAAGTTAGAGGCACTTTCTAAAACAAATCTTTTGGAACGTGGCCTGGGCATTTCAATGACAATACTGTTCCAGCATTCAGACTGGTTTGGTGGATTGCATTTAATCAGTGCAATCTATTCGAAGGATTACTAATTTTAAAATAGGAGAAAGTACAAAACAAATTGGGACTGGAGTGGAATCTTGATGAGGCCTGGGTTTTATTTTTCTTCATTACAGACTAACACTGATAGGCATGAACAAACTGCTGCTCTGCTCTTCCTCTGCCCCTTCCTCTTCTGCCTCCTCCCTCTCTTTTGCTTCTCCTCATCATTTTGGGGGCAATACTCTGCTAACTATCCCAGGCTAGCCTAAAATTAATTTGGTGTATATCTCAGTCAGACCAAATAATGTAAGGTAATGTTAAATTTTCTGCAATAAGCTTCTAAGAGCTCAAGAATGAAACTGTAAAGACAGAAGATGAAGCCTGAGTTGAAATGGAGATGCCAGAACATTGAACATGTCAGTAGTGAGACATTTGAAAAACAAAGCTTTAGGTAGGTATGGAGGGGAGCTAGCCTAAAGAAAAGACTAGAGGTGCTCCAGGCAACAGAATTGGAAAGATGGGTTACCTAAGCCCATGTGAGCCCAAATGATGCCACCCTGAGCCTGTGTATCATGTATGTAGATACACAGATTAATGTTTACATTGCTGTGATTTTGCTTTGGCCTGATCTTTCCTTGCAGTGTTTATTCTGTCCAGTACAGTAAAAGTGGGTGACTTGTGCTTTGCTTGCATCTCACAGTTGAATAATTGCCTTTAGTCCAAGAGACTGAACTTTCTAATCATTTTAGCGCCACAAGAATATGGGGATGTTTAAAGTAGGAATGAATCATTTGGCGTTATGAAATATTCAAATGCCTAAGGTTGTTGGGGAAAGAAGTTGCGTTTGGGTATGATGTGTCACTTTGGCGCTAATGTGTATATATGTATAAGTACTTGGTGTGATGTGAGTGGTGTGTAGGGAGAGATCCACTAGGTACCTGTAGCGCAGACCACGCACGTGGGCGTGGTCACAGGTGAATACAGGGTCTGTGGGATATAGGCCTGGGGATAGGAAGTGTGGCTCTCTCTCGGGGTTCTGGTTGCATCTGTAAGAGCTGCTGAAGCTGGATGCTCAGAGTGCTGACCTGGGTTATTGGTTTCTCATGTAAGTGATTTCTCCTCAATAAAATTAATCAAAGACATCCCCATCCCGTGTATGGTTATCTTCCTCTTACAGTGGTATGGTTTTGAACTTTGTGGAAACTTTGAAAGATGAGGTCTACTTGGAGGAGGTAGGAAAATGGGGAAGTCTAGAGCTTTATAGGTCACTCCAGTTCCACCTCAGTCTTTCTGCTTCCTTATTGTTGAATGATATAACCAGGCTTCTCCTGCTCCTGCTCCTGCTCCTGCTCCCACAGTCATGAGCTTGCTTTGCTGCTATGCCTTTCTCGGGTTCAGTCTAGCATCTGAAGCTATAACAGGTCTTTCTTTGGATCAGCAGCTTCCAAATAATGACCCAGAGATTTCTTATTAAGTATGAAAGCTTAGCCTTAGCTTAGACATGTTCCCAATTAGCTCTCAGATTAACCTGTTTATATTAATCTATGTTTTGCCAAGTGGCTCATTAGCTGTCCTCAGTACCATACACCCTCCCACTTCCTTCTCATCTGTCTGGCAAACTTACCCCACCAAATCCATTCCTAAGTTCCTGTCTCTGTTCAGAAGTTGCACCTAGCCTCTCCTGCTTAGCTATTTATTGGCCATTCAACTCTTTGTTGAACCAATCAGAAAGTGTCTTAGGCAGGTGAGGTAAAACAGTAACATATCTTTACACAGTATACAAAAAGATTATCCCAACATGAAGCTGTGAGTCACAATGCATTTCTCCTTTCTTAAAGTGTTTGGTTGCCAGGTATGGGATCACAGTGATGAGGAAGTTCTCTAATATTTGCAGTTAGTCTGAGTAGCACGCAAAGGAGAGTTTTAGTATAGTCTTCTTTGTATGCCCCAATGATATAACTACCTCCCAAGAAACTCAACCTCCTACAGTGTCTGCTACCTCCCAAAAGTGCCACACACAGGTGACTAGGACTTTTGCAAACATGTCTTCAACAGATGTTCAGATTCACACTTTAGCATTATCATTTTAACCTCGACATTACTAGAAAACCCAAGTTTTAGGACACGTAGATTAAGAATTACATTGAATTTACTCCCTGATAAATGCTAGTTTATAAGACTTGACTCTATTTCTTAGTTTCAACAAATCTAAATCTTCTCTAAAAGAAGTTAAATATGAGATTGACAGTTTTGTCTGACTCAATCATTAAATCAATTATTTAAGTGAAATAATGTTGTATTCATCTATGTTTCTTGTTAAACTCACAATGCCTAGAGGAAAATCAGAACCCTTTACTTTAGGTCATTTAAGAGTTGTGAAACATCTCCCATTATCATATGATGACAACAACATCCATCTGATGACGTGGTATAAGGGCTCTGTACAAAGAGAAATAGGGAACATTTGAGGGTGGAGCTGTCCATCATTGTAGAATTGGCTAAAAGATGAACTATATGCCACAGGTTTATTCTTTTATCCTTTCAACATTTTTGTTGATTATTTGGAAATGTCACATGATGTACCCCAATCACAATTTTCTGGCCTCTGAGTTCTACCCCAACCCTTGTATCCCCCCACAAAAAAAAAGGCAGAAAAAAAGAAAAAGAATAATTGGGCATATACTCACTAGAGCAAAGTCAAACTCCCAGGGGTCACTTTCTTAAAGAAAATAGTCCTTCCTCACCTGCACTCTCTCTACAAGCCATTATCTTCTATGGCTTTCTATCTAGGCTATTTCTTTTTGGTTGGAGATAGGGTTTGTTATAGAAGCTTTGCATGTCCCTATTTCTCAGCTCCGGGTCTGTAGACATTGATTCCACTGCAAAAGTAGCTTCTCATTCTTTAGAGCCAGTGGGATTGCCAATCATCAGCTTCTACATTGTTTCTAGTAACAGCACCGACCAAGGGCATTCACAGGGCCTCCAGCATCAGCATGTGCCATGGACCTCAATATGGTCTCCAGTTTCAGTATAGACAATGAACATCAACACGGCCCTCTTTGGCATCATGGACCAGTACTGGCAGCAGTACTGGCAAAGTCCATCAACATGCCACAGGCTTATGAGTGAACCATGATCATTAAGAGCAAAGCACACTTAACTGTATCCTTATGTTCATTAAACTTTCTAACTGGGACTAATAAGGCTTGTGTTTGCTTAGAGATGAAATCACTGGCTTTTAAAATAGCCTCAGGTAATACAAGGGCACATTTATTATCACCCCAGGGGCATTTTCCTAGGTTAAGCTCACATGTAATAAATAATTTATTTTTAAACCTAAAATGTTAAGCATATGTTTATTGGAACCACAGTTTCAACTTTCAGACAGTTTTCTCATCCCTTCCTCAAGATCATGGCAAAAGATCAAGAATAAGAAGACAACAGAAAAGAGGTCAGAGTAAAAGTCTACTTTACTCCAACAGTATCACACGGTACAGGCCTGACCCTCACCCATTGGAACTATCTGAGGCAATCTGTGATCCAAAAGCACGGGAATTACCTATGGTTTCAGACAAGTAATACTCGTATCTTAGGCAAGTGCTTTCTAGTGTAAGTTTTGCGTATGTGGGTCACAATGACTTTCCTCCTCTTAGGGTTTGACAGGATGGTGTTAGATTTGTTCTTTGCTAGGCTGCAAAACAGACAGTTCAGGCAACCTTGACTTTGTAAATAGAAGAAGCACGCTGTGCTGGGGAGACCAGAGCACAGAAACTCAGACAAGGGGTGTGGAGACAGACAGCATACAGGAGGATTTGAGCCTGTGTCTTTTTTTTTAATTGGTTTTCATCCAGAAAGTTGTTCTGTATCAAGGATCTTTGATACCAGTCATAAGTTATCTGAGATGAATTCACCCTTTTGTATTATTTGTAACTGCAAGAATCTTGACCAATAGAAGGTTGAAAAGTTCATGAAAAAATACCATGATAGTAAGACTAAAGATGGGGAAAATCAATTTAAAATCTTTATGGAATAAGAAAATGAATACGTAGACTCCACATAGGTGCCATAGGAAGGACGGGCTTTTGGCTTCTCCTTATAGGAAACAATTGTCAGGGGGACTAGAGATATGATATTTTATCCACCTAAAACAAACCTATGTTAAAAGAACAAATATGTAACATAATTAACAGACTAATTAAAAATAAATAATTGGTTAGGTTTGCCCTAACCACACAAAAATGTATTTTCTACTTATATTTTCTTAAAGTTCTGTGTTAATATATTGCACATTAGCTGCTAGGAATCGGACGTGAAGAAGTAAAAATGTAAAGACTTTAACTTGATATTACCACAATTTTACAAGGATGGTATCCTTAATGGATTTTAAAGACAATTATTGGCTTGTGTCTAGAGAGGTGGCTTAGCAATTAAAAGCACTGACTGCTCTTCTAGAGGTCCTGGGACTAAGTCCTAGCACCCTCGTGGTTGCTCACGACCATCAGTAAACTAAAGTTCCAGGGATCCAATGCTCTCTTCTGGCTTTCTCAGGCACCAGGCAAACACATGATGTACTGGCATACATGTAGTCAAAATAAGACAAAACAAAGGCATTGGGTCCTCGGAAACAGTATATATACATCATGAAAAGGTAGAAGAAAAATCTGAGAAATACAGGCCAGATTACATGAAGTCATTGCACTGCATTAGGATACAGAAATGCACTAATAGAATGACAGAGAACTCTTGCTCTACTTTTCATCCTGTTTAGAGGGGCTGCATTTCCTATGGCCAGAGGGTTGTATTACCCTGTGTTTATAATACTACTTAAGAACACAAAATAAGATGCCTGAATGTAATTTTATCCATACTCATACTTCATACTATTGATATATTATTATATTTATAAGCAAGCATGGGTGGGAGAAAAGAGAAAAGGAAAGGAAAACTATCTGAATTGACCATTCACCTTATAGGTCCCTCCCAGGAGGCAAATTCTGGATTTGACTCAGCATTTAAGAACTCATGCAATACTTGTCAAAGGATGCCAAACTAGCTTGGGAAGTGTGAGTGGGTGTTATTCACAGAGCAGCAGACATGTTCAGGGAAAGCTTGGATCTGAACTTATTACTTGGTGAAGAGAAAACTGAAGGCATAAGTTTAATGATCAATAGATGTGCCACAGTTCTCATTAAGAACACAAGGACCTGTCAGGTGTATGGAAGTAGAACTGCTGGGCTGAAACATGATCTTGAAATAGAAAATAACAGGCTTGTGTTGTGCTGTGAGCTCCTACGACAGCTGTGTTTTCAGAAATACTCTTCCCATGGTAGTCTGTAAAGAGCAGTGTGGGAAATGGATAAATCCAACTTCTCTCAACAATGAATCACAGCTTTCCATACAGCCTGCAAATAGTCTTACATGTGCAAAGATTTGGAAGTAACTTCTGTCAGGACTTGATGGGTTTCGGTGTAATAGCTGATCATTTGACCTTGATAACATTGCTCACTTATTGTTAAATGTGGGAGAAAAAATAGAGACAGCTGTATTCTTCCATTATAGAAGAAAGACAATAGAACTTAGATTAATGCTATATTTTGAAGCTACTTGAAGCGATTTTAGGCTGTCTTTGGCATTACATGGAAACCTTTAAGTGAAAATGTAGGCCAGTATTTTTGCCATTATCATTCTCTATAATTTGTTCTAAAAGGCCATGAAAGTTTAAGTTTAAATTTTTATTTATTTACTCTCTCCTCTCTCTCTTTCTTTCTCTCTCTCTCTCTCTCTCTCTCTCTCTCTCTCTCTCTCTCTCTCTCTCTCTCTCTCTCTCTCTCTCCCTGAAGATAAAAGACATAAACTGAAATAAAAATCCACATTGATGTGTGGTGCAGAAGATGAAAACAACTTTGTGGAAGGCAGGACAGAAAATTGCAAGGTCCTGGCTGTCTTGATTCAGATATTTGGTACTTCCTTTTCTTGATGTTTTGGGTACTTAGCAATAGGTTTTACATTAAATATATCCTAAAATTCACTCATGAAGCAGGCTTGAAACTGATTTTTCAGAGCTCTATTATTGATAAATAATAACTGTATTTTTAAGTTAAAGTTTCATTTAAAAATCACACTATTTTGTTCATGACAGAAGAGTTAAAGGAACATATTCCAAAATAACTGGCTGCAAATTGAATAATTTTATGCCCCCAAGTTCTTCTAATCTACAGCTTTTATTTCATTTCCCTATCATTTCCTTCTCCACAGTTGCTGGAAATTTCTGTTTTTTCCCCAGCAGAGGGTGCAAAAATATTAAACCTTGGAAGCACTGCAGAAAAGGGTAAACTTGAAAACCCTGAAAAATAGAGGCAAAAATATTTGTTAACTGCTCATGGCATTGGACTTGATCATGAAGAAGGGAAATGACAAGCACTGGTGCTCCGAGGTGATGGTCATGATTAGCAGAAATCACGAGAGTCTAACTTCCTAAGATAAGGCACAAAACCAAGCAATCTACTCATGAAATAAGTAGTAATTAATAATAATTTATTAAAAATCATTAATAACAAATAATAAAATAAAATTATCAAATACATTAGATAAATATAATTCTAATGTAATACAATAAATAATGAATAATTAAATAAGTGTAAATAAATATCTTTCATTCAGTGGGGAGAACACAGCAACACTTTGGTTTACACAAATAAATATTTTATGTTTTCACTGCAGAAAAGAGACAATTCAATGGGACTCAATCAGGAGATTTTCAAGTACGTTCAACATAAAACCATCTTTATCTCTTTTGGATACAAACCACAGGTATCCTAGATAAATAATGACTAAATTAAAGTATCCTGATATTGTGGGTTGAAATGTCAGCTACACTTCACTCCTGCCTATACCCATGCTTTTTACCTGAAGATTTTTCTGTTTTCTTCATAAAATCAATGTATATTCCTACCAACAACCTTGAGTTTAGTCTCTGGAACTGTGCTTTCCTGTCTGTCTTCTGTCTTCTTCTCTCCTACCCATAGACAGAAGCACAGGATTCAGATGTGTTTATGCAGGAAGATTTGCTCCTTGAGACCTCTGCCATCACTGTCAGAAAAAGCTATCCTGAGTAATTGCTGTATCGTCAGCCAGATTCTGAGTCAACACAAGTAGTACAGACTGAATCAAATTCAATAAGGAGCCAAGCCCAGCTAGAACCACACTTGAAGTATTGCTCTCTAACTAAACACAGCTAGATCAACTCAACCACAGATATGTGAGTATGAATAAATGATTTTTAAGCCAAAATGTCTAGGGACAATTTTTTTTATAGATTAATATCACGGTTACAGTTAAAAATTACAACAGAACCCATCCATCCCTCTGTGATATTCACTCATTCATCAGATTGATGTGTAGTTGAATATGATTACTTTATATTCAATATGCTATGTCTTCCATTGATTTAATACAAAAAATGATAACCCCCTAATCTATGATCAAGAAAGTAAATATAAAATGAAGAAAAAACATAATCGTTCTTGCCCTTGGAAGGACTTCTGACATAAGAGACATAAACTAATAATGACAATGTTGTGGACACTTCCATCTGACTAAGAGTTATTAAGTTTTGGTGAAAACTATTTCTCAGAAGTTGAACTCTGTGTAAGTTCATGGGAGTCAAACTGAAGTGTGAATTTCATCACTCAGCATATTTTAAGATATCAAGATACACAGAAGATAATACTGAGCTCTTTTAAAATTTAAATTAAATTAATTTTTGACATAGACATTTCCAATACAGCTTTATAAAGACAAGTTCATGTGAGTTCAGTAAGAAAGAATAGTGCAGCTCCTTAGGGCTCAAATGTCTGGGAGGTGGATTTCACTAAATCTGAAGATCAGTAAAACACAGATCTGTCCTCTGAGTGACTCTGACAGCACTGGATGGGTTAAACAAGTACAAAATAAAAAAGATTCTACAGATATGATTGTACAAATCATACATGAACTCAAGAGGACTGCCAACAATGACAATTATAGCATACACAGCAACTGAAATTCAAGGCCAAATGAAATGAGTCCTCCTACAAAGCTCAGAAACTATTTGAGGCATTAGTGGAAGAAAGGAGGCACTCTGACAAATGTTTAAAAGAGACAGAGGTGGGGCTAGAGAGGTGGCTAAGTAGGTAAAAGCACTTGCTGCCCTTTCTGAGGACTGGAGTTCTGTTCCCAGCACCATCATATATTCCCTTACAACCATCAAACCCCCAGCTTTGTGTGATCTCAAGCCCTCTCTGGCCTTTGCAACCACTCACATACGTGTGTGAATACAATTACACAGACACATATACACAGAAGCGTAAACACAAAACCATTCTTAGAAAGAGAGGAGGAAAAGTATGTACTTAAAAGTCTTAGGAGAGGAAGAACAAGTTATTGCCTTTTTTATTTTGGATTCAAGGATGTCAAAAAAAAGTTCCTTACCAAACTAATGGGAATGCCCTAACTCAGAAAAGCAATGTCTCCTTGTAAAATTTTATAATTGAAGCAATTATATGAAAATGCTAATTTGAGATGTTTCATGAACGTTAGACAGTAATCAAATGGTCCTCTAATCCATCTGTCTCAGGTGTCCTTCTGGATGATAGTTTGGAATATGACAGGAAACAATAAAAAATGGGGATGGTGTTGGACAGAAACTCATTTGCATTGGAAATGAAACATGAAATGATTTCTAGAAGCCTGCAACCTGAGGTCAGTCTCAGCACTTGTGGCGCTGTATGAAGTGCTGACAAGGGCTGTTTGTGGAGATAGTGTTACGATAAATCTTTCTGCCACCCTCTTGAGTTCTGCCGCCATATGGATTGGCAAAATAATACATAGAGACTTATATTAGGTACAAATGCTGCTTGGCCAATGACTAGGATTTCTCATCTGCTAGCTCTAACTTAATTATCATAAATCTATATATTTTATAAGACTTATCTTATTGGACACCTTTTGCTGGCGTCCTCATCCCTGAAATCACATGGTGGCTCAGAGCAGAGAGCAGGAGGGAAAGCAAAGGGGAAAAGGAACTACTTCCTGCTTGTCCTTGCTTAAATATGAATCTCCCAGCTATGTCATTTCCTGCCTGGATCACCACTTCTTTACTACATTTCCCAGAATCCTCCTTGACTCCTAGTCCCATCTAACTTGCTGCCTCATTGGCCAAATAGTACTTTATTCAACAATCAATAAAATGAACATATACAGAAGTACATTCCCCATCAGATAGCGACATTAATAACACTAAAGATAAACCCAGTCTGCATTAGAATCTATTTTGAATATTGTGCTATTGTTCATCTGGAGTGCTGATTGTCAGTTGCATAGGACAGGCATCAATGGCAATCTTCATCCCCAACTATAGGAACATGGTAGAGGGCTGAGGTCTCCTGTCAGGTCAATTCATGGGAGGTTGGAGGAGAATCAACAGAAGCACTGCAGAAAGACAAGATATTCCCTGCTGATTGTTCTAAATGGACCCATGAAAATACATTCCCAAGGTGTCCATGATAAATACAATCCCCAAGGTGATTTTACATCTTTATTTATGCTTACCATTTGATAGCAACAGTATCCTACCATCTACTTATAACAATGGTTCTCAATCTTTCTAATACTTCAACATTTAACACAGTTTCTCAAGTTATGATAACCCCCAATCAAAAACTTACTTTCATCAACACTTCATAACTGCAATTTTGCTACTGCTATGAGTCTTCATGTAAATATCTGAATTTTCTGATACAAAGTATTTTCTGATGTAAAGACAGTTTCTTAATGTGAATATCTCCATTTTAATATCATATGTGTTCTACTCCATCTTCATATTACATTTTAATATGACCTTCAAGAGTATAAATTATCTTGTAATTTCTTAATGCACATTTTGTTTTGCTTAATATTCCCCCACATTCATTTCCTCATTACAATAAGTCCAATATCTGCTAGAAGCTTTCTGCCTCCAGTAACTCCTTTTCTACTTCCTGCTCACCAATATTATACTATCCCCTTTATCTAAATTATGTTTATAACAGTGTTGGGAAGAGTCACCACTCTTATCACCAGTAAAATAGTAAGGAAAAACTCCTGAAACATTTAATAATCAAGATCCTGATGCTAGACACTGGATCCTAATGGCTGTGATGTACTATGGTCCAGTGCCACAGATGCAAAACATAGGATGCTAGAGACTCTCCCAGGATCGGGGGTCTCTGAGGTTCTGTACTTCCTAGTATGTGTCCCAGTGATGCTGATCCTATCTGAGGACAGCTTCAGACCAGCATCTGAGGAACAAAAATCTAAAAGAAATGAAAACCTGCCACATTTCTTTGTTCTGTTCTTTGTGGGCAGTCTCATGGGACACAGAAACAGAATTGAGTCCAAGGATCCTTTGAAGTCAAGTATGTTTTATTTCATTCTATTCTCTATTGAGGGGATCTACAGATTAACAGAACTACATGTTTTTAAAAATGGTCTTTTTATAAGCCAGTGAGGGAGGTAAACATACATCATGCTGATATTCCTATTTGACCACTGCACCCCTGTGAAACTGAGAAGAGATTAATTAAAACAGGAGGCTCCAGGGGTTGGAAGCACTAGATAACCATGTGTACTTTGGGATGTTCAATATGTCATTGAACCTATATCAGAGGGGCCAGAGCCAATGAAACACTGGGGTAAATTCAAGCCTCCCCATAACAGAGGCCAACACTTGCTAAGTCAACCACTTTGGGGAATGAAACTTCATTTTGAGATGGAGTTTGTGACTAAGAACTGAAAGATTTACTCAAAATCCAAAATGATCAGCTGCCATTTTAGGAAGAGGATTGTCTTACTTAGGTTATTATTGTGTGATGAAACAACATGACTGAAAGCAACTTGAGGATGAAAGGGTTTATTTCATTAACAGTTCCATGTAACAGTTTATCATCAAATCAGTAAGGGCAGGAACTCAAATACAGCAGCAACTTGGAGGCAGGAGCTGATGCAGAGTCCTTGGAGTGGTGTTGCTACTGGCTTCTTCACATGGCTTACTCAGCCTGCTTTCTTATAAGATCCAGGACCACCAGCCCAGTGATGGCACCAACCACAATGATCTGGGTGCCTCTCTCACTCTATTGTTTACTAATAAAGGAAATACCTTACAGATGGAGTTAATGGAGGCATTGATGCTCCCTCCTCACTGATGACTCTAGGTTGTGACAAATTGACTGAAAGTAGACAGTACAGGAACCAAGCATCCTCACATTGGACCCAAAGCTAAGGCTTCCACGAAGGCCCAGGGTCTTCCCCACAACACCCTGTGTTACCTCAAGTCAGGAATGATTTGTAAACAGAGCTGTTTGATTTCTGTTTGCCTATTTTCCCCACCTTCAATCCACTGGCATATAGAATAAGAAAATAATGCACCCTGTGGTTTCTAGTGGAAGCAGGTTTGGGTTTTTACACCTTTTCCTGTGGATATCAGGTTCAGTTGACTCCATGACATATATGAGGCAGGGAATGCTGATACAAGACTGCTGTTAGTCACTCTCTCAGAACCAGAGAACGTTTCAAGTATAGCAAGAATCTAGGGTAGGATGTTGAATCATTGGACATCTTTTGTTCAAACCTCTGTTGAAACTGATTCTATCTCTGTCAGATAGAATCCAAGCTTAGAGAATGTAAGCCTGGAAGTGCGAGGCATCACCAATGGAAAGGAGCTCGAGCGCACTGAATTCAGTACAAAGAAAGAAGAGAGGTTTCGAGTATTGATGAGAGGATTTGAGGCTCTGGATCTAGAGTGTTTGAAACTAATGTCAACTCTGCGTTTCACATATCTGTGACAAATAGGTTTCACTTTGTGTTTGGGTATCTATTATTTGATAGCAAAGGCTTGGTAAGCTTGAGTACTAATAAGAGGAATCAGAGTGCAGAGTTGGGTTTTTATTTAATTTAGAACGTAGTTGCAAGTTTTCTGAATTGAAGATGTGGAGTGGAGTATGGAAGAGGTGACAGGCTGTGAAATGAATTTGCTATAAGTCAATTGCAGTTTACTTTAAAAAATAAAAGAGGAACACAGAGTGACATATGAGGGGATAATAAGAAAGTTAAATGGGTGAATAAAAGAATTTTCTCTGGACATAAATTGGGGTATTGATTAAAATCCATAGATGTCTTGAGTAATTTTTACATAGCTTGGTTATGCAGATAGGTGAAGAATGTGCAGGAGGGAACTACCTCACATATATAGAGATGTACACTCTGCAATACTTATCCCTGAAATAATTATTAATTGTGTCTGATCCCATTTAACACTGACTCAGAAAGACAGCAGTGCTTTCCAAATATCTAATCCACCAAACATTGTAACAGATGCAGGAGGTTGGAGGCTTTCACAGTTCTCTTTAGCAAGCAGTAAAGGGAGAAATAAAGAAAGAGAGGCACATTTTTTCCATTTCTCCTGATATTAATGTCCAGAATACTTCTTGACACATTGAAGCCCATATGCCTCCACACACTTATGGTTCAAGCTCAAAATGTTTGCTCTCACATCTAAGGTAGTCTAAGCAGGAGATTTTCCAGTCCTGGGATAAAACACGCTCTCGAAACCACCAACCATTTACAAAAATCATCCACTACTTCCCCATGGGTCTCATCAGTAAACAGATGTGCACTGAGGAAATGCCTGTATTTTCCAGCCAACTGTGGCATTGGAACACACAGTTTTCCAGTAGAAAAAGAAAAAATCCCATAACCTAGGAAAAAATGCATCTTTAAAGGGTATTTATATTTAAATCTGCACTTAATTAGGGGCAATGGATAGATGGTACCTGAAATATAATAGAAACATCTCTACCAGGAGAACACACTGTCTTTCTAGCCTTTAGCCTTTACATTATAAACACATTAATTTGCTTTCAGAAGTGGGCTTTGTTTTTGTTTTTTCTGGGTCTCAGTCACCAATGAGAGTCCCTATGACTATTCATTACTTGTTACATCTAAACCTCTAGTGAGTTGTGAATATTTATGAAGCCTTCCTTTTTAGATTGGCTCTGATCCTAGTAGTCTTATTAAGAATAAGGTTTATAGGAGATTTTCACACTTGGTAAGAAGAGCAGCATACCAAATATGGGGTAGAGTTGAAGTTTTTCAACAAAAGAAGCACCTGGGAGTATTAAAAATTGGAAAAGCCTGTATAACCCATAGGCGGCATTCTTGTAATATATGCCAGGCTTGAGATTCTGCCATTCCTTGCTTAAAGTTAATGATTTAAATTTTAATGCAAGAACCCAGTTTTTAAAATAATGTATCAAGAGGAAAGAAAACCAATATTGAGAAAGAGGCAGTTTTATGCTCTTAAAAGGTCTATCACAAAGTATCAAAGTATATCTAAGAAATTGATCACTTCTGAAACTTATGAAAGTTATTCTCCAAGAAATATGTACCAAAATAAATGATGATAGTAATAAAAATTAAGTAATCCGAGTAAATGTTGGATATTTGTATAATTATTCTGTTACCAATTATTAGCAATTGCCTGCCACCTGTTAAATTAATAATCCATGTGGGTGAATTGTTAGACATTATCTACTACATAATCCAATACAACAGAAAATTTACAGCATATGTCAAAGAAAGAACACAGGGAAATGGAAATGTAATTAAATATATGCATACATACATGTGCCTACTTCATATAAATAAAATGTTGATCATTATTCAATACAAACTTGGAATAACTAAATTGTAAATGAAAACATTTTTAAAACAAAATCAAAGTATCTACCAGTTAGCTTGGATGTCTTTAACCATCAACCAAACTTAAAACATAACTAGTGGAAAGACAGAATTAAATTTGAAACTGCAATTGTATGGTGGCATTCCCAAAATTCAGAGTTTTCCCAGTTCCACAAAGCAGTGAGTTCAGAAAATCCTTAAGTGTGTTTGACAGCTCTGCTGCCACTGCTATGAGATTCTTTCTATGGGTGTCTTTGAACTTGAGTCTCAGTGAAATTCAACTGGTCCATGAGTTGAGCTTGAGCAGCAATACATGCAACACACTTCATTGTGTCTTGTGCTCCTTGAAAGCAATTTTCTCAAAGGCCCCTGGCCAGAGATTTTTTAATATTAGTGCTACATGTGAGAATGCAAGCCAAATGACTGCTGGGTGAATCTGACAAATATCCAGAGAAGTCATGCTTCCCACTGGACATGGACTTTTGCTTCACTTGCAGGAAGAGGAGAATGTTATTCCAAGAAATACCAAATGGCTGAGAAGCCTCATCTTGTCTTCTCTTATTTGCATTCCTTCACCACTGATTTGAAAATGAAGACCTAGAAGGACATTGGTAGATCCAACTGCACATAGTTCCTTTCCTGTCAAACATTGCTTGATCTTCAGTAAGACAAAGAAGAGAAAGAGAGATTTTGGGTGGAATGTGTGCATGCAAGATTATGTAACAATACCTGAGTTAGCTCAGTCCTCCCTACTTAGTGTTTATTGTCAGAACAAAATTTGCACATACATAGAATGATAAAAAAGATTTGTTCAATTTCCACTGGCTCTCCAAGTCATAAAGATAAATGAGAAAATTCATGTTAATAATATTTATTTTTAAACTACCAAAATCCAAGAGACAATTGAAGAAAGCAAAAAGGCCTTCACGTACTTTTCTTCTGCTTAATAACTATGCCATGCAAACATGGTATGCAATAACTCATATATGAATTTTACACATAGAGCAAAGGATTAACAGCCCACAATCCACACCACTAGAGAAGCTAGCCAACAAGGAGGACTCTAACAGAGACATACATGGTACCTGGAGAAGGGGAAAGGGACAAGATCTCCTGAACAAATTGGGAGCATGGGGGGAGGGGAGAGGGAGCTAGGAGAATGAAAGGGGAGAAGAAGAGGGGTAAGGAGGACATAAGGGAGCAGGAAGGTTGTGTAGGGGGAAGAATAGAGGAAAGCAAAATAAGAGATACCATCAGAGAGGGAGCAGTATAGGTTTAAAGAGAAATCAGGCACTACGGAAATGTCCAGAGATCTACAAGGATGACACTAACATCTAAGCAATAGTGGAGAGACTACCTTAAATGCCCTCCCCTGATAATGAGATTGTGACTAACTTTTTTTTATTCTTTTAAAAAAAATTTTATTGCTATTTTTATTTAAATTCTTTAATTACTACTCATATTTACATATCCATACCCCCATTCCCTCACTCTTCCATCTTCCCCTGTTCCCCACCAACCCCCCCAACCTATCCATCAACTCCTCCCCAGGGATAGTAAGGCCCTCCACCAGGGACATTCAACGTCTGTCATATCGTTTGGGGGAGACCCTAGGCCCTCCTAACTGTATCTGGGCTGCAATAGTATCACCTCATAGGGAATGGGTACACAAAGTCCATTTGTGCTCTAGGGTTAAAGATGTTAGCGGTCCCATAGATTGTCTTGGCCTCCTAGCTGGCACCCACTTTCAGAGGGCTTGGTTCAGTCCAATGCTGTTTCCCCAGCTTTACGACTAAGACAAAGGACACAGTCAGTAAGACAAAATGACAGCCCACAGACTAGGAAAAGATATTCACCAACCCTTACATCTGACAGTGGGCTGATATCCAAAATATACAAAGAACTCAAGAAGTGAGTCTCCAAAACACCAAACATTCCAATTAAAATGTGGGGTACAGAACTAAATAGACAATTCTCAATAGAGGAATCTAAAATGGCTAAAAGACACTTCAGAAAGTGTTCAACATACTTAGCCATCAGGTAAAATGCAAATCAAAACAACTCTGAGATACCATCTTACACCTGTCAGAATGGCTAAAATCAAAAACACCAATGACAGTTTTATGCTGGATGTGGAGAAAGAAGAACACTCCTCCACTGCTGGTGGGAGTGCCAACTTGTACAGCCACTTTGGAAATCAGTATAGCGACTTCTCAAGAAAATGGGAATCAGTCTACCACAAGATCCAGCAATTCCACTCTTAGGCATATACCCAAAAGAAGTGCATTCATACAACAAGGGCATCTGTTCAACGATGTTCATAGCAGCACTATTTGTAATAGTCAGAAACTGGAAGCAGCCTAGATGCCCCTAAACCAAAGAATGGATAGAGAAAATGTGGTACATTTACACAATGGAGTACTACTCAGCAGAAAAAAAAAATTGGAATCTTGAAATTTGCAGGAAAATGGATGGAACTAGAAGAAACTATTCTGAACAAGGTAACCCAATCACAAAAAGACAAACATGGTATGTACTCACTATATGTGGATTTTAGACATAGAATAAATGATTACTAGCCTACAAGCCACACTGCCAGAGAAGCTAGTAAACAAGGACCCTGAGAGAAATATACATGGTCCCTTGGAGAATGGGAAAGGGCCAAGATCTCCTGAGCAAATTGGGAGCACAGGGAGATGAGGGAGGGAGCTAGGAGAATGAGAAGGGTAGAAGCAGAGGGATACAGAGGACATGAGGGAGCAGAAAGATTGAGTCAGGGGAAGAGTAGAAGAAAACAAGGAAAGAGATGCCATAATAGTGGGAGACATTTTATGTTTATAGAGAAATCAGGCACTAGGGAAATGTCTGGAGATCTACAGAGATGACACCAGCTAATAATCTAAGCAACAGAGGAGAGGCTACCTTAAATGCCCTCTCCTGATAACAAGATTGATGAAGGACATATATGCCACCCGATAGTCCTCATCCAGCAGCTGGTGGAATTAGAAGCAGACACCCACAACTAATCACTGAACTGAACTGGAATCCAATTGCAGAGAAGGAGGAGTGAAGAGCAAAGGGGTCCAGACCAGGCTGGTGAAACTCACAGAAACAGCTGACCTGAACAATGGGGAGCTCTTGCTCCCCAAACTAATAGCTGGGATACCAGCATGGGACTGATCCAGACCCCAGGAACATGGGTTTCAGGGTGGAAATCTCAGAAATCTATGGGACCTCCTGTAGTAGTTCAGTTCTTATCCCTAGCATAGGTGTGGACTTTGGGAGCCCATTCCACATAGAGGAATACTCCCTGAGCCAGAACACATGGGGGTGGGCCTAGGCCCTATCCCAAAGGCTATGCTATACTCTGATGACCCCCCTATGGGAGGCCCCTCCCTGCAGGGGGAGCAGAAAAGATATGTGATAGCTAGGGTTTGGGGGAGGTGGCAGGGGAGGAGGGGAGGGAGAGGTAACTGTGATTGTCATGTTAAACAATATTGTTTCAAATTCAAATAAAAAATCTGCAAAGAAGAGAACACATCAAAAAGGAGAGAGAGAGAGACAGAGACAGAGAGACAGAGAGGTGGAAGAGAGAGGAGTAGTCAAATTTTTGGTTCTCTGGTTTAAAAAAATGATTCTATGGTATCTATTTTATCCTAAGTACTGGCATTGTAGTAAAGTGACTCGCACACTCTTTATTTTGTAGACCAAGATGGGAAGTGTGTGAGTAAACCAAGGCCTGGAACAGTGCATGGTGAAATCTAACAGCTGAAATGATAAGGATATAGATAAATGTTGCATCAAAGTAGGTGTTTTGAATTTTCCCATCTTAATGAGAGTGTCAAGGCAGGAAAAAAGGATAGGAGGATGATAAATATTTATTTTGGCATAGTTAGTGAAAGTGGCTATTAATTTAGAGCCACTCACCAGTCACCAGTTAAACTCAATGGGCAAATGAGTCTGAAGGTATGGAAGGCCATTTTACTTACTAAAATTGAGCGTTCTCCTTGGATTAACTAGGAAGTATTCATTTCCCATGGCTGCCATGAGCCCATATTGTAAACCAAAGTGCTTAAAACAACAGCCATTTATCCTCACAGTTAAGAAGCCCAAGTGTCCAGAATCAAGGTTTCAGCTCAGGGCAAGAAACCATCCCAAGCTTCTCTCCTATGTTCTGGTAGATTCTAGAAACCCTTTCATGATCTTAGCTTACAGCTGCCCAGTGGCAACCTCTGCCTCTGTTCACTCTCTATGGCTACATATTTTCTGTGGTCTGCTATCTCAGTGTTGCATAGTGTTTCTCTCTTTATATCTCTGCTCAAATGTCTTCTTATTTTATGAGGATGCCAGTAATAGACTTACATCTATTGTAACCTAGTATGATTATAGCTTAAGTTGAGGTTATGTGTGGAAGGACCTTGTTTGGAAATAAAGCCACATTCAAAGGCTTGTGGGGCTAAGATTTTAACATATGCTTTGTGGCATAAACAATTCAGGAATACCATAAATGCTTTTCTTATGCAAATCTGCATGTATCTCATGGACTAGGTGGAGTAAAAACAAAAGGTCTTCATGCCTTCATGGCATTGTCAAGAACTCCAATGGCTAACACCCAGGAAAGTGAAAAAACATTACCTTGGTGAGGGTCAAAGGAATGGCAAAGCTTTCATCTGGTCCTGGTGCCAATAAGATTTTAACCTGAGATTTCTTCCATATACACAGAGCTCTCTTTACCTATATAAGCCAAGCCTGTCTTCTTATTCATCTCTATATCATAAACCCACTTCCTCTATTCAGATGTATAAAATAAATGTTGAAGCTTCCTGATGCTGTTGATGCCCTCCATCAGACCAAGAACAAACCATCTGATCCAAGCTTTCTGTTCATGCATCTGTGTATTCTTTCTTCATTCTCTAATAGCCCCAGTTAAGTCTAACTATGAAGCCGTGCAGAAGCATCACACAGCTATGACAGAATTGATTCCTTCCAATGTTTTATACCCTTGACTACTCATACTAAGGCTACCTTAAGTTGTTGCAGTAAAACCATTTCCATAGCAGTAAAAAAGACAAATTAAAAGGCATTGTTTTAGTACTACTAATGTCAAAGACACTCTATTTCATGATCCTGGGGCTGTGTGGAGATAAACTAACTCAACATAAAATCATGATCTTTATTCTTTGGTGTTCTCCACTTTTGTTTTCCTGTTGCTTAGCATTTTACCTTGAGATTGATTGTGTCACTGCTGAGGAGTGAATGTCTATGTCCTGAACAGATACACTGAACTTCTGCCCACTAATGTAATGGTGTTAGGGAGGGGTACTTAAGGCAAAAAGGTCATGGGACTTCCTATAATGCCCATCAAATAATAAATAATGCCCATTAAAACATTAGTCACTCACTTGATGCCATTGTGAAGTGCTTGTACCTTTAAGATCTGAGACATACTGGAGGCTTTAGGTCACTTGATGATCACTTGACAGGGATCATGGGCCCTTGGCATCTTTTTAACTCTCTTTTGTGTCCTGCCAATAAGCTGTGCTGTTTGCTTCAACAATGTCTTCTCAGACATGCTTCATCATACTGAAAAGCAATGAAACCACTCAGTTTTTCTTGGACCAAAACCACACCCATTGTGAAAGATAATATGCCTCACTCTGTTGATTATCACAGATGTTTGTTACTGTCCTGGGATGCTGACTTGCACACTGGAGTATCATCTTGAATTAGCTCTTTGAAGAAGAAAACACCAAGGATGCTCTGTTAGTTTCTGTTCCCTGACCCACAAGGATACAATTAGAAAACAGTAATATATAGAACTAAAACAATAATCCATCAAAATGAGGCCATTGACAAGGCTCCATATTCCTTCATCCCCAACACCGAGCTATACCCCAAGCCACATGGTTTTCATTTCATATACTTTTAAAAGATTCTTTTAAGGCTAATATTAGCTATCCTTACCTAAAAATCCAGTACCTCATTTTTTACTTTCTTTCTCAAAATACCCTGAGAAGAACTTTCTTTTCACTTTAATTTTAGAAAAAAAAACCCTTTGTCTCAACATATTAAGATATATTTAGCTGCATAAAAATTTAAATCTATACAAAGAAAAAAAGCCTAGTCTAGAAAGCCACACATTTAGTATTATCAAAGAATTATCATCATAATAACAATGTGAGCAGATTTAAATAAAACACATGGAAGGCATTTTTTCGACATATTAAATTTGGAGAAAAAAACCGTCATAGTTAATGAAAGGAAGGCTGACAGTCTTGGAGGGAACATTCTACAGAAAAGGATAAAATGAGTACTTACTGAATCCCACAACCACCTCATTTTCTTTTTATTTTATTCTTGAACAGTTTCATACATGAATACAGTATATTTTGATTATATATACCCCTCCCATATTCTCTCTTATTCCATTCAGTCCTTTTCTTCCCAAGTTTATTTCATCTTTTTGTCTTTTGTGGGTAGAAGTCCCCAAGAGTTTATAGGTTCCTGGCATGAGCACAGATGAGAGTTATCTACTAGAGTAAACCACACTACTGAAGAAAATAATCCTACTTCCTTGGTAGTCATTAACTGTCAATAGGTCCTGAAGATGGTTTAGGCCTGATGGGCCCCTCCTACCCATGATAGAATGTGGAAAGGCCCATTCTCATGCAAGGACTTCTAATCCAGGCAAACACAGTGTGAGCAAAAGCCATGTTATGTCCAAGATATACAGTTTTGCAATGCTCTTCCCCAGGCTCTAGCTCTTACATTCTTTCTTACCTCTCTTCTGTGATGTTCTTTAAACATTTGGGGTGGGAATATAAACAGCAGCATATGTAGGACTAAACATTTAATTGTCACTGACCTTCAGCCCTTTCACCAGGGCTGCGTTAATCACCACCCACTCCAGAAAGCAGCTTCTCTGAATTGGGTATGAGATGCATTAGAACAGAAGGCCTTTATATGTTGTGTTCTTCAACGTATTGTATGAAAGGTTTTTAGAGTGAAGAGCTAATAACTTCATAAGACCTTCTGTCTTTTTAGTCTTCAACAAATGCATCCTCACCAATTTATGAGCAATAACTACATTATGCATGTTTTCTTTACTAACTGTCTTAACCTTTTTGGTCTGTTGCCATTTCAGATTTCTTTGAAATACACCTTTAAAAAGTCAATAAAGACAAGAGAGACAGTGTGTTCTGGTCTAATACAGAAGAAAGTAGGATTCAAAACTTGCTGGTTCCTACCCCGGATCTTATAAGCTATGGAAGATTCCATTACCATCGTACCTTCCTCATCTACATAGAAAATTAAAATCTCTTGAGGATTCACTCTGGACTGGCCATTGTGAATATAACAGAAATGATCATGTTAAATGAAATTATGTAATTTTATGATGATTTAGGTAATCACAAACAGTGTATTTTCTTTTTATTAACTCAAATCCCAGAGGCTTAGTGTGTGACAGGTGCCTTGTATTTGGACTGTAGCCTGTCTCCACAAAGTTCAGGAAGATAGCAACACTGGAATTATTATCCAGACACTTGATAGAAATGCACAATCCCAGGTTACACCATAGACCTAATAGATCAGATGTGGTGTTTTTAGCAGGTTAGCAAGTTCTGTGTACATTAGAGTCTGAAAGTCATTGGATTAGATAGTTGACAAAAAGTCACTTAAACTTGAGGTGATGTCCACACTAATGAGTGTTCCTAGCATCAATGCAAGGACTACAGTCTATACCTTCTTGGAAGAGTGAGTTTCTAGAGAAATGATTTCACTTACCACTTACCAGAGTAGTTGCTGCCTATAGTGGCTGTGAGGATTGTCAACTGTCCTTGATAAGCAGTTTGTACAGGACCGGACACATTGGAAGGTTGCTCCATCATTGAACAAACAGTTACTGCAAACCCATTACATGTATGCCACAGATTACTTGGAACTCTACATGGAGCAGCGAACAGCAAAAACCCTGCCTCTGTGAAGCTTACACTCTAACAAAAGACATTGGTAGTAAAATGGTAGACACATGAACAATAATGCAATACAGTCCTGTTACATAGTGACCTTCAGGATGGCACCAAGAGAACAACAAAAATGAAAAAATTCAACAGACATCTTCAGAACAAACAAAATTAGTCAGTTTCTGAGTTTTCAATTATTACCTTGGTATCAAAAAGCAAAGTTCCAGGAATAGGGTTTGGTAGAATATGTTACCTCAACTTTTATATATATATTTTAAGAATCGTCTCTTTTTACTAGAAACACAAAGGACTTACTCCAGTGAAGATAATCCTTGGCCCTTTAAATATTCAAGGTAAAACTTCTTGGGGGAGGTTTTGATTGCTGTTGTTTTAACAACTTGATTTCCTTACTTCAATTTGGATGCTGAAAACTTATTATGACTTACTGTCTGATTCAAACAAACAGACAAACAAACACACCCTCAGTCACTAACCCTGTAAGTGTAGAAAGCATGAATATCCCTCAGTTGGCATCCAAACAGAAGCTACAACACTGAGAAAGTAGCATGGCAAGGCTCCTAGGTCTAGTCTTTGCAACTCAGAAAAATCTCCACCTCACCTTCAAAAGAACAGATAGTTGTGTTTGTCAGTAGCTGGCTGTGTTCCAGGTGGTCCTCTTGCCTAAGAATTCCTGTCTCTGCGTTTTGTAGATATTTTTCTTCATTTCCTTTTGTCACACAGTAAACAAGGAAACAAATAAGTAATACATGCTATCAGTAGCATGAAATAGTTTCTATCTTTCCACACAGATGGCACATCCTAACAATGGGAAGATGATCTCACAGCTAAAGAGCTTTGATATAAAAGGTACCGTAAGAAAAGGAAGTTATTATTCTTAGTTACAATGCCCTAAAAAAGAGGATTTGCCATCTAAATGCTTGCTGAAACTTAACTGCAGAATTGCTTATAATGCTACAATCAGTTGAGGCCAAATTCAATAAAAACTCCATCCGGCATTCACACTGAGAAGATCCACATGTGCCTTTAATTCTTTTTTTTTTTTTTTTTTTTTAATTTCCTGGGCTTCCGGCCCAGAAATTGAATGGAAATTTTATTTAAACCTGCTCTTGTGTATCAACTTTTGGTAAATATCAGGTTTTCAGTTGACTCACATTATGCTTTACGTTCTGAGCAAAGGAAGGATTTGAAATGATGACTGCATCCCGATATGCATGTATTTATGTATGCTTTACCTATGCTGACCTAGGACTGGGGTTCATGTTTAATACCCATCATGGCTCCTGCAAATGTGGGGATGCTCCTGCCTCCTTTTGCTGTAACCATAAGATTCAAGATTTCATCAACATGCCCCCCCCCCTTGCCAGTACTGATCAGCTTTCACCAGCAGAGGCAAAGCAATATGAGATGGGAAATTGCAAATTATGTGGAGAGAGCCACACAGGGTTGAGGTGTAGATTTCTTGGTCTAATTCCAAGGAGCTTCTCTGCTGTCTTTCTCACTGTTGTTTTGGTGATTAGGGTCAGTCCCTTCCCAACTGTTGAGTGTCCCTTTTTGTCCCATTGGATAGGACATATAGGTGTGGTAGAAGCAAAATGCATTTTGAAAATGCATTAAAAGAAGAGGCTCATCTGTGGATATGACAGTAATGGTAGCTGGTATGTGCAAGGCTTGAGCATAATTTGCATGTAAAGTTTTTCTCTGTTCCTTCCAGAACATACCAGTGCTGCCCAATAAAACATTTTGTCACACTCCGAGGGTTTGCCAACATGTTCTCAGATTGCAAGCAAAGAGATTATTTACAGTAACCTATAACAACTGCTCTGACCATAAACCTCCCTTTTTTTTTTTTAACCTGTGCTATTTTTTTTCCTTCTCTAAGTAGAGAGACCCTAAGGAGTTCAAATTTACTGCAATTTAATTCTGATGGGAGAAAGCACATTACTTTTATTTATAGTACTGTCTCTGTACCGTCGCCTCCCCCACTTCTTTAAAACATAAATAACTCCACATTTTATTACTATTATTTTTAAAATCCAGCCATTACTCTTATAGGGAGGAGCAGTTTCCTGATAGTGAGAGGCATGGCAAAAGTAGCCAACACGTGGGGGAAGTTAGGGACTATGTGCCCAGGCTGCTGTCTGTTGATAGATAAGAGAGCTTTACTATTGGAGCATTTCAAGGGGAACTCATCTGCATCTAAGTTAGAGGGAAGCCATTTGTTTTTGATTAGGGAAGGGCTGGGGCCAGTAATCTAGTGGGAAGCTCTGCCTTGCTCCACGGGTGACAGAAAGGGTTCCATTGTCTTCTAAAGCCCTTCAAAGCTTCCCACATTTTTTTTTTTTCTGAAATGCAGGTAGCCAATAACTGTCTCTTGAGAGAAGTGGAGAAGAATGAAAACCTCTCCCCAGGAAGTCCTCTTTCACGTCTGATTTGCCAAGGGAGCTGTCCTGGATGCACTCCTGCTTGGCTCTGTCTGCAGGAGCTGAACGGAAGGGGGGCGGGTATGATTCAGGGCTGCACTTGCTCCAAACTAATTTAACCAAGAGAACTATTTTTTTTTTTTTACTATGAAGGGAAAATAGCCTGATAATAAAAGTTAAAAACAATGTACAGAAATATATCTACACAATGTGTATTTGGTCCTGGGCATCTCATCATTGTGAATACATATAACGCGCGCGCGCGAGCGCGCGCGCGCGCGTGTGTGTGTGTGTGTGTGTGTGTGTGTGTGGAGAGAGAGAGAGAGAGAGAGAGAGAGAGAGAGAGAGAGAGAGAGAGAGAGAGAGAGAGAGAGAGAGAGAGAGAGAGAGACAGAGACAGAGAGAGAGAGAGAGAGAGAGACAGAGAGAGAGACAGAGAGAGACAGAGAGAGACAGAGAGAGAGAGAAGCCAAAGAGTATTCCTCCACCCCCATTTTAAGACAGGGTGTTATTCTTTAGTCCCGGTTGGGGTTGAACTGTTGAACTCACTAGTCATGATTTTCCTGTCCCTATCTCACGCCACCATGTGGACCATAACATTATCTCTTGAATTTGTAGCCGCCAGTGCTATTAAATGACTCTGATCTGTAGCTGCTACGTTATGTACCGTTATACGTCTCCACTCTTTTTTCTAAGTTATTCACCGAATGACTGACAGGTATATGATCCAGGTGTTTTCACTGACAAATTGTACTATTGTACAGTTTCTTGGTTGAACTCAAAGGCTTGGGATTTCAGGAAGTTCAGGTTTACACTTAGATTATTCAATCCAGTTTTATCTCTGTATTTAGGCAACTAAAAATGACCAGGACGATTTCATGGGTTCCTTGTAAAAAAAAAAATGAAATTGGGGTCAGTTTCATAACTGAGTCATTGAAATCTTAGCAAATTAAAGGAAGTCTTTATAGCACAATCACGGAACAATAATAAAGTTGGAGTTCAGTCTAGGGAGGTGAATTCTTGTAAATACCGCACTCCACTACCTGGTCTGTCTATCCGTGATTCCCTCCTTCATTGCCAAGAGTTCGTCCATCCATTATCTGTCTATAGTTAGCCCTTAATGATAAGATTGGCAATTTTGCGCACGTGTATGTGAGCTCAGCTGTAGGAAGATTCCTTAGAAATGGCAATCCCTGCCCTTAAACCGGTGCTACCCAGACGCCAGCTGCGAAGCAGGAGGCCACCCAGTGGTGACTCGCTGATGGCCGTCCATCCCGCTCCACCGGGGCCCTGCTGAGGATGGACACACGTGGGCTCAGGCAGCTGGGGCTCAGGCAGCCTTCGGTGGCGGCGGGGCGCGGAGGCGCAGGGGGTGGGTGGTGGTGCGAGCAGCGTGAGGCGCGGGACCCTGTTGGCTGCGCCGCCGCGCTCCCCGCCCCTTTCTCCTACCCTATGTCCCCTCCCTTCTACCCTCCCTTCAGGGCTCGCGCCGGAGCAGGAGCCCCAGCCTGAGCAGCAGAGGCGCAGGCAGCGCTCCTTCGGCGCCTGCAGCAGCCACACAGCAGCCTGGCGCGCGGTGGCGCCGGCGGCGGCGGGCGGGCGGGCGCCGCGGTCCGGCGGGGAACTGCGCAGAACCTAGCAGAACAGTGCGGACGGGGGCGCTGCGGTGAAGGCGGCGGCTCGTACCAGCGCGCACGGCAGGCCCCGGGCCAGCCAGCGGCGGTGGCGGCGCCGGCGGGCGGGCCGGCGGGGCGTACGCCTTGCAAACTGGTGCAGCTAGGTAGGTCGGGGTTGTCTGCTTGCTCATTGCAGCAGTGTCACTGGGATGAACCACCTGCCTGGGAAACTTTACCCAGTGGTTTAAGGCTCCTCGACCGCGAAAGTTTGTTTGCCTGGGAGATGCATCTGATGGGTGGAGAGTAAAATATGCTTCCAGGGACCGGTTTGCCAGGGGACGTTATTTTTCCACTCTGGGACTAGGATCGATTTGGGGATGGGACGCCTTTTCTGACTGAAGCGATGGAAAAATGTACCAGTGTCCCTCTAGAATGTCTTAAGAGCAGACAGTTTGGCCAGTGAAAGTTGCTTGGGCGGGGGGGGGGGTGAGAGGGAGGTGCGAACCCTAGAGATGCTGAGGGAGAATCCCAGGGCATGGTGCCAGGGTTAAGAACGAGAGGCATTTTCTACCTGATGCTGTGGTCCCGACTCCCAGATCTGTACAAGCCAGAGTAGAGGATGTCTGTTAGTCCTCAAGTTTTGCGGGCTGCGTTTTCATTCCACTGAGAAATCAACAACCTTGAGTGGAATCCCTTGTCGCGGATTGTTTCGTAGGCTTGTTCTGATGGACTCTGTAGGTAGTTCTGGTGCCTTGACTTAAGAGCTGTTCTGGATCTGGCTGATTTTATGTTCTCTTGGGTCCCGAAATGCTCTCATCGGACTACCAGAAGCAGAAAACCAGGAAGTGCCAGACTTGCCCCCTGGGTCAGAGTCTCAGCACCTTTTAGAAGGAGTGTAACCCACTTCCCACTTCCAATTGCACGAAATGCCAGGCTTCAGGGCTCTCCTTGTGTAGAGCTCTGTCCGCAAGGGCTCACCAATCCCTAAGTCCTTCCCAGGACTGCGTTCTCTTATTGATTTACAAGGAGGTGTGCGCAGAGGAATGACTCAAAAGCCATCCTTCAGAAAGGGATGGGAGCAGACAGCCCCGAGAAAGCAGAGGGTAGACAGTTTCCTAACCCCAACCCAAGAGATGCTGAAACAGGGTCACAGAAACAATCAGCTTGTGATGTGTGTGGTGCCGGAGGGTGGCCAGAAACCCCAGGGCATTTAGAGAGTCAGTTGGTCAACCCCAAAATAATTTTAAAATGATTAAGCAAGAATAACTAAACGCACAGGCACAATACTGGAGGTTATGTTCTGTGGTTTCTGTCTACCCCCACAGAGATGAATATCACACTCACTGAGGAAAAAAGGAAAAAAAAAAAAAAAGAACCCTGGTCTGTAAATAGATTAAAAACGGGAATTAAAAAGAACACTGAGTCAGAGCCCTTCAGAGATTGAAAGGGGGAGTAATTGCCTTTCAAAGAGCTATTAGATCTCAATAACAAGTCAGATCTGTTACTTAGTTTTGCAGCACTAGCTGTGTTTATCAACACTAACATGACTTTGGCTGCATCCTGGTGGGTGGTTTTAACCCTTTGTGTTGTTATTCAGGTTACTAGGGAAGAAGTCTGCAGGTTAAGATCCACATGACTTGGTGTAACATTTGTAGAATGCCTCATATATGCATGTCACCACGGGGCAGGTTGTTGTAAATGTTCATAAAAGACAATTAATGGGATTGAGCCCATGGGGAATGTAGAGATCTTTGTATGCACATAATCAGTGGATTTGGGATCTCCGAATGCCTTGTTGACCTCAGTTGAGAGTCAACAGCATGTGGTTTGAAGGGGGTTACTATACTCTAGCAAAGTGATGAAGACTTTTATCAGATAAATGGTGAAGTCGCCTGCAAGCCGGTGCTCCTCCTGTATGAAGGTGGCCAGCAGGAGACATAGAGCATATAATTGATTTTCAGGCTAATAGATTCAGGCAGTGGCCATTTCTGACAATAGCTCTCAGCTCCAGATCCTCCGTACTGTCTACATATCACATCTGTGTGTCTGAAGATGTGAAGGCATTCTGTCCATTTCTCCAGAAGAGCTCCAACTTTTAAATATCCTCCACAGCACAAGTAGACAGCCCAAGTGTTCCTTAAAATAGCAACAAAATATTTAATAGGACCAAAGTGTCAAGCAATTTCAAGTAGAGCAAAGATTAGCTGCAGACAACAAGCTGTAGCCGTTCAGCTGCTGATTTATCTTCAATTTTTTCTCTGTCACATTTCATGTATGCCTAGTTATTACAAACTAATAGCCTCTTCAGTCTGTGAGCAAGATATGCACCTTTCCCATTTATAAGTGCCCAGTTCCTTCTCATTCATTCAGAGTACATCTTGCAGTTTTGTTTTTACTGCATAATTTAAGTGTCCAACGTGAAGTCCTCATTAACTTCTAATACATTTTGTGCTGAAAGAGTATATAGATATAATTGGCCCATTCAGACTGCCAGATGTGTGGATCACTGTATTGTGGAGAACCCCAGAATTGAGATGCTCCGACTGTGATGTTTACAGTAGTGAAAGGTTACTGTATGTAGTAGGAGATAGGAAGATGAAAGGGGGACTTTCTGTACTTAATTGTTTGTGGTTTCTGTTTTGGTCAACTCCAGTAGTCTATACCCTTTAAGAGGTTTTATCTTTGCCATTTATTTTTGCCATTGAAAATGAACAACCCAAAGGTACTTTAATATATACCATTTGTACAAACATGGTGTTAAGATGCATATGTAGTAGAGTTGCTAGCCTTGATGATTTCTTATGCTTGGTAATTGTGCCTTGGAAAACATCATTTTTCAAAAATAATGAGAATATGGACTATGAGATAGTTTAAGAATTTCTTTGAAACTGAAGGCTTCTTAGATTCTCAGTTTTGCATCTAGAAGGAACAATGGTACTAAGTGACTTCTGGTTTATAATGACCCCCCCCCCCCACCAGCTCCTGTGTTTCTGTACTCAGTGGGAACATATCTTGGGAAATTTGTTCCTGTAGAAAGGCATTCCCTGGCTGAAGCTCAGTATGCCAAGTTTGAATCCATAGTACATTTTTATTTTCCTCCTTTTATGTACATGTTATAAACAAGAAATAAGGGTTTGTAATAGAAGTGCTGGCAGAACTTTATAGCATTTCAAACAGCCCTGCTACTTGGAATGTAAATGTTTGTAGAATCTTTACTGTGCAAGAAGCTGCCTTGCAAGGAGTGAGGAAAAAAAAAACTCAACTGATTTTTTAAGTAGGATAAGATAATTCAGAAGGCATGTATATTCCTCATTGAAGACATATTGGTGTTTGGAAAAAATAGATTATGTCTGTCACAGCTATTCCACTGTATTCTCTTAGGTGCTGTTAGAATGAAGATTGTAAATTTTCTATGTTCTGAAACAGCAGAACAATTTCCTCCGGTTTATTTTCTAAGTCACTTGACTTTGATTATCTTTCATCTGTTAAGACATGAGATTTGTGCAATAAACCTGGTTTGATTACATGACTGATAAATGAGCCTGGCGATCTATTATTTTAATAGTGTAAAGAATTTGTAGGACTGTTCCTTCCTTTCAGATATTCCTGCCTGTAGGAACTGAAGCAGCACTGTGCTTCAAATCCTTTGATTTGGACCCTGAACCATTTCTCAAATCTGCCTGCCTTCATCCATCTTCACCTGTATTATTTCTTACCAGATTGTCAACTTATTCCCCAGGACCACTGAATCAGCTTCTCTGTCTCTTTTCAAACTTGGTTCTCCATATCATTCTGCTCTGCTGGAACACTCCAAAATAAATAAATAAATAAATAAATAACAACTAAACATCATCTACAGAGCTGTTGGGAGCTTTGGGAACAAAACCATCCTGATTGACTTCCAGTTGTTCACTTTTCTTTACCACTTTTCCAGCTCTGGAGTTAATATAAACTTTTTTCTTGGGTGGGTGGGTCTTCATTTGTAAACACTTGTGTATATACACACACATAGAGCTATGGGGTTATGATTGCTGATCAGCCTTTGGGTCACAGTTTCAATACCATGGACTACAGAGGGCCCTCTGGTTATGTTTCTAATGTATGTTAGGAATCCTCTCTAGACTTTGTATGTTCATTTCTCATCACCTGGCATTGTCCATTTTTTTTTTTTGCCTGATTTCTGGTAAACATCTTGTAAGTAGATATTGTTTCTGTCCTGTGTACCTCTTTTTTTAAAGATCTAACTTGTGTCGGTGTTTGACAAACCCATGAGCATTAAGACTTTGGGATGGTGAGTTTGTGGCCTATGGTTGCAGCAGCTCTGTGACCAAAGATCTTTACCAAGTGTTCCACATTCAGTAGAAGTCAGTTGTTCATCTTTGCAGTGTTCTTCCTGTCCCCTTGATACAGGATCTTAGGTCTCTTGGATATCTGCTATGTCAAACTCATCATGTTCAAGTGGAATTTACCATTTTCGGCTTAGCTTCCATGATCCCTTCTCTGTTTGTTCTCTTCTTCCACCCAGGTGTCCACAGCATTCTGAGGAACTGTCTGCATCTTTTGTTTTTGTAACCATCAGAAGACTGCAAATACAGCACTGTGTTTCTGTTACCTTTTATTAGGCCAAGATCTATGTTGTACCTGGCAGCAAAATGTACCTCATTAAGAAGTAACTTCCTGCACACCTTGTCCTGCTCCTGTTCTTTCTGATCCATGGAGCTGTGTTAAGCCATGAACAAAAGCATTTGAGTGACTAAATACCTCACTGTCGAAAAAAGAAAAGTGCTGTTGACATACCCAATGGACTAATGACTTCTTTGTGCCAATTCCACAAAGGCTAATTCCTCTCCTTAGCCTTCTGGCTTCTCCTCAGAACTTAAGACCTTTTTGCTTCTTGTTCCCTTTGTATGTCTAGAACATTTATGACTTCCGGTCGGCTGCTCTTACCTCCAATCTCAACTCAGGTCAGTGTGCTTTATGCAGGAAAGGCTTTGCCCTGCCATTTGCCAGGTGATGCAAACCATCCAGTGCAATAGTTAACCCACTCCCATAAACACTACTGAGTATTCTGCTTTCAGGTATATTTTGTAAATGACTTAATATCAAGAAGGATCGATTAGAATTTAGTATTGTAAAATTGTTTAATATCTGCATTTTCAAATACTCTGGAGCCATACATACATATTAGGAAGTCGTTAAATACCCATGTAACCAAAGTCCAATCTTTTTTATTGGCATGAAGTTCTGTAGTTATATGGGGGCTGCTTGAAGTCACTCACGTAAGTATTTTTAAGAATTTTTTTTATTTATGCAGTTTTTGAGTGACATCATAAATTGACAGTAAATGATATGATTAGCTTTTATAAAATTCTGACAAATACAATTTTCTTTAAAGGAAGAATAAGCTGTAGGTTCTAAGCCCAGTGTGTTGGTCTTAATATAAGAATGATCTGATTTTAGTGGATTGAAGTAATTCACAAGTCCCCAAACCCATCATTTTATTTTAGTAAAACATGAACATCTGGGATAAACAAGTAAATGACTGCCTCACAACAAATCAAAAGCATGTTGTGCTGAACTGTAAACAATTATTTGGGAATGCATGGAGGCTTTGTGGTCATCTGTTGCTTCATCAGTCACCCATTCAAGGGTAGCCCTGCATCTTGCAGAATTTCTGCATGCCTCTTCTTATCCATTCCTGCTGGTTTGTGTGTGCAGGTACATGTGTGTGCATGTGCAAGGTAGAGGCCAAAGGTCAGTGTCAGATGTCTGCCTCAACTGCTTCCCATACATGGAGCTCCAACAGGAAAGCCATTTTTTGACATGTGGTATCTCACTGAATGTGAAGCTCACAGATGTGGATAGATTTGGCTGGCCGGCAACCTCTGGGATCTTCATGTGTTTGCCTAACCTGTGCTAGGCTTAGACACACATGCCTTCTTGTTGGCTTTTATGTGGCTGCTGAGATCTAGCACTTTGCCTGTGGAGCTGATTTTCTAGCCCTTGTTTTCTCCCTGCAGAAACATGTTCCTGTTCTGCTGAGCTAACAGCTTCCTCGGTCCTTATAAGACCATCTGAATCATGACTGGGGCAAGGTTCCTTAATCTGTATTTTAGCTTAAAATCTTTACATAATGCCGAGAGAAAAGTAGCATCTATCAAAACATGAGTTCTGTCTAGCTTTCAGTCAGCTTCCCCACATGGTTGCTGTTAACCAGACTAGAGGCACTGTTCAGTTTTCACCATTTCAAAAGCCTGAGGCTCATGAGTCTATGAACAGCATTCCGTGTCATGAACAGATCCTTATATAGCTAAGATTTAGATTTAAAGAACAAATATCTGAAGAGATACAATTTCCATGTTAGCAGTCACTATTATATATTTTTGCAAACACTTTGTAGGTTTGCAATAATCTATTTCCATATATCCTTTCCATGGAAATCATTTTGGCTTTTAAATTTCATGCATTCTTTCACCTTGAAGCTGCTGGATGTAAGAGTCACTGTGGAAATGAAAACTGCAAGAATTTTATCAACCAGGACATGGCATTTGGGTGGTTCTCTGGGGTCTTCAGAGTGTGAATCTGAGTTGATTTCCCGAACTGCATTTGTGAAGTTCTACAGGTAACAAATATTTGCTTATATAGTCAGACTTGGGTAGGTTTTCCATGCCACTGAAGCTGAGGTCAAATGGAATCTTCCTCTGCATGTTCTTACAGGATTACAGTCCATTTTTATGTCTTACATGGAAATAGGCACTCTCAAAAATAACTTAGCACATTGCAGAAGATGGTAATGACACTTTTCAAGCAATTAAAATCAACCCGAACAATATAGCTAGTGATCTAATCTGGTGTATATTACTCACTTGGCCTGGCCCTGGCCCTGAATGTAAAGCAGCAGAGTGGCTGATTACCAGGCATCGGCCCTAATTCTGGTGAATATTCGAGAGCTGTGGAATACAGATAAGGCATATTTGTTCCAGAGTTGGGTGTGCATGACAGCACTTCCTCTCCCCTTCCCCTCTGCCTATAGAAACACTTACATTTGTATGTATTAGACAGTTTAAGTCATTTTTCTCTCCTCCTGTCAGTGAATACTGACTTGGTAAGGTTCCTTTTTATTGTAAGTACAGCTAACTGAAAATTTTGTGCATCGCTGCATGATTTTGAAACACAAACACCAAAGATCTCCTCCTTGTTCCATTAAATAAAAATGTTGTCTTGTGCCATGTAAAGATAAGCATGTTCATATTCAGTATTAACCCATTAGATTATTGTACCAGTATTTAACAGTGTTTTCTTCTGTTCAGTGATTTGGATAGTATTTAATGGTATTATTGGTTTTGAAAATAACAGAAGCCTCAATATGTGAGTTTTGTTGTATCATGAAACCAATCACATATGGTGTGAAAATGCTTATGAGTAGAGTGCATATTTCCATCTGATGGAAATTTCTAGACTATGAGGCTTGTTTCCTTTTAATTGAACAGCATCATGATTGTTGCTGACAGTAGTTTTATGGTCCTTGGAAAGTAACTTTTCTTATTTTTGTAGAAATCACTCCAGATTTTTCTATCTCTTGAGTCTTTAGTGTTTATTCTTCAATTCTCACAGCACAATTGTTTTCTTGTTATTTTTCTTTCCACCCAATGCTGATCTTCTGATGCCTGCCACTCCATTTCATCCACACATACTTATCCATATACATGTGTACACACACATAATGGAAAGCCTAGAGATAAGAATGAGCTGGTGTTATCTCCAAACCATAATATTTCTAAGGTAAGATACAGACATTCTAAAGTGTTGAGGAAAAAGAGATTCAAATCAAGTGTGGGTTGACATTTTGGATCATGGTGTTTAAAGTGAGTCAGTTTCTAATTCTTCTGATTTCTTTTGCCTCCCCTCCAGCTCTCTCCCCTTCTTTTTCTGTAAGGGCTATGAGACCAGCTCCAGCTCCTACCCAGGGTTCCAGAGGGGAAATGCTTCTCAGGGGCGAAGGAGGGGGTAAAAGATTTCTATAGTAACTTCTCACACAATCTGAGGATCATGTTCTTCATTTTATATGCTCTTTATTGTTATGTTTCTACTGCAGTAATTCTGTCCTACTTCTAACTTCTTCTAGCTGCTGCTTCTTCCATTCTAAAAACTCTTCTACAGGCCTTGAAGCAATAAGGAAGTAATAAGAGTTATTTCTCATTGGTCAAGTGTTCATTCCTAAAGCAAGTGATAAGGAGCTTACCATGGCAATACAAAGGTCCAAGGCCATAGGAGCAAAAGTTCAACCACACAGGGCAGGGTGGGGCACACAGTGCCCAATGACCACCTTGAGACACAGATCCATTATTAGTAGACTTGCAAGTGAAGAATTGGCATGCTTTTCTTAGTAACCTTGGTTGGACATCTTTGGCTCTGACCTTGTTCATAGCTGTTACATTTCAAACTTACCATTTATTTAGAAAAAGTCTGTAGTTTGAAATTGCTCTGAGGTGAAAATGAGCTAAGAGAGTGCACTAGTCTGAGCAAAAGAACAAGCCAGTGTCCAAAGTCCTTGTGGGACAAAAAGTTCCAGTTATGAAGCATGTCCCAGTACATAGTCTGTATATCAAAATTAAATAGCTAAACGAAAAGCCATCTTCTAGACCACACACAGATATAGGTGCCTAACAGATGGAATTTTTTTTTATGGCACAAATGAACAAGCAGTGGGAAACACGCAAAGGTATTCTTTGGGAAGAAATAAAGTACTTAGGGAAGAACTGAAGTGGCTCATGAGAGAAATTATGAGCACGAGCACCTTTATTCCACAGACAGTCATCCCATGGCCTTGCCAAGTGGGGCTCCCCCATCAGGAATCATGCATCTAGTGGGTCCACCTGTTAAAGACTAGTTAACAACTGCTGTGTCTCTCATGGCCCTTGACACTTTTCCTTTTTTTTTTTTTTTTTTTTTAGCTTTTCTTACTTTAGTGCCAACTTTTAAATTACTCCTTCTGTACTAACCCCTAGAGGGTCACTTCCTTCAGTTATCTGTTTTGGAACATATTGCACGCATTAGGTTATATGGCTATTAAGGTGGGGAAGAATGGAAGGGGAATTTTTAAGTTCTTTCTTCAGAGAAGCATACACGAAGTAAATAATGAAGCACATAGCAGCTTGGTGGCAGACTGCTTGTAAGGACAGGACACAGATAACTTCTTTGCTCTGTGCATGATGGAGTGTCTCTTCTTCCCTGTCTCACTGGCCCCTTGTGAATTCAGGTCTTAAGAGGGCAGTAGTTTCTGTTAACAGAAACTTTCCACTTTGAATTATCTTGTAAGTAGCTTTGATAATCCTAGTGTGCTGCCAACACATAGCAAATAGCCAGAACCAGTAGGCATTAGAAGGAGGCCAACCACCCCAGTTAAGCTGTCAGGTGATGTGCAGCCTCAGTAAGAGTACAGCCAACAATCAAACTGTTTCACTGACCACAGGTTGTATCTAGAATCATCGGAAAAATGTGTTCATTTAAACTGCTATATTTTGGGGGTGTTTTCAACAGCAGTAACACACACAAACACCTTACATGAAAGTTTTATTTTATACCTTTAAATTTTAGGAAAGCAAAATTGTACATATTTACCATCAGCATGTGGTTCTTAAAATGCACACATAGTTCTGGATAATTTAAAATAATGAATACATGTTGTATATTACACATAATTTTTGTGGAAAGAGTACTTAAATTTATTCTTAGTAACTTTTAAGTATACTTTGGATCATTTTTTTAAAATTTGCTATGTCCTATGATAGATTTCTTGAAGTCATTCTTCCTGTCTGACTAAAATTCTTTGTCTTTTGAGTAAAATGTCTTCCCACCCCTCCTCAAGGACTGGCATCCACACTCTACTTCACTGAGTTTAACAATATGTAGTACTACATAGAAGTGAAATCATGTAGTATTTCACTTCCTGTGCTAGGCCCTTCTCACCTAACATAAATATCCTCCTATTTCATACATACTCTTGCAATGACGCAATCTCCTTTATTTTAAGGCTAGTAGTATTCGTGTGTGTGTGTGTGTGTGTGTGTGTGTGTGTGTGTGTGTGTGTGTGTGTGTATTTTCTTGTGACATTTTCTTTTTCCATTCATCCAATAATGGGCATTGACATTGATTCCATGCTTTGCCTATTATAAATAACACTACAGTGAATGTGAGAGTATAGGTATCTCTTCAATATACTGATTTCCTTCCACACACTCACACATTTCACATATGTGTATACATACAACACATGCACACTAATGGTAGTAATTGTCTTTTTGAGGAACATTCATACTATTTCCACCAATAGTGAGCAAGGCATATGTCTTCAAAGTCAAGTACTTTGACACTTCCAGATTTCTTCTTTTTACTTAGTATTGCTTTGGCTATTTGGGGGTCTTTTGGTTTTCAATAGATTTTATATTCTACATTTTAATGAAAAAGTCATTATGCCAAGTTGATAAACATTGTGCTGAGTCTGTGAACTCTTTTGCAGTTTAGGATTTGGTATTATTCTTAATATTGAATAATCCTTTTTCCAATCCATGGCATTGAATACTTCTCTCCCTCCCTTCCTTTCTAATTTCATGCAAATTATGATATAAATGATGCTTCTGATGAATGTAAGCATTTATTTACTTTCTGTCATATACATGGTCAGCTTTGGTTTTGGTAGCATACAATTCAGTCTCAGTGCCTTTTAACAGCCAGCATTGTATGGGAGCTATGGGTCTTTTGAAGATGGACACAACTTTCTTCCATGCTGTGTATAAATTGTATGCCTGCTCTGTGTGGCTTCAGATTCTGGAATCCAGGTTGAAATTACATTGCTGTACTGGATGCTGTCACCCTCACTCTAGAATCACTAATGTAAATCCCATGTTACTGTGTCAGGCTTGGAATACAATCTTCTTGTTGCTCATGGACTTGACACTTAGCCAAAACTTCTTTTTGCCTTAGGAAACTATCTTAGTTGAGGTGAGGGGTTACATGTGGCTGATGACCTTTAACCAATGGATGCTTGGATACAATAACTAATGTTGTGTCAATTTAGGCAGCTCTAAATGGTCACCCTAGCCTTTGGATGTTCTGCCTGAATTGCTTTAAATTTCAGCATCTCCCTGTGCCTTTCAGGAGTTTAGTTCCTTACACTTCTTATAGCTGTCCCTTAAAAATAAATGCTTCTCAGCTTCAACTTCTCCTCTCCTCACCTTTCTTCATTTTAGAGTTGGTCTCTGCAGAACCCATGTTAGGAAAGACCCTCATCTAGGATGTGCTATTGTTATTGCAAAGGGCAGAAACCTAAGAGGCTTAGCTAAATAATGCAATTTCGGTAGAAGCTTGGATTAGAAATAGTTTTGTTTTGTTTTATCAGGCACATTTTCACACAGAGACCATAAAAGCAGGGGAGGGTAAATGATATTTCTAAACATTAGTATGGTCATATAAAGTCTACCCCTGAGTGTCAGACATACAAAGTACACTCTTAGTTATATGTACAAACATTGCAACTGCCCACTCTGTCTCATTCTGTTTTATGCTCCTATGGGCAGAATATATGATACATTACTATGGTCTTATAAAGTCCATAAGTGTGACCCCTGAGTGTCAGACATACAAAGTACACTCTTAGTTTTATGTACAAACAATGCACATGCCCACTCTGTCTCATTCTGTTTTATGCTCCTATGGGCAGAATATATGATCCTGGGTGATTAGTAACACAAAGGTTTTCTTGGGCTTACAGTTGCAGAGAGTGAAGCTGTAAAGTGTCTATATTTTATAAAAAGGTTCATGTTGCTTCAGTTCATGACATGAAATAGACAAGTCAGTGTGCAGAAGGCAAATTTCTAGGGGCAGGCTTGCTGGCTGCCTTGCAGTAACTACTCAAGGGCCTGAAGAGCAGGAATTAACTCAGTGTTAAAGACACTTTTCTATCTGCAACACTCTGTACCTATGATATACCAGGACCCATCTCCCAGGATTGATGTATTGAGTTTTATTGGGGGACAAAACTTATTTTTAGGTACCAGATCCTGCTTGTTATTCCTAGACCCCCAAACACTCATCATATCAATAGGTTACAAGTCTTAAGGTTTTATTATAGATTCTGTATCCAATGGCATATTCTTTTCTAGACAAAGTTACCATAGACTATTACTAATGCATCAGTGTTTCACTATTTAATTAAAAGTGGAGGGGGAAATCAGAGTGATTCAAGGGACAGTAGCTAGGAGGAGCATGAAGGAAGAAAAGGAGGGAGGAAAGTGATGCAACTTTACTTCAGTTAAAATGTACTAAAAAAGCATCAAGCTTCGCTGTGTTGCTTGAGCTAACATTAGATTGACTAGGCTCCAGACTCTACCTGGTATATAGCTGATGATATATATATATGCTACTATACCTACCTTGTAGGAATTAGAGTTTCTCCCTCATTCTTAAATATGTCTCACACACTATAAACCTTCATGGATTATAGAATAAGCAGATCACAATCCACCTATATTAATTCATTATTGCCACCATAATTCTGCACAGAAAACAAATCCATAAATCTTGGCAACTTGACACAAGAATGTATGCCCCTCTCTTTCAGTGGACTGGGGTGGCTGTGCTAAACTCAGCTGGATTTGATCATATTTTCATGTGTCAACTGAGGTTTGGACTGGACTAGTTTACTTTGCTTAAGCTGCAGATGTATTTGGATTGGTCCTTTTCACCTGGCATGGGTCTGTGCATGAGGAAGCTCTCTTATGAAAATTGTTTTCATACCATTTAAGGAGATAAAAGTGCGAATGGTACAGACCTTCTTGCCTTTTTTGCCACTAGAATTTAATCATGTCTGACTCATTCTTTTGACCATGAAAAGTATCATGACCAAACCCTAACTAAAGAGTAGAAAATAATTCTCTTTTTTAGTGGGAAGAACTATAGACATGTGTGTCTAAGGACATAAATATAGGAAGAAATAAAAATTTAGAACAATAATAAAATCTGCCATGTCACTAAACCTCATGTCCATGTCCGTTAAGCATTATAAATGACCCCTAGATTTTAGTTGTCTTTTAAATTAGAGACAGGAAATACAAAATGTCACTAATTGCTTTCTAAGTAAAGGAGACATATGCAAGAAGGAAAATACATGCTGAAAGCTCTCAGAGAGCATTGGGTCAAATTAGAACTGACATTTTCTTTCTTTTTTGTATGTAATGATAGTTTGCTTAGCAGTAATGTGTACACTGCTTAATATAGGCAAACTATGTCTACCACTTAATAGTATACATGTCTAGCTTTTAATGTGGATGCTGGAGATCTGAACTCAAGCCCTCATGCTTGTATAGCAAGCACTTTATCCCCCAAATCATACCCTCAGTCCCTGTTTTCTTTTCTTTGTCCCTGTTTTGTGTGTAGAATATTTTTAAAAAGTTTCTTTCACATGTGTATCTATTGTTTGAAACACTCAGTTTTCTCTCTTGGTTCTCTTTAGCCATTAATTTACTTACCTGGTGGCCTGGATCTGCTTATTCACTTGTTGGCATCATTGCTGTTCTGGAATATGGAGAGAATATGACTCTACTGCCCTATTCATGGAGAGATTTGGCCAGGCTCTTTGCTTTAGCTAATGAACTGTGAGCTTTCTATGTGGAGTCTCTTCCTTTTGTGGGTTCTTGGTTTCTTTTCTCATACAATGGTGTAGCTTGACACATGGTGTCTGTGAGCCTTGGTCCTGAATGGCTGCAAGAAGCAGACTCTTCCATCAATTTCCTATGAGCATTGTAAATAAGCAAAACATGAATGCCATTTTCTCTCATCAAAAGAGATTCTTTAGGCTGCTAATCTCCTCAACACTAAGTGACTTATGCTGTTCATTGGCACACATATCCAACCTATGGCCCAAAGGTCACTTACATCCCAGGATAGCCATGTATACACACTAGGTTTGTACATGATATTAGACTATAAAATGATAAAACAATAGGCACCCCTGCTACAGTGTGCCACTGTTCCCTATGTCTTTCATAAACCTTCACTTTATAAGAGACCTTATCAACATCGTTGCCAAAGTTCCAATCTTTAAATTATTGTATTCTCTATTCGCTCATCCTCCCCAAAAAAGCTCCTCAGCATGGAACAAAATCACAGCAGGGCCTGTGATTTATTTTGAAGTTTTTCTTTATTTAAAAGGCATGTGGAATTAGCATACAGATATCTTTTTCCTGCAGAAGAAATAACTCCCCCCCAAAACAAATTTCCTCCAGCTTTTGTTTGAGCATCTTCATCTCAGCCATCCTCATCATGTCTCAGCTATTACAGAAGCTTCCATTCTGGTTTTCTCCTGCTTTGTGCTAAATCCCCACCCCATCAGTATTAGGGATTGAACTGTGGGCACTGTGCACGGGAGGCAAGTGCCCCCCCCCCCAGTGAGCCACAGCCCTGATCCTCATTCTTCGTTATCTTGATTGTATTTCTGTAAGACAGTTTTGTTTGTCTTTTAAGTATTAACTCTTATAAACCCTTCTCTGGACTTAGCCTGGGGAACTTTTACCCATAGTCTCAGAAATTCATTAACCTTTCCTGAACACGTTCCTGTGTCTAAGTACTTGCCGGAGCACAGTTCTACATATCCTGGTTCTTTCCTGATTCTTACTTTCATTCTTATCCATCAGCCACTGCTAGGATCTTCTGACTGATCTTACAAATTCAAATTAGATGACACATCATTAAGCAAATGTTCTTGCTCCCCTTATTACTCATTACTCTCATTGCATGTCTGCTTTTCATGTTGAGCGGTATGGGAGGAGAAACTTAGCTCTCCCTAGTGCTTCAGCTCCGGGAAGGCTCCAAGAAATATGGAACAAAAGCTAGCAAGATGGTTGAGAAGTTAAAAGCACTTGCCACACAAGCCTAATGACATTTTTTG
The DNA here is from genome assembly GCF_003668045.3 of Cricetulus griseus. Lineage (NCBI taxonomy): Eukaryota > Metazoa > Chordata > Mammalia > Rodentia > Cricetidae > Cricetulus > Cricetulus griseus. The sequence continues at coordinate 41,494,287 of NC_048601.1, forward strand.
AGGCCATGATGGTAGTCTGACCTTCACAGATTTGCATTCAGAAGTACACACCTGGCTGTGTATGTATACACATAATGATAATAATAAATAAAACAAAATAAACTTATTGCATAAATGAGAGAAAATTAACAGATAACCCACCGAGTATTCAGTCTTTTCTGGTTTGGAGTCTGAGCTCAGTGAGTAGTTAGCACTATTTCATAAGGACCAATTATGTATTAAGTCCCATGCTAACCACTCCATTGCCACCTCCTAGCAAATGAGTGACATGATCAGCTTTCTCATGATGCTTGCCGTTACTTCAATATATTTATTTCTAGGTTTTAGAAATAATTTCCCCAGTTTTTAAAATTGATTGATAGCAGTTACATTAGTTTCCTTTTACTTACCTATGTGCCAATTCTAAACCATAAAAATTTCCCTGAATACTGGTTACCTGTGTTTGACACACTATCATGGTCTTAGAAGACACTCCATACCTATTTCATACATAAATAATCACGTTTTAAGTGTTTGATATCATTATAATTGTTTTATCTTATTGGCTAATGCATGACACTTCCATTAAGAAGTGCTTTTCTTTTATAGATGAATATTCATTGCTGTGATGTATGTTACATTGGCAAATGGTCACGTGCTTCTTATTGCACACTGACTCTGAGAGGAAGATGACCCACTTAGATCTCAGATTCAAATATGTTTATCTCAAGTGTCCTCCAAGAAGCCTTTTCTGAACACACTCTCTGCTCCCACTCCTTCTTCCATGACAGGGAGAAAGGAAAATGGAAAACTGTTAATCATATTAAAATCATTGTGTCTTGGGAAAGTATAAAAGAGATAGGACGTAAGCCATTTCCCACAGGTTACTCTTGTTTAGCCCACAGCATGTAGAAATGATTGCCGTGGGAGCAAGAAGCCGGAAGCTTGTCTATGGAGAGAGTGCTCTGCTCCTTCTAGGATTTCTCCCTCAGGAACTCTGGTGTAACCTAATAGGGCTTCCCCAGGCAGTATGTGCTGCATGGTACACGAAGATGTTACTTTTGCTCTTTATCTGCTACTTGCTCTTTGTGCTTAAACTTTGTCTTGCTACACACTTAATAAACCCATTCATTCAAAGCCAGGCTCTCATGGATCATTTTCCATATGGAGCAGTTGCTTATTATATTGAGAGATGCAGTATAATATGCAAATCACACTATGTAGAATTAATTTATAAATGTATCCATTATCTTTTGCTGATCCACAGTATCTGTATCAAACTGTGCACCAGCTTAATGGTTTACAACACTTATTTTTCATTTGTGTTTGTGTGTGAGTTGGGAGTTTAAGCAGTCCCTTCAGTATCAGCTCATGTGAAATTAATTCCAAGAGGGGACAGGCACTGAGAAAGCAGAGCCAGTGACAAAGAGAAAGTTAAGCCACACTGGAACCTCTAGAGTGAAGATAACTATAGTGGTCAGTTTGGGGATCACAGTGGCTGAGATCTTTCTGGATTGCTGCCTCTCCTATCATCCAATACTTCATGTTTGCTTTCCTTTCTTTTGAATTCCCAACAGTGGAGGCTCTCCTAAGCTTTTTATAGCAGAAGCCTGGGCTGTCCATGGTTTCTCCTCTAACACATTCTGCTAGTTTACTCATGTCATCAGGGCAGTCCATAATGTAGAGAAGGGGTTACAGATTCTGCTAAGGGCTAAAAGGGTTAAAGGAATGGTTGGCTTTTACCACTACAGTCTTCCTATTCTATGGAAACTGCTTGAACCTGCATGCGTTTTCTGGAGGTCTTCAAGATAACCTAAATGAGTACCAGAATGCATCTCCTGCTAACACGTCTGCCTTGTGATTTACTGAAAGTGAACATGGCTTGCAAACCTGAAGGAATTTCTAACTTTCTAAATGCTTACCCATCAGCTTTTCCTTAGCATCTCTGCATTTATTTTTAGTATGGCAGAAGTTATTTAATTTTTATGATCAAGAACAATAAACACAAATTAATCTAGATGAGGGAATTAGGATAAAAAGTGTCACCTGTAAAGACTGCTTTTAATATTGCAAGCTTGTTTCCAACATGTCCTGATGATGTTTGATTGGCTTTGAAATTTACATATGCTAAGTATGAATCCTTGAAAAAGAAACTCCCCTGACTGTAGTGATGCAAACCAGCAGGAAGTCTTCTATGTGAGCATGCTCTAAATTCATCTGTTTTTAAAAATAAATGCTCTGGTCGATATCATGAATAATTAAGTGAAAGGAGTTGTGGGATTTGGGGCTGTTTTCTTTTTAGTAATTGTAAATTCTATTTCACAAAGCCACAGCTCACTATTAGGAGGAGCAAAGTCTGAGTTACTCCTTATTCATTATATATATATATATATATATATATATATATATATATATATGTCTAATAAATAAAGCTCTAGAAAGATCACTGCTAAGGGGAGATTTTTGCTTAGAGTGTGATTAGTTTTCATTTGAATTACATCAGGTAAAGAGGCATATATGTCTAATACATTTATTATTGTAAGGATAGTGACAAATGTTTTGAAATAGTCATAAAATATGTTTTTCTGGTTCAATGCCAAAGCTAGTATTCAGCCCAATTAGGTAGTGTTAAGCCCAGTTAGAAGAAATTTATATACATATGATCAACATCAATTTCTATTAATAGATTCCTGATGTCAGACCCATGAATGAAGCTTTGATATAGCATTAGCTGGTCTCAGATGAGCTAAGTAGCCACAGATGTCCCTTCTCTTTGGATCCTCTTACTCTCCCACCTCTCAAATGGTGGGATTACAGGTGTGTCCCACATGCCCAGTGTGCGTGAACTGCAGAGGGTGGAACATAGGGCTTTGTGTATGCTCAGCAAAAGTTCAACTGAGCTACCAAGCTTCATTCCCAGCCGCCACCCGTTCCACCCTACACTAAGCTGTACACTTAGAATCCTTTATCAATGGAATAGATGGACTGCCAGGGTAATTAGGAATATGGGCAGAATGTGATCACATTTCAGAGCACTGTTGTTTTTATTTCCTGAATGTATAGGGATCCCTGCAGGTCCTTACATATACATGGATGCAGTGTTGAAGGAGTTGCATGTCTGCCACTCAGAGTGTAATATTCTGTAGGGAAGAAGTATACCATTTCTAGCTGGAAGGCCCTTTGGTGATCATGTCTATTGCATCCTTTGCTTTTATATTAATTACTTTGTTTGTGGTCTTGGATAGGAGTTTCAATAATTAAATTTGGTCATTCATTGTGGGCAATTTTGGTATAAATTGTTTAATACCATTTTTGTGGAATAAAGCATTTATTTATTTATTTATTTATTTATTTATTTATTTATTTATTATTAGTTCAGGTTAGGGAACAAGCTTGTTTCACATGTAAGTCCCTTCTCCCTCTCCCTCCCCTCACCCCATCCCTCCTCCCCCACCCCAACCTACCCCCCCACCCCATCCACCCCCACTCCCCAGGCAGGGTAGGGAGCTCAACGGGGGCTCTGCAAAGTCTGTTTAATACTATTTTATATAATATGAAATGCAGTTTTGACTACTAAATCAAAGTGCTATGTATTTAATAGTTCAATAGATGGGTAGAATTGCAACAAATAACCCTATCATCTGGCCATCCCATATAGCTTCCACTGGGACATGGCCAACAGATCTCATAGTGTGTAAGTGTGCATTCCTTTTTTCCCTGGGCCTGACTAGGAACAAAATGCTCCCTTTGCTGTATTGTCTCTCTTCTTCTATGTTTCTTCAGTGTTTCACATTGTCAACATCTTTCATTCCATATAACTCCTTTTCCCCATCTCCAAATCACATTTCAAACTGTAATTTACTATGTTTCCAGTTGCTCTATATTGTGTGACTGGGAGGGTGGTATTTGGGTAGGATATGTATGTATGTAAGTTTGTATGTGTATATACATATAAATGTGTGTATGCATGTAATATTTCTTTATGTTAATATTGAAATCAGTGAGATGTCTCTCATTGGCAAAGGTAGGCATATTCTCAGCAACATTTATAGTAGTAGAAGCAATAAGCAATATCTTTGAATAGTCTCAACTCAAAAAGAAGTCTGATGTGAATTTCTTTTTTGACACAGTTTTGCATCCTTAACTCTATCGTCTCAGAAAGTTAAACTTAATGAGGTATGTTTACTCAGTTGTAGAGGTGATTTGTCATTCCTCTGATGCAATGAAAGCTTAACACTGTTTCTCGAACAAGGGTAGTTGCTCATTGACAGCTGTAATTGTTCTATGAAAATAAAAATAGTACCTTTTCTGGATTAATGAAAATAGTGTCCATTTCTGTGTAAACTCAGCAGTTCAATTGTCATTTGGAATTGAAGAATGGCATGATTTTGGAGATGTAAATTTGCATGTTACAGGTCTCACCATTGTTCTCTATTGCTTATAAGCAAATCACTTTTGTGCCAGAGACAATTCACGATATAATGTGGGATTTCTTTTCTCTCAGCAACTGACAGGACTAGAAATTCGAGAGAGATGATTCAGCAGAATCTGAGATGGAGCCATCATAAGCTTATGTATTATGTATGTCAAACCACAAAAAAGTCATTAATTAGCCACAGCGTATTATAGACTCCTGTTCATAAATTGTTGTAAAGTCAAAACAAATTTGCTAAGCCATAAAATTCTTGGTTAATTTGCTAGTCAGAATTTGTGTGACACCTTCCAGAAACAATGCAAAAAGTTGACATCTAATAATGCATAAATTATAATGTTGACTCTATTTGCATATTCATTTACATTTTAAGTTTATTTTACAAGTTAAGTTTATTTTAAGCATGTATTTATGCTTGGAGCATACTAGGAATGTATTGTATTAGCTGCTGGCTTTATGAAGTAATGCAAGGTTAGCAGTTGCTGACTTAGTAAATTCCTCATATCTGTATTGTGTGAGCTTGCTCAAAATGAATTTGTTAGGAAAAATTTATGATCAAGGAGACACAACTCTAGGTGTGTTTAACATTTGAAAGAAACAGAACCCCGACCCCCTTGATGTCTGAGGGTATGGAGAGAGTGTGCTGTTTTGTTTGGTTTCTTAAAGTGATAATGATTGGCTGCACAGTGAGTTTTGATTTCCTTTTTGTAAAATGATATTTAGAAGAGATGCATTTTTCCTGAGACTCATTTGAACTTCTTGTCTCAACAAATTAGTGTTTCTTGTCAACTCTATGAGATGAGTAACCAGTGACCTCCAGTCTTTTTAGCTGCCCTCATTCCACTGAGCTGGACAGGTGGCCTATGCCTGCCCTCTTACTCTTTTCCCTCTGCCCATGCTCACTGCCTTCTCATCTGCTCACTAGAGAAGTGGCATTCTTGAAGAGCACAATTAGCTTTTTGATGTCAAGTTCCACGTCTGTTCTTTTTCCTGGTTCTTTCTGAGCTCCAATGGTACTTACTGCTGCTCTTTGTCCCTAACTCCCCCCTTTGACTTTCTTTCTGTTGGACTTTGGGCTTCTTTCCTGTGTCAGCAACTGTCCTTCCATCTGGTTGTGACTTATCCTTCTCATTTCATTAAGCGCCTTCTTCCCCTCAGTCTTGGCTGCCTTTTCTTTTCTCCCTCTTTTCCTTTATTGAGGATATCCTCTGTAGTTCTGGTACTTTTGCCTCCTCTCACATATCCTCATCATCCTTGGGTAGAGTCCCACCATTGACAACCATTCTCCAAATTGCTCATGAATGCGTCCCCAAGAAGCTAAACTTGAGTCTGTCTGTATCTAAATTAGCCTTTCTTTCCAAACAGGTCTTATCTCATCTTTCTCTTTTTCTGTCTCAGTTCCATATTATCTTCTCCATCAGAAGAATCAGAACCTTTGGAGTTACCACTGATTTTTTATTACCCTCCAATCCCAGTCACTTATCACAATGAAATCCTTGCATTGATCCTGAGACATGGCTTGTCACCTGTCATCACTTTTCCCCCACACATTATAATGACCATAGAAGGTGCCAACCATGTTTCTCCTTTCCTCCTCTATGAATTATCCTAGGACACAGCTATCTTTACACAATTTCCTCATTGCTAAACTGTAATAACTTTCTGCTGTTTACAGAGAAATGTGAGGAAGGGGGAGAAAAAAAGCTGTTAACCTAGCATTCAAGGCTTTCCACATGTCCATAAAAACATTATACTTTACACTGCTCTTAGATTCAGAGATATTCAAGCTCCATGTACTTATTCCATTATTGTAACACACACACACACACACACACACACACACACACACACACACACACACACACACACGTATATATAATATATTCACACATATGGACAGAGTACTACTTACAATAAATAAAAGAATTAATGCTTTGTTGTTTCAAAACAGCCAAAATGAAGCAGAAGAAATTATACAGGTAAAACGTAAGAAAATTAATTTGCAATCTAGTCTACTGATCTTTGAGTGGTTGACTACTACTTTCCCTGAAGCAATTATTGGATTACCATGGCTTTGCATATCATTGCAATTAACCTGAGATTTGAGAGAATAAGATGACTGTCAACAGAAATTAGTCTTTCCCCTCACATTTGACATTTAAAAGGATAGCAAAAGGCATATATATATATATATATATATATATATATATATATATATATCCTATGAATGGGATAGCTAAAGATACCAACTACCAATACAGAGCCAAGCTGCCAATCATATTCCAACTGCAGATACTGTTTTACCATGGGTGAAACAATTATCTGAAATATTGGGCAAATCTTAATGACATCTTAGCATTGCTAATTCAGTCTTCCTTTGATTGATGTGGGGGTTGCATCTTCATATATTAATTCTGTATAAATATTTGTGAGCTCTGAAAATGGTAGAACATCTCACTTGAAAGCCACAAGGAAATTTGTTTCAAGACATCCAACCTCCACAACTTGTACCCCATAAAGAGACTGATACAGACTAATGAATTGTTGGATAAAATTGCCCCTGTTGTATGAGGCAATATCACTTTGAATATGCCTGCCCTTATCTGGAATGCTCCTGTATGTTTCCAAAGGCGGGGAGCTTCAAGAACTATGCCTCTGACCACCACTCAGGTATCTCTGCCCTGCCTTTTCTTCTGCCTACACACCCTCTGCTGGATCAGGTCCTCAATCATCTGTCTTCTTCTTAATTGCTAATCTATACCTAAACCTTGCTCTTTGAGCTCTTGTCTGCTTAAGTGTCCTGCAGTGATTTAGTGTCTGTATTATAGTTATGTGTGTTGATACTTCTACATACATACAGTCTACTCCTGTCTTAGAATATATGTGTCTGGTAGCAAATGTCAACTGTCTGATCAAGCTCTGCTCTGGCCCTCTTCATTGAAGAATCCAGGATGTGTGTCACCAGATACAGTGAGACCATGGAATTTAACAGTGGTCATTGAATAGCTTCGGATCTTAGTCATGTCTCTTCACTCTGTTCAACTGTCAGTCAGGCAAGGCGAACTCTTCAGCATCACAGTAGCTGAATATGATAAAAGCTGATGTTTTGTTCATGCTATATATCCAATGTGGCTGGTGAAAACTTCCCACCCTAGTTACTCAAAGATACTCGATAAAAGGAAAGTCCCCATCATTGAGAGAATGTGAAAAGGGAAAATGGAAAAGGATGCAGTAGTTTTTAGACTTCTGCTTCCAGGAGACATATGTCCCTTCTGATTCCAGTTTATTAACAAAGTACACTGAGATGACCATGATTATGATCAAAGTATGAATGAGAAAGAAAACCAGGAGAACCTGTTACAAATAGACAGATGATGTTTTGCCATGGGTGTTGGATATCCTGGAACTGGAATTACAGACAGTTGTGAGCTGCCATGTGGGTGCTGGGAATTGAACCCAAGTCCACTGGAAGAGCAGTCAGTGGTCTTAACCACTGAACCAGGGGAACACTTCTCCACTGCTGGTAGGGGTGCCAACTTGTACAGCCACTTTGGAAATCAGTATGGTGATTCCTCAAGAAAATGGGAATCAGTGTACCACAAGATCCAGCAATTCCACTCTTAGGCATATACCCAAAAGAAGCACATTCATACAACAAGGGCATCTGTTCAACGATGTTCATAGAAGCACTATTTGTCATAGTCAGAAACTGGAAGCAGCCTAGATGCCCCTCAACAGAAGAATGGTTGGAGAAAATGTGGTACATTTACACAATGGAATAGTACTCAGTGGGAAAGAAATGGAATCTTGAAATTTACAGGAAAATGGATGGAACTAGAAGATAACATTCTGAGAGAGATAACCCAATCACAAAAAGACAAACATGATATGTACTCACTCATATGTGGATTTTAGACATAGAGTAAAGGATTACCAGCCTGCAATCCACACTGCCAGAGAAGCTAGTAAACAAGGAAGACCCTAAGAGAGACATACATGGTCCCCTGGAGAAGGGGAAAGGGTCAAGATCTCCTGAGCAAATTGGGAGCACGGGAAGAGGAGGGAGGGAGCTATGAGAATAGAAGGGAAGAAGAGGAAGGATGCAGAGGTCATTAGGGAACAGAATGGTTGAGTCAGGGGAAGAACAGAAGAAAGGATATGTGATAGGTAGGGTTTTAGTTGGGGGGGTGGGGGAAGATGAGAGGAAGAAGGGAACTGGGATTGTCATGTAAAACAATTTTGTTTCTAATTCAAATAAAAAAAATTATTTTTTTAAAAAACTGAACAGACCGGTGAGCTCTGATATGATACAAAGTTGGATTTTCTCTGTATCATCCTTATCTTTTTTTTGCAGTTCTGTCCTGAGATCTTTGGGATAGGAGGGGAAATCCAAATTTCTTCACTTGAATCCCAGTAGTACAAAGCAGCTAGCTGGGGCAGTTGACCTACACAGTGATAAGGCAGGTAGTATGCTAGACTAGTAAACACCAACCACAGGCACTTCCTAATTACACTTAAAATACTTGAGGAAAGAAAGCTAACACCCCCACCTTTTAAATTTTTATTTGCCTAGGATGATATCCAATGCAGTGTTTTGCTTTCTACATTCATATGTACCATAATATTTGGTAAATGCAAAGTGTAACAGGCACTTTTTCAAATGAATTAATGGAATCCCACAGCCACCCCAGGAGATAAGAATCCCAACTTACTCTGGTCAGAAGAGCAGCCAGGCTTAGAGAGATGAAGAATGAACTAGTATCACAAAACTAGCCAATTCTGTAGCAGGGATGTAACCTTGTGAGTCTAATAATTTGCTGTCACCATAATGCTTTATTACCCAGTTACTTGATGCATTTGCTTACCAAGTTTGGCTTCACACTGCCATGACTAATGCAAGTTCAGAGACAGAAGGCATTTTAGTTCTGCAAGCATATGCAGCTGTTTTGGGCCATCTATCCAGGTAAGACATTATCTGAGTGGGCACATGTGTCCAAAATTTGAGGTGAATATTAGTAATATACATGCATATGTGTATAAATTATTAATGCACACATATGTGTATAAATTATTAATGCACACACATATGTTTATAAATTCTTAATGCACACACATATGTGTATAAATTAGTAATGCACACACATATGTGTATTACTTATTAATGTACATGCATATGTGTATAACTTAACACTCCACATCTACTCACGTTTTATTCTTTTTTGTTTTTGTGTATTCTTTACTAAATTATCCTTCTCTGTTCAGTTGGAAACTTCCCCTGTCACTGCAGAACAGAAGTTTGATAAATACTTGTCTCAGATCTGGCTTCTAGAGAGAAGAACACATTGCCCAAGGCTACACACCCGACTTTGCTTGCTGTCTCCTCCTGGTCTGGCAAGATAAGGATATTTTGTTTCCTTTTCTAGTTAGAAGACATCTCACAACTTGTCATAACTGGGGAAATCTTTGAGGAAATGAAGTCTGAATGCCACGACAGTCATCTCACCATTATCCCACTGGCTTGTATTCTACCTGATACATTGTAATTTTAACAAGGATGTTACAAGAAAAGAATTTCATACTGTGCCTCTGTGGAAAGGTGAAATAGAATCCAATACACTTCTCATTTGTTCTGCTATAGCTCATTCTGACAGCTAAGAAAGCTGTCTTAGATGGCCTGGGAAAGATCCTCATTTATCTGTATTTACCTGACATTTAAATATATGTTTCACTTATTTGAAATGGTAAAATATTAAGTCAAATCAGACATTGGTTGGTTACTCCCACAAGTTCTGTTCCACCATTGCTCTAGTGTATTTTGCAGAGAGGGCATATTGTAGGTCAAAAGTTTTGTGTCTGGGTTAGTGTTCACATCTCTTTTTTGGTAGCCTGCAGGGTATCTTCCTTAACAAACTTACAGGTGAAGCCAAGTAGGTACCTGCTCAACTTCTCCATGTTCAATGAATTGTGTGGATGTTGTCCTCAGTGATGGAGCCCCAGTTTTAGTTGGCAAGAGCATCCTTTTGTCTTAGCAACAGCCTGGGTTTGGGGATTTCCATGGGAAGCAACTTCGCAGACAGCTCATTGCAACTGATTGCACTCCAGTCCGGTACTGGAAGCCTGGCTACAAGAGATGACTAGTTTAGACTCCATTTCCCCATTACTAGAGTCCTCATTAGGATGACATTCATAGATTCCAGAAAGTTTCCACTGTACTACATTTCTACACCAATCTCCAAAGCAACCCAATTCCAGTGTATCTTTCTATACTTTCTCCCTCCCCCAAATCTGATCCCCCAGCCCCCTTACTCCTGTCCCCATCTGTTTCTCATCTGCCCCAAAATATCTATTCTATTCCCCACCTCTGCAGGGAAATACACAACTTCCCCCATAGAGTCCCCCTCTTTACCTAACCTCTCTGGGTATACAGATTGTAGCTTGATTATCATTCACTTAAAAGCTGGTATCTATTTATAAGTGAATAATACTTTATTTATCTTTTGGGTCCGTGTTACCTCATTCATGATGTTTTTTTCTAGTTTCACCCATTTGCCTACAAATTTCATGAAATCATTTTTAATTATTTTTTAAATTTTATTTTACATTCCAACCACAGTTCTCTCTTCCACCCATCTGTAGCATGAATAATAATAATAATAAACTCAGAGACAGATTGGGGTTCAAGCTGAAGATCAGATAAGCAAAGCAGTGAAGTACTAGAGAGTTCTCACCTGTACCAATGCTCAGATCCAGGGAAACTCAAACTGCTCCAACTGCACAGCTCCTCAGACTTGCTCAGATTATACTGCGTTCCTGTCTTTTTCTTCTGCCTTATATTCTACCATGGCACTCCTGTCTCATATCCCTAGTGCTGAGATTAAAGGTGAAATCTCTGCTTCTCTTTTAGACTGATTCCTTGTCATGTAGACCAGGCTGGCCTTTAAGTCACAGAGATCCGTCTGCCTCTGTCTCCTGAGTGCTGGGATTAAAGATGTGTGCTACCACTGCCTGGCCTCTATGGCTGTGCCTAGCTTTGCACTCTGAACTTCAGGCAAGCTTTATTACATCATAAACAAAAATATCACCATACCCCTCCTCTGGCTCCCCCCCCAGTCCACCCACAAGCCTAGCCACCATCCACTCCATAAGGTACAAAGAGGAATGTATATTCTTTTGTGTTTGGGTGAAATGTTCTGTAAATATCTGTTAGGCCCATTAGGTTTATAGTGTCTGTTGCTCCAATATTTCTCTGTCTAGTTGTTGTCTTGGATAGCCTGGTTGTTCATGAGAGTTGGGTATTGAAGTCTCGCACTATCCACTATCAGGGTCAATATGTTATTTAAGCTATTACAGTGTTTCCTTTACAACTTGAGTGCCCTTGTCTTTGGGTCTTAGCTGCTAAGAATTGAAACATCATCTTGGTGAAAATTTCCTTTGATATGTATGTATTGTCCTTCACTATCTCTCTTGATTAGTTTTGGTTTAAAGTCAATTTTTTCCATTTTTATTTAAATTAGAAACAAGATTGTTTTACATGTCAATCCCAGTTCCCTCTTCCTCCCCACCTCCCTTGCCCTCCACTAACACCCTACCTACCCTATACCCTTTCTGCTCCCCAGGGAGGGTGAGGCCTTCCATGGGGGGTCTTCAGAGTCTGTCATATCTTTTGCAATAGGGCCTAGACCCTCCCCCATATGTCTAGGCTCAGGGAGTAACCCTCTATATGGAATGGGCTCCCAAAGTCCATTCCTATGCTAGGGATAAGTACTGATCTACTACAAGAGGCCCCATAGATTTTGAGGCCTTCTCACTAACACCCACATCATGGGGTCTGGATCAGTCCCATGCTGGTTTTCCAGCTATCAGTTGGGAGTCCAAGAGCTCCCCCTTGTTCAGGTCAGCTGTTTCTGTGGATTTCACCAGCCTGGTCTTGAGCCCTTTGCTCATCACTCCTCCTTCTCTGCAGCTGGATTCCAGTTCATTTCAGTGTTTAGCTGTGGGTGTCTGCCTTTACTTTCAGCTGCTGGATGAAGGCTCTAGGATGCCATGTAAGTTAGTCATCAATCTCATTATCAGGGGAGAGCATTTAACATAACCTCTCCTCTGTTGCTTAGATTGTTAGATTGTTAGTCATCCTTGTAGATCTCTGGACATTTCCCTAATGCCTGATTTCTCTTTAAACCTATAATGTCTCCCTCTATTATGGTGTATTTTGTCTTGCTCTCCTGTATTCTTGCCCCAACTCAATTTTCCTACTCCAGCTCAGCTGTTAAAGGCTAGGCTCACAACAGAAAATATAAAGTCAATTTGGAGTTATTAAAAGACTACAACAGCTTGATTCTTAGGTCTCTTTGCATAGAATATCTTTCACCAACTCTTGACCCTGTGGTAATATCTATCCTTGATTCTGAAGTGTGTTTCTTGGATGCAGCAAATGAATAGATCCTGTTTTCACATCCATTACATTAGTCTATGTTTATTTATTGGGGAATTGATACAATTCTTTCACTAGAAGAAACCAATACCTGACGCTGCTTGGGTAAACAAGAACCAGACATTTAATGGTCCAGAGACCTAGGGTAAAAACAAGCACTTTGTTATAATAATAATAATAATAATAATAATAATAGTATCAATAAAATGACTACTAAGGACATTCTGCTATACTCATAGATCAGTGCCTTATCATCATGGAAGCTTCCTCCTGCAGTAGACAGATGCAGAGACCTACAACCAGACATCACATAGAGTGTCCAAACTGTAGGTCTTCATCAAACTCCCCCCACTCAGAGCTCAGGGAATCCCTAGGAAGAAGAAGCAGAAAGAAGGACACCAAGGGCACAAAGACCTCTGAATCCACTAAGCAGGGTACATATGAGCTTACGGAGACATGAAATAGTAAGCACAAGGTCTATATGGGTCAGCACTAGGTGCTCTGTTTATATATTATAACTACTAGCTTAGTATTTCTATGGTACTACTGACTATGAGAAGGAGTGGGCCTCTGACACTTGTGCCTGCACTTAGGAGTCTTCTCCTGTTGGGTTTCCATTTCTAACTTATATATGATAGTTTTTACTTCATTTTAATATATTTTATTTTTCCATTTGGTTATCTCATAGAAACCTATTCTTTTCTAATGGGAGAGAGAAATGTAGTACATTCAGAAATGAGGAGAACAATCAATTTCCTAAAGATAGTGTTGCGTTTCTATTCATATGGTGGCTGAACATACACAAAACTCTTTAAAATTAAAATTTTGATGTGGCTAATTTGGGGATGGGAGCAGGAAACATAATTAAGTAGAAAGGATGAGGAGAGACATTTTTGAGTGGGCAGAACTCGTCTGCAACCCTTGTCAGTATCTGTCTGTGACTATCTGGAAGACACAAAGCTGAATGATTACACCTTCTCTTCTGATTTCCGTTTGGCTTGTTTCATACTTGGATTTCCATTGTTCTAAGCTTCCTTGGATTCTGTAGTTGTCTTTTGGGCAACATATTAAAGAGTGAGTTTTAGTTGTGTACATTAACCTGTGATCTAGAGGCAGTACTTCTAATCACTACTTTATTTAACTCTCAGACACCAAGCCAGACTTTCACAGGAGCAGATCTTTGAGTGGCATTGCCAGTCAATCAGAGATAGTTCCTGAACTCTAGAGCCCAAGAGTTTGTCCAGAAGTATTGAGGTGTCATGCTTCAGATGCCTCCTGTGGTCTACCTTGCCTTTTTTTCTGGGGAAACTCCCTTGGAAACTATATTTTCTGCCTTCAGTCCAGCTCTGGTACTTTACAGTTGCTGTCAGTATCATCTAGGGTTCATGGGAAACATAGCAAATCTTTTAAGTATGTCAGCCTTCTCCTGTCTTCAGTTGCCTTTGTAATCTTAGAAAGTACTCGTACAAATGAACTTTTAGAAATGAACATACTTTAAATATCTTTGCAGCGAATATTTGGTTGACTTTTTATTTCTCTTGACTAATTCCTGTGTATAAGATTTGTGATGAGAAAGGGGATTAAGACCAGGCTGGGGAAACCCACAGAAACAGCTGACCTGAACAAGGGGAAGCTCATAGACCCAAGTCTGACAGTTCAGAAACCAGAATAGGACAGAACCAGGCCTCTGGAATGTGGGTATCATTCCCAGTTAGGAGAACTGGGAAGTCTATGGGCCTCTGGTATTGGAACAGTATTTATCCCTAATATATGAATGGACACTGAGAGCCCATTCCCCATAGAGGGATACTCGCTCAGCCTAGACACATGGAGTAGGTAGAACCTAGGCCCTACCCCAAAGGATGTGGCAGACTTTGATGATCCCTCATGGAAGGCCTCATCTTTTCTATGGAGCTGAAGAGGGATGGGATGGGGGTCAGTGGGGAGCATGGGAGGATGGGAGGGAGAGAGAACTGGGATTGATATATAAAATAAATTGATATATGAAATTTTAACTTAAATTAAAAAATTAAAAACAGAATCCAACCCCCCCAAAATGATTTGTGTGTCATGGGTCTCTTCTTGCCCTCTCCTTCCCACATGTTTGTGCATGTACATACACACTCACATTTCCATATCCATACGTGACATTGGTAGCTTTCCACAGTAGTTGTATAGTTTAGTGTTCCCATCAGCAATGTTTTGGGATTCAGGACTGTTACCAGCACTTATTGGTCTTTTCTCATTTAGCCACTTAAAGTGAGAAAGTGCATTTTTCTTTTTAATTTGCATGACTAATGGTGCTAAGCATCTTTTCCCATGCTAATCTATCATGTATGTATCTTGTTTGGGGAAGAGTTTGTTAAAGTCTGCTGCCAATTTTGCTGGTTATGTTTTCATTATTTAATTTTATTTCCAGCATTAAAAGGACAGTGAGACTATTTTTTCCACTGCCTGGACTTGTCTGTCAATTTTGCACAATAGTGTTAGGAACACAATTTTGAAATTTGGGTAAATACTAATTTATCCTTATTTTAAGTTTTGAAATAACATTTTTGCTTTGTATTTTATGATCTTGAAAATGTTCTCCAGTGATTCCTCTTATGGTTTTATAGTTTAATATTTTTATGTTTAGGTATGTGATCTATGCCAGGGAAATGTTTGTGTATGGAGTATCACATGGGTTGAGGATAATTGTTTTAAGATATTCTTATTTTTCAGTATCAGTTATGAAGAAGGCTTTTTATATTTACACTACTTTATTTATTACTTGATTAAAAATAAAAGACCTGTATGAAGGGGCCTATTCCTGAACTCTTTATTTCATTTTCTTTTATTAATGTCTTTATTATATTTATACAATTCCATTTCACCTTAGTTGTTACAGATTGAAATCTGTTACTTTAAAGGTGTCAAATTTTCTCTTTAGAAGTTAGTTTTGGCTCATGGACCCCAGTCTGACAGTTGGGGAACCAGCATAAGACCAAACCAGGCCCCTTAAATGTGGGTGTCCCTTGTGGGGCTTGGGCAGTCTATGGGGCCTCTGGCAATAGATCCATTATTTATCCCTAGTGCACGAATGGGCTATGGGAGCCCATTCCCTATGGAGGGATACTCTCTCAGCCTAGATACATGGGGGAGTGCTTAGGTCCTGCCCCAAATGGTGTGACAGACTTTGGTGATCTCCATTGGAGACCTCACCCTCTCTGAAGAGTAGATTGGGGGTGTTGGATGGGGGGTTGGTAGTGGGAATGGGAGAATGGGAGGGAGAGGGAACTGGGATTGGTATGTAAAATAAGGTTGTTTTTAATTTAAATAAAAATTTATTGAAAAAGTGATGTCAAACACTTTTCAGTATTCATTGGCAAAAAATTGTTTTTAACTTAAATAAAAATTAATTAAAAATAAAAGTTAGTTTTGTGTATTTTAAACCATTCATTATTGTAAAGTGTAGAAGCATCTCATCTGTTTCCTCCAAAGAGCCTGTTGGAATTTGGAATTTGGGCAGGGGAGGGGGGAGATCTGTGGGCAAATCTACCTGGAAGAACATCCTTATAACACTGAGTCTTTCAGTCTCCTGTAGGTGCATCTGCCACTATCTTAGATTGTGTTCTTTGTAATGTCATTTGCTTCTGATATTGGACAGTGGTGCTTAGTTTGATATAGCTGAGAATCACATGGGAATTAGGAACCTTAACTGAGGAATTTCCCACGTTACATTGACCTGTTTAACATGTATATTTTTAGCTCACCCCTGCATAGTTGATGATTTTACATTCTATCAAGAGTTAAAAACTCTTATATTCCAATTTTCCTTGCTTTGTCCAAAATGTCAAATGTCAAGTGTGTGTTAGCGTCCTTGTATTCTTCAGCATCACTATTATAACATTCACTTATCATTTAAGTAGCATGTTTCTTTTGTAGATTTTATGAGATATTCAAATCCCCAATCATTTTGTCTGTGAAAAATTACAGATTGTTTTTCTCTCTCTCTCTCTCTCTCTCTCTCTCTCTCTCTCTCTCTCTCTCTCTCTCTCTTTCTCTCTCTCTCTCCTTCTCTCCCTCTCTCTTCTGAATCCCTCATGCTTTCCTGGCTTGTTTTAGTACACTATTTAGACTTGTGTTACTGTAGTAATGAGAGGAGAGAATGGTGAACTGTCTCATCTTCCTGATGGTGGTCTAAGAGGTTTGATTTTCAACACTAAAATGATGCTAGCTTTGGGGTTTTCTTGGAAGTATTTACTGTCCTAGGCAATTTACTTGTCTAGTACTTGGCTGACAGGTTTTATTTTTTTATCATGAAGGTTATGTTTTTGTTATTTTTCCATGTGCTTCTGAAGATAGCTAGGTGTTTCTTCTTGATTTTTGTTATTATGCTACACAATACTCTTCATCAGTACTTTTAATGTTTAATCAGTCATGTATTCTGAACCATGCTTCACAATAAACATCAATGATTGATTTGCTGATTTCATTTTTACTTCTCTGGTACTTTTGGGGATCTAAAGGAACATGAAAATTACTTTGCCAGAAAATATTGATTTATGATTTTTTTCTTATCATAATGTTTGTTAGAATTTTTCTTTGCATTAACACTGGTATATTAAAGTGAGCTGGGGAGCTTTTTCCTCCCTCAATGTTCGCAAGGAGTTTTTCTGTTACTTCCTAATGCTCAATAACCCATGAAGTCATCTAGCCTGAAGCTTTCTTCATTGAGACAGTTTTGATTTGTAATTCAATTTCTGTAATTGGTCTGGGTTTATTTTGATTTTCTCCTTTGCTCAGCAACAAGTGTGGCGATCTGTGTTTTGAAGCAGTTTGTCATTTACATCAAATTTACTGAAGATATTAATATAATTTTTCTCTCTTTTTTCGTATTGATGTTGGTCTGTTGTCTTATGATGTTGGCCTTTTAGTTCCTGCTATTGGGGGAGAGGAATTGCCTGTGGCCTGTTAGCCTTACAACCATTTTAAAAGAACAACGATTAATTCACTCTGGATCTTCCTGTTCTTTACTATAAAACATGAAGGGAGTTGATGTCTCAGTGGTTAATAGCACTCTTACTCTTGCAAAGGACACAAGTTTGGTTCCCTACAGCTACATCGGATAGCTTACACTGGCCCTGAACCTCTTTTTCTAGGGTATCTGATCACTTCTTCTGGCCTCTACAGGGACTGTAACCTGTACAGGTACACACACACACACACACACACACACACACACACACACACACACAGGATCTCTATGACCCCACATAGACACATAATTAAAAAATACTTTTCCATGTTTGAGTTTAATTCCTTTAAGTTTTGGTGCCTAAACTGTTGGTTTTAAACATGTCTGCCTTATGTTGAATTAAAGCTATGAACTTTAAAAATTGCTTTCTGTTGCATGGGGACATCACTCAGTAGTTAGAGCTCTAGTCAGTCTTACAGAGGATCTGCGTTCAGTTCCTGCCACTTACTTGATGGCTCACTATCATCCATCACTCCAACTGTAGGGTATTCTGCTTCTGCTACTGGTATACATGGGTATGTAGTTCATAAGCATACATTCAGGCAAAACAGTCTTACATGTGCAATGAAAACATGCACCTACATCAAATATAAGACTTAGTTTTTGTGCAACATGCAACATACATGTCAGATTTTCAATTTTCTAAAAATATTTTAACCTTTTATTCCTTTTACACTCTTTGAGCTATTTAGTAGTAGTACACTGTTTTGTTTTCTAATGCAAATGATGAACTTGCAAATATTAGAAAGTACATGTACTATTTGCCAAAATATTTTAAATATTTTTGTTTTTAACATAGGGACTTAGGTATCCATGTTGACACTTTGCTGCTCTTGCCTCAGTTATTAATTTCTAATTCATTGCATTTATTGTCAGAAGACATAGGCTTGATTGTTTTCTTCTTTACAACTTATTCTATTTTCCAGTAGCATGTGTTAGTTGTGTGAAATAATTGGTTTTCTTATGATATTTGCACATATGTATATGATGACTTAGATTACATTCACCCCCACTGTTACCCTGTTCCTTCTCCTCCTGTTCCCCCTTCTGCATACCTATTAGGCCTCCTTTTCCTTTTGTGTTCTCTATCTCCTTGACTCACCACTTGACAGTGTACACCAGTCTAATTTCTCTTAATATCATGTCCAATTCCATTCCTTTACGAGCCAACAGTATCATTTCTTCTTTTGGGGCTATACAAATTATCATTGTGTATGCATAGCATATGTTCCCATATTTATCTGTTCCCATGTTGATGGGAGTTTTGTTTTATTTCATAATTTGACAGTTGAGAAGAGTTTATGGACATTTCTGCTGTGTGCTGACATTGATCTCTGTGGCTATACACCTAGTAGTAGACGGTTTAAAGCAATCCTTCTCAACATTTGGGTTACGAACCCTTGGGAGGTGAAAGACCCTTTCATAGGGGGCACTTAAGACCATCGGAAAATACATATATTTACATTATGATGCATAACAGTAGCAAGATTTTTGGTCTGAAGTAGCAAGAAAATAACTTTATGGTTGAGGGTCACTACAACATGAACAACTGTATTAAATGGTCACAGCATTAGCAAGGTTGAAAAACACTGATGTGGAGTAAAACCTGGAACTTCAAAACAAGAGGAATGCACCTGAGAATCAAGTTATAGGCGATGATTTTCCAAATAGAAATAGAATATCTCAGGATGATAGCAAAATAAATAATAAGCAGGATTTCATAAAATAAAAAATATGCACAGCAATTCCATCTTTCATAAGAAAGAATTTGCACCAGGCATATATATATATATATATATATATATATATATATATATATATATGTAATGTAATATTATATGATAACGTGTACATATGCTAGTTTATGAGACCTCAATGGGTAACAACTGTAAACCTTCAGATCCGTCAGTTTGTGCTTCCTATATATTGAAGCTCTGTTGTCAGATGCCTATAGATTTAGGATTTTTTTCCCTCTTGAGATGCAGTCTTTTTATAATTATGGAATGCCCTTTTAATGTTTTATGGTTCTTACGTCAAAGTCTACTTTGTCTGATAGTAGTTTATAATGCTAACTTTACTCTTAGAGTTTGTGTGGGTAATTGTTTTACCTGTATTTTGTCAACTTATCTTCACCCATATTTGAAGTACATTTATCATTTAGAAGGCACACACTTGCTTCCTTTTATTCACTCTGATAATATCTGCATATTTACGGTAGCCGGTGTCTTGTTCTGTGTCTGCATTTTTTTGTTTTTCCTGTGTAGTTATTAATATGCTTGGATATCTGTTAAGCATTAAGTATCCATCTTACACATAGTGCAAATAGTTTTTAAAAACTAGTTGATCTGTCTTTATTTTCAATGCCTGATTTCCAACAAAGTTACTAATAAAGGTTATGTATTACATCAATTGATTCCTGTTTATTATGGGGGATATTTTATGTGTTTAATGGTAGTGATGGAAAACCCAAGAATTTACCATGTTTTCCAAGTCATTACCAAGATACATAGAATTTGTAATGTATAATGTGATCCTCGATGCTACACAGACTTTCTAGAACATAAAACTTCATCCAACTATATGTAGTTAATGGTTCCTACCAGTATGATGGGACTCTTTCTCCCCCCTCTGTCTCTGTCTCTGTCTCTGTCTCTGTCTCTCTCTCTCTCTCTCTCTCTCTCTCTCTCTCTCTCTCTCTCTCTCTGTGTGTGTGTGTGTGTGTGTGTGTGTGTGTGCAGAAGTAATGAATGACTTATAGCTGATCTTGTACAGTGGACTTACAGAGACTAGAAGTCCATATATATCTGAATGGACAAAAGCCTTCTTTCTCATTTAACAGGAGCTGACTAACAGAATCTTCCAGAACACGACATACACATGGATGAGTACCCCTTTCAGTGCTTGAAATTTGAATTCTTTTGGCACTGAAATCACAGTGAATAATATTGGAATATTGGATTTGGTAATGTGCCGATGAATTTATGATATTCTATGGTGTTTTCTTGACTTCAACTTTTTGTTTTACGTTTTTATAACTAGACCCTTGTTAAGAAATTGATAACTTACTGTGTTAATAACCTGCTGAATAAAGATGTGACATGTAAGTGTACAGCCATTTAGGTTTTCTTTAATAAGAAGTTAAGAAATAACATTTAATTTCACATTGAAAGGAAATTGATGTCTTCTGTGTTTCATTTGAAAATTGGCAAAGGTTGACCAAAATATAATCAGATAAATGTATGGAATATTTTAAAATGAAGTATATCTCTCTTTAAAAAATTTAAAATGAAATTGCCATCTGTTAGACATGTATTTGTTCATATATATATATATATATATATATATATATATATATATATATGATGCCTGGATTATACCTGGCATGCTTCATGATCTGCCCATTGCTCACATTTCAGTAGTGTAATTAATATTGAAATACCTGTGCATGGGTTTCTGCCAGTAAGAGACATCATTAATTCAGAAAGGGATGTTTAGCTAAAATTAATTTGAGCCACACTTTAGCTGTTGCCCATATTAAGGTGATTAGTTTTTGTGCCATTCAATATTCTTTTCTTCAAAAGAGAAGAGACAAAACATAAGTGCTCCCAATCAAGAATGGAAATACCCCCCCTTTTGTTCTTTAGGATGGGTGAGAACATATGGGTATCACAGGGAAGGAGTGATCATGAATAATTTAGGATAACTTGAGACCTTGTATGGTAGTAAAGATGAAATATGCATTGGCTAGATGAGAGAGAGCTATGCTATTTGGGTTTGAGGTCATTTCTCTAACACACATGTACTATAATTCTTTTCTCCCCTCACTATCCTTACAATGTATAATGGAATAAGTAATGCTGTGTAGCCATTTGAAGAATGAAGCCAGATGTATTTTAATATAATCATTTGAGAAGTTTGAGTAGTCAGAACTCGAGAGGCACTGCTGATTTCATTTGGTTTTACGACCTGTTTTAGGGTACCATCTCTTCATTTTTATAGTGCATGGAAGCATTTGATACTGTGTAGTAATAGTTATCTATTCATCTAAAGCATCATTGGCATCACTCCCTGTATGGCATTTTCCCTAAATTTAGGTTCTCATGAATTTTTCGTGGTGTTCTTGCTACATTGCTCCCTAGGGAGGGAGTGATGCCCCTTTCATTCTTGAAGGAAGCTCAGAGTCTGTAAACTCCTGGTAGATTTAATTGACACAACCCTTAGATCAGTTTTCACTAAGACTGTAGCCCCCATAAGTGGGCAATGCTCCAGTGCAGAGCCAAGACTATTTGGGTATCAGGAATTGGCACTGAGGGGGAGAAAAATACAAAGAAACAAAGATAGGTGAGAAGACAAGTGAGGATGGATTTGGAAATGGTTGAGGGAGGGAAGGTTAAAATGACCAAAATGCATATGAAATTCCCAAAAAATTAATCAAATAAAAAAGAAGGGTGTTTGAGAATCCATGACATCCCCTCTTTGGTTGGCTGGAATTGATCTCTCAGCTGCTACTAGCATTGGTGGCTAATATCAGAAGAAAATAAGCTAACATTTTATATGTAAATCTAAATCAAAACAATAAAACATGTTTTTCTGTAGTAGAGAAGTAGGGATAAAGCATTGTTTGGGTTTATTGTGTAAAAGAAGGCACAATTACGGACAAAGGTATGTAGGAATACTTTAAACAAATTCTGTATAGTAGAAGAGCCCACAGTTATACCTTAGAGAATTTTCTCTTTTCTTTTTTAACTTAGTGTAAGCTTATAATTAAAATTTGAGAAACACAGAAAACTTTCTGAAGAATGGATATAATTTAAGAGAATTCTTGAGAGAATAGTGTTTAATCTTTCTGACTTTTATCTTGGCCAAATGAAAAGTGTTCTTCTCTTTGGGTATGCATGTAAATGATTAATGGAATTTTACTTCTTACTGATTTATCAAAGTGTTTCTTCCTTGCTTGTGGCTGTGTTCAGAATAACTTTTTTTCACTGCTTAAAAAATTGTGTGAGGAACATGTTTTTGTTGCTCTCTTTTAACTCGACACTCTGGTTATAGCATCAAGAAGCATAAGAAGTCCTGTTAACATTATAAATTGGAAAGAGTGATGGGGTAAAGCTTGCAGAGGGTCATAGAGTGGGAGGCACATGGCTGGGTGGGAAGGCCATGTGGTAGATGCAGATAAGTTGCATACTGAGGACCTGGGTGGCCAATCTCTCAAGATTCCACCTGCCCAGGCCTATACGTGGAAAAAGAAAAGATGCTGATTTCCAAGAAAGCTTCTGAGCTGGGATGGTGGGTAGTTTTGCAGTGGAGGTGGCCAGAAAGTCTTGATATATTACATGACTATGAAAAATGGAGGGGGTTGAGTGTTGAGCGGTGGCAGGCAAAGTGGGAAGTCAATCTTTCCTTCCCCTAAATGAAAAGAGACATTAGGTAATTTGATGCTGTGTGTGTGTGTGTGTGTGTGTGTGTGTGTGTGTGTGTGTGTGTATGTGTGTTCAGAAAAGAAAAGATTGGGGGCTAATAAATCATAATTAAATATCTCAAAGTATTAATTGCTTGAAGCAAAGTATGTTTTTCTACTCCTTTGTAATGAACAGTTTCTTTTCTATAGGCTCAAGTTCACTTGCATACTGGTAGTTGTTGGTGACCAAATCCACCAGTTCTTTAGCAGAGACTTGGATGGAACTATAACCCCGAGATGTTTTCCCAAGAATTTCCAATTTGGAGCTTGTGGTTAGGCCAGCTTAGTTATATAAGGTTATGATGATCGATGCTCTCAATCATAGTTATACCCTCTCTCTCTCTCTCTCTCTCTCTCTCTCTCTCTCTCTCTCTCTCTCTGTCTGTGTGTGTGTGTGTGTGTGTAGTATATTTGGGGAAAAAGCATGACTTATACTAGAGTCTATAAAATCCTTTGGGATAGGGCCTAGGCCCACCCTGGTGTGTCCTGGCTCAGGGAGTATCGCTCTGTATGGATTTGGCTCTGAAAGTCCACCCATATGGTTGGGATAAGTACTGAACTACTACAGGAGGTTCCGTAGATTTCCAAGGTCTCCTAATTGAAACCCAAGTTCCTGGGGTCTGGATCAGTCCCATGCTGGTATCGAAGCTATAAGTCTGGGGAAAAAGAGCTCCCCTTTGTTCAGGTCAGCTGTCTCTGTGTGTTCCACCAGCCTGGTCTGGATTCCTTTGCTTATCACTCATTCTTCTCCACAACTGGATTCCAGTTCAGTTCAGTGATTAGCTATGGATGTCTGCTTCTACTTCCACCAGCTGCTGGATGAAGGCTAAAGGACAGCATATAAAACAGTCATCAATCTCATTATCAGGGGAGGAAATTCTTTTGGAATTTCATATGCATTTTGGTCATTTTAACCTTCCCTCCCCCAACCATTTCCAAATCCATCCTCACTTGTCTTCTCACCTATCTTTGTTTCTTTGTATTTTTCTCCTCCTCAAAGCCAACTCCTGCTGCCCAAACAGTCTTGGAAGTGTGGCTCTGCACTGGAGCATTGCCCACTTATGGGGGCTACAGTGTTAGAGAAAACTGATCTAAGGGTTGTGTCAATTATATCTCCCAGGAGTTTAAATAGTCTGAGATTCCTTCAAGAATGAAAGGGGCATCACTCCCTCCCTAGGGAGCAACATAGCAATAACTCTGAGAACATCACAACAAAGTCATGAGGACCTACATTTAAGGAAATGCAAATCAAAACAACTCTGAGATACCATCTTACTCCTGTCAGAATGGCTAAAATCAAAAACACCAATGACAGTTTATGCTGGAGAGGATGTGCAGAAAGTGGAACACTCCTCCACTGCTGGTGAGAGTGCCAACTTGTACAGCCACTTTGGAAATCAGTATGGTGACTCCTCAGGAAAATGGGAGTCAGTCCACCACAAGATCCAGCAATCCCACTCTTAGGCATATATCCAAAAGAAGCACATTCATACAACAGGGACATCTGTTCAACGATGTTCATAGCAGCACTATTTGTAAAAGCCAGAAACTGGATGCAGCCTAGATGCCCTGCAAAAGGAGAATGGATAGAGAAAATGTGGTACATTCACACAATGGAGTACTACTCAGCAGGAAAGTAAACAATGGAATCCTGAAATTTGCAGGAAAATGGATAGAACTAGAAGAAACTATTCTGAATGAGATAATCCAATCACAAAAAGACAAACATGGTTTGTACTCACTCATATGTGGATTTTAGACATAGAGCAAAGGATCACCAGCCTACAATCGACACTGCCAGAGAAGCTAGTAAACAAGGAGGACCCTAAGAGAGACATACATGAGAAGGGGAAAGGGGCAAGATCTCCTGAGTAAATTTGGAGCAAGAGAGGAGGGGGAGGGAGCTAGGAGAATGATAAGGGGAGAAGAGGAGGATGAGGAGGACATGAGGAGTAGAACGGTTGAGTCGGGGAAGAAAAGAAGAAAACAAGGCAGGAGATACCATAATAAAGGGAGACATTTTAGGTCTGCAGAGAAATCAGGCATTAGGGAAAGGTCTGGAGGTAAACAAAGATGACACCAACTAACAATCTAAGCAACAGAGGAGAGGCTACCTTTCTTATCTTCTATAAGCATCATTGCTTTCAACTTCCAACATTTCATAGAGTTTTTGTGTGAACATCTATTTTATATTCTCTAGAGTAGGAATAAGAATGAAGTGCTTGGTCACATGAAATATTAAATTTTAAGTTTAGAGTAACAGACATTTCCCTCCAAAGTCTGCTCTGTTCATAGCCTTGCCAGGAATACATGCAAATTACAATTTGTTCCAGCGTCTCTACTGATATCATAGGAATGAAGGATTCTCTCCTATGGCTCTTGTTTGAATTTCCCTCATGTTCAGTGCTCTGTTTTGGATGTTGAATAAACTTGGGAGGCCACATGTCTTCAAGATTGATCTCCAGTCTATGATTATTGTGATATAGATCTTTTTGGAGGTGTAAACTAGGGATAGATCCTTGGGTGACTTGGGACATGTCCTTAAAGTTTGTAGGACTAAAATAAGGGGACAACTGATGGTGGACTATAACCTCTAATACTTTGAGTCAGTATAAACCTTTTAAAAATGCATTATTACTTTTGTATTGTTACTTTTTTGGAACACTGAATAAAGGAAGTCATGCTACTGAACTTACACAAGCTTCTTGGCTAATTGTATATATTCTTTGTATTATTGCTCAGATTTCAATTGCATCATTTGACTTTCTTGCATCAAATAGTTTATGTAGCCCATATACTAAATTCTTAACAGATGCATGAATTGTTAATATTTTATCTCTTTTTCCATTCATTTTTCCTTTTATTTGTAATATCCACAAAAGTTGCTATTTTTGATCAAGTTCAATATTTCATTTTTTCTTTTGTTGTCACTACTTCAATGAAATGTATCTAAGAAATTATGTAACTAAAGGACATAATTTACCCAAATGCTTTCTACTGAAGGGTTTATAGGTTCAACTCTCACATTTTGGCTTTGTTCCAATTGAATTGATTTTTATAGATTATTTGAGATAGAGATTTAAAGGCGCTGATCTGACTGTGGATATGTAATACTGTTTGATGAAAAGGGGAGCACCTCCTGGCACCGGGTGTATCATCTTGATACCTGAACTAGTTAATACTGATTGATAGCTTGAAACAAATCTGGAATTTTAGAAGATATAAACCCCTGGATCTGTTTGTGAGAAAGTTTCTAGATTGAGTTCACTGAACTGAGAAGAAACCATTACATAGACTTGGCTACATGATCAGTTGAACAGGAGAAAGCATGCTAGACATTGGCATTTACTGGTCAGCTCCTTGGCAGCAGGTACAGTGTGTCCATCTGCCTCATGCTCCTGCTACTATGATTTCTTTGCCATGATGGAGTATGTTCTCAAACTGTGGACCCTTCCTTTTGTAAGATCTCCTGTCACAGCAATGATGAGAGTGAGTAATGTAACACTCTTGTACAAGGCAATCAGTTTGGGTGTGGGTATTTACTTCTGGGATCTAATATGTTACATCATGTATTTCCCTTATGGCAATGCCACCACTACTACCATAGTTTCATTAATTGTTGCTATTCTATAAGCCTGTTATGTTATATCAGATGTGGATACTACTGGTGGATGTGCAATGATTACCATGGAGTATGCCTGTGTATTCCAATGTAGGAAGAATCATTTCACCATTCTGATGAATGAAAAATGGTTAATTTGTCCTAGTTTATGAGCTGGATGCCTGAAATGGATTGTGTATGTGGGTTGGTGAATGTTTTTCTCACACGTGTACCCTGCTTCTTTAGGGAAGAAGAGTGAATGGCAGAGGAGACCCAACTTGAATTTATAGAGCTCAGAAACACTAAATATGCTGATGAGAATTATTGCAGAACCTTGATCAGTGGCAGATTGAGGGAAGGTTAGAGGACATTTAAGACAGAGAGCAATATATGACTCAAAGGCAGTGGTGATATATGCAATATTACAGGATGACTGGCAGGGGAGAATGAATTACAAAGGAATATGAATGGCAAAGAGCAATGAAAAACCAGGAAACTAGAAGTCAAGTAAGAAAATAGTGAAAAATATTGTTTACAGGCTGTCCTTAATTGATGTTATGAGCCCTATGTTTTGTAGGTTTTGTTTCAGAGTTTCTAACTACACAACAGAGGCTTCTGATGTATGTTATCTAAGTAAATTATGGGTTGTTTTGACAAAAAAGCACCAGTAAATATATGACTTCCATATTTCTCATTGTTGTGGTTTTTCATATGCCTGAATAAGAGCTGCCACTGAGTGAGCGAGCCTGTTACTGCAGGCACACTGCTAACTGCATTGCTTAAGTTGCATAATTTAATCTTTAAAATAAACCTAAAGAAGAAAGCAGTGGAACAATAGCCATGTTCTTGAAGATGGAACCCTAGTTATAAGAGCAGCATACCCAGTGTTATATAACCAGTGCGTGGTATAATTAGAATCCAAGCCTTGGTTCTTTACCCATAAGATTTCCTCTTTAATGAAAGCCCACTGTGTAGACCACACCTCAGGCCAAACATGTGAGAATCTTGTATGTGAAGAAGGCATCATCCAGGGGTGATGTGAACCTCAGTACTTTGTGTATGTAGTAGGGCTATCATACTTACTTAGTAGGTGTTTGAGGCAAAAGCTGGAGAACCAAGTTTGGGTCCCCTGGACACATGTAATAATTAGATAGGGAATGGAGGACACTTCTAAACCCAGCACTGGAATGCAGAGATAAGAAGATGTCTGAGAACCTGGAAGCAGCCTAGATGCCCCTCAACTGAAGAATGGATAGAGAAAATGTGGTACATTTACACAATGGAGTACTACTCAGCAGAAAAATAACAATGGAATCTTGAAATTCCAAGGCAAATGGATGGAACTAGAAGAAATCATCCTGAGTGAGGTAACCCAGTTACAAAAAGACAAATATGGCATGTACTCACTCATGTATGATTTTTAGATATAGAGCAAAGGATTACCAGTCTACAATCCACACTGCCAGAGGAGCTAGGAAACAAGGAGGACCCCAAGAGAAGATTGCATAGTCCCTCAAAGAAGGGGAAGGGGACAAGAACCCCTGAACAAAGTGGGAGCATTTGGGGGGGGAGGGAAAAGGGGAGGGGGAGGAGATCAAGAGAACTGAGACAAGAGAGGAATAGAGGAAGGCAAGAAAGGAGATGCCTTGATAGAGGAAGACAGTGCAGGTATGGAGAGAGGTCTGTCATAGCGGGAATGTTAGGGGATCCACAGGGATTACCCCAACTAAGAATCCAAGCAGTGGTGGTGAAGATGCCATTGATGCCCTTCCCCTATAATGAGATTGATGTGTGCCTTGGTTACCATTCCTAGAATCTTCATGCAGTAGTTTTTAAAGCAGAAACAGGCACCCACAGCTAAGTACTGAACCATACTCCTGGAATCCAGTTGTGGAGAGGGAAGAGGGATGAGCAAAGGAGCCAAGACAGTGCCGCAGAAACCCACAGAAACAGTTTACCTGACCTAGTGAGAGGATGGAGACCCTAGTCATAAAGCTGGGGTGCCAGATAGAAGGCCAAGACTGTCTATGGGACCCCTAACAGTGGAACCAGTCTTTAACCCTGGAGTACAAATGGACTTTGGGAGCCCTTTCCCTATGGAGTGATACTATTGCAGCCCAAATAAAGCAAGGAGGTCCTAGGCCCTCCCCCAAATGATATGACAGACTTTGAAGGTCCCTGGTGGAGGACCTCACTATCCCTGGGGAGGAGTTGGTATATGGGTTGGGGGGGCTTGGTGAGGAACCTGGGAGGATGAGAGGGCCAGGGAATGGGGGGATAGATATGTAAATATGATTAGTAATTAAAGAATATAAATAAAAAATTGAAAAAAAGAAGATCTCTTGGCCTTGCTAGCTGGCCATTATAGCTGAATTGATTGGACCTAGGTTCAATGAGAAACTGTCTCAAAAATAAAAATAAACAATGCAGGAGTGATCAAGAAAGACTCCAACTTTGAATTGTGAACAATACATGTACCTGTACACACAATGTATTCATCCTCACACACCTGCACACACACATAGTTAAACACACTGTAAGTATTGAATCACTTTGAAGCTATTCTTTGTGCAGCTTTAAAGCAAGAACTTGACTTTATGTCATTACCAGACCCAAGTACAATAGAATACTGTAATTCAAACATTAGGGGATATATGACAGCATTTTGATTATAGAGTATTTTATTTTTATTATCTCAAAAATGCTCCCAATTCAAATGTGTGTTTTCTTTTCATCATTATTGTGCTCTAAAAAAAAAAGATAGTGAACCCTACTGGTATTCTCCCCATAGAAGCTAATTCAAGATCAAATGAATTGATTTCTGTGTTCATATTTTTTTTCTTCAGTTGCAAATTTGAAATTTCTAAATAAAACTAGGAAACTAAATCCAACTTGTCCAATATATTCTAAGCAATGCTTCATAGAACCCATGATTCTTCAGTAGTTCTGCAGAAGACCCCAGAAATTGAGACCAATGCTTTGATGTCTTTTGCTTTTATGAGCCAAAGAGATAATACACTACATAGGATTATCACATAGTATTGGCCCCAACACAACCTAAGCTGAGTGGAAAAAATAGCCACTATTTCATCTCTAGAGCTGTCCACTACTTAATAGTTGAGTGTTCAAAGCACGGAAGGGTGTTGATTTCAGTTTTTACTGCAAAATTTTCTGTGTGAACAAACATCTCTGATATTGAGAGATTAGCTGTATTTCCTTACTGAAGCTGAGAGTTGAAAGTACACCTCTGCATAGTGAATTCTGTACATCATGAAAGAACATACATTGGTATTGTGCAGGATGCTGAGGTGCCAAGCATCTCCGCTTTCAGGATAGGTACTGGGAACTGAATCAGGTTTTTCAGCAAGAGCAGAGGGTGCTCTTAACGAATGAAGGACTGAAGGACTGAAGGAGTCATCCAATCTCTCTGTCTCCCTTTTAGGCGTTTTCCTTGTCTTTCTGTCCTGTGCTTGCAGCTGCTGTTAATGCCCACAGAGCCTCTATTTGGGAACTGCCAGAGTTCAGTACTTTTATTCTACAGTTATGAGCTGTGTGACTCTCTGACATGTTCCCTAAGGGCTCAAACATCACTGAATCACTTATGGATAAATGCTGCAATGAGTCATCATGTCACCATTTGGGGGCTATCAGTGGTCAGACAAAACAACTTCAGGGCTTAGCTTTCTGCACAGTAGTTTCTCTGGCTTGTAACTCTACATAGACCTGCTATGATTCTCTGCAGTAATGAAAAAATGCTGTTAAAAGGGGCCCAAATTTTTTATGCTCCTCAAGCCTAGATAGGCTAGAAAAGTAGTTTTTCCTAACCCTGCACAGAGAACTGCAGGAAACCAAGGAATAATGAGAGTGGGAAAAATAGTGTTTCCTAAGGAAAAATGGACCAATTGGTTATTCAATACCAGTGGTCATCCCAGAAAAAAATTACATGTAGGAAGCATTACACAAACTGGGTATATACATATTCTACACACATATGTACATACATACATACATACAAACATACGTGTGTGTGTGTGTGTGTGTGTGTGAACAATTAATGAAAAAAAAGCCACAAATATGAATGAAAGCAAAGAAAGATATATGAAACAAAGAAAGATTTGGAGAAAGGAAAGGGAAGTCTTGATGGATAATCAACTCTGGGATCCCCTCTTTTATTTAAGTTTGTGGTAAGGAGGCTGGACTCCACTGACTCATTCAAGCAAAAAGATGTCATTCCCAGAGTTTTCAGTGCTATGATTACAAAGGTGGCACACTTCAATAAAACAATTGCATATTCTTTAAAGGAGTGCATGAGTAAATTGTGGAGAAACTGCAAGCCAGGTACCACAAGGAAGGTTCAGATGAATTTATTTAGTGTTCCTGTGTTTAAGTCTCAGGTCCTGTTCATGTAACAAGATTTTTTTTTACCACTTATCTATACTCCCAGTCAAAGGAATCACTACATACTGAAAAAGTTTTCTTACAGTATCCAAGTGCACAACCCTCTACATAACCTGAGACTTACATCTTCTTTTCCAGGATACCACTGATTAATTTGCCTCATCTCAGG
Source organism: Cricetulus griseus (assembly GCF_003668045.3). Lineage (NCBI taxonomy): Eukaryota > Metazoa > Chordata > Mammalia > Rodentia > Cricetidae > Cricetulus > Cricetulus griseus. Next base: position 41,525,775 of record NC_048601.1, read on the forward strand.
CATGTTGTATGTATGCCCAAATGTTCATTTTTCCTTTATCTGCACACCGAAGTCCAGTATTCAAGGTGTCTTTAGAATACCATATGTTGCTGGGTGGTGGTGATAGACCCCTTTTATCCCAGCACTCAGAAGGCAGAAGCAGGCAGATCTCTGAGTTTGAGACCAGCCTGGTCTACAAGAGCTAATTCCAGGATAGCCTCCAAAGCCACAGAGAAACCCTGTCTCTAAAAACCCAAGAGGAAAAAAAAGAACACCATATGTTTCACCATCTTGGGTGCTTGATATATCTGTATATGTCACAGTACATATATGCCAAAAGTTAATGTGCAATAGTGGCACATATAACATGGTAGTAACCAACAGTTCTGTCAAGGACTTATGACCTACTTAACAGCAGGGAAATCATGCCTGATACTGGGAACCTAGCCAGTCATCCCGGCATCATGAAATCATGTGTCTTGGAGAAGAATCTAGAACTACCACACTACTAAACTAGCATAATACCTAACTCCATTCTAAATATTTGTCATTATACCCGCAGATAAGTGTAATCTGAATGCCTCTTCCAGGGAACTTCCCTTTGCAAGAGGTAGAGTTCATTACACAAAGCCACAATAAATAAATAAATAAATAAATAAATAAATAAATAAAATTGCAGAATTGCGGAGCCTAGTCCCAGTGAATAAATCTATGCATCAAAGGCTGGGTGAATGTTGTGGAACAGGAGTGTAGAAGATTCTCAAAGCCAGAGGATCAGAGTTTCCTGAGCTGTGCATTCTAGTAATTGTTGTGGGATATTTGCATACTGTGTGAAGGTGTATTGCTGTGATTTGTGTAATAAAAAGCTGAATGGCCAATGGCTAGGCAGGTGGTATAGGTGGGACTTCCAGGCAGAGAGAGTAGTAGGAGATGAATCTAGGCTCCAGAGAGATGCCAGGAGACACAAAAGAAGCAGGATGGGCAGCACCTGCAAGAATGTAGATTAATAGAAATGGGTTAATTTCAGTTATAGGAGCTAGTTAAAAACAAAGCTAAGATAAGGCCAAGATTTCATAATTAATAAGAAGCCTCTATCATTATTTGTGATCTGGCAGCCCAAAGGAAAGTCAAGTAATGTCCAAAGGTACACTCATAAAGTCTCACTAACATGATTGTGCTCATAACTTCGCACAGGCTGAAGCTGGACAACAATGGCAGATATGCCAAAGTGGATGGGGGGAAGACCAGGACGCCCCAACCCTACACAGACAACTACAGGCAACTGAGGAAGGCTGAGTGGGAAAAACAGTGTTTCCCCGGGAAAATGCACCAATTGGTTGTTCAATACCAAGTGGCTAACCCTGAAAAATTACATGTAGGCACCATTTCACAGACTGGGTATATACATAGTCTACACAAATATGTAAGAATGTATATAATACATACATACATACATACATACATACATACATATATACATACACATATGTGTGTCAACAATTAATGAAAAATGAGGCAACAAATTTGAAAGAAAGCAAAGTGCAAAGAAGGATATATGGGATGTTTTGGAGGAAGGAAAGGGAAATGGGATATGATGTAATTATATTATAACTACAAAATAATTTAAAGAATAAAACCTCTTGTGGACTTTGAATCAGTCCCCGGTACACAGACACCTTTTGCCTACTCAAACCTTGACAATGTGAAAAGAAACCAAGAGAGAGCTATTGGAGCCATCACTCCTCTACTGGTAGAATAGGTTCTTTTCCCCACTAGGCTTGCTAAAACCAAATGACCTCTTTCTCATTTGATTTTGCTAAGTGATTAGAAATTTCTATTAAAATGCCACATATATTTTTGAAAAAGTTAGAAATGGAATAAAGGTTTCTATATTAAACTAAATTCATCTGCCTATTAAAAAATTGAGAATAGGGTCTAGGAGGTAACTCAGTCAGTAGAGTACTTGCCTTACATTTGTGAAATCCTGGATTTGATTCTCAGAAACACATAAAACTGGGTGTGCTGATACACTGTCATAATCTGAGCACAGGGCAGGCAGAGGTATCAAGAATTCAAGGTAATCTTCAGCAACTTAGGACATTTGAGGATATCTTGGGATATATGTCACTCTTTATAATTAATGACTATTGAAATACTTAGAAATTCCTTTATGCTTTAAATTAGAAAGTTTGGGGAGTTCACTTAAAATTTGGGAGCATAGCTAGTAAATCCCAAATTGTAGAGAATTGCTGAGGGTCGAATGACTAGATACTGTTAAAAATCTTGCCAACACAGATTTTTCTATATTTAGGTTCTATATATTATTAAGTTTTTTACAGAGAGGGAATGCTATAAATTATAACCATCAGAGTATTGAACTCAGCTATTGTCCACTCTTTTGTATTCCCTAGCTCTTTCAGACACTTAAAATTCCCACAATGCAGTTTTTGCTAAACTGACTGTGCTTCTCCGAACATACTTAAAATCTGTACCCAGAAGCATCGTTAGCCAGTCATCAGACAAGTGACCACGTAGAAAAAAGTCTCCACTTTATCTTGCCAAGATTTGGCATGGAACCTTTTCTTGGATGATAGGTGTTTCCCCTCTGCATCCAAGAGCTAAGCAGTCTTAGGTATCCTCTTTCAGATTTGGCCATCAATGTTGTACTTAAGGTGTTCCATATCACACAGTAGGACCTCAGAACATGTTGGATTGACTGCAACTGTTTGACAAACATCTATCAGAGATTCTGAAGCCACCTTAAGTCGTTCATTCATAAAGATTCATATCTTTGTACCATAAGCTTCACAGGCAGTTGTGAATGACTTTAGGTACTTGTCACAGCATAGTTCATATTCTTCACCACAGCTGTAAAGTAGCCTAAGAAGATAGGTTTCTCACAATTGGAGATTGCCACCTCATGATGTGGAAAATATTCTTCTCTGAAAAAAAAAAAAAAGAGGATGCTGGCTATCCAAATAGAATGGCAAAAGTCCATTCTATCTGTAATAGTGTTAGGGTAGCTGCAAATTGGATTCCATTATTACTCCATAATAACACGGTGAAAATTGGCACTTGTGGATGTCACCTTTCCAGTAGGCATATGTCTGTTTTAGCTCTCACAATCTGAACAGTGAATATGAAATTCCTTTTTCCCCCCAATGGATTTCAAATGAAAAAGGCAGCCTGGAGAGGAGATATGACAAAGCAGAAACATCTGTGGTTTGGCAAGCAAAGAAACACTGAGAGTATTTGGGGTGACTTGTGGATTGTATAGAAACAAATAGAGTGAACCCAGCAGCTGCAGTGGGTATGCTGTTTAAAGCCATTCCCCCAGAACAGGAACAGTGGGACAATCCGTCACTGAGTTGCATGAGGCATTGGAATGTTGAGCTAATCAGGCAATCTAATTGAGTGAACATCTGCTGCTGCTTTATCATTATTCTCAAATGGGCATTATCTCTTTGCATGCCAGCGATGGCTAAGTATCTCTCAGCCTTTCTAATAGAAGCTGACTCTGGGGTTTATGTTTCAACTGCTTTCAGTTTCCCTGAAATGCAGGTGACCCAGTTTAAGGTCAAATGCAACATGGTTTTTCCTTTGATACAACTATTTTGAAGGAAAGAATTAGAAAAGTTGACGTCTAGGTGGAGTGGTGAGGTATGAAGGTATTTTATTGTTTTGGGAAAGGGTACTTTTTGGTTGTTTCTTGTCAAGAAGGCAGAGTTCCATGTTGAGCCGTGGTAATAGACAACAAAGGGTGGAAGAAGACTTGGAAGCCCAGCTTCCAAGAATATAAAGGCCCTCACACGAGTGTGGGAGACAGCAGCAGAAGCATTTTCTCTCCTCATTAGTCCCTCCTTTTCTTGCTGGAGTGTGTTACCTGGATATAATCTGTGCCTATGCCTAAGCCCTTTAATTATTTTCAACCATCATTTTCTGGATGCTGTTGCCATAGCATCCAGCAGATAGAGAAGAAACAACAATAATGTTTGTGCTGTTAACTGTAATTAAAACTCAGTGGGCCACACACAAAGATGTAAAAATAGGAGGGGGAATTTGTTGAGAAGGGATCCTGTGGGAGAGGGAGGGGAATGCAAGAAGGAAATGGAGGTGAGCACAACTGAAGTACATTATATAAATGTATGAAACTGTCACTAAAGAATTTAAAAAGGAACACAACAACTCTAAATGAAAAAGGTTGGAATAAAGGGTTTTGAATCATGAAAACAACACCACTGCAACAAATACAGGTTCTTAGAGTGACTGCCCCAAACTTTCCATGCATTTATCTTTGCAGCTAGTGCTGCAATCTACACCTGCAAATATGAGCATGCTTTGCTTGTCAATCATTTCTACTAGGAATAAGAATAAAACAATGATGGGGCTACTAGAACCATAGGATGAGTCCCAACCAGGTGCTGGGGCTCAGATGAATTACTACTGTCACAGATGAGGCAGCTTTGGGAGGAAAAGCTCACTTCCTTTCATAGCTTTTGTAACATTTTTTTTCTTCCTGAAGATTGTGTTGGTCTGGATTTTAAGGGTTCACTCTGGATCATTCTTTTCCCACCAAATATGAGATCAATAAAACTGAAAATAAATTTTTACAAAAAGTAGCCCCATCATTGTTTTATTCTTATTCCTAGTAGAAATGATTGACAAGCAAAGCATGCTCATATTTACAGGTGTAGATTGCAACACTAGCTGCAAAGATAAATGCATGGAAAGTTTGGGGCAGTCACTCTAAGAACCTGTATGTTGCTTTGAGTGTATAACAAGACACTTATTCATGAAAAGAGCTGCAATCATTGATTCATTTGCCATTCCCCCCTAAACTACTTGCTCTGAAAGTTTTATAGAAAGTGGTGAGAGTGGGCTAGTGGAACCCTATCTCATGAAGTTTCCATTTCACATAGAAGGAGAAAAATATCTAAATCTCAGGTAAGTCACTGTTAAAATCTAGTGATCAAAGGACAATATAGGGAGATTTTGATAAGTTGAGGAGAAGCCTTATGCTTCTATTAGGGAAGGGTTTTTGTAAGTTAATTGTACTTTCCAACCAAAATTCTCCTTCCCACCCCTCCTCCTGTCCCTCTCACCTTCATTATCCCTAGCCCACTCCCCATCCACTCATCCCAACCCTTAAGGCTCCCATGGGAGTCAACAAAATCTGCCACTTTAAGGTGGGGCAAGACCAAGCCTCTCCCCCTGCTTTAAGGCTCAGTATGGGATCCCCTCATAGGAAATGTGCTCCAACAAGCTACCTCCAGGGATAGATCCTGGTCCTTCAGCCAGCCGCCCCTCAGGTAGCCCAAGTGTCACAACTGTCTCCCATATAGAGAGGGCCCAGTTCGGTCCCATTGAGGCTCCACAGCTGTGGGCCCAGTGGTCATGAGTTACTATAAGCTTGGTTCAGCTGTCTCTATATATTCTTCATCATGATCTTGACCTCCCTTGCTCATATATTCCCTTTTCTCTCTCTACCACTTGAGAGCAAGGAAAGAGATACCTTGATAGAGAAAGGCACTATGTGGTCAGGGAGAAACCTGCTTGTAGGGAAATCTCAAAAATCCACAAGGATGACCCCAGTTAAGACTCTTACCGATAGTGGAGAGGGTACCTGAACTGGCCTTCCCCTGTAATCTAGTCAGTGAATACCTCAACTATCATTATAGAGTCTTCATCCAGTAACTAATGGGACCAGATGCAGAGATCCACAACCAAGCACCAGGCCAAACTAAGGGAAGGATTTTTGTAGCAGACACCAGGGGATTGAGTGGACAATCAAGCTCCCAAAGAGTGGTAGAATTGACTTGGCAACCAGCTTTTAGCCATTGCAGATGTACTGAGGAGTGTATGAAATCTACTCACTTCCTAAAAGAGGCAACTGCAGCTAGAACAGAGTAAAGGCATCTGGAGGAAGAGGATGGACCAAGGGAGCATAGAGTGGCTTTTGTAACATGCAGTGTTGAGACTGTGTTTTAGTTTCTGAACAATGGGAGGCCATTGATGTGATTTTCAATAGAGAAATAAAAGTTCTGATGAAGGTTTTAAATATTGGCACTGTATCAAAAGAGGGGGAAGTACATACCTGATTTACTTGGCAATTTCAATAATCTACTAGTTTAGCCTGGGACAATAGCTTGGAGTTGGAAAGCTGTAAGCAGTAAGTATGTCTAAATTTCTATACATGTGAATGTAGATTTCATTGTATTAATTTAATATGTAAACAAACTTTTAAAAATGGAAAGTGTTTAGAGATAATTAGGACATCTAAAGCACATAAAATTACTTTCAACTTCCTGTGAGGTTACCAACCATTCTAATAACTGCCATATGGAGTGATGTTCCTGGCCCAGCTTCCAGAGCTCTGTAGGTGTCAGCTCTGTTGAACCTGAGATATGAGGCCGTTAGGCATGTGTGTAAAGTTATGTAACCTGAGAGAACGTATCAGATCTTCTTGCTTAGATTGAGGACTATACACAGAGAAGAATGTAGTGATATACTTAATGGTACATAGCCAAGGGGCAACATCACTCTGATGGTCTCCCAGGCCTCTCTAGTCTCATTGCCAGAGCAGCACTGTCATTGTACATTGCCCTCACTATTGGGTATTAATTCCGTTGGGGGCATTTGGACCTTTACAGTGAGTCTTGACATACTACTTTGAGTATGCAGTAGGAAATCTTAGTTTCTTTGGATCAGTATATTCTAAACTTGGAGAAGTATTTTGGGTTTAAGGATGTCACCAGTGTCCTGTTGTTCAGCTATTAATGACTTTTAGTGGTTACCCCTTAGTGATTTATGTATGAGTTCCTGATGTGTGCTTTGATAAACTGAAAAGACATTCTGTCCTTCACTATGCTAAGCAGTTGCATAATATAAACAGGAAGCCAAAGGAGGTATAGGGAGAAATATAACACCAGAAGAAGCTTCCATCCTCCTTTCTCATCAGAGGGCTGTGTTTTGTCCTGTTCCCCTCATTTTCTCTTTTAGCAGTCCACAGCCCTTGAACTTAAGCTCAGTCGTCCAATTTGGGTGGATGGGTTTGTGGGGAGTGGTTGTGGTTATATATGTCTTCTTTTCTTTCCTTTTTTGTTTCTCCTCAGTACTGTCAAGACTGCCTTTCAGGCACAAAGCTCCCTGCTGGTCGAGGTAGGCTGAGCTTGTACAAGGTTACACAATGACTGCCACATGCCAAAGCTCCCTGGAAAGAAGGCATCTTTTGAGCTGCCTGCAAGCGGGCCTCTAATGAGACCCCAAAGGAGCTGGTATGGCCATAGTTTCCCCTTCACTGCAGAGGAATTATCAACCTCTCAGGGGTCATTAGTACCCAAAAACCTACCGGTGGAGATCATTCAAGTTTCTGCATCTAAAGAACCACAGCTTTTGGCAGCAGAAAGATAACAACTTTCTGTGGGCTTTGTTCATTTTGCTACTAAAGGAATACTGGAAGACTTTGTAAAGCTGAACCGGTCAGAGATGAGGCTTCACTCCTGGTGTGTCTGCATCTTCCTAATGATAGTATTGATCATGATAATAATAACAATAATATAGGTAACTTTATTGAACTTTAAACTGGTGTTTAATATTTCCTATGCCTTATGTTACTTAGATCTGAAATGACCTTCACGTACAGATATCATTGTTTATGCATTAGACTTGAAAAATTAGACTTGATTTAAGTTGCTGCTTTCTATAGATGGTATGCAAATTGCAGTTCTCAGGCTGAAATAGGAACTCTTATACCAGTACTATATGAATCATATCTGTGTTGTTCTTTTACAGATTTCATTCTTAAGATAACACTGTGATTTAAAATTATTAAGAAGATGAGCTTAGCATACTTCAGGTCATTTTAAATGTATACATATAACTTAGGTAGGTATATATTTGTTACTTAACATTGTGAAGAATGTTTCCAATATTTACTCCTGAACACTGGAAGCTTCTTTGGCATGCATTCAATTGAAAACAGTATAGAGGAAGTTTTCTCAGAAGTAAGAGGAGGTGCAAAGTGGAAATGGGAGGCTATAGCAGTTGATAAAATCATGTGAAAGATTTAGGTCCTTCTGTGAGGGGGTCTGAGATGCAAGGACACATCTCAGTTCTCTAACTTTGGGCAGTGGAGTGGGCCTTAGTATGCCATGAAAATTTTAGAAGACATGTGTGATTTATATCAGAAGATGAAGGAATAATTTGAGTGAATCTTTTTGGCTGAAGACATTTCTTAGAGTGAAACCCAACTGAGAGTCATCAGCCACCTATACTTGTAGCAGTTGTAATAATGAATATTTCATTCAGGAGAATTGCCATAGTCTGTCTTCTGTGTTGCATGCATCAACTTGTATACCACAATAGGGCTTGGAAGTTCCTTGCCCATCATCATTGTTGGTCTCTCTATCTAGAGAAACTTAAAGAGATAGAAAAATGAGAGAGTGTATCCCACTGTAAGCCACTAGACTGATCTGGATGGAAATGCATAATTACCAACTCTTCATTGGTGTCATAGGATAGTTTATTAACTTGTCACATCTAGAATTACCTGGGAAGGGAGTCTCAATGAGGAATTATCTACATTATGTTGGCCTGTGGATATGCCCATAGGGAATTTTCTTAATTGGGTTAACTACAATGGGAAGACCCACCCTGAATATGGGTGGGACCATTTCCTATAGTGAACTCTAGATTGAGAAAATGACAGCTTAAGCTGAAAATTATCAGTTATACATTAATTCATTGTTATCTGCTCTTGACTGTAGGTAGCACATGATCAGTTCTTTAAAGTTCCTGAGGCCGTTACTTTACTGTAATGGTGGACTGTAACCTGGAATTGAGAGGCAAACCAACCCCTTCTCTCTTATGTTGATTCTGTCTGTCTGTTTCCTTTTTCTTTTTCACAACAATGACAAGAGAAACTATGATAGTATCCCCCCTAGAGTCTCTGTCTGTTTTCCTTGTGTGTTGGACTTATAGTCTAAAAAATATGAATCATCTTTAGCTGGTGAGCCTTCATGGAACTGAACCAGTCCTTTGCATGTGGGCAACAGTTTTGTAGCCTGATTTGTTTGTGCGACCCCTGGAAGTGGGACCAGGATCTATCCCTGATGCTTGAGCTGGTTTTTGAAGCACCTTCCCTATGATGGGATGCCTCATTCAGCCTAAACGCAGGGGAGAGGGTCTTGGTACTGCCTCAACTGAATGTGCCAGGCTTTGTTGACTCCTCATGGGAGGCTTTACTCTTTCTGAGGAGTGGATAGGGATGGGTTGGGGGGGGGGTCAAGAGTAGCGGAGGGAGGAGGAACTTTGGTTGGCATGTGAAATGAATAAAATAAAAGATAAAAAAAAAAACCCTGCAGCATCAATGTGGAAACTATAGCATGAAACTTAGTGGGTGTGAGATAGTGTGGCTGTAGAGGGTGAAATGTCATTTCCTGTGCCATAATTCTATTTGCAGTCCACTTGCACACACAGAAACACATGTATTTTAAGTTAACATGAAGTAGTCTTTTTCTCTGTGGATCTTTTAGATATCCTTAGTGATATTTATCTTCTCTCTCCTACTGTATCCCAACATTTCCACTCCTCAATTAAAGTCTCCCATTTTCCCATTCTTCTTTTCATAATGCATGTGTTCCAGTATGCCCCTCCCTAAAACAACTCCTCCACACTCCCACACTGTCCCTTTCTACTTAACTGTGTGTTGGGGTTTTTTGATTTGTTTGTTTTTTGCTTTTTTGGTCAGAGTTACCTGGGAAGAAGAACCTTACTTGGAACTATGTCTCTATCAGATTGGCCTGTAGACAAGCCTGTGAGGCATGTAGTGGATTACTGATTCATATGAGAGGACCAATCACACTGTAGGCAGTACCACCCCTGGGCAGATCCTGAGTGGTATAATATATCAAACTGAGCAAGCCATAGGGAGCAGACCAGAAAGTAATATTCTGCCATGGCTTGGACTTCAGGCCCTGGCTCTAGGTTCCTGCCTTGAGTTCCTGCCCTGACTTCCCTTCCTAATGGGATATGAACTTGTAAGGTTAAATAAACTCTTCCCCCACAAAGTTGCCTTTTGGTCAAGGCATTTATAAAATAAAGAGGAATCCAACTAATACACCTGGCTTCTGTGGATACTTCAGGTTACATACCCAAATATAAAGATTCAGAGCTACTATCTATAAATAAGTGACCATGTGGCATTTATCTTTCTGTGTCTGGGTTATATCACTAAGTATAATATTTACTCATTTCATCCATTTACCTTCAAATTCATAATTTTATTTTTCTTTACAGCTGAATAGAATCCCATTGTGTATATGTACCATATTTTCATTATCTATTCATCAGTTGAAGTGCAACAAAACTGTTTTAATCTCCTATACAGTGAAAGTGTACATGACTGAGTAAATATCTGTAAAGCAGGATTTCTAGTCCTTTGTTTATATGACACAGAGAGGTATAACTATGCATTTACTTTTGAGAAAATTATTCATTTGTGACTACAGCAATTTACAATCTCACCAACAGTGAATGAGGATTCCTCTTTGACTAAATCCTCTTTGAACCATTCTGAGTGGGTTAACATATCATTTCAACATAAGTCCTCTGGCCTTCATGTTCCCAGTGTTGGTTCTCCTACAACTACACCTTCATGGTCAGCTTTACTTTGTTACCCAGAAGTAGGGGCCACTCTCCTGAGCACTGCTACTCTCCCACTCTTAATGACCTGTGGTCAGCTCTCCCACCTGCCTCAGGCATTGATGGCTGGGTGGGTGGCATCTCTTCCCTGCCCTTGCTGCCACATGAGATATGAGTAATAGGCACAGCTTCCCCATGCTCACAACTTTGGTGCTGGATCATCACACCTCCCTCAGTGGGGTTGGCTCTATTGTCCTGTCCAGACAATGTGCAAGGCCTGCTCTCCTAAGTGTTAGATGTGTGTGTGTGTGTGTGTGTGTGTGTGTGTGTGTATTTCCATTGTTACTTTTTTAAGGTATTTGTACATTCTATATGTTCATTTTCTATTGGGTGAACAGCTGACTCAGATTCTTTCTGATTCTGTAGACTTGCTCTTTATTCTTTTGATGTTTCTTTATTGTAAAAAAGGCGTTTTAGTTTTATGAGGTCCTACTTGCCAGTTGTTGGCTCTAATTCTTGAGTGCATAAGTCTTTTCATGTGTCTTGTATGTTGTATGGCACTGTCTATATTTTCTTCTATCAATTTAAGCATTTCTGGTTTCATATTGAGGCACTTGATCCAGTTGGAGTTGATTTTTGTATATGGTAATAGACAAGGATTAATTTCACCCTTTTACATATAGACATCCAGTTTTCCTTGAACCATTTGTTAAAAATGCTGTCTTTATCCAATGTATATTCTTGGCATTTTTGTCAAATCAGATAGCTGTGTTTTTTGTGCATTCATGCTTGATCTTCTGCTTTATTCCATTGACCTGCATTTCTGATTTATGCTGGTTCCATGTTGTTTTCCTTACGATTGCTCTGAAATATAGATCAAAATCTAGTATAGTAACACCTCTAGAATTGTAACTTTGATATCTGGAACCTTTTTGTTTTTGTTTTGTAGAGGTCTTTCACATTCTTAGTTAAGTATGTATAGATACTTTTTGAGAGTATTGTGAACATTATTATTACCAAGATTTCTTTATCATGATGCTTATTAACAGTATCAGAATATTTTACTGTATCATCAGAATCAATAAATTAAGTTCTAAAAGCTTTATAATATTTACTTGCAAAATACTTTAAAAAGCTCTTTTGTCAGTCTTCCCTTTAGCAGGTTAATAAAGTAAAAATAGGGTGCTGGGAGGCTGAGTTAATATTTAAGAGCTATTGCTGCTTTTGCAGAGGACCAGTGTCCAGTTGCCAACACCTACATAGCCATACAAAAACATTGCACCTCCAATTTCATGGCATACAATGCTGTCTTCTGGCCTTGTCAGGTTCTAGGCATATATGCGGTATACATTCATAAATACAGAGCAAGAAGTCATGTTCATACAAAAATTATTACAGTTCTCAAACAAAAAGTATTTAGATAACCAAAAATATTCATGCAAAATTAGAAACCTCACATGAATTCATTGAAATTATTCACTGTAAGGTTAGGATCAATAAAAAGGACTCGGAGATATTTGAGTTTCATTATTTCCCAAGGTATCTTAGGAAGAAATCTTTATGTTTGACATAAGAATAGACAATTATAATCACAGACTGTTGTAGAGTTCACATGTAGAACTTGAGGTATGTAAATAATTTCAGTGGTGGTACTTCAATTCAGTGGATGATAGATCGTTCATTTAACAGGTATTACTGGTATAAATGGCTATCAATTTGGATTAAAAGAGTGGTGGGTCCCTTATCTTACATAAACATGAATCCTTTTAGCTATAAGAATTTAAATGAATGAAACAAAACGTGAAGAGGGGCCACTGGCAGATGACATATTTAAGTTAGTGGTACAGGGAACAGTATTACTCAATGGAATTTATTCATTTTTATGTGCATTTGGGTTTATGGCCCTCTGTTGATTTAGCATTCATATGTAGGCACCCAGAGAGCCCAGAAGACAGGGTTGGATCCTTTGAGCTGTAGTTACAAGAGGCTGTAAATTACACAGTTTGGGTCCTGGAACTTGAAAAGGAAACAAGGTCTATGCTGAAAAAAATGAACAATGCCAGATGTATATACGATACAAAAGAACATAAATACAGAAGAATCAAAGAGAAATGTGACAACTAGCGATAAAACAAGAATAACGTGATTAAATATTGTTTACAAAGTATTCATTATTTCTGTTAATGAAACATAGGCACCACTAACCTATAAATTATTCAAGAATGCTTATATTCATGAAAAATATAGGAAAATTAATTTGGTCATGCTGATTGCTTTCTAGATAGAAATTTGAAGTCTTACTCTTTTCAAGTAATTTGGGGCTATGTATTGAAATATAAAAATTGGATATTACATGTAATTTCATTTGGAAGCCAATCCCATATAAATGAAGACATCAGTGTGTGCTGTGCATGTGCTCACATGTGTATGCTAAATGACACTACTGAGAATATTAGAGTGCAACTTCTGATATATCTGCCCATGCTGTCTTCCGTCGAATTGAAGTACAAGTGTAGAGCTGTCCCCACAGAATTGGAGAACCTCTGCATACCGAGAATAGCTGATTACAGAAGAAACAATATTTGTATATTTTATAGATCATTAACGTGCCTTTTTATGTAGGTACTGATATGCTCAGATACATATGTGTTTTTAAACTAAATTATTGAGATAAGAAAAATTGTGGGAGTCTACCAATTCAAGTTGCTTCCCCCACACACCCGGAGTGAAAACCTGGATGATCCGAGAACCAGAGGGGCAGCTGCCAGTTGCTTCCTACCTGTCTGGTTCCTCCAACCAAAAGGGGCTGAGATCCTGTCTCCACCCGACTTTATCACTTCCTTTCTCTAACTCCTGAGTGCTGTGATTAAAGGCATGATCCACCACCAACCAATTTCTATGGTTAATTAGTGACTAGTTTCACCCCCTGGTCTCCAAGCAAGTTTTATTTGTCAGAACACAAAAAAAATCACACATTTCCCCCTTTTCCTTTAAACAAAAAATGAAGGTTTTAGCTAACATAGAAAAACTATATACAATAAGTAGAATAACTATATATAAATATATAAGCAATAATTACATTAACAATGGTTTTTTATGCATGAAATACATAGGTAAAAATGTCAGCATAATTTGTGTAGATGGAGATGGCAGTGGAGTTGAGAATGCAGGCAAAAGGGAGATAGTTTGAAGAATCAACAAAATAAATTCCAACAAATAAAATACTGTAGTGCCAATTTTAATGCAATGGTGTATGTTTTAAATGGGGGCAATTGTGTACTGACTGCTTCAAGTGTCCATAAAACAAAACAAAACAAAACAAAAACTACATTAGAAACTTGAGACATTAGTAAGACAGGGTGTGTGTGGTTAAGGCAGCAGTTGGACCTATGTCCCAACTGCCTTTTTAAAGATGGAACATAATGTGAAAGCTCCTCAATGGTTGCCTTTCTTGTTTGACTTTTAATTTCCTGTTTGTAGTAAGCCATACAATAACAACAAAGTCAATTACCCTTGTTCCAATGAGTAGCTGGCTGTCTTTAAAAAATTTGTTTCTTATTTAAAGATGGAATATTCTATACATTTTTTTTCAGAAAAGGGAGATCAGAAATTGCTCCTGAAATGCAAATGAAACAAATAACCTTTCCCTTCACATTGGTGAGTTTACAGCTTATGTCCATTGGTTTACTTGAGATTGAGCTGTGAATGTGGAAGATAACTTCAGTGGTACCTGTAAAATACAAGTATAACTATAAACTACAGACATGGTGATGGAATTGAAGTCTTGTAAAAATGATACTGACTGGACTCAGAGTTACTAAAATATTAATCAGAGTTGGGGGATTGCAAAAGAATAGATTTTTAGCATCTCAAAAATCTGATGGGTAAACAAGATTGTTCAGTGAGTAAAACAAAGAAGTTGCCACATACTCCTGAAACCCTGAAAACCTGAGTTCAGGACCTGGAAGAGAACTGACTATAAGAAGTTGTATTACAATTTCTATTTTTTGAAACAGGGTTTCTCTGAGTAGCTTTGTAGACCAGGCTGGCCTAGAACTCACAGAGATTCACTTGCCTCTGCCTCCCGAGTGCTGGGATTAAAGGCATGTGCCACCACTGGCCAGCTCTGTTATAATTTCTACACATGAAAAGTGACTCAAAAGTTGCCCTGTAACCTCTATATACGCTGTTTCTCTCTCTGTCACTCTCCCTCCATCTCTCCCTCTCTCTCCATCTCTGCCTCATCCCCCCACAAGCACACAATAAATGAAAAAGAGTGAGATTTTAAATAGACGTATAGAATAAAATTGCAGAAAATTGTTTTGACAGTGTTGCCAAACTTCAATTGTCTAACCAGAATTCAGACACATTAAGACACTTTATTTTTTTGTATTGTAGTTTAGATCCTTATTTCCAAATATAATAATTTTATTCCTTGAGGATTTGATAAATACATTCAGTGTGTTGTGATAATATTCCTTTCTCAACTGCTTTCAGATGTATCTTTGGATCCCCTGACTCTTCCCAATTTCATATCCTCTATTTTATTTTACAACCCACCAAATCCAATTTGTTTTGCCCATATTTTTATGTTCATGAGGCAACCCTCTGGGACATGGTTGAGCTGCCAAGGGCTACATCCTTAAAGAAAAGTGACTCTCCTTCCCCAGTAGCCATCAATCGTTTCTTGCCAATAGTTTCTTAGTTAGGGCTGGGGGCTCATGAACTCCTCCCTACTCCATGTGGGGATGTTGGCTGATTTGAGCTTCTTTGATTTTGTGAAGGCGTCAAAAGCTTCTGTAAGTTCATGAGTACAGTGATGTCATGTCCACAAGACACTGCTTCTTCCTGGTCCTCCATGACCCCTGACTTTTTGCTATCATTTAGCTTCGTCCTAACTCCATGATTGCCTCTGACTTTTGGTAGGGAAATGGATGATAAATTGTTCCTACTTATGATTGGGCATCCTATAGACATTCATTCTCTGTACTTTATAGAGTTATGAATTTATGTATTAATTGTTATCCACAAAATGACTTTCTTTGATGAGATCTGAGTGCTTCTCTAATATAAGGGTATAGAATATAGAGGACATTTTATATTTTATCTCCAGTTAGCAAAATAATTGTTATAAGTTCACCCCTGAGGACTATGATTTCTAGGCCACTGGCACTTAATCAAATGTATCATTCCTGGTATGGTTTTCCTTCTAAGGATTTGGACTTAAATAAAATTAAATAAAACCAGAAATCTGTTGGTTACTCCAATACCATCCCTGTATAGCTTGACCTATTTTACCATTCTGGTCATTATTGTAGCTCATGTGTTCATGTCTGGGTTCTACTCAGAAGAACACATAGCACCCTTTGGTATTATGAAAACTAGACATCAGAGAGGAAGCTTCCTGGTCAGTACCAGCTTGGATTCTCCATGTCCTATGACTGAACTGCATGGTATATTCTGCTATAGGGTCCTATCAAGTTTAGTGAGCAATAATGATCAATGCCAAAAGCTTGTATTGACTATGGGTTCTCCAGGATACCTCTGACCAACAATTGAAGAGGAGCTGTTCCACACCTGCCCTGAGCTTTTTATTTGGCATTGTATCACTTCTGGGAGTTAGGTTATCCTCTGGTAGGTTAATTCTAATTTATATATTTGTATGAATATACACATAAGCATAAATTTAGGAAGCTTAGAAAATAGGTTTCCATATAGCCCTTTTAGATATTCTTGATCTAAGTTACCCTTCTTTCACCCTGTCTTCTGCCATCCCTGCTTTCCCTCTCATCACTTAAACTTCTATCACTGTTATTACCCACTTTTACTTCATATCATTTCTTTTCTATTTAAAACTTTTAAAGCTCATAATATATACTCTAATTTTAGTTCAGAGCTGTAGTTGCTTAGTCACTGTACTAATGGGTTTTTCTGGCAGTATACCTGCCAGGCAAAATCATTTTAGCTATCTACTAGATCGTTGTGTATATGTATGCTGTATTTGTATCCATGTATAAAGCTTCCCTCACACAGGTGTATGAGGATACCAGACAGTGACATTGAGAAGTTTTCCCCATTTGCTTCTCCACCTTCTTACTGTTTTGAGACTGAGTCTCTCTTTGAATCTGGAGCTCACTGTTTGGCTAGTAAGCCCCTGTGATTCCTTGGTCTTTGCGTTTCACTCCCAGTGCTGGGGTCAAAGGCTTGTACTACTACACTCAACATTTATGTGAGGACAAAGAATCCAAACTCAAGTCTTCATTCTTGTCCAGTTAGAACTGGACTAACTGAGTAATCTCACCAGTCCAAGAACTTGTGCTTTTTAAAGGTTTCTTGTTCTGTGCCTCACAAATGTATGTGAATATTTTTCTGGTAGTTTTCAACCTTGCTGCACCAGCATTAACCTGGGGTACATACAAAAACCTGTAGATTTCTACTGATATCCTAATGAGCTTGTCCTGATAACCAGATGGTAGAGTGGGTATCTCTGTTGTTGCCTTTTGAAATGAACACCCCAAGGGAATTTCAATGGTTTGAGACTTGCCTTTTTAGAAGTAATCACTCTGTTTATATATTTGACTAGAGATTTTATTCAATATTTGAAGTCTAAAGAACTTTGTTAAATACTTGTAAATGAAAGTTCTTGGCTAAAATAACCCAGTGATGTATAGAAATATATTCACCATGAATGTTTCTAGCATTCCTGGAACTATATTTGAAATCTTACATTGAGAACACAACATGCTGTACCCAGATAATGACTTAACAATGTGACCTGAAAAAAACAAAACAAACAACAACAACAACAACAAACCCAGGAAGTTCTTTTGAACTTCTTTTCCCAAAGCTGAGCATGTTGTCTTCTTGAATGTTTGACTGTTCAATACTATATCATTTGCTTTTGAGTTCACATAATAATTAATTGAGAGGACATTCTAATAATATCTTTCCTCTTTCAATGCCAGCTTGACCTCCCATGTCAGTTTCCCCAATGCATTTTCTGTATTTTTTTACCTTGTGGTCTGTGATCAATATAAAAAAATCAGTTTGTGTTCTTTCTGAGTCTCGTGTGCTAGTTCCTGATTAATTTTGCTCCATTGACTCCATAAACTCCCCCGTGAAAAACCAAAACTTTAATGTGAACCTGTCTGTCAAATATGATTAATAACCATTTGAGAAAAACAGCATTTTCTTTATGTTCTTTTATTTCTTTTTACCTAGCCAGCTAATAGAGTGAACAGACTCTAAAAGAGTTTGTTAAATGATCAGCAAGTTGCTTCTTTACCAGAGTTGCTTCTGCAATGTATTCATATTTCCATCTGATTTTGGCATGACTATGATCCGAGACAATGGAAATATGTTGTGTTACTCAACAGGAAAGTGTTAAGTAAATCCTATTCCAGTTACATGTTTGCTTATATGTTGCTCATATTTGTATATTTTTGTTATAAAATACTCTTAGGTGGCCTTATGAGATATTAGTGAAGGAATTTAAGTTATTATCTACACATAAATTATGAACACATGTAAGTAATTTTTAGAAAATAATATTGAAGTTCTTATGTAGAACAATGTGAGGTCCTACCAGCGTAATTTAAATCACTTTACCTGGAAAGTATTTCTGCTTATTCATATCCATCCATTTTTCCCAAGTCTGCATTTTCTTCTTCCTCCAGTTTACATCTCAAACCATTCTAACACATTTTGTAAGAAAACAGGGACAGAGCTTAAAATGAGAGGTCTGCCTGAAGTAATAAAATCTCAGTCTCTAATGTGGCTAGGCTCATTTTGAAATAATCTCCGAATGCCTATTTATACAATACACTCATACACAGAGATATTAATAACCAGAGGGTTATCAATTCCCACCATAAACTCTGTGCTAAGGCTTAACTGTTACATTGCACTATTACATTCTACTTTCAAATGCTGTGAGATCTTATGTGCATTGTCTCCCTTTTCTACCTATCCCATGTATGCTCTGCGTTTGAATTGCTATACACTTACATTGTGTTTTTAGCTGTCAGATAAATTTGAATAGCGGGCTTTTAAAATCATTAAATAAGATAGGCTGAAATTCACTTCTTTAGTCAGTAACTATTATATTATAAATAAAATGTAAACTCAAAAAGTAAATTTTAAAATTGTAATTGTCAAATGGAATAAATAGGGAAAGAAGTTGGAACACATTTTGAGTGCTAATTGGATAATAGGTATCATTAACCAATTTCTATTGACAATTATATTGTACCTAAATCATGTGAGATTAAAGGCTTCATTGTTTCTGATTCATTGTGTTATAGACTAGATCTCAATCCATCTTCCTGAGTAGTTAACCATAGCTCACTTAATGATTCTAAAGTGCTATGCATATCAGAATTGCCTTAAGAATGCTTTATTTTTTATATGTAGATCATTTTAAAGCTTCAAGTATTAGAAAAACATCTTCCTACCAGTGTTATGGATGGGGAGAGAAAATATCTTCCCTCTTCCCAACTATTCCAATATCCAACCTTATCATCAGTCATGGTTCTTTTACTCGTGAAGGAGAAGATTCACTCCAGGGCACAACAGAAGAAAAAAAGAAAAAAAAATCATGTTTATCTTAGTAGATGAGAGAGAAAAACCATGTGACTGGGCTGAGCCAAGTGACAATGCTGCTAAACAGCTACCTCTAGTATCTCTTCTTGGAAGCTTTGTCTACCATTTTCCTTCCCCTGGATGATATTTCGGGTAAATTAGAGATAGTATGTTTCCTGAAACTGCCAGAGGCTCTTCTAGAACCAACTTCTATTCTATTCAGTTACAGTGAAAAGCATTAGATGCAGGGATATGTATAAAGATAAAAACTACCCATAAAATTACACAATAGGAGGGAAAAGGTCACTATGGTTTGTGCTGGAGCCCCCATCCCCTGTTAACTAACACTCCCATGCAAGCCTATTTAGTCACATCTCCCAGTGTTCCCAACCTCACCACTTTAACTTTAGCATTCCCCTATTTTTTTTTACTTGAAAGAATAGCAATCCATTATTTTGATCCTTTGATTTGTTTTTGTATGATGTTGTGAGTTGTTACTTTGCAATTTTCCAAAATCATTCTTTTAAATACTTTAAAAAAATTTTTAAGCCACTGTGGCTTCTCATCTTTATGGTTAGAAATTAGCAGCCGTCGGTGTCTCATAAAGCTCTTCTTCGTCCTCAACAGAGCTTACCATAGCACATCTGCAGTCAGAGATGATTGACTTTGAAGATGAAACCTATTTGTCTCCTGGCTTCTACTTGAACTCTGTCCTAGTTTATAACTTTATAGAGTTTAGAAAAATAATATGTTAATCTATAAGCATTAAATACATGCAAAAGCCATATATACACAGAATTAATGGAATATAATTTTAAGATACTTAGCCTATACTTTATGAAATGGAATACTGTTGATGACCTTGAACCAATTTCATATTTTCCTTGCTCAGGCCTCTTTGGCTCAGGGGTACAAGTGTTTCAATCTTACTCAAATTATTTTTCTTTTACTTCAGTTACATTATGTATTCATGGAATTCTACACACCTGTTAAGTTTCACATTTAAAAAGAATCCCGAAAATAGTATTGGATCCTATTTTCTGCAGTGTGCTTTTCAATTTAAAATATTTAAAAATTGTATTGTGTGATAAGGAAAGTGTACTTTGTTCATTCTCTCTGCTCAGTAGTTTTCTGTCAACCAAATCCACCTTAGATAACTACCCACTCCCTTGTTGAATACATGGCTTGTTGGGTAGCTTTATTGTTGCCACTAATGCTTTGGAGTCATGCTTGTACATGCTGGATGAGCTCATGAGGAAGGGTGTTTCTAGTGTTTATGTCTAGGAGACTTGCTGCTGCTGTGCCTTGAGATCTGGAAATGATTGGCCCATTGTTGTCCCAGGTCTTGAAGCTAGATCCTACACATACACTATATAAACCCCCTCTTTAACTGAATTCCCAACAAGTAGCATTCTTAAACATTTTACTTTTTGCCAATAACTTTACTTGGGTTGTTAGATTTCTCAATAACTTGATATTCTCCTCTTTGGCTTTCCACATTTTACATGGTAGATTTTTAATTTAATATTATATGTTAAATTACAACTAAAATCTTAAAATATTTTAGTGTAAAATGGACTGTATAACAGACTTACACTTTTACTGTGTTGCCATCTCATGGATTCATAGAAAATAGAGTGAATAGTTACTTTATTTGTATTAATAGGTTAAATAGGTATTTTGTATTCTCAATTATTCTCTGCATAGTTAGACATTAGGATGTTTCTCTATTTTAGACTCAGCAAAGTAGGGAAATAGAGAGGTACACTTTTATGGATCCTCTATTTGTATGTGATATTATGAACCCTCTGTAAATTGTTCAAGTTCTGGAATTGTAATTTCTCACCTGACACTTTGTCTGTGAGCTATTTTGACTCTATGAGAATTGTATTAATGTAATCCACATAGAGCATTAATGCATAGCATAAATGCCCATAAAATGTTAGTGTTAGGTGATGTTCTAACAGCTTGGAGAACTGAGGCATAAATAGTAAAACTAGAAATGGAGAGAATCTGTGCAGTACCAAAGTTAGACAAATACACAATTTATAATCTGCTCAGTATTCATTTCAAATGTTAATGATTAGATATTAACTGGTACATGTGGTGTAAAGAATATTTTCAAATCAAAATTTTTTTTACCATGCAACAAAACCTTTATTAACATTTTTAACAGAGGTTCAGCTATTACTGAAACTTGGATTTTCTAAACTTAAATTGGGGCAAATGGCTATAGTGCAGATTAATGCCATCCATTGCCCACTGGGAATGCAGACTGAAGAATTAATAGCCACCCCTGAGGCGGAGGATCAGGTGCAGGGTGGACTCTTTCTGGATGTTGTAATCAGAAAGAGTGCGGCCATCTTCCAGCTGCTTGCCGGCAAAGATGAGTCGCTGCTTGTGGGGGGGATGCCCTCTTTATCCTGGATCTTGGCCTTGACATTCTCGATGGTGTCACTGGGCTCCACCTCTAGGGTGATGCTCTTGCCGGTCAGGGTCTTCACGAAGATCTGCATGCCACCCTTGAGGCAGAGGACCAGGTGCAGGGTGGACTCTTTCTGGATCTTTTCACACTTGAACACTTTTATTTGAAGACAGCTGAGAGAGAATCCATGAAGACAATTTTGGGTAAATGTGTACATGTAAATATAAGTCAATGGGGAACTGTGGGATCACAGAATACCTGCTTGCTTCAGTCACATACTTCCCCACACAGGGACAGCTGCCAGTTCTGAAAAGGGTTGAATTTGCTAAGTATGCACTTTCCTAGATCCTAGAAGTATTGATCCCTGGAGTGGTAACCTCATAGAGGCCAAGCTTCTGTAATAGAATGTGCTTCGTGACAGGTCATGCAGGTCCAGATTTTATGTGTGTGGTTCCCGAAGGCTCTCTGCCAGGTCAGTCTGTCAGCTTTTCCTAGCATTTGTAGCCCACTTTATGGGAGCAAATACAAAGTAAAAATGAGATGCAATGCCTTTATGTGCACATGGTGTCAAGGGGCCTTTCATGGCACCTACACATTCCTTTTAGCCTACTAACTTCCAATCTTGTCCATCTTATCTGTGCATCCTTTCTAGAATGTTAATGAAGCAAATTACCTGTCAATTATCTCCAATGCAAATACAAGAGGAAATTATGTTCAGCTCAAAATAGAGCTACACTAGGCTTCCTGGGTGTAACTCTTAAGAACAAGTGCCTAGATATTATAATAAATGATTCCTATCTCACAGCTTAATGTTTTTTTCTTTTTTTGTTGTTATTTTAAGAAAAAGTAATTTATTTGGGCTTATGTTTCAGAGAGATAATAGCCCATTACAGCAGGCTTCCCCAAGGGAAGCAGCAAGCACCAGGTATGGTGGCTGGACCATGACTAGATCTCATATTTTTTTCTAATTTTGTTTAATTAATAAAAGGTTTTAATTTTGACATAGTAAAATTATATACAAAAACAGTTATTAAGTAAGAATTACAGTGACAGTATCAAGTCTATTTGTATTTGGTAAAATTAGAGAAAATATTCTATTATCTATCTTGTCTTTGTGAGTCTCAATTTTACATCCAATTTACCTTTTATCATACCAAGGAAAAACTATACCTATATAGTTTTCAATTCCATCAAAGTCCCCAGAAGGATGAAATGTTATCTAATGACAGAGATATCAGCCTGCCTAAAAAGTCACCCTAAGTATTTCTGTGACTTTGGGACATCCAACTATGGTCTACAGGCCTGGTATATCTGACAGACATTATGTGAAGCAGGGAATTCTAAAGCTCTGTCCTACCTTGTCTTGGAAAAGTTTGGCAGTCACATTTTGTTTTATGCCCTACTTGTCCAATTTGGATACCATACTGTCAGCAATTGAGGCAAGGGCAGTTTCTTCCCCAGTGGCTAACTTTTGCCACAAGGAATTTAAGCTCCATACAATGTTTCTTTGATGCCCATCATCTTTTCTGAAGTAGATTAGTACTGCCATGATCATACATGTCTCACTGTCATGAAAGCCTTAGGTTATTGAAGATATTAAATGCCATATTGTGTAGGTCTTTGAAGTATTTGAAGATCATTTATGTATCTAAATATTATCTGATTATCTGTGTATGACCTTGAAAACATACCTAAGTTTGACTATTATCGATAACTATTAATCTGTATTAATAGGTTTCTCAAAGAGATTTATTTTTATATTTTTCTTCCTTCTCTTTTTTTATTGAAATTATTTTTTCATTTTATATACTAACTCCAGTTCTCCCTCCCTCCACTTCTTTCTACCCCATCCCACCTGCATTCACTCCTCAGAGTGGGTAAGACCTTCCTTGGGGAGTCAAAAAAGCTTGGTATACCAACTTGAGGCACTACCTAGCCTCTCCCCCTGCATCCAGGCTGAGCAAGGTATCCCATAATAAGGAATAGGCTCCAAACTGCAAGTTCATGTACCCAGGGTAAGTCCTGGTCTCACTGCCAGGGGCCCTCCAGCAAATCAAGCCACATAACTATCACCCACATTCAGAGGACTTTGTTTGGTCCTATTCACGATATCCAGCTGTCAGTCCAGAGTCTGTGAGCTCCCACTAGCTTGGTTCACCTGTTCCTGTGGTGATCATGATCTTGACCCCTTTGCTCATATGATCCCTCTTCCCTCTCTTGAATTGAGTTCCAGGAGCTCAGCTCTGGGCTTGGTTATGGATCATTGCATCTGCCACCAACTGTTACTGGATGTAGGGTATATGATTACAATTAGAGTAGTCACTAACCTGATTATAAGGAAAGGCCAGTTCAGACACCCTTTCCACTGTTGCTGGGAATCTTAGCTGAGGTCATCCCTTTGGATTCCTGGGAATTTCCCTAGCACATGGTTTCTCCCTAACCCCCTAAGGCCTCACTCTATCAAGATATCTCTTTCATTTCTCCCCCTCTCAGTCCTTCTGGAAATTGGGCCATCTTGAGTCCTCATGCTCCTATCCCACATCCTCTTCCTTAGAACTCCCCTACCCAGTTTACCTAGGAAATCTTAGCTATTTCCATTTTCTGGAGCCCTGTATGTCCCTCTTAGGGTCCTTCTTTTTTCCCTAGTTTCTTTGGGGAAATGGATATGCAGAAGAATTCAAATAGATCCATATCTATCCCCAAGTACAAAATTCAAGTCCAAATGGATCAAAGACCTCACCATAAATCCAGTTACACTGCAACTGATAGAAGAGAAAGTTGGAAGTTAGCCTTATTTTTATTTTTAATTACACACACACACACACACACACACACACACACACACACTTGTGTGTGTGTGTGTGTGTGTGTGTGTGTGTGTGTGTGTGTGTGTGTGTGTGTGTAGGGGTTTGTACACATGGATTCAGTTGCCCCCAGAAGCTAGAAGAGGGTGTCAAATCCTCTGGAGTAGAGTTACTGCTGGGATAAGCTGACTTTGGTGGTGGGAATGGAAATGTTGTCTTTTGCAAGAGCAGTATGTTTTCTTACCCCATGAGATGTCACTCAAGCCCACAGAACTCACTTTTCTAACTGATAAAGAGGCTTATATGTATTTCAGGGAGTGGACATAAGCAGCTGAGGTCCAAGTTTGGAATGCACAGCAGCCCTCTGTTGGTTTGCTGGGTGATGGCAAACAGATAACACCATTGGCCTGAACTTTAAATTCCTTCTCTAAAAATGAGACTTAATACAATCTTCCTATGTCTGTTAAGAGGGCTAACTGTGCTCAGTGCAGGGCAAATGATAGTCAGTAAAGGACGAAGGTGAGTGTGATAACCTGACTTTGAATGTTTTCAAAGAAATATTTCTCAGCAACAGTACTCGATACTGAACACTTTAAAACAAATCTTGAAATTTCATGCAAACAGTTCTTCCCCAAGTAACACATTAAATGTTTGGATGTCATTGTCATCACCCATAGAGGGCTATATAAACTAAAATTTATATTCAAGAACGTTCATAGCAGAAGCTGAGAGATCAAACATCTTTGTACCTATTGAAATGAGTGTGGAACTTTAAAAAGAATATTAGAAAAAGCCCCCTTATATGGTAAAAATAAAGTATTGGTCAATGAGCCATCAATAATACTTAGAATATTAATGAAGGTGTCAGTCACTGCCCAGTCAGGAGAGGCAATGCCTGAGCATATATTGTGAGCAATTCAAACACCTGTGTCCTGTATATATGGACTGAAGACCAGCCTAGAATGTCATAAATATTAACTTGGGTTAGGCTGAAAAAACTCTAGCAATTTCCTCGATTTTAGTTCTCAGTCCCAAGAGAAACATCAGCTTTGTTTTTGGTTTCTTTCCTCTACTCCTGTCCAAGAAAAGAACAATAATGCAAAGGACCCAATTGTTAAAGCATCCTTTCTGTCCTTTATGTAATAAAATCTATATGTTTTTAAAGTGTTTCTCTCATAGGCAATATTATTTATTCAAATATGCCCACTCCAATAAAGTAAAGCATGTCTAAAATGAACATTGAAAAGTATAAATAGGAATCTGTCTGGTTTTTTTTGTTGTTTCTTGAAAATAAGTCTCAAAGCAAACCTTTGCTAAATAAAATAATAGTTCTCCAACCCTGCAAATAATTGGACTCAGGAGAAATGCACGTGAAAAGAATCTTATCTCAAGTTCAGTATTCCTGGATTTCTTAGGTTATGATAAAACCTTAATCACTCTCCTTTCAAATTACAAAGTAAGAAGGTTATGTAACCAAAGGAGGAAGAATTCTTACTGTGCTCATCTAAGTGTCTCCCAGGCAGTTACTAATTAATGTACATAAAACCCTTTCAAGTAACTACCATGTCTCCCAGTTCCTATGAGAAGCCTTGCTGTAGTAGACATCTCAGGGCATTTGTAGACATCTCAGTCATGGCTTGTAACTTCCGATATCACAAGATGACAGATTTTCTAAATTTCTGATCAGTCAGGTTAGTGTTTTCTATTTTGGGAAAGACTTCCCGTTTTGTTTGCCAGGCCATCCTGTTTGTTTCAGAGAATTCTTGAAGAGTTTATGAATTGTGAATGGAGTGAAGATGGAGTCTGGAGGGATGAGTCACAGGTCATTCATCTGTCCAGGTTACCTGTATCTTCCTATCGCTGCCTTTGGACCATCCTCTGTTTCTGGGCTCTTAAAATTTCTTCTCCATCTGTCTTCTTTGGAGATCCTGATAACCACTTTTCTTTTTCAGTTTTACCACTCCCCTGTGAACCTTTATCCCTGGGGTATACCTTTTCCTTTGTCATTTTCAGGGAAATTGTTTCTCTTACCAAGTTTTTTGGTAGGTGCAGAAACCATGCATGCATTTAGAATTAACTCATTTGGGAATCAACTTGAATTTGCTTCTTCTCTAGCTTCAGCTGTCCCAAGAATAAAGAGTCACAAATAAAGCAAAAAGGGAAAAGAAACTCATGTTAAACACAATAAGGTGTCACCATCGAGTCTTGTCTCTGACAGCTAGGACTAGAGTTTGGAAGCTCATTATATAATAGCCCACAGTTCTTGGGTGTGTGGATGATTGTGCAATAGAAATACTTGGGGATGTTTTTTTTAATAATACAAATTCTGGGCTTGGTGCCTAGGAATTATGATTCAGTGGACTGAGGGGTCTGTGTTTCTGTGTAGCTCCCCAGATGGTCTAATGTGGAGCCAAGTATGGTAACTGCTCCCTGAAACGTAA
Source organism: Cricetulus griseus (assembly GCF_003668045.3). NCBI lineage: Eukaryota > Metazoa > Chordata > Mammalia > Rodentia > Cricetidae > Cricetulus > Cricetulus griseus. Next base: position 41,552,645 of record NC_048601.1, read on the forward strand.
TGCTAATTAATTCAACACATATTGTTTTGAGTGTCTGCTATGGGCTTGGGTCATCAGAGACTTTTGAGCATACAGGGGGATGCCTGAAGAAGTGACCAAGTAGTATGTGGAAAGAACAGTGCTTATCTTTGAAGACAAAACTCTTGATAATTTGTAATTTGTAGTTTGTTTAAGATTATTCTCTGTGTGTGGTGTGGGGTGACATGGACATGCATGTGTAGAGGTTGGGTGGAAATACATGTGTGAAGGTGATCAGAAGGTACATTTCTGAATACAGGTCTCTCCTTCCACCTTTCTGTGGGTTCTGGGAAATGAACTTAGACTATTTTCAGGCTTGCACAGTAAGTGCTTTCTATCTGATGAACTATTTTTCTGGGCCTAGAGGAGACTTGTAATAGAACCTGTACTAGTGTTCCACTATTTCTTCTTTGAGGGACAGTCATAAAGAAGCCTCAGATTCCCAGGCTGTAGGCAACACATCGTTCATTGGGTGGTTGTCTTAAGCTAATACTTTGATTTGTGAAAATTAAAATAGTTTCCTATTTAGAAGAAAGATCTGGCAAGTTAACAATTTTCTAAAACCAAGAAGTGCCAAATTTTGATTTTATGTTTTTGTGCCAGTCAGGCAATCTGGCAGTTCCTGTGGTCCCTGACTGGCTCTCATCACTAGTTTACATACAGAATAATGCCTGCCTATTTCTTTAGCCTCCTAGTCTAGGATATTGGGAAATTTGGATCATGTATTTATGAAAACTTACATTTACTTTTTGCATGGTGAAATGTGAAGGCCAATTGAAAGGAACTTGTTCTTTTCCTTCAAACTATGATATAGGTTCAAATGTTGAAAGAGTGGCATGTTATAGGAGAGTCTAGAAGCAGGAAGGACTAATGATGCATAGGTCAGCTGCAATAAATGTATGTCTGGGAAGATTCTAGAAGTGAAGGAATAGTGTGGTATTCTGATTCCCTCTTTTATTTGCTGGGGCATGCAGCATCTTCTTAAATTTATCTCTACCCTGTAAATCAGGCTTAGGGCATGTGGCAATGAGCCAATATTGGTGATTGAAACATGGAGGAAGTACATGGGCTCTTATTTCTTAGCTTTAGCTTTCCCTAAGATCTTCAAACTTTCCCTGCCAGTAATTACACATCTCCTGAGTATTTTGCAAAAGATATATACCAAACAAGATAATTTCTTTGGCAAGATGATATCATGATCATAGGCTCTTGTGGTCTGAAGCCAGGACAGGAATGGACAAGTCACTAAGAGTGGTATAGTAGCCTCTGGTCTTTTGTTATGGTTTTTCTTTCTCTATTTGGTTTTTGGAGACAGGGTTTCTCTGTGTAGCTTTGGAGCCTATCCTGAAACTCACTCTGTAGACCAGGCTGGCCTTGAACTCACAGAGATCTGCCTGCCTGTGCCTCTGCCTCTCCAGTGCTGGGATTAAAGGCATGTGCCACCAATGCCCTGCATGGTTTGCTTCTTACAGGCACATAATTGTGGATTAGAACTCTCTCTTTGAATAAAACATGAGTGCATTTTATTGCATTTGGAATAATAGACATTTTGTCCTTTGAAAAGAGAAGAAGCCATATCTCTCCTCCCTTCCTCACTGTCCCACTTCTCTCAATGGAAACTTTAACCAATTTTGCATTGTTTCTGTGCAGCATTGCAGTTTTCTCTATCAGCAATGGTGGTCACTTACTCTTTTTATCGCCTTATATGGAAAAGTCTTTGTGGCTGGAGGTTTCCAGATAGCCTTCTTGTAAGTAGTAGATATACTTTGATTGACAGAAATGTTTCTTGTTGGTGTTTTAAATAGTTACTTGCTAGGAATTAAAAACTAATAACTGCCATAGAAAACTCTAAAAATTCAGGATCTTCTAACTGTACCAGACTGTTGAGCTGGCCTGAGCTTTTATGATTGTGTGTGTGTGTGTGTGTGTGTGTGTGTGTGTGTGTGTGTGTGTGTGTGTGTGTATTATTACAATCCTCAGATTCCATGCTTATTCTGGCCTGGTGTACTCAACTGAATAATTTCTTACTTATGTGAAAGGAGTAGAGTCTGAGGCTTTGCTGTGCTCCTCCTTCTGCTGGAATTGAGACTTGTAGGTATAAATTCAAGCTGAGTTCACAGTTTGCCCCAATTTAGATTTACACTTCTATGTTGATAGAGTGAATGTTTTACACACTTAGATACAGCCCCTAATAGGTGTAAATTCTAAGCAGAAAACTATTCATAGTCATGATTAGCATTTCCAAAGGTGTCAAAATCACTCTGTGCACTGTGAGAAAGCAACTTGAAAAAACACAGCTAAGCTGAGCAAGTCCAAGTGTTGTTGTTTTCTTCTCTCTCCTTTTTTTATGATGCAAGAAGTGCAGAACTGTTAGTTATTCCCTTTAAAGTGAGTTAGAGAACCATGCTGGAGTACATTCATTATTTAAGGCTTTATCTCGAGCCAAGGTACCAATTACATTGAGATTTTTGGAAATTGGAGCAGTAACAATCATAATTGAATATCAGGGAGTTAGCTTCACATACAATCACAATCTTAATTCTTACAATAAACTACTTTCATTATACTTACCATTAATATTTTATAGATGCAATATTTGAGGAAATGGGAATTAAATATTTGCAAACATTGTGTATACACATATAATTGTATATGCCTATGTGTGTGTATGCATATGTATATGCACAACACATTTAACCATATGGTTTTTGTCTTTTATACATTTTGAAAAAAAATTTGTGGTTAGTACTTACAGTAAGTAATACTAAATGTTTTAGGACACCAATATTAATACATGTAGACAAAGCAATACTAACCAATGTTAAATCCAGTGTATCTTGATAGCTTATATCCTACCAATATTGACTTAAAGAAAAATCCAAAGCTACCAAAAATGCAGTTTGAAAACCAATAACTTGGAAGCTCCTTGTCAGGAAAGCCATTCTCTTCAGGGAATGTTGGATCAGAATAGAGGGATTTCTATTAAAATGAGACCCCGATAGAAGAGACTTGTCTCAGAATAATTCATTAAACTGTGTGCTTGTTTATATTTTCTCATTTTATTTTACTAGAAAGGTAAAAAGCACTTTGCTTTTTTAAAAACAAGTCTACAATATTGTATACCAGTTTTTTATTAAAAAATTCTTTCAATACTAACCAATGAGCAGTTAAGATTTGTCCATATTGGTGGGTATTAATTAATATCTCAAACTAAAACATATACCATAAAGGCTGGCTGTACTTTATTCATGGGATGCTGTGTTAATGTTTACAAAGTACTTAGAGTCCTGCCCTCAACTCGTTTAATACTTATCATTTACCATTGTCATCTATTCTGAACCTACAATCCCTCTTCTGTGCTTTGGATATCCACGAGCTAAGAGATACTCTTAAGTGCTGTATCAGAGCCATATTGAATTACTAGTGTTGCTAAATGTGTGTGAGTGGTTGGAGAGCTTTTAGTGTGAGCTGGCCAACTGAGCAGTACAGGCCATAGAGGGAGATAAGTGGAAGTGGAGCCACTGGTGTTTAGAACTCTTCCAAGTGGAGTGACTCCATAAAATCACACCACAGCTTCTAAATTTAACCATGAACATAAAATACAACCACAGGATGTAATAGTGCATGCTGAGTGCTGGCCCAGCCAGGTATTGACATTTCTGTGACCCTACCTTGGAGACACATAAGGAGCCAGAGACTAGCCTGGCAGTCTTCCAGATAGATGCTAACCAGGACATCTGAAAATGTCTCTATCCCACAGTCTGTTTCTTCTCTTGACTACTAAACAGTATTAAATTAGTTTTTACCCATTTTAGCACCAATGTATGTGTGTGTGTGTGTGTGTGTGTGTGTGTGTGTGTGTGTGTGTGTGTGTGTGTGTTTGTTGCTAGGGCTGGAGCACATGGCATTTTTCATGCTAGGCAAGTATTCTTCCCCTGAGGAAACTCCCTGCCCATTGACCATCTATACTCAATTTGTGATTCTATTTCTTTGGATAGTATTCATCACATTTTGCAGAATAGGACATTTTGCCACCTTTGCTCCTGTGACACAATCTGCAAGTGGTAGGCACTGGTCAACTCACAGTATCCTTTAGATGTCTTGTTCATTTGCTCATACCTTATACCCTAGACTTCATCGGGCTTCATATTCATTCAACTTTGGTCTGCCACACCCTTTTGAGTTCTTTTTATGACATCCCTGTAGATAACGACAATATATTTAACAGAGACACTATCGCCCCTATGTTTTGTGACTTGGTAGCTCATTGAGAAGATTTGATTAAATCTAAACCAGGGTTTTTGCATGTTTTAAAATTCATATCTAGTATAGAGATGATAGGTTGTTGTGCAAATGCTTAAAATTACGTTCCAAAGTTGTTTTCATAAAGAGTCTAACTCTCTTTCTGGAGCAGAAGAGCTATAAACTACAGAAATGATACCAAGATGACTAGTTCCAATGATTAGTTGCATTATTTCACATATTGAACCCGTATACAAAATAATCAGATTATACTTCAGTATTGTCTGATGAACTTGTTTGTGTTCTTCAGTTGACACCTATTATCTGACAAAAATTGTTCTAACTCCAGAGTTTCGTTGATCCTTGTTTCTCATAGACAAGTTTATTAACCCAACTGTCTCCCCATTTCCTTTTCTGAAAAATAAAGATAACAAATGAATAAGCACCATAGGTTGACATGAGAATGAAGGAAATTAGTTCAATGAAAGATCTTAGAACCATGCCTGGCAACAAGCACTCCGAAGAAGCCAATACTTATTATATTACTCCTTAGTTCCTTCCTGACATTAGGAAAACTTCCTTTGTAGAAAGCCATTTCTATCATATTACTTTATCAAGATATTTTTTACATTCTAAGTAACCACAAGACATCAAGTAATATTGTGCAAATGTAGTAAATATACATTATCCCTCATACTATGGAATGAGGTCTGGAAGTCCTCCTCATTGGATAAGGGAGAAAGAAGTAAAATCTGTTACATGAACTGCTCTTGAATTAACATGACTCAGGCAACTGGGAATAAACAGCAGACCCAAGTACAGAATATCTGTGATTGGGTGGGCTATGCTATCTAATGGTAGCATTCCAGCAGCCGGAGAACTCAATGTTTGCTATATCCAGCTGAAGGAGGAGGCACATTAGCCAATCTAGAGAGGGTATCTCATAGGGGAGAGGTCTCAGGCTGTACCCATCTGGAAGAAGAAAGCTGTTTTTGGTACTTTCTGCATACGCTGTCAACATCTCTGCTTGACCAGGGGAAGTCCTTGTCATTCCCGTCTGAAACTTTGGAATTGTTGACATGAGCATGCTCATATCAACAAAACACATTCACTCAGGACTTCATCAAGCCTCCACAGGCAACACTTATAATTTTGGAAATTTATAGGCATGTCATGCTACTGTTTATTTTGGAAAATGAATGTAATTAATACATTATGAAATTTATCTTTCACCTTCCTTCTATCATTAATTATAGAACTTAGTCCTCAAAAGTCTGTTTGTGCCAAGGTTGTTTTTGTTTTGTTTTTAAGTTTTAAAGAAAAATGGTTCCTCTTCTAAAAATTCCCTAGAGTCCCTCAAGTTTGGCTCTCTTGGACACACATTAGTGTTATTGTTTTTGGAGGATGAAGATTTACTTTGAAACACTTAAAATTATATTGTAATTTGGATTTGCTTAAAAACAAAAGCCTTGTCTTGAAATGTGCACTGTGTAGTTAGGGTCACAGTCACCTTTCAGTATAAGTTGTTCCTGTGGTCTGGGCAGCATGCCCTGGAAATGGCCAAGTAAGTTGAAGCAAAGCAGGAAAAATGAAGTAAAACTGTCAAGTGGACACAGGAGGCATTGCCATTCCAGCTCATATTTTGAAACAGGTCATGGATTGCCATAATTTGATAGCTGTGTCTTCTCTTTCAACTTGCGCTTGAATGAAATTGGTGGAACCCATTGAAAAAATTGTCTTTGCAATTTTCCCCCTGACATTTTATCATTGACATTGGTTTTGTAAGGGCGGAGAATTCTAAATTAAGGACAAAGTGGAAAAGGTTCTGTAATAAATACAAGACAACTCATTATCCAGACAATATATTTTGTCTTTATAACTGGCACACCAGCCAATATACATGGAATGACATGTAATTCACTTTGCTACTTTATATGTATAGGTATTGCTAGAAAGACCAAAAGTAAAACATAATAGGATGCTAATAATGCCATGCCTCACAGGATGTTAAGCCAATTAATAAATAACTGTGTTGTAAAGATTTTGGAGATAGACTTCTCAGGAATTTTGTTGTTGTTGTTGTTTTCATAAAATTTGCTTTGAGTAAATGGCAATTTATTAAAAATTTCTGTTTTATTTTTCCTTTCTTAGTTTATATTAATTTCTACACATAAAAGGAAATGAATTTCTGGATATGCAGAAATGTACCATGAATACATAGATACATAAAATATGTCTATGTAACAAATTAATTTCAGCTTCAATAATTCTTGGAACCTAGTTAGCTGAGGTTCATTTTGTCTAGTGTAGTAGTTCTCAATCTGTGAATTGTGACCCCTAGGCAGCGTTGAATGACCCTTTCACGGGTGTCACATAGCAGATGTTCTTCATATCAGATATTTGTATTTTAATAACAGCAGTAGCAAAATTACAGTTATGAAGTAACAACAAAAATTACTTTGTGTTTGGGGTCACCACAACATGAGGAACTGCATTTAAGGGTCACAGCATGAGGAAGGTTGAGAAATATTGGTCTAGTGGTAGGAATATATCTCTATTTGGCTAGTGCTGAAATGGGAATACTAGTATACAAAAAATTGTAAATCGTAGGTTTTGCATATTGCAATCTAGCTCATGCTAGATCCCATAGCTTTTAAAATAACTCCTCTCAACAGTGTTGAGGCTGACAAGGGATCAAAGAAGGGAAGCTGAACTGACACAGCTGTCCTCCAGAGCAGGAGATGACTTCCATTGTCATTTGCCTTAGTTATGATCTGTGTTGGTCTAAACACAGAACTGCTGGTGTCAAAGTTCCCATCAAAAAGGGAACATTCTGGTTTCCAAACTGCAGAGTCATGAGGGAAGCTGTGAGTCACCTTGGACTTGTAGCCCAGAGCTTTTTATATGTCCTTTTATGATCCAGGCTGGTTCCAACAGGAAGAAGTCAAAGTTAGTTTTTGGCACAGGGGCCAAACTATTTCTGGACAACGTGCAGATTATAAATGAAGGAATGAAAAAAAAATGAAGGAATGGATGATGATTGTGGTATTGATGATGACAAGGATGTAATGATAATGGTGATGATTAATAAAAGCAAAGTGGATTCAGGATGCTTGGTTTCTGATCTGGCATGACTCTATTATTATTATTATTATTATTATTATTAATTTTGTCAATAAAATGAAGTCATTAGTAGTTGATCCCATGATTCTGTGGTTAAGTTCTGAGAGAAGGAACTGATGTACACTCCAAAGTCATCACTGTGCAATTAATTCTCATTGGAATCAGTCTTTTAATAATAACAGCTATATAATTTACTGTAAACCATTTCTCAAGCTTTCTCAAAGATGTGTGTGCATGTGCGTGTCTGTGCATGAGTGCCTGTGCTCTTGCACATGTGCACACAAAGCAAGGAGAACAGAGGGAGGGTGAGGGAGAGAGAGTGGAGTTTGGAACCACATATTGATGGAGTTTGAGTCTGGAAACTTGAGGTTGATTGTTTGTGAGTGTAAGAGGTGGTGATGTTATGTAGTTCTTTTACTCAGAATTGCTGCTGATTATTTTATCTTTGCCCCTGAAGAAGTGAGGTATTTATAACTGTAGTAGAAAAGAAGTCTCACTGCTTTCATCCCTAAGAGGATAAACTCTGAGCATTTTCCACGACGCCATTCAAAATTGTTTGTTTACATTTGAAATAATATATATATCAATATTTCATGAACCATAGCCTGGTAGCAATTTTGTAAAGTAGATGACAAGAGCCACAAATGTCTCTTTCTCCTTTTAGCTCAACCAGGAACAACTATTTAGAGTGTTTTTGTTTCAAGTCCAAGGTCTAGCATTTTTTTTTTAGTTCAGCTGACATTAACAATTACATTTGTCAGTATCTATTAAATTTGGGATCTATTTAAAGACTGCCATGGGGCATGTGTTGTAAATATATTAAGCTTTATCCTCCCCTTGCAACTGTTAGCATGGAAAATTCTGAAGGATATCTGTTTTTTCCACCTTTGTTTTAAAAGATTCCTGTGAAAAGTAGACTATTCTTATTGTAGTAGATGACATTTTTTTGTATTTGTCCTTGTCTTGCTTCAGTAACTACTTTTGTACTTATTTTAGCTTTATGATTTCAGAACTGGGATGAGCGGTATTGTGTCTCTCTATGACAATACTTGCAATTTGAAAACTCAAGTTGTGATTTTTATTAATTGCCTTCATTATTTATAAAATCAGCAGCCAACTTTGGCAACATAATGATTAGAGATAGGCAACTTAATTTAAAGAATCTTCCAGAATGAGATTAAAAAATCATCAAGATTTATATATATATATGTATATATATATATATATATATATATATATACATATATATATATAATATGTGTGTATGTGTGTATTAACCTATCTTTTCTCTTAAGTTTTATAGTTTGTATAGTGCATAGTTTCTAATTTCTATGAATTTGTGGGCATGACTAAAATTGCATTACTCAAAATGTATTTTTAACTTTCAAAAATAAATTCAACTAATAATATTTATGGTTTGAATATTTTTTAAATATAATTATACCACTCCCTGTTAGGATTCCATTGACTTTTCAAAGGGATTTATTCTTTTGTTAATAATTGTTTTGAGAACCTCATACATGAGTACTGTATCTAAGTCATTCTTGCCTCTCTCCTGTTCCAACTCCTCCTGTAAACCTCCAAAATTCATGACAACTTCTCTCCTCATTACTGCTGCAGATCTATACATATATGCATTATGTATCTACAAACCACACATGTACATATAAACTACTAAAGCCATTTGCTTGACTTATATGTACATATGTCAAGGATTGAGCTACTGGAGTTAGACAACCTATGTCTGATATTGTCCCAAATGACCAATTCTCCTTTTCTAAGCAGCCATTGATCATCTGTAGTTCTTCATCTATGGGTGGGAGCTTATTGAATATCACCTGTCTATTTGTGATATAATTATTCTGATCATATTCAGGCAATATTATTTTTGAGTCTTCATGGGTTCAGCTTCCTTGCTATATCTAGAAGAAACTAGTAGTAGGTGTCATGAATTTCTGACTGTTAACAATCTTTCTATGACCCCCCCTTCTTTGATTTTCCCCTACACATTAGGTATAGGGGTTGCATTGGAGATATCAGGTCACCCCACAGTCAGTTATTCTCTGCATTCTCAACAGCTTTGGATCTCTGTAATAGTCTCCATCTTTTTGGGAAAAAAAGCTTCTTTGATGCTGGGTAAGAGCTACACTTATCTGTGGGTATAAAGCTAAGTTAAAATTATATTGCATTACAAAAAGGGCATTGGAAGGTTCTCTTCTCAGGGTCTCTGACCTTTCTAGTCATGAGTAGTTGACTAGATTTGCAGTGGCAGGAGTGGATTCTCTCCTATTGAGTGGATTTAAAGCCCAAACAGACCATGATAGATGGCATCCAGGATATAAGTGCTACTATTGTACCGTTGTGGATATCTTATCAGGCTAGTCATTGTTGTAATACACAGGGTGTACAGTTGGGAAGGTGTATTAGTTACTTTTTCTATTGAAGAAAGTGTTTAATTGGGCTTATGGTTTTGGAGGATCAGATTTCATAATGGCAGACTTCTGGCCAGGAGATGGAACAGCAGCTAAAAGCTCACATCCAACAAGCAGAAGACAGAAATAGCACAAAATCTGTCCCAAGTGTCCTACTTCTTTTAAGACCAAACTTCCTAATATTTCTCAAACTGGTCCACCAACTGAGGACAAAGTAGTCAAATATATAAGGGTACATTCTTAGGTAAATTAACACAGTAGGAACACAGGTTGCTATGCTTCCTTGGCAGGTTGTATAGACTCTTCCTATATATGAGAGCCAGTCCTCAGCGAGAAGATATCCAGGTCAGTTCCAACTTGATTTATCAAAGTCATATTTCCTAAGTATATGGTGTCTGCAAAAATAGGGTCTTAATTTCAACTTCTAGAAGACATCCACAGGCAAAGGCAATAGCTTATACTGCTTTGGAAATCTCTTAGAATCCATGACTAACAATTTAAGGAAAGTTTTCCTATGCTTGGTTTCACAATTTTTGTTATATATTCTATATCCTTTGCAGGGAGCATGAGTACCCCAAGTAACATAACTTCTTTCCAGAAAAAAAAAATATATATATATATATATATATATATATAGAGAGAGAGAGAGAGAGAGAGAGAGACAGACAGACAGAGACAGAGAGACATATATGTCTATTATATATGTGTTTTAAACTAAACATAAAATAAATGTTTCCTTATGGCTCTTACAACATTTCTTACAAAATTTATCTTTTTCCCTTCCTCTTCCTTAATGTTTCTTGCTCTCTCTCCTCCACTGATAAAGTCCCTCACCCCTAATTTTTCCCATTTCTCACATAGTAGCACCTATGTGCTATTTTCTCTTTTTCTATATAGCTCCTCCATGCATCAAAGTCCCTGTTGAATTTTCTGGTTTCTGTGGTTACTTGAAGTTATATACTTATACCTAAAGACTTGGAGCTAGGATCAACAAATAAGAGAGAACATGTTGTGTTTGTCCTTCTGGGTCTGGGTTCCCTAACTCAGTATAATATATTTTAATTCCACTCATTTACCCTCACATTCTTAATTGCATTTTCCTTTAGAGTTGAATATAATCCCATTGTTTATGTCTTTCATATTTTCCATCGGTGTTGGTTGAAGGATATTTAGGTAGTTTCCTTTTCCTAGTATTGTGAACAGCAAGGCAATGAACATGGCTGAGCAAATATCAGTGGAGTAGGATTCTGAGTCCTTTCAATTTTATGCCAAGGAGGGGTATAGCTCCCTAATGTGCTAGATTTATTTTTAGCCTTTTGAGAGTTTTCCACAGTGATGTGGAGTGATTGTATCTGGTAGAGGTCAAAAGTACTAAGTGAATAGAGGGCTTAGAGAGCACATCTCATGTGACCACAGTGAGGGTGAACATATGTAAGAACCACAGCATCTCTGTACCTCAGTTGGTGAAAAGTTTAAATGTCTTTCAGGCAAATGTTCATCCATCACAGGCTGAACTCATGGTTTCCCAGTGGCATTAAATGAAGTTGCTCATAGTAGTGGCGCAGGAGGCTTCCTACAGTACCCATTGTTGGATGCCTTCCCTTCCCTCCCTCTCTTTACTATCCCTACCACCCCTGAATGGTTTTTATCTTTTACTTTCCAAGTAAAGATCTTGCTCTCAAATTCATTGTGCAATGTTTGCATTTAGGGGCACTCTCAAACAAAGGCACTTGTTTTCTTTCTTTCTTTTTTTTTCTTTGAATTAGAAACAAGATTGTTTTACATGACAATCCCAGTTCCCACTTCCTCCACTCTTCTCCTACCACCCCCACAACTAAAACCCTACCTATTACATATCCTTCCTGCTCCCCCTAGATGTTGAGGCCTTCCATAGGGTGTCATCAGAGTCTATCATATCCTTTGGGATAGGGCCTAGGCCCACCCCTGTACGTCTTGGTTCAGGTAGTATTCCTCTACGTGGAATGAGCTCCCAAAGTCCACACCTATGTTAGGGATAAGTACTGAACTACTACTACAGAAGGTCCAGTATATTTCCAAGGTTTCCTCACTAAAACCCATGTTCCTGGGGTTTGGATCAGTCCCATTCTGGTATTCCAGCTATCAGTCTGGGAAGCACTAGTTCCCAGTTGTTCAGGTCAGCTGTTTCTGTGAGTTTCATCAGCCTGGTCTGGACCCCTTTGCTCTTCACTCCTCCTTCTCTGCAACTGGATTCCAGTTCAGTTCCACCAGCTGCTGGATGAAGGCTATAAAGTGGCATATAAGTCAGTCATCAATCTCATTATCAGGGGAGGGTATTTAAGGTAGCCTCTCCTCTGTTGTTTAGATAGTTAGCTGGTGTCATCTTTGTGGTTCTCCAGACATTTCCCTAGTGCCTGATTTCTCTGTAAACTTAAAATGTCTTCCTCTATTATGGTATCTCCATTCTTGTTATCTTCTATTCTTTCCCTGACTCAAACTTTCTTCTTTCTCATGTCCTCTGCATCCCTCCTGTTTTCCCCTAATCATTCCCCTAGCTCTCTCCCCATTCTTCCTGTGCTCCCAATTTGCTCAGGAGATCTTGACCCTTTTCCCTTCTCTGGCACACCATGTATGTCTCTCTTAGTGTCCACCTTGTTTATTAGATTTTCTGGTGGTGTGGATAGTAGAATGGTAATCCTTTGCTCTATGTCTAAAATTCATATATGAGTGAGTACATATCATGTTATGTCTTTTTATGATTAGGTTACCTCACTCAGGATGGTTTCTTCTAGTTCTTTCCATTTGCCTGCAAATTTCAAGATTCTATATTTTTTTAGCTGAATAGTACTCCATTGTGTACATGTACCACATTTTCTTTATCCATTCTTCAGTTGAGGGGGATCTAGGTTGCTTCCAGGTTCTGGCTATTACAGATAATGCTGCTTTGAACATGTTTGAACAGGTGTCCTTGTTGTATGAATGTGCTTTATTTGGGTATATGCCTAAGAGTGGAATTGCTGGATCTTGTGGTAGACTCATTCCCATTTTGTTGAGGAGTCACCATACTGATTTCCAAAATGGCTGTACAAGTTGGCACTCTCACCAGCAGTGGAGAAGAGTTTCACTGTCTCCACATCCTCTCCAGCATATTCTGTCATTGTTGTTTTTGATTTTGGCCATTCTGACAGGAGTAAGATGGTATCTCAGAGTTGTTTTTATTTGTATTTCCCTGTTGACTAAGAATGTTGAACACTTTCTTATGTGTCTTTCAGCCATTTTAGATTCCTCTATTGAGAATTGTCTATTTAGTTCTGTACCCCACTTTTTAATTGGCTTGTTTGGTGTTTTGGAGACTAGCTTCTTGAGTTCTTTGTATATTTTGGAGATCAGCCTTCTGTCAGATGTGGGGTTGGTGATTATCTTTTCCCAGTCTGTGGGCTGCAGTAAAAAAGGCATTTGCAATTAGAAATATTGGGGTAGGTAATTAGAATGTATCAAAGTCACATGATTAGATCTGAAAAGTTGTTCTTTGTTGAATTTTTACTTGGCCAAGATTTATAGATATATACAAGATTAGTGTCCCTACTTCCTGGAATCTGGGTATAATTACATCTCTTCTCACCATAAAATACTTACTATACAACTACACATCAATGGACATATACAAAGGGCTAGTTTAATGCAGTAAGTACACAACGCAAGTGTAAAATTTTCTCTCTTGCTACAATTATAGATTAGATCACAGTATCCTATTAGGTGACATATACCCCCCAAACCAATTGTTGAGAGCCACTATGGAAAGGAACCCAGGCTTTTCTTTTCCTCTGGCCCAGTGATAGCTAAAACAACCGAGCCAGAAGTAGCAAAATCTGAGTTGTTCACTTCGTTGTTAAAGTGTCAGATTTTAAATATATCTGTTCTGCTGCTTGGGACAATTTGAGTTTCTGAGTTCCTTGGTAGGCAGTTGTCTGATTTTAGGTGTGGGTATCTTATCTATTAATCTTTAACCAGACATCTTACTTTCACAGGGCCACTCAAAATAACACAGTGCTTTCAGATAATTTCTTCCCCACAAGTACATCCTAGTTTCATAAATTTCAAGAAGGCCAAAATGTGGTACATTTCACAAATTTCTCAGACTGAACAATCTGCTTCATTAGTATTTTCCATGTTTACACACACACACACACACACACACACACACACACACACACACACACTCACACATATGAACCTTTCTTACTTGTTTCTGACCACAAAAATATACTTAAAAATGGACTTTGACAATACTTTGTACTTTTGTATGCCTGGTTATGGATTCAGAAGTTGGGACGATCCTTGTTCTAAGATTACTTCTTTATCCCCTTTAGGATTACTAAAATGTTACCATTAGATAAAATGAAAGATATTTGAGATCAGGTTAATACTTTATTTGTTGCAATTATGTAGCAAAAGTTTTAAAATTTAATGTGTTAATAGTTAATTTTCATCATTGTTGAGTTTTTAAGTTATATAAACTGCCTGCATATTTCTGTCTGTTGCATACAGTGTTTAACTGTCTGCATTTAAAACATTTTCCATTTTGAATAACAGGAAAAATATGTTTTATCTGAGGATGTGAATTTCTGTGAATGATGAAAAGTTTAAAACAAATAAGAAAATCTCTTTTTAAGATGAACTGGTTTTAAAAATTGTCTAAATTCTTTTACATGTATTTTGCAGATTAAAGGATTTACCTGAAGACAAAGCATTCTATTCATCAGAGACTAGACAAGAGTTACTCTTGCTTTTGGCAATTAAAGATGATGTTGTCATGGAAACAGTTGATCCTACTTTCATTCATTGGCTGCCTGGAAGGTAACAATAAGCTATATTGTGTATGAATTATTCTTGAAGTCATGTACTTAAATACTTTGGTTTTGTTTTTGAGACACGGTCTCATGTAGCCTAGATAAACTGTAAACTCACTGTTTTGATCCTGATCATCCAACATTCATCTCTCAAGTACTAGGATTACAGGCATTCATGTCTGCACCTGCTTATTCTCAAATTATTTTTAAATGTTGAGGTGAAATTACACCAGTGTCAAAAGACAAACAGATATTTTTTCTCAAAAAGAAGAATCATATTCTTAATTCCTATAATTGGATTCTCATGGCTCTTCTACCTAATTTTTATGAGTCAATATATTCCCATAGAAACTGTAAGAACAACTGATATTAAAATTATATTACTGAATTTCGAGAGAGTTCCCAGTATGACAGCTTATTTGAGAGTGTTCATTCATATCTATTTGTTTTTCTAAAGAATCTTAAAATTGAAGAGCTCCCTTGTAAAGGGAAATTCACTATTTTTATTCTATTTTATATTATATGTTAGCATATATACTTTAAATCTATTAGTACATATGTATATGTAAAAATAGAGTAAAAGAGGGATCTGGGCTGGCCAAGAGAAGGATTAAACGGAGAGAGGAGAGAAGAGAAATTATATAATTAAATATATATATATATATTAAAATATAATATTCATTCTGTGCCTTCTCATCCCTCATTTCAAGTCATCCTTCTGCCCTCCCATATAACCTTAAAATCTATGACTTTCCTTTCTTCAAATATTATATATATATATATATATATGCATTTATTTGTGAACATGTATATATGCAAAAACACAAATACTATATTCCAAGTCTATCCGTTTAGTGTTTTTTTTTTTCATATGTACCTGATTTGATGGTTAACAACCTGGTATCAGACAACCAATTATGGATATTATTTGGGGGAGATGTAATTCTCCTACTGTCAGCATTCTTGACTTCCCTGACTTCTATATCTAGTGATAGAGTCAAGTGAGAGGAAATATACTCTTTTAAATAGTTTGATATTTTCCTATCAAATCTTTAATTTTTTTTTCTTGTTACAAATACTTGAGACATTTTGTTACAGTGTCTGCCTTTGTTTTTCCTTTACAAAAAGCTAGATAAAAATATTTTATATTTATACCCTATGAAAGTATTTTAATTCATTTGATACTGTTTAATTTTGTTCATTTTAATGTAATTTTTGAAGCATGGTAAGAAAATAAATTTTAAATGAAGCATAATATATAACATAAAATATAGAAGCATGTCTTTAATTTTATTAAAAATCTAAAGGATAATAAATTTATTAATGTGGTGAATAGGAGCATATCATCCATTTGGCTTGGTTGTTATAATTTGGCCGTGTTTGTTTTGTCTGACTGCATGTCTGTAGGCATTTTTTCCCCTTTACTCATTGTTCACTTACTTCCTCTGACCCATTTGAAAGTATATTATTATAATAAAAATCATTTCTTACCATGAAAACAAATCAGCATCCATCTTCTAGGACCTAAAAGCACCTTTTCTTTATTAAGCCTGAAGCTTCACAAAAGTGTAGCATGTGTTCCTTTCTAGTGAATGGGGCAGATTGGAATGTTCAGTAAAACACAGAGAATTTACATGCACAGTTATGTTAGAGAGGGTGTCTGGACTTTTGTATTAATTCAAATGTTTTTCATATATTTAAATGATAAAGTGTAAAATTCACAAGCAATCTTGGATTAGAGGTTTGTATTTTGGGAATGGATGACGTTGCTCCCACCCTACCCCCAGTTTTACAGGTTTTTACTAAAGTACTTCATTACAGATCTAAAACAGTTTCTAGTACTGAAGGAAAAGGTTGTCATCATTTTCAAATTTCAGAGTTATGAAATGGGCTTAAGAATAATACAGACATACAAAGCAAACTATTTTTTTCCATCTTTAATTATTTCACAAAGTTTTGGATTTTTTTTTTTGTAGAAGTAGCAAAATGACAGATAGTCCATGCCAACAGGTTTATCCTTCAGGATGGTAACTTCTGTGGAAGCCACCTTGAAATGTCACAAGTGGTTAAAATGTGCTGGGAAAATGAAAATGTTTGCTAGTTAAGGAAAATAGAATCATTATTCAAAAGTTTAAAATCTTATTCACCCCTATATGAAAATGCTATTTTAATCCATATATAAAATGGCATTGTGCATGTGTGTAAATTTTGGTTTCTTCATGTTTTACAAAGGACAGTTTACAGAAAAAAAAGCAGTGTACATTATACTAAAATATGAAAGCACCTTTATTAAAGTTAAATATCAACTTGAATTTATAGCATTGCTTTTTAAAAGCTATAGAATGTTCAATGGAAAACTGAAATATATATATATATATATACATATATATATATATGTATATATATATATATATATTTGTCCAACATATTATGTATAACATAATGTTTAAGAGAATTGGTAATCTTCAAAACTTTACTACAGGGGCTGATTTAGCTGGTTTTTGTGTTCTAAAAATATTAAATGCAGGGTATTGTTTATATATTGTATATCAGTATTCTTTTTGTATTAGTAATATCCATAAGATTGGTTTCTAAGTTTTATAATCTAAAAATATTTGGCTGTTTTGAATATTTTGAAATAAATTCATGGTTGATGGACGATGTCATGATTTTTTGTATTAATAGAAGCAACTGAATTCCTTTAGCCATGTTCAGCAAAAGATGTACAATATATGCAACTGTTACTGTGTAGTTCATGTTTTTCTATCTTTTCCCAGTAAGCCTTTTGTTAGCCATTATTTTTTGTGTTTTTCCTTCCTCTTTTTCTCAATTGTTTGGACAAATTGACAGTTAACACTAACCACCACAAAAGCTGAGATAGATTTAGGTGGAACAGAGAAAGAAAACAGAATATTTTTATTCTGAGAATTTTGACAGGGAGACTGAAAAAGATGGGCCACTGTTAGGGGTAAATCAAGAGTAATATCCCAGAAAGTAATAGAATTAATTTTAAGGAGAGAGAGAAAAATAATTGAGTCCAGATGGTGAGAATGGCCCTACTTATTTGTTCAGTTGAGGGAACTGAAATAGTCTGTAGGCTTTAGTCTAAATGACTCTTCTGGTCAGTGTGTTTGCCATAGGACTTCGTTTTATTTCTGGAATCAAAGGATGTGTTTACTTCCTGAATCATTTCCTTGTGGAATAAAGGCCATTGGGTAAGAATCAATAAGAACTCAAAGAAACTATTTTTCCACCCCTTACATACCTAAACATTAATCAATTAACTGGAATGGTTGGAGAGATGGCCCAATTTTTAAGTGCATTTGCAGCTTCTGCAGAGAACCTGTGTTCAGGTCCCATCACCAACTGATGGCTCATAATCATCTGTGACTACAGCTCTGATCTGATGACCATTTCTGTACCCTGCAGGCACTAGGCACACATATGGTGCACATACATACATGCAGGCAAACACTCCTGCACATAAAATAAAATGTAGAAATTACTTGTTTGACACTTGGGTGATAGGGCAGGTCCTTCTGTGTATATATTTGTCTTAATGTTTGATAAATAAAGTACTGTTGGCCAATAGGAAAACAAGATAGGTGGGACCAGGAGACAAGGAGGATTCTGGGAAAGGTAGGAGAAAGTGCAGAGTCATCATGTGAGCCTGGGCAGACAGGATGCTTCTGCTGGCATCCAATAAGATAAGTCTTATCTAGCAGATGAGAAATCCTAGTCATTAGCCAAGCAGCATTTGTACCTAATATAAGTCTCTCCATGTTACTTGAGACCATAATGGCAGCAGGGCTCAGGAAGCTTGGTGGAAAGACTCATTATTACACTTGGGTATTTGCTGTCTGGTATTAGAGCCATTAGTCACTGGTGAATAAGAACACATGGAATGCGAGTGACCTGAACTCTTCTGACACAGTAAATAAAATTCACCCAGGATTTCATAGATAGTTTATGATTTTTAAGCTCAGTTTTCTCAAGGATGATAGGTGATAATAGCAATATTTTGCTATGTCAAGGTTAAAATCTTGCTAATGTTAAATGGACATCTATATTTTAATGGTCCTGTGTTTATTAGAAAATTGAAAACGTGTGCCTCTTGCATAATATTGTGATGGTATAGCAAAGCTCCATATATGTATGAAATAGGATGCTGGCCAGTATGCTAATGTTTTTGTTGTAGATATAACCAGAGAGAAAAAAGTTGAATTAAGATGTATTATCTGCCCATATATATTTTTGTGGGTACTGTGCAGATGTGGGAGGGTGGCTAGAAGAGGTGTTGGACCTCTGCAGCTAGAGTTATAGGCACTTGTCAGTGGCCTGACATGGGTGCCAGTAACCAAACTCAGGTTCTCTGAAACTGCAGCAAATGCTAATTAACTTGTAGGCTATTTCCTCACTGCCAGATATCGGGTATTTTGTGATGTCACATAAAAGTAGTAAGTGTTAGCCGGGCAGTGGTAGAGCACATCTGTAATCCCAGTACTAAGGAGGCAGAGGGAGGTAGATCTATGTGAGGTGAATGCTATTCTTGTCTACAGAGAAAGTGCCAGAACAGGCTCCAAAGCTACACAGAGAAACCCTGTCTTGAAAAACAAAAGAAAAAGTAATAAATATCCAATGGGTGTGGATTATCTCAACAGGAAATACATATTTTATGAGTTCAGGTGTTTGTGTCCTTGTGAGGTGAACATGGTTCTTTAATCATCCTGTATGAGAAATCTAAACTTGTCATATAGCATTCTATCTTGTTCTATATCTGTCTTCTAGAGGGAAATATTATGGTGAAATGCCCACCATTATTAGTTTTAAAAAAGTGATATCTATTTAAAACAACATATGAAGGTTGAAGTTTCCTATAAAAGTTATGAAGCATTTTTATTTAACTAACTTCCCATAAAATGATAGTGAACAATTGATTTATCATCATTTACTAATGCTTTGGGAATATCTGTGAGTCCCATGTCAAAATGAGTAGCTACTCATCTTAGATTAATTATTTAATTTTTTTATTTAAGCTAGAAACAAGCTTGTTTTACATATCAATCCCAGTTCCCCTCCCTCTCCTCCTCCCCTGCTCTCCCCACCAACCCCCATCCCCAGGGAGGGTGAGGCCTTCCATGGAGGATCTTCAAAGGCTGTCATAGCATTTGGAGCCTGGCCTAGACCCTCCCCCATGTGTCTAGGCTGAGAGAGTATCCCTCTATGTGGAGTGGGCTCCCAAAAAGAGAAGGAAGAAGAGGAGGGGAGAGGAGGACATGAGGGAGCAGGAAGATTGAGTCAGGGGAAGAACAGAGGAAGCAAGAAGAGAGACACCATAATAGAAGGAGACATTATAGGCTGGAATGATTTTTATTAAATTTTATTTTATTTATTTTACATATAAACCACAGTTTCCCCTCCCATCTCTCCTCCTTTTCCCTTCCTCCTTCCTGTCTAACCCCCCTCCCATCCACGCCTCAGAAATAGTAAGCACTCAATAAAGCATGGCATACCAAGTTGAAGGAGGACCAAGATTTTCCCCCTGCATGAAGACTGAGGGAGATGTCCTACCAAAGGAAATAGGTTCCAAAAAGCCAGCTCATGTGCCAGGTTTAGATCCAAGTCCCACTGCTATGGGACCCACAAACAGACAAAGCTATACAACTGTCAGCCACATGCAGAGGGACTTGGTGGGTGCCATGAAGGCTCCTTAGTTGTCTGGGTAAAGATTCTGAGCTCCCACCAACTCCAGTCAGTTGTCTCCGTGGGTTTCCCCCAACATGATCTTGACACCTACCCCCTGCTCATATAATCCTGCCTCCCTATCTTCAACTGGACTCCTGGAGCTATTGCTTGGCCAAAGCTTTCTGCATCTGCTTCCATCAGTTACTGGATGTAGGTTTTATGATGTCAATTATGGTAGTCTGATTAGAGGAGAAGTCCAGTTTAGGCACCCTTGACACTATTGCTTGGAGTCTTAGCTGTGGTCCTCTTTGTGGATTCCTGGGACTTTCTCTGGCCCAAGGTTTCTTCCTAACCCCATAATGGCACCTCTGTCAAGATATCTCATTCATTGCTCTCCCTCTCTATCCCTCTCCCAATTTGGCCAACACAATTCCTCATGTTCCCACCCCCTTCCCCTAGTTTACCCAAGAGAACTCATCTATCTCCCCTTCCCAGGGTGATCCATGTGACCTTCTTAGGGTCCTCCATGTTACCTAGATTCTCTGGGATTGTAGCTTGTATCCTAGTTATCCATTGTTTTATATATAATATTCACTTATCACTGAGTACATACTGTGTTTGTCTTTCTGGGTCTGGGTTACCTCACTAAGGATGATTTTTTTCTAGATCCATTCATTTGTCTACAAATTTCATGATGTTATTTTTTGTTTTGATTTGTTTAGTTTTTTGTTTTTTATAGGAAAGTAATGCTACATTATGTAAATATACCACATATTTTTTAATCCAACATCTAGGTTGTTTTCAGGTTCTAGCTATTATGAATAATGTTGCTATGAACATAGTTGAGCAAGTGTCCTTGTGGTACGATTGAACAATCTTTGGGTATATCTCCCAAAGTTATATCACTGGGTCTTATGGTAGGTTGATTCCCAATTTTTTGATAAACTGCCATACTGGTTAGCAAAGTGGCTGTACAAGTTTGCAATCCCTCCAGGTGTGGAGGAGTGTTCCCTTTACTCCACACTCTCTCCAAAATAAGCTGTCATCAGTATTTTTTTAAAGTCATGTTGAAATATTCCTGCCACAGATCTGAGAGATTTAGACCAGAAAGTTAAACACAAGTAAAAAAAAAATAAAGAGCTGGGTTTAAATGGTGGGGAGAGAGTAAGAAGAGAAGCCAAAGTTGGACATACAAATACAGATAGCTAAACTGCCAGTATCAGTAACTGAAAACACTGTCAATATGATGGACATGCACACATTTGATTCCATTATTTCTTTGCAATTTGTCCTTAATGTCGAATGTAAAGAGTACTTGACTTCCTTGAAATCAAGTAGCTGATGAGAATAAGGATTTCCACCCAGATATTGAAAGTAGAATTAGAATTCTTGTGTAGTACTTGGTTTCAAAATCTATTTATTTCATAGGAGTTTGACAGAGAAAAGCATTATAGAAGCCTTTAGACTGTTAAGTCTGAGAAGACCCACAATTTCTGCCTCTGCTGGGGTATAGAGCTATAAAGAAATATACTGAAACTCAATTTACTATGTATTCTAACAGTTTTAGGACTTATCTATTTAACTTTAATTTCTCATAGAGCTTTTAAAGTCATAAGGATGAGAAAAGCTCTTTCTTAGGGTTAGAGTAGAAAGAATTTAAGAAGACAATGAAAATGGAGAGGAGGAAGAGAAAGAAAAGTAGAAATTAGTGGAGGGAAGAGGAAGGAAGAAAGGTCAAGACTATAATGCATTTAATGTTTTTTCTCCATTTTTGATTTAAATTAGAAACAAGATTATTTTACATGTCAACCCCAGTACCCTCTTCCTCCCCACCTCTCCCCCCCCCACTAACACCACATCCATGGGGTCTATATCAGTCCCATGCTGGTTTCCCAACTATCAGTCTGGGGACCAAGAGCTCCCCCTTGTTCAGTCAGATGTTTCTGTGGGTTTCACCAGCCTGGTCTTGACCCTTTAGCTCATCACTCATCCCTCTCTGCACCCGGATTCCAGTTTATTTCAGTGTTTAGCTGTGGATGTCTGCTTCTGCTTCCATCAGCTGCTGGATAAAGGCTGTAGGATGGCATATAAGTTAGTCATCAATCTCATTATCAGGAGAAGGCATTTTTTCCATCTTTCAGGAATTTATTTCCATTTTTTTGATGGATAGAAATTTTTTATGAAAAATCTCTTCTTTCTGTGAATAGTCTAATTTTTTAACTTTTTAAATTTAAATTCTTTAATTAGTACTCATATTTACATATCCATCCCCTCATTCCCTCACACTCCCATTCTCCAATGTTCCCTACCAACCTCCACAACCCATCTCCCAACTCCTCCCCAGGGACAGTGAGGCTCTCCATGGGTGGCCTTCAAAGTTCATCTTATCATTTTGGGGAAGGCCTAAGCTCTCCTTGCTGTATCTGGGCTGCAATAGTATCTATCCCTCTATAGGGAATGGGCTCCCAAATTCCATTTGTGCTCTAGGGTTAAAGACTGGCTCCATTGTTAGAGGTCCCATAGACTGTCTTGGCCTCCTAGCTGGCACCCACATTCCAAGGGCTTGGTTTGGTCCAATGCTGTTTCCCCAGCTTTATGACTAGGGTCTTTATGCTCTCACTAGGTCAGGTTAACTGTTTCTGCAGGATCATCTTGGCTCCTTTGCTCATCTCTTCTCCTCTACAACTGGATTCGAGGGGTATGGTTCAGTGCTTAGCTGTCGGTGCATGTTTCTGCTTTGAACAGCTACTGGATGAAGGCTCTAAGAATGGTAACCAAGGTAGACATTAATCTCATTATAGGGGAAGGACATCAATGGCATCTTCTCCACCATTGCCTGGATTCTTAGTTGGGGTAATCCCTGTGGATCCCCTAACATTTCTCCTGTGACAGACCTCTCTCCATACCTGTACTGTCTCTCTCTATCAAGGCATCTCTTTTCTTGCCCTCCTCTATTCATCCTCTGTCTCAGTCCTCTTGTTCTCCTGCCCGTTCCCCTTCTCCCCTTTCCACCTCATTCCTATCCCCCCCCACCCATGCACCCACTTTGGTCAGGGTTCTTGTCCCTTCTTCGAGGGACTATGCAATCTTCCCTTGGGGTCCTCCTTGTTTCCTAGCTCCTCTGGTAGTGTGGATTGTAGAATGGTAATCCTTTGCTCTATGTCTAAAATCATATATGAGTGAGTACATACCATGTTTATCTTTTTGTGACTGGGTTACCTCACTCAGGATGGTTTCTTCTAGTTCTATCCATTTGCCTGTGAATTTCAAGATTCCACTTCTTTTTTTCTGCTGAGTAGTACTCCATTGTGTGAATGCACCACATTTTCTGTATCCATTCTTCAGTTGAGAGGCATCTAGGTTGTTTCCGGGTCCTGGCTATTACAAATAATGCTGCTATGAACATATTTGAACATATGTCCTTATTGTATGAATGTGCATTCTTTGGGTATATGCCCATATAAGGTAGCCTCTGCACCGTTGCTTAGATTATTATTTGGTGTCATCTTTGTAGATCTCCAGACATTTCCCTAGTGCCTGATTTCTCTTTAAACCTATAATGGCTCCCTCTATTATGGTATCTCTTATCTTGCACTCCTTATTCTTCCCCCAATTCAACCTTCCTGCTCCCTCATGTCCTCCCCACCCTTCTTTTTCTCCCTTTTTCATTCTCCTAGCTCCCTCTCCCCTCCCACCATGCTCCTAATATTCTCAGGAGATCTTTTCCCTTTCCCCTTCTTCGGGGACTATTGTCATCAGTATTTTTGATCTCAGCCATTGGGACAAGGTATAGGTGGTTTCCTCAGAGATGTTTTGATTTGCATTTCCCTGATGACTAAGTATTTTTAACAATTCCTTAAATGTCTTTCAGCCAACTAAAATTTTTTCACTTATTATTTATTTATTTATTTATTTATTTATTTATTTGTTTGTTTATTTATTTATTTATTTTTGGTTTTTCGAGACAGGGTTTCTCTGTGTAGCTTTGGAGCCTATCCAGCTCTGGAGACCAGGCTGGCCTGGAACTCACAATGATCCGCCTGCCTCTGCCTCCCGAGTGCTAGGATTAAAGACTTGTGCCACTAATGCCCAGCCAATTAAAATTATTTTGTTGAGAATTCTTTGTTTAGATCTGTACCCCATTTTTATTTGGATTATTTTTTTAATTTTGATGTCTATTTCCTTGGGTTCTTTGTGTAGTTTGGAGACTAGCCCTCAGTCAGATGTGGGGTTGGTGAAGATCTTTTCCCATTCTTTCTTTTTTTGATGAATAATTATATAAATATACAATTATACTCTATTAGACTATTTATTTTTTCCTTTTTTATTTTTAATTACTCATATTTACATATCCATCCCCCCCAATCCCTCACCCTTTCATCCTCCCATGTTACCTACCCAACCACCCCCCTCCCCGCCGACTCCTCTTCAGGGATAGTGAGGCCCTCCACCAAGGACCTTCCAAGTCTGTCATGTAGTTTAAGGGAGGGCGTAGGCCCTCCTTGTTGTGTCTGGGCTGTAATAGTATCCCTCCATAGGGAGCAGGCTCCCAAAGTCCATATGTGCTCTCAGGATAAAGACTGGCTCTGCTGCTAGAGGACCAGAAGACTGTCTTTGAGTCCTAGCTGGTACCCACATTCACAGGGTTTGGTTTGGTCCAATGCTGTTTCCCCAGCTTTATGACTAGTGTCTCCGTTCTATCAGTAGGTCAGGTCCACTGTTTCTGCAGGTCTCTCCATCCCCTTCTTGGCTCCTTTTCTCAATCCTACCCCCTCTCCACAACTGAATTCCAGTAGTAGTATGGTTCAGTGCTTAGCTGTGGGTGTCTGCTTCTGCTTTGAACAGCAACTGGATGAAGACTCTCCTTCCTCTCCTTGCCACCGGGATCCAACTTGGTCAGGGATTCTTTTCCCCATCCCCTTCTTTGAGGGACTATGCAATCTTCTCTTGGGCTCCTCCTTGTTTCCTAGCTCCTCTGGCAGTGTGGGTTGTGGTGGTGCATGTCAGTATGATTTGCTGAAGGAGGCAGAGGCAGAAGGATCACAAAGTTCAAGGCCAGTCTTTTCCCATTCTTTAGGCTGCCAGTTTGTCTTGTTGACTGTGTCCTTTGCCTTCCAGAAACTTTTCACTTTCAGAAGGTCTTATTTATTACTTCTCAATCTCAGTATGCTATTGCTGTTATATTCAGGAAGTAGTCTCCTGTGCCAATATGTTCAAGACTACTTCCTAATTTGTTTTCTATCAGGTTCAGTATAAGTGGATTTATGTTGATGTTTTTTATCTACTTGTGCTTGAGTTTTGTGCATGGTGTTAAAAATGAGTCTATTTTCATTCTTCCACATGTCAACATCCAGTTATTCCCTCACCATTTGTTGAAGATGCTTTTTTTCCATTGTATATATTTGGCTTCATTGTCAGAAAGCAGGTGTTCATAGGTATGTGGATTTATGTTAGGGTATTCAATTTGATTCTATTTGTCCACCTGTCTGTTTTTGTGCCAATACAAAACTGTTTTTATTACTATATCTCTATAATACAGCTTGAAGTCAGGGATGATGATGCCTCTGGGGGTTCATTTATTGTACAAGATTGATTTCGCTGTCCTTTTTTTTTTCCATGTAAAGTTGTATATTGTTCTTTGGAAGTCTGTTGGGATTTTCTTGGGCATTACAATGAATCTGTAGATTGCTTTTGATAACATGGCCATTTTTACTATGTTGTTCCTACCTATCCAAGTGCATGGGAGATCTTCCAATTTTCTGATATCTTCCTCAATTTCTTTCTTGAAAGACAACATTTTTTATCATACAGGCCTTTCATATGTTTGATTAGAGTAACCAAAAGATATTTTATATTATTTGTGGCTACTGAAAATGGTGTTTATCCCTGATTTATTCCCATTTGTAGCTGGGCCTTGAAGTAGATCCATTACCAATTTTCTGACACACCACTATACTGATTTCCAAAGTGGCTGTGGAAGTTTGCACTTAAACCAGCAATGGAAGAATATTCCCTTTATTCCATATCCTCTCCAGTATAAGCTTTCATTAGTGTTTTTGATTTTTAGCCATTCTGACAGGTGTAAGATGGTATCTCAGAGTTGTTTTGATTTGCATTTCCCCGATGGCTAAGGATTTTGAGGAATTCCTTAAGTGACTTTCAGCCATTTGATATTCCTCTGCTGAGAATTCTTTATTTAGATCTGTTCCCCATTTTTAATGGGATATTTGGTTTTTAATTGCTTAGTTTATTGAGTTTTAGTATGTTTTGGAAATCAGCCCTCTGTCAGATGTGGGGTTGATGAATATCTTTTCCCATTCTGTGGGGAACCATTTTGTCTTGTTGACTGTGTTCTTTGCTTTACAGAAACTTCTCAGTTTCAGGAGGATCCATTTATTAATTGTGGATCTCAGTGTCTATGCTACTGGTTTTATATTCAGGAAGTAGTCTTCTGTGCCATTTCTTTCATTGGTACTTCCCACTTTCTCTTCTAAGACGTTCAGTGTGGCTGGATTTATGTTGATGTCTTTGATACATTTTTATATAAGTTTTGTGTGTGGTAATAGATGTGGATCTATCTGCAATCTTCCACAGTCCAGAATCAGTTATGCCAGCACAATTTCTTGAAGATGCTTTCTTTTTTCCATTGTATAATTTAGATTCTTTGTCAAAAATCAGCTATTGAGAAGAGTGTTACATAACATGACAGACAATTCCCTATCTCCAGAAGTGACAGTCATGATTTTTCAAGCTTTGACTCTTTAGATTTAAATTTGCCCATCTCAGACATAGGGAAGGCATTGTGAGCCCATGTATACATAAAAATATTGTCAACTTATTGTAATTGAGATTAGAAAGTCTCTTTGGAAGAAGTGCAGCTGGCATTTTTAAATAATGCTAATAAAAATGATATACTTTATAATTGATTGTGAAGTTCATAGACACCGTATTTAAATTCAGTTTTCCTTAATATTGTGTATTTAGTCCCGAAAAACATGTGCAGACTACATTCTCAACTGTATTATAAACTCATAATCTCTATTTATCTTATGCCAGTGTTGTGTTTCTTCAAACACTATTCACATCTACTGGCACACAAATTTATGTGCCTCCAGCATACTACCCATTGTGTTTAATGGTATCTTAATGCAATTAACTTGCTTTGTTAGTTTTCTATCCACACTGTAATTTCATAATGATATGAGAGAAACATATACTTTTCAATTTCTCTGTCAAATAACTGTATGATATTTTTTTTCAATTGGTTTTAATAACACCACACTTATCATCCTGTGGAAAATGATTAAGCATGTTTATTGGGCTACAGTTAACCACAATATTGATTTAGATTGATTTAGACTATTTGATGTTTTTGTTTTGTTTTAAATGTTATACTTAAGAAAGTCTTGTTCTAAGCAGAGATGGCTCTCAAGTCTTTTGTACTGTTTGTGAACAGTGCAAGATAGCTTGATAGTACCATGACTGGAAAAATGGAGATGTCATTGATCTCTGCTTTCATATCCTGACACCTTCCATGTTTATTTACAGTTAAACTTGTTTCAGATCATCCCCATGACGGCAGCAGCTAACCTCTGAAATTGTTTTTCATTTATTCCATTTAAATATTGACAAGCCAACCAAATATGCATGTGAGAGCTAGTAAAAGATGCCAGCAGGTTTGCTACATTTTGTTCCCATAACATTAGACATTAACTGCACATGTTGTAGTTTTCTGTGTTTGATGTTGACTAAGAAAAGATTAAGTAAACTTTAAAAACATGTTTTGGAAGCATAATTAGTGTTCAGCAAACATGTAATTTAAATAAAACCTACATTTCTGCTTAGCTCTTAAAATAGCTATTGTCTCAAAGTATCCCATAATTACACCACTAACTCTTCCCAATAAAGTGCTCATTCAAACTGATTTAACTTCTATTACCTACATGTTAAGCTGTCTTAAAGTGCTGATCACTTAAAAGTGTTTTTAAAATGTCCCCATGTATATTATGCTTTTCCATGAATTGAATCCTATTAGAAGAACTAAATGGATGGGGACTCCCATTAAGAGTGCAGTAATTAAGTATTAACTCATGAATAATCAAGTATAGGAGAATGAATACACACACCTAGTAGTGACATACAAACACACACACACATGTCTGCATTCCTATGAGCCACTGTTGATCTGAAGCAATAAATTGTATACCTCAAGTGTGTCCTCACACAAAGAGAAGGCAGAATTGATGCCAGTCACTCTGTGTCCTTGTCCTTCTCTTTTCTCAAGTATTTCCCTCCTTTCAATCTGGAGTTCAGGTCTTTGTCTTCTTTCATCTTTTATATTTGCCTCATCCTTGCTCCTCATCTTACTGCTTTCTGTTCCTTTTCTTTTTTTTTTTTTTTTTCTGCTGTGCATCCCACATGCTGTGAACCAGGATATCTTTCTGAAAAGCCATTAACTGTGTTGCATACTAAGCACTAGCTTTGTGGAGGTTATTTTGCTAAGTGCAGTGGAGGAGTCCAAGATGAATCAGGCTGAGGTCAGTGTAGGAAGGAAAGGAGGCTCACATGAACAATAAAAGAAATGCTGTTATTATTATAAGATTCCAATTTAACTAAAATACAGAAGGAATAGTGGAAGTTGTCTCACTATTTACTTGGAGAAAGGAAGAGCCAGGAAACAAAAATGGAGAGGAGCATTTGAGTTGGGCTTCCAAACAATTACACTGATTATTGAGCTCTTACTGTTTTTGAATGCGAGGAAATTTCTGAGTTGAATCATTAATTGCTTACTCGAGTCTCTGGCCCTTTCATTATTTTTAACCCTATTTTACAAATGAGGAACTGGGGGTCTTGACACATTGCAGTGCTTAGTAAAATTCACAAGCTTGAATTTAGTGTCTAAGGATTAGACTAAAGATGTGGCTTAGAGTAGTTTCATAGTATGTGTGCACAAGATCTTGTTTTTGAATCCTAGTATTTCAGTGTAGAAACCTATATGTCAAATAAAAAATCCAAACATATTTATAAGACAAACAGTCCACAGCATAAAGCATTATCATTATACTAAAGCTGGATATCATTTTAAAAAATACACATTAAAGGTAAGTTTAGAGAAAAGTATACCATAGGCTTGCCTTCTTCTAATTTATTCTAGGCTAGCATAAAATAACATTTAGAGTAAAATGATTACTAATGTACATTTAAAAATTGGTGGGAGGCAATCCTGGCTCAAACAGTTATTGTTGATTGGTTCACTATAGAGTTGCAATATAAAAATAATATTTGTAATGACAAATAATTGCATATATTTATAATATGGAATGATTCTGTGTATGTGTAGTGGTAACAGTTGAACCCAGGGTCTCTCATATGCAAGTTAAGTCTTCTACTAATGAGCTATATGCAGCACTCTACATACACAAACATGTGTGATAACTATACATATATTTTATGAAATGATTTCAAAGCTAATTAATGTATCTATCACCTCATATTTGTTGAGTACTTTCTTGTAAATTTTTTTGTATGCTGTTGTACTCAACATGCTGGGCATAAGAGCTCCTGAAATGTCCTCCTACCTACCTGAGGCTCTTTCACTTAACTATGTCAACCTCCCCCTGAATTTCCCTGTCCAGTGTAACTACAGTTCTATGCTCTGCTTCAATATGCACAGCTATTTGAGATTCAATAGATAAGTGAGATTATGTGCTATTTGTTTTCCTGTGCCTGGATTATTTCAATTAACATTGATGTCATCCAGGTCTATCCATGAATATGATAATTTGAATGAAACTGCAATCGTCTGTGGTTGATAATTTTCTTGTTAACTCATAGGCAGCAACTGAGGTACAGTTGTATTATTGCTTTGTCTAAGGTTATCACCATTGTTAAGTGGAACTCAGGTTTTGAAACCAGGCAGTGTCTTTGAAGGTCTTCCTTTACTTCTATGGCAGTTATACCTGGGGCCACAGAGAACTTGGAATATAGTCAGACCAAATTGCGATTTGCCATGAATGTAATCCTGAATTTCAAAGATACATTATTTTAAAAAGGACAAAACATATATTATTAAAAGTTTTTTTTACAGAGATTACATGTTTGAATATTAAGATTACACATTTGTGCTTACACACACACACACACACACACACACACACACACACACATATATCACTAATTTAATTGCCTTGATATTGTTTTCTTTTTTAATTAGAAAACTTAACATTGTCTTATATCATGAACAAAACTGTTTGGTAGTACTGGTTAAAAGAAAGATGTCAGGCCTAAATATTGATGTATCTTAGTTACCACTTTAGCTTTGCTCCAATATCATGCTAATAGGCTAAAGTGGAAAGATAAAAGTCAGAGGTGATACTAGGAGGATACTGTTATACATCACCTGAGTGATAAATTATACACCTGTTGTATGACTCTTCCTGGGGAGATAGGAAAAAAAAGGTCCCATTGATCCCACCTAGGGCAGTGATGAGAGATCAAAAAATAATTCCATCCAAGTTTATCCTGGTGAATCTTTGAGTGTTTTAGGGCTTCTAACAGGAGCTTGGATAACTCAAAAGCAGCTTTGTCACTGAAAAGCCTACCTTAGCATGGTGGAGGGCCAATGAAATCTGGATCCTTACTTGCAATCAGCTCCACTGAGAGTCTCTTTTCCTTAGCACATGATTTTTGCATATATACCCCGAAATGGGACTTCTGAATTATGTACCTTTCTAGGCTCTAGAGCCTTATAAGTTTTGATAGCTTCCTGAGTTTTAGGAACCCCTCTTCTTCAAGGAGCAATTGTTTCAATTCTCAGGAAATAGCTGTATGACAGTGCTCGACCAATGACAGTTGGTATAGAAAGATAACATTGAAGAGGAGAAAAATGAGACAGTCAAAACTGAACAAATGTGACAAGCAATTGCATGATTAAGTGAGGAAGAAGATTGCTGAAGGGAGCTTTTGAAGTTTGAAATTGTTGGGAAGATAATGAAGCAATTAACAGAAAATAAATGACAAGAATGGAGACAGGGATTTGGAACTGTTTAAGACATTCATAGTGTTGAAGTGTATCTGAATGACAGGAGCGGGAGTCTGTCTACACCAAAGATTGGATCTCTATATCAACATCAGTTTCCACTGGTTTCATGGCAGGGGATCCAGGTGGGGGATCTTTAAGTAGTGAATATATTCCATGAAACAAATTAAAGTGAGATTTGGAAAATTAAATAAAAGGAAGAAGACCAGATGGTATGCTTTGGTGTAGAGGTGAAGAAGGACTAAGCAAAGATTTGGTAAGTTCCCCAAGTCAGCAGGAGGATGGCTGGGGCAAAACCTTCTCAGAATTGCAAGTAGATAGATAGAGTGAGATAATGTGCTGGACTTTGTGACTTTGGAAGCCCCATATTATTGGAAAGTATAACTTCAAAGACTGTATCTTTGCATGCATATGTTTTCTGTGTGTATGTGTATATGTTCACATGTGTTCAGTTGTGCACATATTCTTGTCTATGGACAAAGTTGACAATAGGTGTCTCAGGGCCTCTCATTTTCACCTCAAGCTTGGAGATTTGATTAGCCTTAGGTAGTCTGATTGGCCTGGAGATCCCTTTTCTCTGCCTTTTAAATGCTGGGGTTGCAGGTGATCGCCATGCCCCCCCACAGTTTGCAGGAGTCCTTGGGTTCCAAACTCTGGTCTTAATCTTCCCCTGATGTGGGGAAGGCACTGTATCCTCTGCTCCATCTTCATAGTCCCTTGAGGAATAATTTTTGGCAAAGAAGATATGAAATGTATTAATGCTCATATTACTTTAATAACATTGAGTAACACATGATTATTTGTGCTTATATGTATATGCATGTGTGTGTGTGTGTGTGTGTGTGTGTGTGTGTGTGTGTGTGTGTGTGTGTTTCTGGAGCTGGCTGTGTTGAAATGAGGTTTACATGTTTAGGTGTTTGAACTAAGTCACATGGGTAGTTATTAACACAGATGAGACTTTCTCCAGATTGTCTGAACTTTCATTCTGGGCCTTTAAGTTACATTAAGTTTTTTATGAATACTGTGTGCTCCAGGTACTTTTGCAGCAAAGAACTGTATGACTATTACTTGATACTGGGTGCAGAAAGAGGTGATGCATACAACTAGTTGAGAGGAAGCTCTCTCTCTCCCTCCTCTGTCTCTCTCTGTGTATGAATATATGTGACTGTGTGTGTGCATGTGTCTATGTATGTTTAGACATTGGTGTGTGTGTGTGTGTGTGTGTGTGTGTGTGTGTGTGTGTGTGTGTGTACGCACGCGTGCATATATGTGCGCACAAAGGAAAATATCAGGAATTAGACTTTTGGAAATATTTTTGAGCATATTCATTTCTGATTGCTCCCAGATGAGTAACGTTACCTAAAGGGATAGAAGCAGAACTTCCCTGGCAGCTTAGGTTATAGAAGGGAGGTTCTTTCTTGCAGATGGAGCTGTTTTTAAATCAGAATACCCTAATTTCAGTAGGCAGCTGGCTAGGGTTTTCTTTGGTGTGGCTCATAGTTATGTCCAACCATGCTCTGTAGCCTGTATACACCACACGATAGCTGTGATACAAATAAAAATTCAAAGTGAGATTTCCGGAGGGACTGGGAGGAGAGGTGGGAGGGGAACTGCTGACATTCGGAGGTAACACGTGAGAGAAGGCTAAATAAATAAATAAACTTACAAATGGAAACTTACTAAAACATATTACAAGATGGTTTGGTAATGGTATTTCTTGGATCTTTAGTGGGTACTTGATGTCATAACTTCATGTCAAAAGTGTGGACATAGCTGGAGGATTGTATTATCTTGATAGTCTGATGAAGTTCATATTGATAACCTGTCCTCATGGCTATTGTGCATACTTGCCTTGCCTTTCCTTTTGGTGGAATGGGCATCTTTGAAAGAACAGTGAGCATGTAATATGTATTGCTCAAGTAATTCTTGCTGATACATCTACCCAATACTCAAAATGTTGACGATAAATACTTTAAAAATGTAAAATTAAATAGCCCAGAGGATTTGGTATGTTATGTTTTCATTTTCCTTTAATGCTCTATCTTTATTTTCCTCCTTGATTTCTTCCATGACTCATTCAGTGTCCAATACCTTGTTGTTTATTTTTTCATGAGGTTTTGTATTTACTGCAGTTTCTTTTGCAATAGAATACAGGTGATATTCTATTGTGATCAGATAGGATGAATAGTTATTTCAATTTTTCTAATTTTTTGAGATTTTCTTGACATCTCATTGTGTGGTCTATTTTTGATAAACTCCCATGGCCTGATGAGAAGAATGTTTGGGTGAAATATTCAATAGTGATCAGTTAGGTCCATTTGATCGACTTCATGCTTTCCCTCTGTACTTAATTTGTGAGGTAAATGAGATTAAACCTGGTAAATCTGTGTTTAGTATTTTGTTATTATTGAGAAATCCTGAATGTAAACAGTGTTTCTCTGGGCATACTACATTGTTGATAATCCTTGATTATAGAGAAAGAAAGCAAAAACTTCCTATTATCTAAAACTGTAGAAAAATGAAAATTCCTGTTCTCATAGCTTGCCATTAAACTTATTATCTTTTCATACCTTTGTCTGACAACTAAAGAATTAAGCTCTTATCTATGTATTTGGATTTGTTTTCTCTTCATATCATCTGGGCTTAATTTTCTTTTTCATCAGGGTCCTGGAGACAAAACTAGTATTTCTAGCTGTCAATTAAAAAATGTGTGTTTTAACTGTAAGGGTAATGTTAGTGATCTAATTTTTTTATAAATGTGAGAGAAATCCCTGTGTTCTCAACATGATTTGGGCTCCAAGTTGTCCTGAGTCTCTTTGTTATGTGCTTTCATGGCAGGTTGGCCATGATTTGGTTCTTTTACTTGAACTTGTTGTATGATCATGGAAGTCCTAACATCATGTCATGGAAGATAGTCAATAGAAAGAAGTTCAGGGTTGCTTATGAGGGGTTTGTTTATTTTTTTATCTGTACAACTTCACAGTGTGATGACTTAAGGGCCTTTATAAATTGTTGTTGATATCTACATATCATTTATTGCAGGGATGTAAACTCTATTTGCTTCTCCAGTTTTACATACCAGGAAGAATAGTGAAAGTCATCAATGTTTAAAATTAAGGCATCCAGTCAGTTTTAGAATCACCTGCTTCCATTGTGACATTGATTTGGTCACCCATGGGCATGAGAGCACTAATGAAATCAATGCATCACTCAAATAGCACCCAGATTCCAGGCATGACACTTCCTAGTTCTACACTGGCAGCATCAAGGCCTCATTCTGTTCTGAAAATGTTCCCAACATGAACAGACATTTCATATGCCACCTAAGGAGCTTCAAAGGTTTGTGGAAGCATTTATGTGTGCTTCTATATTACTTCTAAGTTTTTGAAGTAAGGCTCCCAGATTTTTAATCTCCAAATAAACTTTTATTACTAACTGTCCCCTTTGCATGTTCATACAGTAGTGTACTGACTCCCAGATGGGTAGGAAAGCAGAATTTTCCAGTCTAATAATATATTTACAAATGCAAGTAATACTCAAGCTCAAATATGTGCAATCATATAACACAGTGACAGTAGATACAGTATAATTGTGTGAAAAATGTGATTCATTGTCTATTGAACAATGTAGGGCACAGGTTCCTGAGTGAAGATCTTATTTCACCTAAGAGATAACATTCATTGTGACACATATGTTGCAATACCTGGCTTTTTAAAATTTGCTTTATTGTGCCATGCTAAGAGTTCAGAATATTTGGTGCTGTAGCCTTAAATTATTCCCGTTTTAGCAATTATCCCTACTTTAGGGGACTAGAGAAAAGAAACATTTTAGCTAATAGCAGCAGTATAATAATCATCTGTATATTTTCCATGCTGTTGAAGTCTTTGAAAGTTCTTACATGTTTATTGAGTTTCCATAGTAGTTTGGATACAAGGTGAAGACTAAATCCTTATTGGAGATTTTTTCCTCTGAAAACTGATACATGCAGTATTATTAATGTTCCCACATCACACTTTTTTGACAAAATTTCTACCCTCCACAGATTAATAGCCACCTTTTGTCTTAGGCATAAAGCTTACAAGTATTCACTAAACTAGACACAGGTACCAGTGTTCACAACCACATGAAGAGAAGTACTAGTCCCTCCTATTTTTCTTTCCATAGAGATTCAGAGCTGTGATGAATAAGTCCATTTATTACACCACTTTCTCATGAATTACTTTTCTCAGACATAAGTCAAAATTTGATGCAACACGAAGCAAAAAATATGCACTAATGTCAAATTCCATTTATTTTACTGCAAAAGTACTGCTGGTCTTTGATTCAAAAACATCATCTTAGCTACATCATTTCTATACTCTATAGCTGAGTGTCCCAGAGATATTGGCTAACTAGCCTCAAGGTAAGGAAATATTGAGAGAAAAATCATATTTATTTTGATTCAATATTATGGTTGCTTTTAGCAATAGATCCATTCCTTGTAAGAAGAATGATTAACAGACTTTTGCAAAACATTTTAGATAATAGATATTTTCACTTTTCTTAATCTGACTGGTCTTTGACATTAACTACTCAGTCCCATCATTGTGAATGTTTTATGTGCAACAAGTAACCCATGAGGGTTACTGAGATCCAGTGAAAATTAATTTATTGAACTGAAAGTTAGAAGTTCATGTAATGGTCAGATATCTCTAAATATAATACTTTCTATTCATCATTATCCAAAGCCACATGGCATACTCACATGCCATTCTTTTTCTTTTCATTTTTTTAAAAACAATCTTTTTTATTTTACATACCAACACAAGTATACACTCCCTCTCCACCTCCTGCTCTCCCCACCTTCCCCCACTCCAACACCTGTGAGAGGGTGAGTGTTTTCTGTCACATCACCTTGAATCAGGACCAATGTACTCATAAGTGGACATGACAACTTTTTCAACACTCTTAATAAAAGATGACAAGTTTTTGAGTTTTTTGAATAAAGTATTGATCATGTTTTCAATTTCAATATTTTTTCACTATTCTGGCATGGGGCACAAAGGGCATAGATTGAAGAATAAAATAGCCTACATCCTAATTATATACAACTGACTCTTTGGGTTATGTGTAATCCAACTTGCTAAACTTAATTTCTGTTTCAGTGGTATTATTTTTAGCTTTGATCTCAAAACAGATTTTGTACTTTAAAATAGGGGCAAAGAATTTCAAGCATAAACAGAATAAATCAGTCCAGGGTAACTTATTTGATAAAGACAGTCATTTTATCAGTCATTAGAGGTGAATTGCTTTCTGACATCCATGCATGCTTCACTCAGTAGGGCAGAAGTCTGTGGAAGTAGAGAATGTCTTCCACCCTGCTGAGTTGGGGATTGCTTATTCTTGTTTGGAAGCCTACATTTGACTTTGTGTCAATATCTTCAAATGTATAAATGGATATTCCATAGTCCAAATCTGAGTCTTATGGTAAATGTGACCCAGTGACCAAAAATTGCACCTCTGAAAATCACAGATTCTACACATTGGTGACAGGTTATATTCTTTTCATGTAGTTGTGAAATTTCAGATTTGAAAACCCTTGGAAGGAGAGTATAGTTTAGCCCCTATCTGAGAAACCCAAAGCTCAAAGCACGAGATTAGAAAAACTAAGATGGGGCCAGAGAGATGCCACAGTGGGTTAGAATACCAGCTGCTCTTCCACAGGACCTGGATGCAATTCCTCACACCCAAATGTCAGTATGAAATCATCTATAACTCTTTGTCTCATGAGTTCTCATGCCCTCTTCTGGCATTAATTGGCCTCCATGGTACTGCATGCATGTGGTGGACAGGTAGACAGCCATGCAAGTAGGTAAAACATCCATACACATTAAACTAAATAACTAACAAAATAAATAGATAAATAAATAAATAAATAAATAAATAAATAAATAAGACTATAGGGAAATGTTAAGGCAGTCATTTGGTTAGTTTGTGTATTGCCATTTTATCCTAAATTCAGAACATTTAACCTGAAGGAAGGATTGCTTGAGAGCTATGAACAGCAGATAGGGAATATTTGTCCATGTTCCAGTTAATTGCCTCACACCCTTGTACATGAATGGGACATTGCAAAATGAAGGAGCATGAATTGCGAGTGGGATCTGTGGGGGGAGATCCAGGGGCAGTTTGTGGGGGAAAATAAGCAGTGGACACTACTGTATCTCATTGCACTCAGTCATGGAATAATCAATTTAGAAAATAAGTCAATAAAGGAGGATTGCATGTCTGTTACTATTTAACTTAATTCATGGTTCCCGTAATTGATTTCTTGAGGGTTCAGTGTACTTTTCAAGACCCTTGTGTTTACTTCACTTCTGGAAAGTAAATAGCTACAGCAGACTTCCTGCAAGGTCTGTCTACTGAAGCAGCCCAGTGCAGAAAAGCAGCCTCTCACAATCTGTTTGTTTTAATGGCAAGGGCAGCTGCTACTTTCAAACAAGTCATTAAAACCCAGAAATGGGGCTCTGCATCAGCACTCTGTTCTGCAATAGATTACTAGTGGAGTGCTGTCACTATTGAGAGTGCTATTATGCCTGTGTTCCAGCAAAGCTACTCCCGTGTAGTACGGCATTTGCACTACTCAGAAGGGAGTCGATTGGGTGTGCGTGACCCGGAGCCTGAACACTGCCAAAGAGAATCAACCAACTAACAACAGTAGATGACTCTCTTAGTATATTCCATTTTCTTTTCCTTTAAAATATTCTTGAAGAGAAATACATATGGTGTTGACTTAGCTTTTCTGTGTAAGAAGGTAATTTTTATCATGAATCATTTTATAGTATAGATATACATTTGTTAGAGGCAGAGCATCTGCTTAGAGTTGTCCTCTAGCAATTGGATCAGGTAAAATAATTTGTCAGTCTTGGATCAGGTAAAATAATTTGTAATGGTGCTATCACATGCACATACAGACACAGAGGCTGACTTCCAGTCTAATGATAATTAACCAATATTTCTAATTTATACAACTTTTAGATGTGTAACTATGTCTTAAATATGGCTATTATCTTCTTCAGGCATAAAACCCAGGGATGGACCATGAGAGTAAAAAAAAAAACAAAAATTAAATGTTGGTAGTATATAGTAATGAATATGTTGTGACTTTTAAGATGTATAGTCAGCTTTGTAAGTTCACAGTGGAAAGAGATGGCTACTGGATGTTAATTCTAAGAAAGGATGTGTGTGAGAACAACGATCTCAGCTTCCCAGGCTCATCTCATGCTGCTCGTGTTGCTCATACATTATTGCCCAATGATTCTCCACAGTTGGAAAGTATATCAAGCTTCTAACTGCATTTTCCTTGTAACTTCAAAGAACAATTATTTATCATCTGTGCCAATATTAAAGGAAGCAATAATTTTTTAAAGGTCAGTTTATTTTTGGATGGCTTTGTGTTGCCTTGAAGTTGGGTATGTTAGTAAATGCAGTGTCTCACATGAGGCTTAATTGTCAAAGGGGGATATTGATGCTTGAGAACACACATGTCCATCAGCCAAGAACATATTGAAGAGAGATTGTTTCATACTATGCAGTACAGAAAACTAAAATACCATGTGTCTCTTTATGTGAAAGCTTTTTAGAACCCACATTTCTTCTTTCCTCCCCCAGACTGCCCAGAACAGCAGGTCAGTGGTTTTCTAAAAGACCCTTTTATTTTGGGACCTGTGAGGCCATTTTTAACTTACAGATGGTTTAATACTTTTATTCATTGGCATGGTTTGATTTATTCATATGTAAGCCAATATCACCCACTCCCCTAAAACACAATAATAATTCATCATAATGTAGGCAAGAGAAGCATGTGTCTGAACCAGTGACTGTCACACTGGGAATGAGAAGGTATCACATTGTTCAGTGGGTGAGACTCCTTGCTTTAGCACTTGAATTTAGATCTCAGCAACAGGTGTGTCCCACACACACCTGTAAGCCCAGAATTGTAGGGACTTATAGCAGGAAGAATCATGGGGCTTTCTATAGTGTTGCTCAGAGCCCAGTGAGGGGCCCTGTCTCAAAAGAATAAGGCAGAGAGTGACAGAGACGAGTGCCCAATATTCTTTGACATCTACACATGGCATAGATAGACAAACATATATGTATGTAATATTATCAACTTCCTTTGTACACTTACAGACCACACACACACCACAATCCTTACATACATAATAAACAACATATTGGTGAGTAGTGATACCTATTTTTAATTGTATTAATTAAATTTATTCATTTTTTTTACATTCTGTTCTCAGTTTTCCCTCCCTCCTCACCTCCCATTCCCTGCTCTGACCTCCATCTCATCCCCTGAATCCACTCCGCCTCTGCTAGCATTAAGAAATAGAGAAGGATGAATCAGGTTGGGTGGAATAAAATATAGTAGGATAGGATAAAAAGAAAAAATTCCCTACCCAGAATGATTTAAGTATTTGTAATATTTCAGAAAAAATATTTTATGAGCTATGTGTTTTGCTACATAAAAAGGAATATTGTATATAAATGGGTAACTTAAAATCCTCAAAGCTGGGGAGTCTGTATTTTGAGAAAGTCCCTTCTCACTAATTGCAGACACAATTTGGGAAAGTCTGCCTTTTGTGTCATTTTTCCTCATATCTTCATCCTATCCAATAGAGAATACAGTTTAATTCGCCCCCCCCCCAGGAATAGAAAAAAATATGAACGCAGATATCTGTTGGTGAGAGAAGTGAGATGAGGGAAAAATGATTGCAGCTTAAGTCTAAGAAAATGGCTCAGCAGGTAAGAGCACACCCTGTGTGCATATAAGGATCTGAGATCATATGAAATCACACATAGACAACTAAGTTACAACCCAAGTGTGGCTGCGTATGCATGCACCTGTAGCATCAATGCTGGGGATAGGGTGCAGGCAGGAGGACAGTGATGTTAACTGAGAGACCCTGCCTGAGAGGAGAAAGAGAGCGACAGAACAGTGCATCTGACATACTCCTCTGTCCCCCATATGTGCATGTATGTACACTCC
Organism: Cricetulus griseus; assembly: GCF_003668045.3. Lineage (NCBI taxonomy): Eukaryota > Metazoa > Chordata > Mammalia > Rodentia > Cricetidae > Cricetulus > Cricetulus griseus. The sequence goes on from NC_048601.1 coordinate 41,593,046, forward strand.
CAACACTCACAGGTGAGAGTTGGCATTTTAATCACTCAGATAATTAGATCGTTACAAACAAAACACTGGCTTCTATTGACTTGAGATGATATTCCTTCATAGCTTAGCTTCTAGCTGCAGAAACACAGCAAAATGTAACCACCAGAGAGAATGTCCTCTTAATCATCTCTCTGTCACCAGCAATTTATAATAGGGATCCTTTTCTGTATAATTATGTTTTCATAGAAACAGTGGCCATGGACTAGATTTTGATAGAAATATTATTTCTAAAATACATTAAGGGAATAGTGGGTAAATCCCCAAGGCTTTGACCTAAAGTTGTTGAAAAAGAATAAAAACCATAAATGGAATCATCTCTATTAAATCATTGACAGGAAGACAGTAAAGCCATGTTTCAAGAGGAGTTGAGTGATGAACTTTCCCCACATGATGTGAGACTCTTGTGAGGCACATTTCAAAGATCCTTAGTGAAGGCTGGTATAATAGCAAGCGAGAATGAATGTTTTGTTTCCTGTATAATGCGGAGACCATGGCTTGTGTCCTCCTGGTATATCATACACATTACACACCTCACAATAGCATTCCTTTTTGTTGAAATTTCTGTTAAACCATCCAGCAAGAATGGGATAATTCTGTTTTGGGAATTGTAGGAGGGTGTCAGGGGGAATCTGAAACACTGGAGATCACCTTTATAATACAATGGCACGAATTTAAATGAAGCCACAGAGTACTATGTAAACCTTTGTGTTTACAAAGCTTCAAACTATTTCTTCTCAATCTGTTGTCCTTCCAGATACATTATTTATATCTTACAATGTAACTCCACATTGACTAGTATGCTTTTCTCTCAATTGTAAAGAACCTTCCTACAGTCAGAAATAGCTATTGAAATAAAATAATACTATGATGGGCATTCTCAGAAATCTTCATCGCTCTTTAACTCTACATCACCATTGTTCTGTCTAAAATCATTCTATAGAATTAGTTGAGACCTTTCATCGTTTTACTAGGGCAAACTACCGGCATCCAAGTACATATAGTCAGTGTATATGGTTCTGAATACAAGGTTTTTAGTGTGTTAGCATTGTTTGTTTACTTCAGCAAACATGGATTAAAGGATTAAAACAATTCTTTTGAAACTTTTAAAAATTCTTTTTAAAACGAGGATCATGTGTCAAGAAAGCTTATTTTTATTTGAACATATATTTCTAGCACTTGTGAAGCCTAACCACTCTTTTTCAATTCCCATTTCCTAATTGTAGAATGTTATTCTCCATGTGTTTTGTGTCTTCCTGTTGATGGACAGAGAAGGACATAAAGATTGAGGTATTACACAGTTAATTTAGCAATTTAAAGAGTTACTAATTTATATTGGTGCCAGGTTTGCAAACTATTATACATAGTGTACAAGACACTACAGAACTTTTCCATTAACCTAATTACTTTCTAACATTTCCAGATGTGAAAAGTAGAAACATAAGTTAATTCTGAAAAGCATTTTCTTTTTATCATATTCCTCATCTTAAACATGCTCCATTGTCCTCTCCCTTTCTTCTAGTGTGTTGGTTACAATATAGAACTTGAATATATGTTTTCATTTATACACAAACACATATATACATGTAAGTGTGTATGCACCTAAATGTACACATGTATGTATATCTCCTTCATAGTGTGTAAAAGATGCTGCCAGTTCCCATCAATCCTTTCTGATTTTACAGATTCTTTTAAAAAATAAAGAGCCAGGGCAGGATTTTTTCAAATTAAAAACAACAACAAAATACCACTCCCCCTTTGTTTTAAGCTATATTCTGACCTTCACTGTTCCATGTCACACACTGGAACTTATTGTCCTTTAATCTACAATGTGTATGAAATACTCACCATAAGCACCCACTAATGGGACCTTCTTGGCAAATGGTACTATTCTACATGTAAATCATTATGGTCAGGTTGTAAGGTTTTGATCAAATCATCACAAATAATGTCCCAGTAAAAGGGGCATGTTTGGGCCTAGAGAGAAACACACAGAGAGAAGATAAGGAAAGACATAAAGATAAAAAGACTATATGCAATGCCAAGTAGAGATACAGAATAGATCTTTCCCTTATGGTCCTCAGAAGAAGCCACCCCTGATGCCGTCTGAATGGCAGGCTTATACCTTAGGCTTATACCATCTGAATGTGGCCAGAGGCCAGTTAAATTCAGTACCTTTCCATCATGGGTAGTTTTTTGTTTGTTTGTTTGTTTGTTTGTTTGTTTGTTTGTTTTTTCACAAACTGCATCCATCTTACATCCAAATGTCTGTCACAGATATGTATTAATCAAGACTGGGTAAATTATCCTTTCATAACCTTGAGATAATGTAAAGAGGTATATTTTGGTAATCTCCCCCTCCCCTAGCTATACCATACTAGCATCAAAACAGGAAGTGTCTTACAGCTAAAAACTATCTTCATCTTTATCCTTATTTTTGTAGAATAATGTAGCCCTGAATAGCTCTCCTCTAATTGATAACATACTCTCTTACTCCTTTTACCAAAAGCCAATATTCATTCTGTGGTGGTCTGGAATCTAGAAAGTTAATGGAATAATCCAATCTTCTTGCATTTCTCTTGAATTCTCTTTTTAGTAGTATTCCCCCCTTATTCCTTTTGGTGTCTTTTATCTTTGTTTCAAGGTGCTCCACTATGGTTTTTATTTTCTCATGTAGATATGATATAAAACAGTAGGGCAGAAGTGGGATATGCTCTCATTTCCCCTAGGAATTTAAAAGGTAACATCAACCCTCTTTGAGACTTTTTTACTTCTTTTAGTGAAGGAAATGCAACAGCAAGAAATCCCTCTTCTGTTTCTTTTCGTCAGTCTTCATAAAAATTGTGTGATGTGTGACCATTAGAATTGATCAGGTACAATTTGATCTTTTACATGACATTACCTTAGGAGTCCATAAAGTGTGTACTTACATTCAAAGGCAGTTATTCCTAGTTGCCTGTGGCTGTTAGGGGTACAGGGCCAAGAGAGAGAACACCATAGGATTAAAATTTTAGACTTCTTTGTCCTGTTCAGCAGTGTTATATCTACTTTACTTTAAGCTAAAATGGGGTTTTTCAACCATGCTTGCATATGTTTAAAAATGTCCCTGTCACAAAAGTTCAAGTTCAACATCAATCTAAATGTTACATTGAATACATTTAATCAGGCAAGAGGCTACCTTCTGTTTCACATCAGGTTCCTTTAGATTGTTAGGAGTATCGATGTGAGTAAAGGATATATCCTTTTGAGGATCAAAATTTATTGTGAAGAAAATGTCGCATAATTTCTTCACAGTTAGCAAAGGCCAGTATATGCTTCTTTTAAGTTTATGTTGCTGGCAAGAGATTAAAACTGCATGTCTCAGTATCTCTCAACTCCTATTTTATCCAGTCCAACAAGACTGAGTAGATATTGTCTTTTGTTGAAGCATAAAGTATGGACTAACTTGTAACATTTTATTATTCATTTCTACTTGTTTTTTAAAGATTCTGAAGCTTCTGCATAGTCTGCTTCTGAAGACTGCTGATAGTCTTAAACGCCTTTGTGATCTTTAATTTTCAGACACAACAGTTGTGTTCTACAAATTCTTAATTCCAGTGTTACCATAAAACACTACAGTTGAAAAAGCAGGCTAAGGGCTCTTTTTTTCTTTTTGCCTGACTATATTTAGTACAGAGTGGTTTCTGGGAAATATACACAAAGCAAAGCCATGAAGGTCGGTATTTGATACCAAGTCTCTTACTGAGAACCTCTATTGCCATTCTTAGGGTGATTTCTCATCTCTGTGCCTCACTACTTTGAAAGCAAACCATATTCAAGGTGGGTAGGTAATACTGGGACTTAAAATCTTATTTCAACAACAACCCATTTTAAAAATGGGATTTCCCCAATACAGTTATTATGATAAATATAAACAATTCATTATGCATGACAAACTAATGTTGAAAGTGTGCCATGTTCTAGAACCTGGAGAATGATTATTAACAAACACAAGGGTATCTGCTGACCTATGCTGTCTGATATGATGTACTGGTAAACCCACTGCAAGTTGAATATGCCCCAACACATCATTCCAGTGAACATCCTGGCATAGGAACAAAACACAGTATAAATTATTTAATCTTGGGATCATACTTGTGTCTCAAAACAAGGCTTGATGTTGAAGCTCAGCTTCATAAAAGATCACCAACCAGAATTCCAACTGTGATTTCTACTGAATACATCAGAACAACTGAAAGTTGGCACTGTCTGTAGTATCCGGGTAGTGACTATGTCATGTTAAGATAGCCTTCCTGGGTGGTAACATGCCTATGTATTGTACTTTGTCTATACTACCAGAATAATACATCTTGTATACCTTCCAGAGTCTATATTGTACCTCATCTCCATTAGTGGACTTTATTATCTACCATTTTCTTGAACTAAATCATAATTATAAACATAAAACCTTTAATGACTATAGTGTTACCAACTAGGAAAACTTAAATGTAGTATTATGAGTGACTTTAAGGTTCTGTTATGCTGGTCTGACTAATGATTACATAAGTGGCTGAATTCAGTCTCCTGATCAGTTGACACTCTGAGACTCAATTCTTTCACCCATTGTCACATGGTTGGCTTTTCTGGTGTGGCCAGTCTCCAGCAAAGATGTTGGCTAGCCTGACTCACACATCTAGTGTAGCCACTCATTCATACAATGGTTTGAATAAGAATATCTGCCATAGGCACAGCTCTTTGAATACTTGCTCCCCAGTAGGTAGGCCTGTTGGGGGACTTATAGAAGACGTGGCCTTGCTAGAAGTACATCACTGTAGGTAGAATTTGTATAACCAGTTCACCCTCTGTGATTTGTGCTGATGGCTGATGATGTACTCTCTGTCAACTTCCTGCACTGGCCAACATGCCTGCAGCTTGTTGCCATGTCCATCATGATGTACTCTTGTCTTTCAAGTATCATAAGCCAAAGTAAACATTTTCTTCCTCTTGTTGCCCTGATCATAGTATTTTATTACAGAAACAGAAAAGTAACTAGTATGCCACCTCAACCCAAACCCCCCTGATTAGTTATGTCCTGCATTATCTCACAGAAGCTTAGGGTCATTCATAGAGTTGAGATAACACGAAATGCTTTACAAAAAGGGCAAAGACGTGTCTTTACATGAGCCCTACAATGACTTCTGTAATGTAGATTGACATTCTGAAGGCTTATGTCACTTAACCATGCTGAGGCCTAGTTTTCTTCTTCTGCACACTGGATAGAACTCTGGTACTCACACTCAGAACAACTTAATGATTAAACATATCTGGGCACTGAGGGTTTCCCCATAAGCTTGTTACTGATAATGTCCTTCACTCAATGATTATTGTGGTTTTCATGTTGTGAGCTTATGATTTACATTGTTGTGGCAAATATTTCTATTTGTGTGATTACTATTTGAAGTATATTTTTAAAATGTGAGTTCTTCCTTCCAGAAGCTTTTGAAGCTATTCAATTCCTTTTCTTTGTCTTCTTACATTTCACAGACTCTCTTAGTCATTTTGTTCATTTTGCCCTCTCTGCTTCAGTAGAAACTCCTGTTCAATTTGGCAGAGCATTCCAAGTCAGGGGAATAAAGAGTTCCCTTTTCAATTTTGTTTCTATGAATTTGTTTTTATACATGTTCAAACAATGCTTAACCAAGTTCAATTGTATAGCTGTTTCATGATAGCACTTTCTGTCTCTCTACTTTCCCAACACCTAGTACAATTAGACAGAGTTTTGTTTTTGCATGTGTGAATGTGACAATTGCCTTCAGAAAATATTTCAGTTTGAAAGTAGGAAAACTTTTTGAAAGGCACTTCATTCTTTTATGTCATTCACTATGAAGACAATAAAAATTCCAGTGAATCCTGAATTATTTATTCATTGAAAGTGGAAAAATAACATGGACAGCCTTGAACTGTGCATGTTCTTCAAATGTTATGAGAAAGATGATGGGTTTTCATTTCAACTTTAGTTTTGCAAAAAGATTCATAATATAAAAAACTTTCCTGCAATTAATTTATTCTCCAAAAAACAAGTATGTATAGTAAACAGGCATTGCTGTGGAAAGTAAGACAGTATAGCCTTATTTACAGACTAAAGTGGTTTCTATTAATGTGGGGTGCTTCTTGTGGTTTTCTGTTTGGGGGAGTGGGGGTTTCAGTCATTGTTGAGAATGGACTGACAGGTTCTCTTTAACCAAGCAATGTTAACACAGCATGCTACTTGGTAGGCAGTAGGAGCAGTTAAGAGCAAATGTTAGTTGCTATTTTTCATCTTTGATTCTGGACTGTACCATTTATACCACCTTTTATTTATTATGTTTTTCTTAATCTCCTATGCACACAGGTGAGCTTCTTTTACAAGGCCCCGTGTTTATCAAAGAGCCCAGCAACAGTGTTTTCCATGTTGGTTCAGAGGATAAAAAAATAACTTTAAATTGTGAAGCAAGAAGCAACCCTGCACCACATTACAGGTACTGTGGGAAGGTTGAGCATGTAATTGAAAATGTACCAACTGTAATTAGTTTAGCTTTAGTGTATTCTTCTGTCTGTAAAGTGTGAAGATACATCAGGCTATAAACCTGTGGTGTGTTCAATAGAACTGCTTCCATGAGTTTTGAATTTTTAAGGCATCATGTCTGAATTCAAGGAAAAACAGGATTTCTTAAATATGTTTTGTCTTTGCACTAATTTGTAGTGTAATTTAATTCATGATGGTTTCAGATTACAAATTAAGCTATAAAGATAACAAAAACACATTATTAGCATGAAATTAAGTGGTGTTTGAATCATTTTCTTTTAAATATGCCCTTGTCCCTCCTTTCTTTGCTAACAATGGGTGTATGTTTGGAGTCTCTTTAAATGTTGAAGAATGAAATGCATTTTACATTAGTAATTTCAATTATTCTGAAGATAAAATTATTCCATTCATTGCATTTCTAAAAATATGTTAAATTCGCCAGGATTATTTAAAAACCTGTTCACTGAAACCTTCAACTGTCAGAAAAAAGTATAAGTAAAGAAGGAAAAGTTGAATTTTCATCTTAAGATAAAAATGTCATCATTTTGGAAAGTGATCAGGATTATGTGATGGTATGGTTATTTACTTGACTAAATAACACAAGATTAACAATTTTTAGTCAGGGATACATAGGGTGCCAAATTTAATGAAGAGATGAATTATTTATAATTAGAATATGCTGCTTCCCTAGTTGTAGTCAGTGCAGAGTGTTCCAGGCACCTTCACAGAAGTGTGCACCTCCAAGTGCTTGCTAATACCTGTATCAAAGCTATTTACACAATTCCTGTACTTTGCAGAAAAAATACCCTTCCTCCTACATTAATAAAAGCTTATAGATTCAGAATCATTATTTAGATCTTATTGAACCTTTATTGTTCTCTGAAGCCATATACATAATAGATGCCAACAATCTTTCTTAAAGTGGGTCAGCCTTGCCTTAGAAAAAGACTTGCAGGTTTATGCACCTGGAAGTAATCAAGGTCAGTCTTTTCAGTATGTTAACAGTCTACTTAAAGAACACCTCCTGTGTACTTTCAATAAAATATGCATTAAATTTTTATGTTAGCTGGTCTGAATTAGCAGAATAAACAACATAGAGGAGTCTTTACTCTGTTTGTACTTCTTACTATAGAAATAAAAACAAGGCTGGGTGTTGCCTCACACCTTTCATCCCAGCACTCAGAAGGCAGAGGCAGGTGGACCTCTGTAAATTAGAGGCCAGCCTGGTCTAAAGATTGAGTTCCAAGACAACCTCCAAAGCAATACAGAAAATCGCTGTCTCAAAAAAAAAAAAAAACAGTATTAAGAAAATGAGAAAGGATTTTATGAGCTAGTTAGATGAATTGGAAATTTAACATCTGGAAATATTCCTTCTTTGGGAAAAAGGGAACAGATGATTTGATGACGATTACATCTTGGAAGCATCGTTTCTCACACTTTCCTAAACATTTCTCATACCTTATTAAGAGTACTTCTGTCCATTACAGAAAACTTTTATATATAGGGCTTTAAATATGATGATGAATCCATGTGAGTGATAAGCATGTATGTTATTTTTCTGTTGTTGATGGAGTTGTATCCTCATTTATCTTATGAACTATTTGTTGATAAATGTATTTGGTGAAGAAACTGTCAAGACATAAGATATTGTCACAGAGGAATGTATTTCTAAATGAGAAGATTAATTACATTTGCAGAATGTTATCAACTAGCCAGATGTCTTGAGCTTAGAAACATATAAATCTTTTGTGGTAATTATATCTGTGTACTAGATATTTGATGCAATGCTGTGGAGGCTTACTGTAAATATATTAATTACATGTACAAAATTTTGTAGAAGAACTTTTGTCATTTGATAGAAAGACTTCTATTTTATTTTATGCTCTAGAATACCAATCTAGTATTTATTATGTTCAAGGAAAATCTATATCTGAGAAGAGGAAATACATGGCTTTCATTGATTTGTTGATATGGTATTTGATAAATGAATAATTCAACTTCTACATATTGTCTCAAAATCTTTGGTTGTATTCGGATGGAGCAGACACATTTATCATAGATTTAAAGATTTTCTGAACTGAATATTTCTAACAATATAAAATTTTACTTGTGCTAATGGTTCATAATTACTATGAACTGAAACTAGACACCCAAAGGTATCTCTTCACTCTGAGAGGCATTATGCTTTCCTATAGCAGCTCCAAATAAGACAGTTTCTCTTTATGTGTGCTGCCTGTAGAAGAAATAAGTTGCACTTGAATAGAAGGAATGTAGAATAATGCAAGTCATATTCATAACTCTACCTGTCACCCCTAGAATGATCCAGAAGAAACACACTTGTTCATTCTTATTTTTGATATTCTTGAAAAAATACAGAATTTAGATGCAGTATAATAACAAAAATCAGAATTTTGCTGAGGCAATAAATATTATTATATATCATATAATTATAAACACATAGATGTACAAATAGGAAGCTGGATTGTGAGTCAAGGAGGGAAATGAGGGACTAATATGAAATCACTCATTGAAAGTGACCCAGTCATGTTCTGGAAGATTCAGAACAAAGCTTAAAAGCCTTATGAGAGTTTGTCCTTTAAAAGCACAAAGAGACTTTCCTGGGGACTGGAACAAATCTGCCCCATGAGGGATCCTGTCCCCGTTATTTTCCCTTTGGGTAAAGATAACTCTTAATTGGTCATATTAAAAATCCGAAAGTTCAGAAATTCTCATGAGAAATTACTCCTTTAAAGGTCTAATAGAGAATTTTATTCTTTCTCTTACATTTCCCTGCCTGCACCCTAAAGCCCATATTTAAAGGTTAATTAGTAGTCAGCCTGACTGTAATTGCTAATGGTGCTGAAAGAGGTTACCTTAAGGAAGTATTAATACTTCGTTTTTAATGGAAAGGATTTTTCTCATTTCTTCATTGGGTCTCAAATATGTAACATTGCATGAAGGTGTTCACTTGGAAGGATTCCTGTCATATACATTGATACCATTCTGTACTTAAAGAACCAAATATATAGGCTAAACGGGAGTACATGCACATATACAGATCAGGCAAGTAACACAGTCAAATGAAGTAGGACTGCCCAAAGGATTTGCAGATTCATTGATTAGTTACTGGAAATTAATATATGCAACTGTGAGCCTACCAGATGGATTTGGTCTGTAACTATTGTCTACAATCTGTCCAGTTTGAGCATCAATTCTGCTTTTTATACATACTATAGGCTGAATAAAAAGTTCTAAGGCAGAATGTGGTCCCAGGGGTTTTATGCATTTTGATCTCTTATGCACATGGAAACATTCTATTTTAGATCAATACTAGACAAGAAAAAATCACTTTATCAGTCACAAAATCCCTGCTTCCAGTTCTTGGTTGCCACATGTGGATAGTTGCTACCATACTGGAGAATATTTATGTTATATTTATATTTTTCTAGAATATTCTGTTTTGTACCTTTGGTCCATACCTATTCTGGGCTTTGAAACATGATCTTACAGAAGTGCTTCCATCTTGCTCCAAAAAGAGCAAACAGAATATCATGCTCCTCAAACTCTTTTAAATAGGTAATATATTTTAATAAAGGACAATGTGAGGAATCTTGAAAATATGAGATCTACAATAAATTTTGCCCTCAAGTGGAGATTTTTCTCGTTTACCTTGAGCAGGATTTCAAGTGATGAGCCCACATTCTACATGTGTTTAAATTATTGAGAGTTAACTAATTGTGCTTTGTATAAAAAATGAAAAATAGTGTAAGACATTATTTCTGTTCACCATTTATTCAAATATATGTATAAAAGGAAGTTTAAGTTTATTTTTTTATCTATCCACATACCCACATTCACACACACAGAGTATTAAACATTATTCTTTTGTAGCACTATATTTGATTTTATTTTATGTCTATGGTATATATGAATGATATACAATCTGTATATGTACAGTTACATTTCATTTAGAGATTATAAGTGTACACATGGTATATAACATATATCACATATGTTGTTTATATGTTATATACTATTTATCTCCCAAATAATATCATAAATTACAAATTTAATGCCATTTTAGTTTATGCATTATATCCTTGCATAGTTCCTATTACCATATAAGATCTTGTGTCACTATATCCTATTTTTATATCCAAGGTAAATAGGAAACTATCTTTTTTTTTAATTCCCATGAACCTTAAGTATATGTCATAACTACTGTCAGTTTTCTAAACCTGGATCATTAGGTTCAGCTTTGTTTGACACTGTAGTTTCTCCAGCTGTGGTCCCCACACTTAAAATTACTCAAAACAGTGAAAATTCATTGAAGCAGTTGTAAAACATTTAAAACTAAACATTTGTATAATTTCTGGGGTTAATGGAAGTAGATAACTCATACAAGGTATTTAAAACAAGGCTATACTAGCATTCTGTCCCGAAATCCTTGCTGGTGTTTCTCAGCTTGTTTCTCAAAGCTTGTTTCTCAGCTTCTCAGTGCAGTACTGTGCCTGGCCATGGCACGTTGGCATTTCTGTATTACACAGTGATTAGTAATAGTCCTCATAGGATGCCTAGGATCATTATTGCCTAGTATAATGATATTCACTGCAGCTCCCTAGCAAACAGTAAAAGCTTACTTAGTTGCTTGAAAAAGATCTGTAATGTAATTAACAAGAGGAAAGAAAGGAATTGGAGATCATATTCCAGAACTCAAGAATGCAATTGGAAATCTATAGTTTCAAAATGGTAGTTTATTATTTTCTTCATTTGCAGATTTTTTTATTTGAATTAGAAACAAGATTGTTTCACATGTCAATCCTAGTTCCCTCTCCCTCCCTTCCTACCATACCATGCCCCCACTAAAACCCTACCTATCACATATCCTTTCTGCTCCCCAGGGAGGGTGGGGCCTTCCATAGCGGGTCATCAGAGTCTATCATATCCTTTGGGATAGGGTGTAGGGCCACTCCCATGTGTCTTGGCTCAGGGAGTATCCCTCTATGTGGAATGGCCTCCCAAAGTCTACACCTATGTTAGAGATAAGTCGTGATCTACTATGGGAGGTTCCATAGATTTCCAAGGTCTCCTCACTAAAATCCACATTCCTAGAGTCTAGATCAGTCCCATGCTGGTTTCCCAGCTATCAGTCTGGGGACCAAGAGCTCCACGTTGTTCAGGTCAGCTGTTTCTGTGTGTTTCACCAGCCTGGTCTGCACCATTTTGCTCAACACTCATCCTTCTCTGCAACTGGATTCCAGTTCAGTTCAGTGATTAGTTGTGGGTGTCTGCTTCTACTTCCACCAGCTGCTGGATGAAGGCTATAGGATGGCATAAAAGTCAGTCATCAATCTCATTATAAGGGGAGGGCATTTAAGGTAGCCTCTCTTCTGTTGCTTAGATTGTTAGTTGGTGTTATCATTGTAGATCTCCAGACCTGTCCCTACCTGTCCCTAGTGCCTGATTTCTCTGTAAACCTAAAATGTCTCCCTCTATTATGGTATCTCCATTCTTGTTATCATCTGTTCATGCCCAGACCCAACCTTTCTGCTTCCTCATGTCCTCCTCACCCCTCCTCTATTGCGTGACTACAAGAGACAATCTGTATTCCAGGGAGAAGGGGCTTCCATGTACTCTGCAGCCCCTTAATAGCCCATGCCTTGTCATCCTGACCTCCTCTTGACCACACCTTGAACAGGCATGGCCAGGTACACCTGTAGCCAGCCTCTAACTGGCATGGCTTACTGTCCCCTACAATTCACCTTTTAGTCTAAAAGAGGATTAAAACTTTACAGTGTAAAGTATCCAAAATTAATAATCATAAAGGTGAACTACAATAAGATGCAATAATCTGCTATTGCACATCCTAACTATGTCTATTTCAGCTAAACCCTAAAGTCATCTGAAAGGGGTATCCAAAGCTGAACACCTCCTTCTAATCCCAACCCTAAACAATAGGAAGGTCAATCCTAACTAGGCTTACACTACCCTAATAGACAATAATTGGGGTTGGGGGCATAGCATCCTCCAAGTTACTTCCTGCTGAAATGGGATGATAGTAGTCTTGCAGTGTCCCGTGGGAAGAAAATGTTAGTATAGTGAAAGTCTCTAATGGATTCTATCCAGTCCATGTTAGATTAGATTTGCTTGATTGAAGATCTAGGTTGAAATCCTCAACTTGATTGAAGTCAGTACTCTAAGCTCTGGTTGGAGTGTCAGTTGAAGTGGATTAAGTTGTATCCAGTGTAGTCTAGGAGGTATGACCCAATTTCTTTTCCAGAGCGTCTAGGGATTGCTGTCAAGTGGGTCTTCATTTGCTGTGTGGGACTCATACATAAGTGTTAGCAGAGAAATGTTTGCTTGTATATGTATGCATACTGGAAATGGCAATCATGGAAAAATAATGATTGTGAGATGGTGTACACCTTGAAGAAAAGAGCCAAGAAAGACAAAGACAGTCCCCAAATTCCTCTCTTGTTCTGCATTACATCAATTGGCTTCTTGATATATTAAAGAAATGCTAAAGTTTAGTTAAACAACATGCTTGGATTTTAGGGGAGGAAAGCCAAATCCAACTCTAAATCCAGCATTGATTTACTTGAATAAGGACTAGAAAAATAAAGAAAAATAGAGTTATTTGAGAGACAGCTGTAAAGATTACCGAATGGCACATTCCTTTTGTTTGATGGTTATAATTACCTTCTCTTGTTAAGCATCTACCCATGTAGTGTTCTCTGATTCCCGGAAATGAGTTTTCTTGTGAAGACAAAAGCAAACACTTCCCTTTCCTTTGGGAAGTTGGTATTTAGTTTATGAGATATACCTCAGTAAATAACTGTCACTCATCCTTGTTGAGAGGTTTGTCTTGTTCAACTCGAATCTTGACCAACTTTGATGGTATCCAAAGATTTCTTCTCCTGTGGAAACAAATGCAATACCCCTACCCCAATGTAACACATGTCCAGGCTTCCATATCGAGGTTAGTACATCTTTGAAGTATACTGGTTGATTCAGTTCAGCAGGTTTTTTTTTCCATAGTCCAGTGTCTTTCTGCAGCTGTTTGTCCTTTGTCATTGGCATTAAGAAAGTTTAGTGTCAATAAAGCATTGTGCAACCTATGTTTGGGGGGTTTTGACTTACCAGCTGGTCTATGGAGCATCTCTGTAAGTGTCCTATTAGATTTCTCAATGACTGCTTGTAGGATTGTGTGGTACAAAATATAAATACCTTATATTTTGGGTATATGCCTAAGAGTGGAATTGCTGGATCTTGTGGTAGACTCATTCCCATTTTCCTGAGGAGTCACCATACTGATTTCCAAAGTGGCTGTACCAGCAGTGGAGGAGTGTTTCCCTTTCTCCATATCCTCTCCAGCATAAACTGTCAATGGTGTTTTTGATTTTAGCCATTCTGGCAGGAGTAAGAAGGCATCTCAAGTTGTTTTGATTTGCATTCCCCTGATGGCTAAGGATGTTGAAAAGTTTCTTATGTGTCTTTCAGCCATTTTAGATTCATCTATTGAGGAATGTCTATTTAGTTATATACCCCACTTTTTAATTGGATGGTTTGGTGTTTTGGAGATTAGCTTCTTGACTTCATTGTATATTTTGGAAATAAGCCCTATGGCAGATGTGGGGTTGGTGGATGTCTTTTCCCAGTCTGTGGGCTGCCATTTTTTTCTTACTGACTGTGTCGTTAGCCTTACAGAAGCTTCTCAGTTTCAGGAGGTCCCATTCATCAATTATTGATCTCAATATCTGTGCTACTGGTGTAGTGTTCAGGAAGCTGCCTCCTGCGCCAATTAATTCAAGGGTAATTCCCTTGAATTTGTCTTCTAATAGGTTTAGTGTGGTTGGATTTATGTTGAGGTCTTTGATCCATTTGTACTTAAGTTTTGTGCATGACATTAGATATGGATCTATCTGTAGTCTTCTACATTCCAGCATCCAGTTATAACAGCACAATTTGTTGAAGATGTTCTCTTTGTTCCAGCATATATTTTTGGATTTTTTGTCAAAAATCAGTTGTTCATAGGTATGTGGGTTAATATCAGGGTTTTCAACTCTATTCCATTGGTCTACCTGCCTATTTTTGTGCCAATACCAAGCTCTTTTCAGGACTATAGTCCTGTAATATAGCTTAAAATCAGGGATGGTGATCACTCCAGAAGTTGCTTTATGGTACAGGGTTGTTTTGGCTATCCTGGGTCTTTTGCTTTTCCATATAAGTTGATAATTGTTCTTTCAAGGTCTGTGAAGACTTGTGCTGGGATTTTGATGGGGTAGCATTGAATCTGTAGACTGCTTTTTGCAAGATTGCCATTTTTACTATGTTGATCATACCTGTCCAAGAACATGGGAGATCCTTCCATTTTCTGGTATCTTCTTTAATTTCTATCTTTAGAGACTCAAAATTCTTAGGGTAAAGGCCTTTCCCTTTTTTGGTTAGCATTACCCCAGATATTTTATGTTGTTTTTGGATATTGTGAAGGGTGATATTTCTCTGATTCCTTTCTCCATAAATGTGTCATCTGTATATAGTAGGGCTACAGATTTTTTTTTGAGTTAATCTTGTATCCTGCCACATTGCTGAAGGTGTGTATCAGCTGTAGGAGTTCCCTGGTAGACTTTTTTTGGGTAACTTATGTAGAATATCATATCATCAGCAAATAGTGAATGTTTGGCTTCTTCCTTTCCAATTTGTATCCCCTTGATCTCCTTTTCTTGTCTTATTGCTCTAGCTAGAAAGTTAAGGACAATATTGAAGTGGTGTAGAGAGAGTGAACAGCCTCATCTTGTCCTTGATTTTAGAGGAATTGCATTGAGTTTCTCTCCATTTAACTTGATGTTGGCTGTTGGCTTGCTGTATATTATTTTTATTTTGTTATTCTATGTTCCTCTTATCCCTGATGTCTCCAAGACCTTTATCATGAAGTGTTGTTGCATTTTGTCAAAGGCTTTTTCAGTATCTAGTGAGATGATCATGATTTTTTTTCCTCAGTCTGTTTATATGGTGTGTTACATTGATGGATATTCATATGTTGAACCATTATTGCATCCCTGGGATGAAGCCTACTTGATCATGGTGGATGATTTCTCTGAGGTGTTGTTGGCTTCGATTTGTCAGTATTTTATTGAGTATTTTTGCATCAATGTTTATGAGGAATATTGGTCTGTAGTTCTCTTTCTTAGTTGTATCTTTGTGTGGCTTGGGTATTGATGTTATTGAAGCCTCTTAAAAAGAGTTTGGCAATGACCTTTCTGCTTCTATTGTGTGGAGAAGTTTGAGGAGAATTGTTATTAGCTGTTCCTTGAATTTATGGTAGAATTCTGCAGTGAAGCCATTTGGCCCTGGGTTTTTTGGTTGGGAGACTTTTGATTACTGCTTCTATTTCATTAGGGTTTATAGGTCTATTCAAGTTGCTTATCTGTTCTTGATTTAATTTTGGTAAGTGAAATCTGGCAAGAAAATTGTCCATTTCTTTTAGGCTTTTGAATTTTGAGGAATACAGTTTTTCAAAGTATGACCTGATGATTCTCTGGATTTCCCTGGTGTCTGTTGTTATATCCCCCTTTTGATTCCTCATTTTATTAATTTGCATGTTCACTCTCTGCAGTTTGGTAAGTTTGTTTATACCTTTATAGGTTTGTGTATCTGGTTGATTTTCTCGAAGAACCAACTCCTCATTATAATGATTTTTTGTATTGTTCTAGTTTCCACTTTATTGATTTCAGCCCTCATTTTGATTATTTCCTGGTGTCTGCTTCTTGGGGGTGTATAGGCTTCTTTGTGTTCTAGAGCTTTCAATTGTGCTGCTAATTCTCTAGTATGATTATTCTCCTGTTTCTTCATGTGGGCACTTAGCACTTTGAAGTTAGCTCTTAGCACTGCTTTCAAAGTGTCCCATAAGTTTGGGTATGTTGTGACCACATTCTCATTGAATTCTAGGAAATCTTTAATTTCTTTTTTTATTTCTTCCTTGACCCAGGAATTGTGCAATTGGGCATTTTTTAATTTTCATGAGTTTGTAGGTTTTCTGCAATTCGTTTTGTTGTTGAATTCTAACTTTAAAGCCTGGAGTTCTGATAAGATACATGGTAATTTTAATTTTCTTGTACTTCTTGAGGTTTGATATATTGCCAATTATGTGGTCTATTTTAGTGAAGGTTCTGTTTGGTGCTTAGAAGAAGGTATATTCTTTTGTATTTGGAGGGAATGTTCTATAAATGTCTATTAAGCCCAATTGGGCCATAACTTCTATTAGTTCCTTTGTTTCTTTGTTAAGTTTCTGTCTGGTATTCCTGTCCAGTGATGTTGAAGTCTCTCACTATAAGTGTATGCAATTGTATGTGTGATTTTTGTTTTAGTAATGTTTCTTTTATGCCGTTGTATTGGGGGCTATATGTTCATAATTGAGACTTCATTTTGAAGGATTTCTCTTGTGATGAGTAGGAAGTGACATCCTTCATCTCTTTTGATTGATTTTAGTTTAAAATCTAACTTGTTGGATATTATTATTGCTACCCCTGCTTGTTTCTTGGGTCTATTTGATTAGAAAATCTTTTCCCAACATTTAATTCTTAGCTACCATCTGTCTTTGAAGTTGAAGTGCATTTCTTGTAGCAGAAGGATGGGTTTTGTCTTCTTATCCATTCTGCTAATCTGTGTCTTTTTATAGGGGAGTTAAGACCATTAATATTGAGGGATATTAATGACCATTGATTGTTCATTCTTGTTGGTTTTGGATTTGGTGGTGGTGGTGAAATTTTGTGTGAATGCCCACCCCTTTTTTCTTTTGGGTGTTGGTAAAGTGGAATTATCTATTGCCTATATTTTTCTTGTTGTAGTTAACTTCCTTGGGTTCCAGTTTTCCTTTCAGAACTTTCTGTAGGGCTGGATTGGTGGATTATGTATTGTTTGAATATGGTTTTTCATGGAATATCTTGGCTTTATCCATCTACATTGATTGAAAGCTTTAGTGGGTATAGTAGTCTGGAGTGGCATTTGTGGTCTCTTAGTATAGGTAGAATATCTATCCAGGACCTTCTGGCTTTCAGAATTTCCATGGAAAAGTCAGGTGTGATTCTGATAGATCTGCCTTTATATGTAACTTCACCTTCTTCCTTTGCTGCTTTTAATATTTTCTCTTTATTCTGTATGTTTGGGGTTTTGATTATTGTGTGGGGAGGAGACCATTTTTTTGGTCCAGTCTATTTGGTGTTCTGTAGGCTTTTTTTTACTTTCTTTGGCATGCCTTTCTTTAGGTTGGGAATGTTTTCTTCTGTGATTTTGTCAAATATGTTTTCTGTGTCTTTGAGTTGGATATCTTCTCCTTCTATAACTATTATTTTTGGTTTGGTCTTTTCAAGGTATCCCATATTTCCTGGATATTTTGTGTTAGGGGTTCGTTGGACTTAAGATTTTCTTTGGTTGATAAGTCTATTTCTCCTAGTGTATCTTCAACTCCTGAGATTCTGTCTTCCATCTCTTGTATTCTGTTGGTTATGCTTGTATCTGTAGTTCCTGATCATTTACCCAGCTTTTCTATTTCCAGCATCATCTCAGTTTGTGTTTTCATTATTGTTTCTAGTTCAGTTTTTAAGTCTTGTACTGTTTCTTTAAAAAATTTGTTGATATCTTCTATTTTTGCTTTGTTTTTTTCTTACATTTCTTTAAGAGATTTTCTCATATCCTCTTTGAGGCCCTCTATCATTTTGTTTGTTTTTATTTTTGTTTTTCGAGACAGGGTTTCTCTGTGTAGCTTTGGAGCCTATCCTGGCACTTGCTCTGGAGACCAGACTGGCCTTGAACTCACAGAGATCCTCCTGCCTCTGCCTCCCGAGTGCTGGGATTAAAGGCGTGCGCCACCAAACCCGGCGAGGCCCTCTATCACTTTCATGAACATATTTATAAGGTCATTCACTTCTGCTTCATCTGCATTGTGATTTCCAGGTCTTGCTGGTATAGGGTCCCTAGTCTCCGATGGTGTCACATTGGTTTTTCTGTTGCTTAATGTGCTTTTATATTGCCTTCTTTCCATCTTTTCTTCTGGTGGGTGTAGTAAGAATCTCTTCCTCTCCTGGTGGTTAGAGGAACAAGGTTCTGGTAGATGCAAACAGTTCCAATACTCTGATGTCTGTCCTCTTCTCGTGGATGGAGGCATGACTGTTACCTGGGCCTTAGCAGTCTCTGGGTGTGTTGGATCCTGCTGAGTTCAGATCCCGTGAGCTGTTCCCTGCCCTCTGGTGTCCCCAGCAGGACAGCGGAACCCGAACCAGAAGCAGCCCCTGGCCTACCTGGTCCTGATCCAGTGGATGGAGGCTAGACTTTTACTGGGGCCTTGGCAGTCTCTGGGTGTATTGGATTCTGCTGAGTTCAGTCCAGTGAGGAGTCGCTGGGCCTCAGGTGTTCCTGAGCAGCCCGATTCTCTTATTGTGAATTCATGTTATGGTTTTCCAGATCACTGAAGCTCTCAGCTCAGTTCCTGGCAGCAGCAATGACACCTCAGCACAAAACAACAGTTTATTATTTTCTAGACAGCATAGTTTAGATTAAGTCTTCCTCCTTGGCTCTATTTGAAGATAGTTTAATTGAGGCATCCAATATTGCTTCCAGGGCCTAAACTTCCTGGTCCCCCCCAACACATACACAATATCACCTTTCATAAAAGAATTCATATTTCCTGTTAGTGTTATAAACTGCCTGAAATCATATCAAAAAATGTGAAATAAAAACACAACCAATGTTGTAAACAGTCCATATTCACAAAGGAGAAAAAGATTAGCTTTCAGACATTGAAGTTATCATGTAACCCAATAAAGCACATATTTTTGTTTTTTGTTATATATATTTTTAAATGGGATGAGGAGATGAGATATTAATTATATTGATAAAAATTAAATTAAACCACCAGATCACTTTTTTATGCTTAACCACTGACTGAGGCTTGGGGAATAGGATGTTCTTGTTTACTGTGCTAGAATCACATGACAAATAGCATCTCCAAAGGAGAATACAGACACTTCTTTCTGAAAATTTAAAATTTATACAGCAAGGGCAAATCTTTCAAGCACATTGTATAACTCCTAGAATGGTAGTAAGACAATCACTAAATGGGATTGTAACTATTTAAAATAAAAAATGGTTTTAATTGTTTGTGCCAACAATATTAATTGTGTGTGTGTCTATGTATTTATATTTATATTTAAGATGTATTGATTAATGAGAAATTGGAGCTGGTATCACGAAACAAAGTTTTATATTTTTTAAATAGCATATCTACTTTAATTATTTCAATTCTTGCTGAAGCCTAAATAGTTATTTTTGGATAAAGTATTGAATGTGTGAATTCATACACTCATTTTTTCAAGGCCTTCAATTATTCTCATCACTTCAATAAACACAATAACAAGCATTGCAGCAAACAGAAATGCATTTGCTTATTAACTTGAAAGCTGCTTCTGAAACCACAAATTGCTTCTGTGATTACATTACTAAATTTTCTGTCAAAGCCCAAATAAAGGATCACCTGTTGCCTTCACAAGTGCTTACATGGGCTTATTTTCCAAATACAACCCCAAGCCCCCAAAGATATTGGTGCTATTTGATTCTTTTTGCCTTGTTTTATCCTGTGGACCAAAATGTAAAATTCATTTTTCTCCAACTTTTTATTTATGCTTTGGTTTCACTGACCAGATTTTGTGTGATAAAGCTGATGTCTCAAAGACAATTATTTCATGCAATCCACTGGGAGATTAATTATATCTTGTGATTATGTTTTAAACTACTCAATACCATGTACTTCATTATTTAGGTCTGTTGCTTTTAGTTCCAAGGGATAAAGCTCTGTAATTTTGAAACCAAGTTCAATTGGCAGACTCAGTTAGACTTCATTGCCTTAAATCACAGTGACAGCAAAATATGTCTATGTTTGTATTCACTGCTGTTAGACCATGCTTGGGTGGTTCTGTGCAAGAGGTTTTCATATCTAATCATAACAAGAATGACAAATAAATCATAAGTAGTACAGTATATGAAAACAGAGTTTCATTCTCTGTGTTTGCCTCTTGATATTAACCATACTCAGTGAAGATTACATGGAACCTGCATATGTGTAAGGTAATGGTTTAAATTGGATTACTCTATTCAGGAAACTTTTGTGAATAATTTTATCAAATGTGATAAATGATGCCAGATGTTAGGATTTTGAGAGACATATGAAATGCAACTTTTATTGCTAAGCAGTACCATTCAATCTTGAAAATGTAAGCTTTGTGCTTAATGTTATATTATATTAATTTGTTGTCACACACACACACACACACACACACACACACACACACACACCATTCTCTCTTCCTTCCTCCCTCCCCACAAACTTGTTCAACATTTTAGAATAAAATTATGCATATATGTATATGTATGTATATACCTACATATATATTTGCCTATTGTTTAATTTCTTGAAACTAGCATTTAGAGTGTTTATCATTTAGAAATAGCTACCACCCATTTTGAAATGCTTATGTATGCCTAATAGTACAAACACTGAGACCACTGGACCCCATGCTGCCATAAATAATTGTCTTCAGATGGTAATCTGAATTCAGCTCCACCAATCTGTTCCATTAAGGTTTGCCCCATTTTCACATTCCCTTTGCTTTCTTTGCAGTTTTCTTGTTAGGTAGATGAGGTGAATAATTTACAAAAAGTCTGTGTGTGTAAGTCTCTAGCCCCTACCCAGTGTTCCAAAGGTGAGATGCTTCTCAGGGGAAAGGAGGGAGTAAAAGATTTCTATAGTAACTCCACATACAATCTGACTGTTAGGCTTTTTATTTCCTGTGCTCTTTATTGTTGTTTCTATTCTAATAATCCTGTCCTACTTTGAACTTCTTCCTGCTTCTTCTTCTAGCTTCTTCTTCTATTTTAAAAATTCTTCTCCTTCAGGAGACTTGAAGTAAGGAAGAAACTTCTCTCATTGGTCAAAAGCACATTCCTAGAACAAGTGATAAGGAGCTGAGCCATTTACCAGGCAACACATAGAAGCAAACCTGCAATGAGACAGGGCCGGCACAGTGCCAATAGCAACTTTAAGACACAGAATGTTAGTAGTAGCAAGTGAAGAACTGACATTGTTTTCTTAGCAATCTTGGTTGGACATCTGAGTCTCTCACCTTGTACATGGCCATAAAGTTGCAAACTTATGATCTATTTACAAAAGGTGTCTAGTCTAGTTTGAACTTGCTCTGAGGTGAAAGTGAGCTAATTGTGTGCAGTAGTCTGAGCAAGACAACAAGGCAGGCTGTTATGTGTCAGGATTGGATGATACCCCATGGGAGGCCTCCCCAACCCTGAGGAGTGGATGGGGCATAAGATGAGTGGTTGGTGAGGGGTAATGGGAGGATGTGAGGGAGAGGGAACTAGGATTGGTATATAAAATGAGATTGTTCCAATTTAAATAAAAAAAGAGTTCAAAGTCCTTGTGGAACAAATAGATCCAGTTATAAAGCGTGTCTCAGTATAGATTCTATATATCAGAATTATATAGCTAAATGAAAAGTCATCTTTTAGACAATACACAGATATATGTGCCCAACAGATGGCATATTATCATGAGATAAACATACAAGCAGTGGGAACCATGTACAGCTATTCTTAAGGAAGAAAAGTTCTTAGGGAAGAATGAAGTGACTCATGAGATCAACAGGACAGGAGCAACTGGTTGACATATCCAGTGTCCCCACAGGCTTGCCAAGTGAAGCTCCCCCATCAGGAATCATATTTCTGGTGTGTTGACCTGTTAAACACTAGTTAACACCTGCAGTATCTCTCAATGCCCCTGAGATGCAAGAATCAAATGTACACTTCCTCAAGTAGGCCAGAAATACAGGAGCCCTAGTTTTAACTCCCCAAATAATCATTTCTAAAATTTGCTCAGGTGCAAATTGATGCAGAGTCAGATTCAGGAATGTTCCTCCACTGAGAATCATTTGGCTCCCAATGCAAGGAATGGTAAACTCTGTCACATATATGGATCATTCAAAGCAACCTAATCCATGTAGAATGAGTATTTGAACACTGAACGCTGATGATGAACTTGTAAGATCATTCTAGAGTGTTACAACATGATTATGCAGAGATGCTTAATCATATGACATTTACCGCAAGCTAAAGAAACAAGGTTAGTCAGCTCCTGAAGCACAAGGTAAATGTTATATGATTGAAATTCTGCTGTGTGCAGCCCCAAAAGCCATTGCTCTGGCTGCCTTTGCTCCAGGTGCTTAGGCTGAAGTTTCCAGAATGGAATTTGGGTGTGCAAATGCACTCTTGTGGAACTTTAAAATATTTACAGACTTTAGAAACATTGCATTCTTATACTTGACTGTTGGGTTTTTTATGAATTTTAAAATTTCTTCACCAAAGAGGAAATCTGAAAATGTTACAAATTATGGGTCTACAAAACTTAAAAACCTTATCACATTCTAAACACTTCTAAAATTTGTGACCTAAATGGGTGACGTAACTCCTGGGTTTACTTTCATCTATATCCATTCTTTATGCATTAAAACTTCTTGGGATTTGAAGTTCATACTCAAGAAGCACCAACTGAGTTTAAATGTGAAAACAATTTAATAATGTTTAAGCAAACTTTGTTTCTAGCCTCATTCATAGCCATTCTCAGGCACATGTGGCCCCTGGGCTGCAAGTTGGCCATAATACTGGCCAGTTTATTGCATTGTTTTGAAGTCTGAAAAATGAGATTCAAGTCTTCATCAAACAAGATGAGGTTTACAGATTTAACTGACCATATACTTTATTAAGAAGGAGCGATCACGTCTTCAGTTACCTAGATTATTTCATTTTAAAGATACTTTATGTCTTTTGTTTATGTGTACATGTGTGTATTCTTGTGTGAGTTTGTGCATACACAAACATATGCATGCAGTGCTGATAGAGCTAGAATATAGTGTCAGTTCCCCTGGAGCTGGAGTTACTCACTTCTGAGCTGCCTGATATAGGTGTTGGGAATTAAACGCAAGTCCTCTGCCACAGCAGATAAAACTTCTATTCACTAAGGCATCTCTCTAGTCCCCAGTTTATTTCTATGCATATGAAAATATGAGACATACCTAAAAATTAGTCCTAAATATAAATAATTTGCCTCATGATCCTGGGCACACACTTTTCTTTCTCAGAATAAAATAACACTTGGAATTCCAAGCCTGGAGCTAACATACAAATCTCAGAGTTGAAACAAAGAAAATCTCTTTGAATACATATAACTTTCAGCAAAGGAAAAGAAATATCAATATTTAATAAGATGCTGAGATATTTCCTATCACCAGGAGATGCGTTTCATTGAGTGTTGGGGATTTAGTGTTTAGAAAGAGAAAAATAATTATATTCTGTGAAAATTAACATTCTTGAATGTAGCTCAGGAACATCTTAGCTCTGAAGAGTTTGGTGTGAAAGTTCCCAGGCACATTTGCTGCAGCAGAGGCATATTTAAAAAAGAAGAATTTTCACTTTTGTGCATAGTAATCTAGCAATGTGTCTATATGATGAAAAAACAAGGTAAAGGAAGTATGAAATATTTATAGACAATAGAACAATCTTTCCCTTTTTGGTTCTTTACTTGAAACTTAGGAATGATAGCTTTGAGATTGTAGACACTTACTGAAATAAAGTATTGCCCCATACATTTTATGAACTCTTAAATCTTTCAAGCCATTAAATAGGCAAGAGGAAGTGATTCTCCATATTTTTATTTATTTTTATAGTTATCCACACAGCCATTGAGCTTTTATTATTCATTAGCTAAACATAAAAACATAGTTTTTAAATATAGCCATTAGGCATACTTAGGTCCCAAACATTCTACATCCTCAGTTATAATGTTGCTTTTTCCCCTCTAAAAACTGTACTTCATAGATAATAAAAACACACATATGGCTGGTAAGAAAGCTTAGCCAGTAATGTGCTTGCCTTGCAAGAAACAGGCTCTGAGTTAGATCCTTCAACCCATGTAAAACCTTGGGCATTGTAATCCTGATGTGGAGAGTTAGAGACACTTGGTGTCTAGTGATTTCCTGGCTGGCTAACTTATCCCCCTTGGCAAGTTCAGGCATTTTTCATTTTTAGTGGCCAACCAGGCTTCTTCTCTGGTCTCCCATATATGTATGTATATATGAATACATATCCCGCATGCCATGCCCATGTACACACACACACACACCACACACACACACACACACACACACACACACACACACACACACACACACAGGCAGCGAGAGAGAGCAAGCACAAATAGCCTTTGTCATAGGTTATATTTCAAAAGTATATAAAATTGTATCTCTCCTAATTTCAGTTTACAAACATTTTCTCTATTCTGTCATTGAGTTAGCTGATTCATAGTTGACAAGCCATGTTTATCACAAGAGTAAAACACGCTTACTTGATTTACTATCAGATACATTCTTCACAAGCAAAGTCTAGCACGTGTTTTATTCTTCTTCTGATAAATTCTCATGGAAGGCCCACATGTTGCAACCATGTATTCAAGTCAGTCTGTTCTACACGAGAGGAGATGAACAGGAACATGGAAGAGAGCAAGCAACATAGCTAGCAGGTGTTTACTGCAAGTAGACTAGCAAGGATGTTCAGGGATAGGGGGCTGGTGACGTTGACAGGAGCCACTTCTGTTTTGGCAGTGGCATCTATCCTTGGAGGGAATGTCTATGCCTAGCAGCTTTGTATACAATTGTCTAAGTGAAGCTTTATAGAATGTGAAATTCTGTTTCTTTTACATGTGAATGATTAAGCTTTGGGGAAGCTGTATATTTTGTCATGCTCACTTAATGAAGAGAAGACCAATTTTGTTAGGAATGGATCTTGGATTGCAGAGAAATGACACCATTCAACATATTTTGGCCAAAACTTTTGCTTCTTTAGAAGGGTGCACAGCCTTACGAAATCAAGCAAGCAAACACAAACAATAGGAGGTCTTCTGGGTTTTTAACCTTTATCCAAGGGGTCCTGTGCCCAACCCTGAGAGGTCAGAACCCTGCTTTATATTTGAACTTCAGTAGGCTGATTCAAAGGGGAACAGTTGCCAGGGAAAACAATCTGAACATGTCTTTATATCAGAAAAATGCTGACCCAGAAGAGATTTTTGCCAAATTATATCTTTACATTTTCTTTAAAAATGGCATTTTCTTTGTCTTATTTAACTCTTTGATATAAAAGACTATGTTTTGTTAATTTCCTACAAGTTCCCTCTCTTTTACAAAACAAGTTCTTTCTTTCATTCAAATTTAATTATCAATGCCTGACTTTCCTGTACCTGAGGTACTCCCAGTGCCATTTTAGCATAGTGTAGGGCTTTTCATGGGACAGCTGTTTTAATGAGTCTCTTTGCTATCTCTCTTATGCATGGAATCAAACGCACACAATTGTGATCTTAGACTATAGAAAAGGAGGTCATGAATGAAATCATTACCATTTTCCATTTTTTTCAAACTATTTTTCAAACCACATTCCTAAGTTTCCAACTAATGCAATGGGGAAATGGAGTTAGTCCCTCAAGAGAATTTATTATGATAGTGCAACCAAGGGTCACATCATTAGAAATTCAAGTACAACACTTGGCCACCTGTCATCACACAGATTCCTCCTTTTACTACTAGTATCATGTCTGGGACTAGTCTGCTTTCCCATGCAGTTCTCCAGGTGGTAGACAGTTGATTTGCTATATCCTTGATAACATCACAGATGTAAATTGCAAACCTTTGCTGCTTGTAATATACATGTGTTATACACACACACACACACACACACACACACACACACACACACACACACACACAACTCTACCTACCATCTATGTCTCTATCATCTATGCTTACATACACATACACATATATGTCCCAGTATGTACTTATACAGTTATATATGTATAATGCATATATGCATATGTATATAATTTATACTATGTACAATTTCAGTTATAGTAGACAATTAGAGAAGCACGGAGTCTAGTCCTATTTGATTCCTACTTTTAATTCATTAGCAATTCCCCATGACATTCCTGTTGAGTCTATACGGATATGAGGATCAATTGGCCATCTTGGGGATATAAGCACCCTTTTATGAAGACACAATTTTGGTTGAACCTGGGTATCTTGGGGATATGCAATAGTGAAAGTAGTAGCCAATTGGCCCAAAGCACAGGTTCCATTCCAAATGGGCAATAAGATCTCCAGTAAAGGTCCACCACAATATCACAACATCCTGGCATTACTAAGGTTAGTGTATTGTTTCATCTGCTCAAAGGCAGATAAATTTTCCCCAAATTCACATTCCTGTCCCCATCTTTCATATCAGGAGGTGTAAGTGTTCCTTCCTAAGGGGAGTTAAATAGTTGGGGATTGGGGTTGTCTCAGCACCTTTGTGGCTGTGAACAAAAGGGACTTAGGCATATAAGGGATGCTCTTAGGCCATCTTGTCCTAGAAAAGGAAGATCATGATTCCTGTATAGGATTCTGAGATCCATCAGAATGGCAATGGGACCACTTGAGCTTCTAACCTCTCTGTCACATAAACCTATTAATCATTCTTGTTTAATGTGTTAGCAGAATATTTGATCCCTCCCAGCCATAAGTTTCATCAGCTCGTCTGTTTCCCTGTGCTCCAAAGCTGTGCCCTCATTGGTGCCTATGAATGCCTAAAGTTATAATTCATTCCCATGGTTGTAATCTTTTTAATTGTTGGGCAACTAATTATTTGTGTATCATCTGTTCCCTTTAGTATTAATTAGGTCTCTTTATGACCAGACTTTTCTGAAAGAATGACCTTATGGAGACAAATCAGGAATTCATATATAGGTTCCCTACCTTTCCCTTTATGTTTTCAAAGGACTGATTTAAGGAAATTAATTCACATATGTACTGGTCAGTTATATGTCAGTTGTTCAGATTCTGTGATTTTTAATTGAATTCCATCAATCACAGAGTACCCATTATGTCTTTTCCCTTGAGTTTCTAGCAAGAATCTGTAAATAGATGGTTGGGTCCCTGAAGAAAGGGAGTCTCTCAGGTTGGGGTAGATCTTGGTTTAGTATGGAAAACACTCCATTTTGGAACTCAACAGGGTTTAAATAGTAATTAGTGGCTAGAATTAGATCTTCATGGTCTAAGAGAATAGCTTCATATATTGGAACTCTGCAGTCTGTTAGCCACCTTCCAGCCTTCTGCTGTAAGAGGTTTCTTACTTGGTCAGGACTGCTTATAATTAAACAGTCATGTAAGATTGACTTTTAGCTCTTCTAAATGAGAAAGGCAGTGACAGTTCCTAGTTGAATGTATTCCAACCTTCCCCTTGAGATGGGATCTAACAGTTTTGACAAATGGACCATCAGATGCTTTTTTATTCCATGTTCCCAAGTGAGTGGCTTCAGAAACTGTACCTTTGTCCACACTTGGAAAATGAGAGGACTTGTCAAAAGATGTTAAGACCAATATGGAACAGTTACTAATTCTGGGTTTGAGCTTTAACAGCTTAAGCTTGTTTTTCACCTCCCACAGAAGATCTGGCTCCTCATCTTGGAGTTTCTTCCTATGGCCTTTAGCCTGTATAGCACAAGAATCAAACCAGAGTTTATAAAGCCCCATTGAGCCCCAGAATTTTCTAATTTCTCCTGGTTTAGGGGAGTTGTGTATTAATTACTCCACTCTTTCAGAATATAACACTTAGCTCCATTTTCTAACCAGATAACCTAAGTATTTTACTTCCTTTCCTACATTGTATAACTTCTTTTTAGAAACTTTTTTTTTGGTCTTTTTGAGACAGAGTTTCTCTGTGGCATTGGAGGCTGTCCTGGAACTAGCTCTTGTAGACCAGGCTGGGCTCAAACTCACAGAGATGTTCCTACTTCTGCCTCTTGAGTGCTGGGATTAAAGGCATAGAAACATTGAGTCCCTGATCCGCAAGTAACTGCAATGAGGTTATCGTTTAATTAATAACTTCTTCTTCTGCTCCCAGGACTAATAAATCATGTGCTGGAAGAGTCCAATTTCTGAATGACCAGGGAAATTTAAAATTTCTTCTAAATTTGGCTAAACAAATTAGGGAACTCTATGCATTCTTGAGGAAGGACAGTCCATCTGGACTGTTCCTTTTTTTCTGGTTTCTGGATCTTCCCACTGTGAAGCAAATGCATCTCTACTTGAGTGTCTATTCTCAAGAAGAACTTTAATACTTGGAGTCAATCTTTTTCTCCCTTCCCAAGGAATGGGGAACAGATTCCTTGTATGTCTCCTAAGGTTTTATGCCTTCTCTCAGTAGGAGTAATCTTTAGCACTCTCTCTGTTTCCTTGTTCCACCCATTTGGCCTCTTCCTGCCTCCAGGATGAGAAACAATTAGATGCAAGTGACTCTCTCTTAATTCATCTACATTGCTCTCTGTTATAGGTGCTCTAAAATTACCACCTTCAACTCCCAAAACTTGTAGGTGTTGTAAAAATAAAAGACATAAGTGAGGGGAAAAGACATGGAGGAGAAACTTTCTCTGCAACCTACTAGGAAGGGTATTTATACCCTCAGTGTTCCTACTTCTAAATTTATCAAGGACCCTTTGTGGGAACCTTCTAGATAATAAAAGTTGCTACTCCTTCATTACTCTTTGAAAGCCATATTTCCTGTTTAAAAGGGGCCATTCCCTCTTTACGTGTCCCTTCTCCTTATATTTGTAACAATTGCTCTTTCAGGTCTCTTTGGAATGCTCTTTCCTCTATTGGTCCTATTGTGGGTTCTCTACTTAATGACTTGGGCTTTGAATTTCTGCATCCCTACCTGCAGTCAACATTGTCTTTGACTTTTATTTTTTATTTTCTTCATCCCTTCTTACATAGACCTTTGGGACCCCTTCAATAACTCTTCCATATTTTGTGCTTCCAGCCCTCAGTCTTCTGCAATTTTCTTGCTCTGTCTGGTCAGCTGTTTGTTGCTAGGGTACTATATGAACAGATACTTTAAACTTTCTAGTGGCTCTGCAATTTGAAGGAAGTTTCCCTGTTATATGCTAAAGTCCTTAATCACATTCTGGAACTGGTACTCTTCAGATTAAATTTTCAAGAAAATCTCTCATGTGAACAAGGTGAACCTCATTGTTATTATCTATACAGGATATTGTTTGGGAATTTTTCATCTGCTGCCCCTATATCCTGTCCTGGTGGATAGTCTCTTTTACAGGTTGCTGCCCTTCTCTTTACCCTCTTCTTGTAAGTATAGAACAAAATATTCAATATTGACAATAACTCAAACAAGGTATAGAGTTGATGCCCAAGGATTTGATCCAAGTGATCGGTCACCCATATGGATTTTCTATCAGAGGCTTCAATTCTGTTTCAAGCTTCAGACCTCTTGGTTATTAAGGAGGTATGGCCGGCCAATCTTTCAGCCAATCCTGTGCATAAAGTTGGCAAATCCTGACACCTAACAGAACCTCCCTGAGTGGGAACATAAAATCAGGAGGTTCTTTTTAGTGGAAGGGAGAATATCAAGTATCCTTCATATATCTTTCAAATTCTTCTTTTAAGGGGCAAATAGAACTGAGTTTTGGGAACAGGAGGGACATCTTTAGGAGGAAGAGTAAAGAGAGAAGGATCCATTGGAATTGGAGTTAGGACTAGGGATCCTGTTATGAGAAGAGGAGGATGCAGGTCATCATTGAGACCCTATTTTGAAGTTGGGCTCTCTTCTTCTCATTTATTTTGTTACTGTTGTTTCATAGGAAACGGGGGGGGGGTCCCAGATTCCTTTCTCCAGCAAAGAACACAATATATCTCCAAATTCACAGTCATGTTTAGACCTAAGTTTTAGTCAAAGAACCAGTGTATTTAATCATCCTGTTTCTTTCCCTTTTGTTCAGTGATTGTCTTCCTAGTGCTATAGCACATGACCCACAGGACTATCCAAGGGAATTTTGCTTTTACTCATCTCAGATTTTTATCCTCCTGACCCAGAGAAGAAGCCTGATTTCCTATCCCTGTCCATGGTTAGGGGTATCTTTATCAAAGACTCAGCCCTCATCTCATCTCCCTTTCCTATTGGGAAAACCCCTGGACTGTGTTTCAGAGACCCCCTCCTGGCTACTGGTACATATGTGTAACCCCACAATGACTTTGCTGCTGAACAGAGCTCAGGCAGTTCACTTCATGCCTCATGAAGCTGTCCTCAAGGTCATCCCTCTTTTGTTCAAAGATTTCTAGTACTCTCCCTGAATCACTTTCTTGCTAGAGCCTGGTGACTGATTAGAACTATGGCTTAGGAGTCAGCACCTGCTTGTCTTTCAATGTACCCTTCATCACACTGGATCATTGCTCCCTCTAGGATGACTCAGAAAGCAAGGAAAAAAGAATTTTCACTTTTTTCCTACCTTGCTTTGTGCTGGAAGCTGTGCTCAGGCCCTTATCGCTGCACTGTCAATCTACCTTCAATTTTGGGTTACAATTGTTAGTAAGGGAGATTAAATATTTTGTAAAGTAGGACAAATTTTCTCCATGTTCTATAATATAATCGAGGAACTGTGACCTACAATTCAAATGAATGACACCCTTGTTAGGTGTTTTAGGATGGATGACAACTCAAACAACTGTTATTATCCTTTATAGAGCATGCATTATTTTAACCATTTTCTCAAAATTTGTGTGCTGAACAATTGAGCCCATTATTGTAAAATGCTAGACTGTATAGGTAATATGTTTCTGTGATCAGATTTTGGTTGTCTAGCTGATGAGTGAATTAATTTACAACATGGCTTGTATCCTTGTTATCAGAGCACATTGGTGGCTTTTTAATGGAGAAATTTACTTTGGTGTGTCAAGGGTACTTAGGATTTATAAAAATTTGACTTTTGCTTAAAATTTAAAGACAAGTCTTTTTTAGTTTTCTTTTTCTTAAAAGAAAAATTCTACTTTGCTTCCCATTAATGGGTATATCCCTGAGGTTCATTCCTTCAATTTTTCAGCCCCCCAAGTAGTGTTAGGGTCTTTTTACTGCAGTTCACTGTTGTGTTAATAGCTCTAAGGAGGTTTCAGAAAGGGGGAGAATGAACACCCCAGGATAGGTCTTTACACAGACAGATTGAAATGGAGAGTTGAACAGTTAGCAATTAATTTATTAAATGTGCTCAGTCAGGACAGATAAATCAAAGAAATGTGCTTCCCCCTACTTGGATGTCAGCAAGAGATTGGCCTGAAGTTTCTGAGATAATTACCTCAACTTTCTGCTCCCTCTTTGCTCACATAGACCTAGCCGCAATTTTCCCCTAGTGCGCTAGTGAACAGGCTAAATTAGCCCCAGATCTTTAGAAACCCTTCAAGCACCTTTAACTTTGACATGCTGTTAGGTTATAATTTCTACTAAACTTACTCTTTGCTTCTCAAAAATACCAATTTATTGTTTTTGATATGGGATCTGAAAACAGTTATACTGCTGGCCTAAAGGTAGTTTATGCTGGCCTAAAGCTTGTGAAAATCCTCCTGCCTCAACATTTTGAATGTTGAGATTCCAGTCTTTGGTTGTTTGAAGTGGAGTTTGAAGCATTGAGCCATTTATTTAAACATAAACCTAGTAAGAAGAGAAATAACCTTGACATTTTCTTTTCAGATGGCAGCTGAATGGCAGTGATATTGATACAAGTCTGGACCATCGTTATAAATTGAATGGAGGAAATCTGGTAGTTATTAACCCCAACAGAAATTGGGATACAGGAAGTTACCAGTGTTTTGCTACAAATTCGATTGGAACAATAGTTAGCAGAGAAGCCAAACTCCAGTTTGCCTGTAAGTTTATGTTTGTAAATATATCAAAAACCAATATTTTAAAGTGCATATATAAAGCTGTGTAGTCATTTTGACTTTTGAAACTATGTAATTTTTAAACTTCAGAACTGTTGGATAATTGGGCATTAATTTTGGATACTTATGTTTCTCTAGAGGAGCAAAACTGATAGAGTAAATTATATATATGGATATTTATTAGAATGGCTTATTGGCTATGATCTGGCTAGTGCTACAGCAGCTGTATACCAACACAAATGTCAAGAATCTAGTAGGTGTTTATTCCACAATGCATGTCTCAACTTGCCTTTGGTCCATGTTGGAATGTTAAGGTAGACCTTATTACCACCAAGGGTAGATGAGCTTGCCATCGAGAGTGAGGCCTAGCAGGTAAAAGGCAGAAACTTCCTTGTTTGTCCAGTTATATGGCCTGAAATTAGAAAGTGTGGCCCATATTTAGGCTTGGTGTTCTGACATTAAGTGAACCAATTAAGAAAAAGTTATCCCACAGGTGTGCTCAGATGGCTGGAGTTTAGTAGATTCCAGATACAGTCAACCAAGATTAGCTAGCACATTCCCAATTTAATGTAAAATTTAGCTATAAATACTTGTATCTGTGTGCATGTGTGTGTTCTACATTGATATTTTTGGGAAGTTGTGTTCTAGGACAGAAAAAATACAGTTAAAGCTGTACTTATTCAACAGTGACTCTGTGTTTTCTACTGAGTTAGAATTGAAAGGAGTAGGAAGTCCCTATATAACCCTGTGGCCCTTATTCTTTAAAAATTAAATTATAAATACATCCTCCAACTTTGAACAAAATAGGAAAGACAATGAGGAAAGAAGAAAATAACTTACCTGATGACATGGGCACTTCCATGTGGCTTTGTCACAAGTGACCTCTCCAGTGGCATTCAATACAAACCCATTGAGCCTGGCATTGAAGATCATGTCTCTACTATATTAATTGAATCTGAGTCAAAACATGAGTAAAACACTTTTTTCCATAGAGCGTTTAAGAATGGAAGCAGAGAATCAATTGACGTGTAAATCTAATTAATTTTTATCAATAAAAATTTGGGAGGTAAATATTGGGGTATGAACCTGTAAGATCAGAGAACAGGGAGCAGCAGCTGCCAGTTGTTTTCCACCTCTTCTGCTCCTCTGTCCAAAAGGCCAAGATCCTCTCTCAGCCCCACTTTACCACTTCCTGTCTCCTCTCTGTCCACAGTCCTCCAAACCTCTAAAGTCAGCTAATGGTTATCTCTGTCTTCTGACTCCAAGCAAGCCTTATTTTCAGAGCACAATCGAAATATCACACAACACTCAATTTCATTTTATCTTTGTATGTTTTCTAACTCCTTTTTTTTTCATTGTCTGGTTGGTATAGAATGCATATCACAATCAGTATAGTTTAATGTTTCCTTTAGTTCTGTTACACTGCAATTACTTTGAAATTGAAGTGTGTAAGTTTCTATAACCTGGTAGTATTTGCTTACCAGCCCTATATAATCCATAATGAAATTGTTGGCCAAATATTTCATATGTGGCTCATTCTTTTAATTTCTTTTTTATAATGACCATGTTGGACTTTGCTCTTGTCATTATAGTCTGTTTAATATGTTTCTTATATTAAACTCATTGTTTTTCATCTCCTATGTACAGACATTTTTCAATAAAAAGATTTATTTATTCTTTTATGTGAATGTTGAGTATGTCTGAATGTATGCAAATATGCCATGTTTGGCAAATGCTCTTGTTAGCTGGAAGAGAAAGTCAGATCTCACAGAACTAGAGTTGCATATGGCTGTGAGCCTTCAAATGTGGGTACTAGAAACTAAATGTGGGTCATTTGGCAGAACTGAGAGTGATGCTAAGGGAGTGATGCTAAACCCTTCCTGAATGTGTATAGCACTCTCCCATGGGCTGGATGCTCAGAGGGAATCAAAGTGATAAAAGCAAGAATCCATGAAACATAGAAGGTATTGCTATGCCTCCTGATTGGCCACTCCTCTGCCATGTACACCTGGCCACTCCTCTGCCATGTACTCCACTTCTGGCCACTCCTGTACCATGCACTCCTGGCCACTCCTGTACCATGCACTCCTGGTGACTGCTGTACCAGCACTCCTGGCCACACCTCTGCCATGTACTCCACTCCTGGCCGCTCTTCTACCACGCATTTCTGGAATTCCTCTCCTCTTCTGGCTACCTCTTCTTCCATGCCCTCCTAGCCATAATGGGATGAAAACAATGAATCTGTGAGCCAAAGAAGCATATTTTCAAGGCACAATAAAGTTCCCTTGACCCTTCCAATCTTTTCACCCAGTAAAAAATGATGAAAAACTAACAAAGCTAAAAACACAAAACAAATTGCTGTCCAGCTCAAAGTGCATCAACTCTTCTTTGCTCCAGGCCCTCCCATTTTCTCTTCTTTCCTTCCCTTGCTATCTCACCTTACTATTTATTGGTAGTGTCTTTACTTTTCTAAAGCTGGCATGTACCACATCAGGTTACATTTTAGAACTTAAACTCAACTCAGGAAGTACTGATTAGTCCCTTGCACTTTTCTTTAGCTTTCTCATCTGCCTTAAAAGTTTTAACTGATCCTAATCTTGGCATCTGGTTACTTATCAGTCTGGGTATACAGTGAGATTCTTTTACCTTGTGATATTTTATATTTTTTGTGTTCCCAGAATGATTCATTTTGAAGATTCAGGTAGCCATCTTGCTCACAAGTCTCCTAACACATTACACCAATGAAGTAGTAAATGCATTATTTTTAATTAATGTGATAGGGATATAGATTCTGGTAAAGAGGTTAATTAAATGGATTGTTATTAATCATTACTTTTAATAAAGGTAGAAGGTATTTAACAATTGTTAGAGTAGATTAACTTAACTTGGAAATGAGGACACAATATATTACTAGTGTGTAAAGAAAAGGAAGCATAAAGATGGGGACCTTTGTGTAGACAGGATTCAGAGAAGTTCAGACAGTCTTCACTGAAGGTAAAGGCACTGTAAGCATCACCACTGAACAGTATCCCCCTATCCTATCCAGGCTACATTGTATATTCTTATGTTTTACCCCTCTGTTTCCCTTAGCAAGGTGGAACATTCTGTTGTGCTCAGCACAAATAAATGAGTGTGTGAAAATATAGCCATTTCCCCACTTTGGTATTGGTGAAATAAAAAGACTTTATTTTTGATGTGCTTTAAAATGTGGTTGGCAATGAAATTAAAACACAGTTATTAATATTCCACAAAGCCAGTTTTTCTTCGGAGATAGTCCCTTTCATTACATTGTGGAATACTCAGACATATGGACAGAAGCAATATGTGCAAGAATATGTGAATTTTACACATTTTCTTAGGTATTTGTTGTGGTGTTAAATGTGCAGTTTTTCAAATTGGTTGGGGGTGTTTTCAAAACTTCTTAATTCTCTCTACTGAATGTTTAAGGAGTTGTGTTAAAAGCCCAAGTATGCATATTTTAATAACTGTCTTTGTCTTGCAGTTAACTAATTCTTGATTACAATGCTCTTTTTTATTTTAACCAATGGTGTTATTTAAAAATAAACATGAATTATATTAGATGTATAAATGGTATGAAGAATATCTGTTACCTGCCACTTATCTTTTAGGATTCGAATTATTTGAAGCATCATTTTTCCTCCTGAGGAAAAAAATTTACTGGAGATCCATTCTTCCTCACTGCTTGTATAGTTGGCAACTGTTCTAAAATGAATGTATATCTATCTGAGCATTTTTTGACTACATGTGCATGTACTTCTAAAAGTTTCTTACAAGTTTAAATTTCTTAATGGCAAGTAACACAGTGCATATATGAACAAACTTTTGTTCCTCCACGGCTGTGTTTCCAAATATACATCCATGAGCAGTATCAGATACCTTATCAATGTTCTGGTGCAACTCTAAAGCTGTTTAGAGTGCTATGGGATAGACTGGTTTTCCTGTATATAGCAGGGTTATGTCTTTCTAGAACTATGTTCTGTGTACTTCATGGCCTTAGGTCTGCTGTTTTTCCTCATTCCTAATGTCCATAATTTTAGAGTAGCATGCAATGGAGCACACCTAGAAAGGATGAATTGTACAGTCATTTGAGCTAGATTGTCTGTCTAAAATTGTTCCATGGGGGTACTTGACTGAAAGACAGCCATATATTCTGTTAGAAGTCATTTCCTTCAGAATATTAAAGCTGCTTCTCCTCATTGCCTGACTTCAGTTTCTGTTCTTGGGAATTCTAATGTCATTTTGATTGATGGCATTCTATACAGAGGTCCCATTTTTCTCAAAGAAATCTGGTGGGATTCTCTCTGTATATGCAAGATCCTGAAATTTCATAATATCTTGTTTGGTTCTTGGAATTAGCAGAATATATATATATATATATATATATATATATATATATATATATATATTCTAATTACCACACAGTAAGCCAGTAGCCATTTGGATGGAAGAATTTTAGGCTTTCCTTTTCTTAGTTTTGTGAGTGTTGTGACTTATGCCTGGAGCCACTGTCATAGGATCATTGCTTACAACCTTTCCCATCCTTCCAAATCTATTTCCCTTTGACATTTACATATACTTATAGGTGGATTACTAACTCCTTATTTGAACACTTCCATTGAGATTTTAATATCTGTTATGACATTTCCCCCTAGCTCGAATATTTATTTCTCACTTGTCAGTCAAAGCTCCTCAGGCATTATTTTATTTTAGGAAAATTTTGTAGACGGTAAGTTAATTGCTTTATGCACTTAAAGTTATATTTGGGAACAAAATCCATGAATATGTTGCTTATTGATTAAATTTGGTATCTGAAAGTTTCATATAAATCTATAGCGTATTCTGTTTACTTTCACCCACTACCCACTTTCATCTCCTCCTACCACGTTTATCCCTCAGTCTTCCCTAGAGGTCATTTTCCT
The DNA here is from genome assembly GCF_003668045.3 of Cricetulus griseus. Lineage (NCBI taxonomy): Eukaryota > Metazoa > Chordata > Mammalia > Rodentia > Cricetidae > Cricetulus > Cricetulus griseus. The sequence goes on from NC_048601.1 coordinate 41,630,425, forward strand.
CCATGTTTGGCATTTTGCTTTGTTTTATGACCCCCCTCCCCAATTTTAACCAGAACTGTCTCTGTGGTTAGGGTTGTGGAACTATCTATTGGAAACTGGTGGGTTCACTGTTTGCTACATAACTGATGGTAATCCCTTCTATAGAATCTATCAGTTGCCAAAAGTTCAAAATTCTCATAATTTAAGATAAATTTCTCTTTGAAATATTTTTCTGGGATTATATCTATATCAGATGATATCCATACTGAATGTAGGAGTGATTTCCTTAACTTATCTTCCTTCACACAAACTCAGATTTCTTAGGAAGAAAGACAATCCAGTTTCCTTTCCTATGGACAAAGAGCTCCACTAGTTTCTGGTAGCTGAGTGAGGGAAAGGCCTTAAGATGGTAGAGTCCATGATACATAAATGTATTTAATCCACCTGCTTCTTCATGGGACTCCTTAAAAATTTACATGATGACCTAAAGTGTAATTATTATTTTCTTACCAATTTACTCTTTGGGCATGGAATATAGAGCTCTTTTTTTCTGACATGAATGGGTTGGGGGATATATGAATAAATGCTGTGTGAATCTTTACTGTGCCTTTGCTTAATTTCCTCTCTCTGATGTGTTTGCTACTCTCTAATCCATTGGATTCTGTCCACTCTTTTTGTCACTATTCTGATTATAGTTTAGAAAGTAATCTCTTTGTGTACCAAAGACTTAATCCTATAATTTCTATTTCTCAACATTCACCCTTGGCCTTTAATCTTTGTCCTTTATTGGTAGATTTATGCCTTTAAAACTCTTTTATTGCAAGAAAGTCAGTTTGGGGGATATTCTAAGCCATAGGTAGAAATTAAATTTAGGTGTTTTACTTCGAGTTGTTGTTGTTGAACTTAACTCATATTCTTTGTGTTTTATCCTGCATGTACTATGGCTGTCACTTGCAAGTTCTTCTTGCATTTGGGATCAGTTTCCTTCTTTAGGATGTCTGATGGATTGTTTTAACTGTCAACCTGACACACTTGCAATCACCTGGAACAGAGTCGCAATGAGGTGTTGTCTAGAACATGTCTGTGGGTATGTCTTTGGAACACAGTCTTGATTATGTTCATTGGTGTGGGAATATCCAGGATACTCTGGGTGGCAACATCCCCTAGCTTTGGACACTAGAGTGGATGAGAGTGGAGAGAGCATGCTAAGTTCAAGAAGGTATACATCTATTGTCTCTCTTCCCTTGACCGTGTGATGAAGTGATTAATGTTCCAAATGTTTTGACTTTCCTCACAATGCTATAGCATAACCTGAAACTATGAGCTAAAATAAATCCTTTCTCCCTTAATTTGGTTTTCTTCAGGATGTTCTATCACAACAACATAAACATGGGCAGATACTTGCTCTTCAAAATGGTTTCAGCAAGTAGAGTCTGGGTGGGACCAATATCATTTCATTGATTGCCTCTTTTTCCCGTTGGTCTAACTGTATATTTCTTTAACCTTCATTCAAAAAAAATTTTGTTTGAAATTTAATAATAAAGTCCCAGGTACTAGAGACAGTCTATGTAGGTTTCCCCCCCTGCCCCAATCTCCCACTCACCAAACATGTGGTTTGGGTCCTTATCTATGAAACCAAGATAGCAGACTCTTTCTTGTCAAGTGTCAAGATTAGATAAAGTACAAATATGAGACACTGTAATTTCTGAATGCTTTATTGAATGTCTCTTAGGAGGCATATCTCATGAAACCCTGGGAAAATTTTCATTGTGTGCTTTCTACTTTTCTTGTACAGGGATTCAATTTTGCTTCTTTGGGCTCCCATTTAAATATACTCAAAGTATCTCCACAGTCTCTTGCATCTCTTTCTTCTCTTCTTTATTATTTTCTTCCCTAGGACTCCATGGTCTATAGTCACCTCCTTAGCCGTAACTTGTACTCCATTCATTATTTTCCCTCTAACTTCTCCCTAATTTGTTTTTAACCAAATGTCAAATATTTAATAGTGGTTAGTATTTTCTCATGTCTAGATATCCTGTCTTGTCATTTTCATATGTTCTCATTTTCTTTTGAAATTATTCAGTTTTCCCTCTGATGATATGATTTGTCTCTTATTTTAAAGTATAAAGAACTCAGACACTTTTACTTTATAGTGATGCTTTTCAAACTCAGGATAATTGTAAGTGCTATTCTGTGACTTATTGATCTTGTGGTTCTCATTTTTTTTGTTAAGTACTTTTTTGCCTTTATTGTTGCAAATTCATACTTCAGTCGCATCTCTGACTGCTTATGGAAATATGGGACTTGCTATTTTTGGTTGAAAGAGTATCCAAGCAGATATAATCACTTCTGCCAGGAACCTCAGGAATAAAACTAGCCAGGGAGTGATTTTGTGTTAGTATATTGGCATTGTGTAGCCAGTCATGTGGTCAGTCTTCATCAAGCTTGTAGTGTGCAGTATCTGAAGCTGCCAATATGGAACCATTGATCTAAGGAGCTCCCTGTAAGCCTCATGTCATTGCCATCATCAAATAGGTATCTAAATTCTAAATTCACATTGTTTAGAGATGCTTTGATTCATTAACATTGATCTCATGTCCAACAGCTATGCATGCAGTTCATGCATTAACAAAGCTTATCTTTCATTTTCTCCTTGAGATTCTGCACATCCATAGCCATATTTTCACAAAAAGGAACACTGGAGAGCATTTCCAAGCCATACCAGGTTGTATTAAATAGTGATATCACCAGTAGAAAAAATGAAATGTATTAACAATGTGGCATTCAATGTGTTAAGAAAGGACAGTTCGTGTTGATTGTGGAAAGTTCAACAAGACTAAGAGGAGAATGCCCTTCCCATTTATATGGGAATACCTAATAGGGGGACTTGACATCTCACCCCTCTTCACATTCAAAACATGTGAAATACTAAATTTTAGGCAAGGTATTTTATAAAGTAGGGCATGAATTATACTTTTGTTAGTATTATCTATATTGTATGTAATATGCAGTCATTAGTAACTGTCTTGGTCTTTATATAACATTATAACATTATATAACATTTGTCATATCAAGCTGCTTATGTTCAAGTAATACTATATATATATATATATATATATATATATATATATATATATATATATCCAGAGTGAAATAATGGTAGAAAATCTGATAGCCCTAGGAAAATCTGTAAATATTTTTATAAATGAGATGAAAATTTACATGGATCCACCATGACACTCATTTCCACCACAATCCCATTTCAAGAATAAAGATAGTGACATATGTTCTAATCCTTTGCCTGGCTCCATGCCCTGGTATAACAAGAAGCATAGCCCTTCAAGGATGCAGGATGTATGTAGAAGTTCTTGAAAACTGAACCTGCACCCCATGTTTCCACATAAGCAGTTAAACTTAAGCCACGATGTTATCCAGATGATGTTGTCATCCTCTTTACCATCATTACACTGCCTAGCAACCACTGTAAAATCCCTACTGTTTATGAGTCAGCTTTGCAACTTGCTTTTTTTATCTCAGCTATTAATTTTAGACGTAGCTGTAATTGCTAGAAATACCATGGAACTACTATTCTGTTATTTTTTGAGACTATATTTTATGGTGTAAACAATATTAGTGAGTGGAAAAACAGGCCTTGTGTGAAAATTAATGGGTTTGGAGCTATTTTGGAGAATAAATGCACTTCCTGAAGAGTGCACACATGATTCTGCTTGCTAGTTTTGTCAAAATATAGACCTCATAGCTCTCCTTTCTTTTCTCAAAAAGTGCCCTTCTACCTCCATGTCACCATACATCAATACCCATGTTATCTTATCTAATCTCAACTCTCTGGAAGAATTTGATAATGTCTGGAGTCATCTACATTGGTTAAAGACAGACTTTTGGATTGTTTAGGTCTAAAGGTCAGTCATTATTAAACTGCCCTTTTCTGATATTGGATACGTTCCTCAATAAACCTTACTGCTTTGTCTTCAAACCTCCTTTTGCTGTCTTCTACCACCTTTTGATGGTGTCAGATTGGTCTGACATTTCCTCTGCTTCAGTTTCGCATGAACATGGTCTAGCTATTTCTCTTTTCAGGACCTTCTCTCCTCTGTTGTTCTCTGGCTTCTATCGAGGAATCAGACGGAAACTTTTCAGTTTTTCTGGACAATTCCATCCCTTCCTGTAAAAAAGAGTCTCTAATGAAATCTCCACTTTTTTTTTTTTTTTTTGAGAATCAGGATGTATTTCATTTATTTCCTTGGCTCCCCAGGTTCTGTCTAACTCACCATAGGCAATCTTCCAAGTCTTCCCTGCTCTTTTATTGGAGGCAGGTGAGTAGCTAGCCCTTTCTCCTCATAATGAGAATGTCCTTAGGGCCTTTGCTGCCCACACCTTTCTCTCTATTTTACTCAGTTCATTCAGGTCACTATCAGGGTCACCTCCTAGTGATTATTTGTTGCCCTCTGTGTTTTTCATCCAGGCCGTGAACCTTAGTACAAATTTTATATGTTTTTATTTGTTTCTCTCTACCACACATGTTTGAAAGATTATGCTGTTCACTGATGAAGAACCTGGCAGATGACCTGGAATTTTTTTTTTTCAAGACAGGGTTTCTCTGTGGCTTTGGAGGCTGTCCTGGGACTAGCTCTTGTAGACCAGGCTGGTCTCAAACTCACAGAGATCTGCCTGCCTCTGCCTTCCAAGTGCAGGGACTAAAGGCATGTGCCAACACAGCCCGGCCCGATGACCTGGAATTTAGTTAGTCTTCATTCATTATCTGTACAATGGATGAAATAATGAGTTAGGAAATGGGGATCCATGAAATCAGAGTTCATCACTTGCCAGGTAAAGCAGGAGCTGTGCCTTACCGCCAGTGCCTTGGCTTTCAGATTCCATGCTATAAAACCCAACCCTGTCTATATTAAACCAAACAAGATTCAAAGTGGGACACAGCTCAGGGTTCACTAGTCGAGGAACTCTGACCTAGACACCTACAGAAGACACCTATGAGATTTAAAATGATTATAATAATTACCACTTCACTCTTAACAAGGTACATAGGACAGTATTTGCTGAATTGATATTTCTTGTTTTCCTACTCCATCCATTTGTAATTGTTTTATATAAAGCAAAAATTGATCATTTGCCCTGACAGAGATTTCTCTTTGCCTGCCAGGTGAAGGGTAGTGCATTTTTCACTTTTATAAGATTATAGTATTTAAAAGCTAGCGAGACTTGGCAAATACAAGTTGAAGAAAGCTTAAACAAATGCAGAAAGTTTAAAGGGTGACCCCCACTGTGGCTGGCTATTATCTGAAAAGAAAAGATATGGAAGACTAATTAGCTAAACTTGGGTTATAATTAGCTGGAGCCCTGTTCTCTGAGAGTTGTAGGCAGCCCCATTTCTCAGAGATAAACAATGCAGCTGAAAACACACATTTTGGCTTTGAACCTAAGTGACTTTGATGAAGTTCAATGCTGCTATGCTCTGCTGGTGTAAAAACAAGTTAACTTAAAGGATTACAACTCACTGTGCAATTCATATACCACTAAATGTAAAACTTAATTTTTTTATTAGACAGTTATTTTTAATCTTGTCACATAGGAAAGGGGAAGTTATTATTTTCTTTCTTTGTTTATAATTTGTTGAGACAGGATCTCACACTGTAGCCCAGGCTCTCCTGGAACTCACCTATACCAGCCTTAAATTCTCAGAAGTCCATTTATCTCATCCTAGCAAGTTTTGGGACTACTGATGTTAGCTAGCACCTACCCAAAACATGTGATTTTTAAAAATGTTTTCTATCATCATGTTTTAATTATTGATTTTTTTCATTTTATAGTTTCCTATACATGGAATGACTTTGTGCTTTTATTTCTTTTTTATCATATAAATAGTTGTAAGATATCTGCATATAGGATATTCATGAGGTAACACTAATATAAGAGGTCACAACTATGGGAGCTGTTTAACTGAGGATATTCCACTGACATATTTATTTAAACATACTCTTAATTTTTGTGTGTCCTCACATATTCTTAAGAAACAAATATGTATGGAAAATCAAAATAGACAGTTAATATTCCTGCTATGATCTAATAAGACAGAATGGTCCATTTTTTCTTTAGAGCATCATATGCTTCTGTTGGAGGACACTCTGTCATGCTGGATCTTTTGGAGTTGAATATCTGGTTCATTTATTAAGTTTTGTTTGTTTTCTTCTTAGGATTTCTGAATGTGTATTTTCCCATTCATAAACCAACAAGTGGTCCAACGGTGATAACAGACATAATAAAAATGTCTTAATGTGACATCATAATGAAAGGGTAAATAATCAGAAGAAATTATAGATTTCAAGAACAAAATTCATATGTTTATTTGGTTACTACCCTTTGAGTATTTCTAAGTACCAGATCCTTATTTAATAGAGCTGAGGGTTTAGTGAAGAGTAGAATTAATCAGCCAAATATACAATTATATGCATGTTATACCAGATATTGTAAAGCAAGGCAATAGCTTCTTCTTTCCTCACAATCTGTTTTTGGTTACTCAAATTTTACTTATTCTTCAGGCTTATTGAGAATAAGAATCAAGTGTGGTGTAAAGGAATGGAGGTTATTCGAGTGCAGATCACCATGACATCAGATAAGTTGGGAAAATGTGCCCACTGGATAGATAGTTCAAGTGTATAAGCCTTTTTAAAGCACTTCAGAGAGAATTGAGCAGAGTGAGTTGTTTGATTTATACAGATTGCTATTTGGTAATTAAATCAGGTTGGAGTAATCATGCAAACACAAATACTAAGAGAAATCTAGGAAATGGTAACTTGACTTTCACAGTTGTTACTTTTTAAGAGAGAAAAGGGATAGAGAAACAATACAGGTTGGTGATGAATTAGTTATGGGAATATGAACTACTTTCTCATAGCATTGTGTGGATGGTAGTGTGGTAGTTCATCAAGATAGGTGATGTTGGAAGACCAGAAGGTTTTTTTTTTTGTGTGTGGAATCATTTTTGGTGCTTGGGGAGAAATAGGGAGAGTAGTAGTGATGCAGATGATGTTTGTTATTAAATACATTGACTTGGTAATCTGTTGTCTTAAGGTTTCTTTTACTGTGAAGAGACAGGATGACAATGACAACTCTAATAAAGGAAAACATTTCATTGGTGCTGGCTTACCAATCAGAGGTTTAGTCCTCATCATGGTGGGCAAAGAGCTTGGAATCTTAATCCACAGGCCGTAGTAGACTGTGAGCCACACTGGAAATATGTTGAGTATATGAGACCTCAAAGCCTGCCCCATAGTGATACACTTCCTCAACAAGGCCACTCCACCTAATAGTAGCACTCCCTATAGGCCAAACATTGAAACCCTAGTCTGCGGGGCCTATTCCTATTAAAACCACCACTTTCCACTCCTTGACCCACATAGGCTTGTAACAATAATATAATATAGAAATACATTTAGTACAACTTCAAAAGTCCCAATAGTCTGTAACAGTCTCTACCCTGTTTAAAAGTTGAAAGTGTCTTCTGAGGAATCATGTAATTTCTTATCTGTAGTCTTTGGGTCTCCAAGTCAATCCATGCTTTATCTTCACAGCTTTACACAATGACCTCTGTAGACTTCCATGGAAGGATATCACTGACACATGCCTTATCTCAGATGCTTTCCTTCGTCTCCTCAGGAGATTCTTTAAGCCCTTTATCCTATCCTTGATTCTAAAGCCAAAACTGAGTGGCAGAAGCTGCCAAGTTCTGATGCTTCCTCAGGCTGGAACATGGCTGCCTTGTTCATTTACATCTTCACCTGTTTTCCATGGTTTCTTTCACTGCCTAAGCTTGGCTATCCTGGAACTTGTTGTGTAAACTAGGCTGGCCTTGAACTCAAAGATCTGCATGCCTCTGCCTCATTAGTACTGGGATCAAAAGTGTGCACCACCACACCAGGAACTAAACTGTTCTTTAATTTCTTTTCACAAGTTGGAAGGTTATCTAGGTAGGATCTTGCCCCCAAGGTCTCCTCTTCCTTTATTCCATTTAATACCTGGCTTTTTAAAAATCTTTTTAAAACAGGACTTAGCTCCATTCTACTCCCTGGTACCCCTTTTCTCCTCATATTGTTCATTTTGTACTTTTCCTTGATCAGCTTACTCATTACATTATAGATCTTTATAAGAGTGAACATTATCTTCATACAATAGAGTCAATACTAGGCTGTTTTGAAATTTCCTTTGCTAATGCAATTAATCCAAAAATCTTCACTTTAGACTCAGGCAGACTTTTTGGCAAAAGGGAACCACATTCTTTTCCAAACTATCATAAGAGCAGTCTCTAGTCCACATACTAGAATCTTCTCTGAAACCTCCTGAGGTCAGCCTCCACAGTTCAAATCACCCTCAGCACCACACCACTGTCTTCCATACTCCTAATAGTATGAGCTACTAAACCCCACTTGAAGCATTTGCCTGCTTTTATAATCCAAAATTCCAAAATCGTCAAGACTTAAAGCATACTCATGGTCCCAACTTCTGTCTTAGTTAGGGTTTCTGTTGCTGTGAAGAGATACTATGATCATGGAAGCTCTTATAAAGGAAAGCATTTAATTGGGGCTGGCTTGCAGTTTAGAGGTTTAGCCAATTATTAACATGTCAGGAAACATGGCAGTGTTTGGGCAGACACGGTTGGAGAAAGAGCTGAGAGTTATACATGTTGATTGGAAGGTAGAAGGAGACTTTCATACCAGACATACTTGAGCTGATAATACCTCAAAGCCTACCTCTACAGTGACATGCTTCCTCAAACAAAGCCACAACTTCTCCAACAAGGCCACATCTTATGCTAGTGCCATTCCCTATGGGCCAAACATTCACACACATGAGTCTATAGAAGGCATTGCTATTCAAACCACCACACCAATAAAACCTTTTGCTTAGTGGTTTACTAGCTACCTTCATTCTGAGTGTTTACATAGGCCAGGTCCTACCTGTGGACTTCCAGTTAAAGCCTACTGTATTAATTGCCTTCTTATTACTGTGGCAAAATACCTGACATTGGGCAATTTAAGAAAGCAAGGGCTTGTTTTAGTTCATGGTTGAGAGTATATCATCTATCATCCACAGTTAGGAAATAGAAAAGACTGATGGTGTTTCTGCCTTCTTTCCTTTCTTTCTTTCTTTCTTTCTTTCTTTCTTTCTTTCTTTCTTTCTCTCTTTCCTTGTTTTTTGATTCAGTCTAGTATCCTCGCCTTAAGTGTGGGCCTTCCCTCTCCTATTAAACCACTTTGGGCACTTACAGACATACCCAAATATAAATTTTCTAGACTATTCTAAATGTGTCAAATTTACAATGAGGTTTGCCATAGTACCTGCTCAGGCCTGTGTTAGTGAGGTAGTTGTGGTGATATGGAAAAAGGACAATCTTTCAGCATCTGCCCAAAGTAACAAACTTTGAGTAATTCCTTTGTGCTTAACACTGGGATCATTCCTAGCTCAGAATATGGTAAGGTAGGATAAGGAAGGACATGTTCACATTTTTTTGTATATTATCTCTTGATATATTAGTCTCAGACCCTGCAATTCACTATATAGAATTCACAGTTGCATGATTCTTATTGTGTTCAGAGCTGTCCAACTGCCAGCACAGATAGGATGTTTTCATTATTCTTCAAAGAACCCATGCATTTCTTAGCTCTCACTCTCCATTCCCTATCTTAAATTCCATCTTCATTGCTAGAAAATGCTAATCTATTTTACATCTCGGTAGATTTGCCTGTTCTGGACATGTAATATAATATGGGGTAGATTATAGTTGTCTTTTTTACACTAAGGGTAGTCCATCAGAGAATTATCCATGGCATAGAATATATTGTTACTTTTTTCCTATATATTTCTGAGTAATATTTCTGAATGTCTTTGTTATGTTATGTGTTCTTCATCCTTTCTTTAGCCAATTGTGTTGAGATATGACTACTTTTTTAATGTGGTATACATTGCTGCAGAATTTTTTTATAATGCTGTGTGTACATACTTTAATATTTCACTGTATATATACTTTACTATATTCAACTTTTATAACATAAGAATTTTTCAAAAATCAATACACTAAATTATATTTCTAATAGAGGTGCTTGAGTGTACTACATTCCTCAAACTTAATCAACATTTGCCATTACTTGTTATTCAAACCATCCTACTATTTCTGCTATGGAATAGTAGGTTATTTCCTTTCCAGGATTTATTTGTGCTATTTCCTTTTATATACTAAATACTACTTTAAATATCTAAAGTCTGTAGATAACAATCATTAATTAATTGACTTGTAACAGGGAGTCAAATAGAGAGTCACAGCTAGCATGTGTGAAATGAAATACTGCAATAGTTATACCCATGATTAAGAGTGAACAAACTTCTTGCGAAGCCTGACTTAACCAGTGAATGGGACTTGTTTGACTTTTTTGGTCTCATACTTTTCATCTGTAGGGAAGGACCAGGCTTAGTATTTTAAACATTCTCTTATTCTCTGTTTACCCTTCTGTTTTAGGAATTCTGCCAACATTTAGGAATGAAGCACATTTAAATGACTCTAGATTGGAAATAGCCAAGAGTTTTCAATGACATGTTATTTGGTCTGAGCATTGTTGTGAGAATTTTTCCAATCTCACACCATAACAATGGCCTTTAGAATCCCATATTTTTTTCTTTTCCTTCCAGGCAGTGCTTGTTGAGACTAACAACTAAATGACAAGCTTGGAAACTCTATTTCTGTAACACAATGTAATTTAAGGATTGGAAAGTAATGTTTAAACTCCAAAATCTGTCATCTGTCACGTGTCTGTAGGTTTTGATCTTTAGAAGTGGCACTTGTTTGCTGTAACCACAGAGCTGTTACTTAGAGAGTCTAGAAACTTCCCTAGTCCTTTGATGTACTTTGGTAGCATTCAGTAATTCTAGCAATTGATTGATTGTTGTTGTTTTTCTTTGTTCTTAATTATAGCTTTGTCTTACATGAAGTGTTTTATCCCAGCCAGTTGTACCAAAATGAAATAGAATCAGTTAATTCTAAGGACTGAGATGTGTGTAGCTGGGAATACTATTATTGGAATGGGGCCACTTCCTTAAATATGAGTGGTTTGCTTACTGTATATAATGTATTGGTACAGTCAGTCTCTTGGGGACCTTGAGAGTATAATTCATGTGTCTGAGTAGATAAGAGATATCTGACTTCATAATAACATGCACATTTTAAATTTCTTGGTTATGTCATTAACATAATTCTGAAGTATGAGGTATATAGCCTTAGCTACTTATTTTAGTTGACTTTCCTTTCTGACATTTATGGCTCATAAGAAACTTCTATATTGAGATTTTTAGCTGTGGTATCAACTTAATTCTAATTTCTGATGACTTTCTTATATTAATGCATATTGTGGAGGGAATCATGGCAGTGTGGAAGAGAAAAATACTGCTTCACTTTCACTTTATCTGAAACAAATCTAATTCCAAGTAGAGTAAAATTATAAAGAATATGATTCTCTGAAATCACCTTATTGGAGAATCTAGTACCCTAGACACTTGAAAACTTCCTGAGGCCACCAACATCATGAAGTTATCTAGCCCTTTCATTATCTGGTATCCTTCTATGTGGCTTCCCCCCCTTTCTCTTCCAATATAATGCATTTGAGTGGAAGTAGATTGAATGCTCCTCAGGATAGATTAGCTTCATTTCCTTGAACCACAGATAGCATCTTACTTTGAAATCATCCACTCGTTTTGTTTCTCTCCTCTATTTACTCACTGTAAGAGTGTTTCTTTATTGCTGTTCTACTGGGGATTTAAAAAATCAGTTCATAAGAACTCTAACAGCAACTTCTGGTCTTGTAGTTGAGCAGTTATGGTATTTGGTATTTGCCTGGTGAAGGAGTAGCTAGGTGCTTAGATGGAATAGAGAATGGTAAGACCGCATGGCTCATTAAAAGGCCTGAATAAGACTCTATCCTTCAATATGAGCAAAACTACTGTTACAGGTATGTGGTGTTTGATAGTGTACTTGAATCATAATTTTCAAGTGTTGGCTGTAAAATACAAAGTGGCTTTCATATAGGGGCTATTTATATCATTTACTAATACAGGATTTGGTAAGTAGTATCTTTCTTGGTAGTTCAATTCAGAATAACTTTTTTCTTGCAAAAGACATCTGATATCACTGGTGATTTTTGTTTTACAGATTGTTTGCTCTAATTCTGTCTATGAAAAGAGAATGTACTACATAAGGCTACATCTTTTTTTTTCTAAAAAATGTCTTTTCTATACATTATACCTTTTTTAAAATTTCATTTTAGATTCCAACCAAACTTCTCCCTCCAACCCCCTCCCAACCCCCTTGCCTCTCCCTAGCCTACCCCTACCCATCCACTCTTCCCAATATTTAAGGGCTTCCATGGGGAGGCAACAAAGTCTGGCACATTAAGTTGGGGCATGACAAAGCCCCTGTTCTCTGCTTTAAGGCTGAGAACAAGCTAGCTCATGCACTAGGGATAGATCCTGGTCCTACTGCCAGGAACCCCTCATATACCCAAGCTTCACAACTGTCTCCAACATACAGAGAGCCTAGTTTGGTCCCATAGAGGCACCACATCTGTGGGTCCAGAGTTCATGAGTCTCCACGAGTTTGGTTCAACCGTCTCTGTACATTACCCCATCGTGATCTTGACCTCCCTTGTTAATTTCAAAATCCCTAAAGTATAGAATGGACTCTTTCATCACTTCGGTTATTCAATTAGTGAAATTATTAACAAAAGTTTCCTATAGTGAGCACTGATCATTCTCTCTACTTTATGTGTGGAGACTGATTAACATTGTGTGTTACTTTCTCATTAAATATTTATTCTCTTCTCCTAAGTACACTAATATATGACAATTTAATATCAGCAGATATATTCAGCTCCTTTGAGTATATTTTTTAATATCTTGTTTATGACTTACAGTCAACAAGTTCACTAAAATGTTTGCTTTAATGAGTACACTGAATGATACCTTAAAAATGTGCACTTAGTTCTAGGTTGTCACATGGACAACTTGTTAACAGACTGTGCCCTTCAGCAGAGAATCATTAGACAGATTTCCCTCAGTGACAATTCCACTTGGCTTTGTATTCCCATTCAAATAGATGGTAATAATAAGATGTATAATCATATGTGGTGGTCTATGATTTACCCACTATCAAAACAGTTGCATCTCAAAATCCACCCTAGTGATTTCAGCATTAAATTTGGAGACTTGTTTACATTTCATTATCATATTCTTTCTCTTCCTTGAATATGACCATCTTTGTCATTGGTGATTTATTCATGGATTCGCAATACTATGTTTACATGGTGTCAGCAACTCAAACTTTGTACCTTTTGAAGATGCTCAGTCCTTTTGAAAGTGGTCTATTGCCCATAAGAGTAATATAAACTGTTCAACAAGCTTTATCTCTTCTGTCTGTGACCTCCTCTTCACTCTCACTTCTGCTGAAGAATACTTTCTGATTTTCTCCACATTTCTTTTTTACTGCCACACTGTTGTGACTCTGCTTAGGCCCTATTTTGTTTTGGTTGAATTCTCTTACTGGTAAATCCAATAAGAACAAGCTTAAATCCACAGCCCAAAAGAGGCTAGATAGCAAAGAGGACCCAAGGAGTTTTCCTGGGAACAGGGAAATAGAAGATAACTCCTGGGTAAATTGGGGCATGGATGGGGAGATAGAATGATGGGAACTTCAGGGAACCAGTTGGGCTGACTGTTTTTAGGAGGCATGTTGGGGGCAGAATAGAGTGGGAGAGTAAGGAAGGCAGATCATTTCGGAGATAGGTAGAAACCTGGTGCCAAGGAAACTCTTAGGAACCCACAAGGGTAACTCCAACTAAGACTCCTAGCAATAGTGGAGAGGGTGCCTGAAATGGCCATGTATTATAACCAGATTGATGACTAACATAATTATCATCAAAAAGCCTTTATCCAGTAACTGATGGAAGCAGATGCAGACATCCACAGCCAAGCACTGGGCCAAGCTCCTGGAGTCCTCCCTGAAGAAAGGGAGGAGGGATCACATGAGTCAGGAGGGTCAAGGTCATGATTGGAAATTCACAGAGGTAGCTGAGATGAGCTCCTGGGAGCAGATGGATTCTGGACCAACAGTTAGGCATCCTACATGGGACCAATCTAAGCCCTCTGTATGTGTGACAGTTGTGTGGCCTGGTCTGTTTTTTATGCCTCTAGTAGTGAGATCATGACCTGTCACAGGCACTTAGCTGGCCTTTGGGAATCTGTTTCCCAAGTTGGATTACCTTGACCTCCTTGATACAGTGGGAAGAGCTCACTCATACCTCAACTTGATGGTCCATGCTTTTCAAGCCCATGGGAGGCCTGCCCCTTTATGAATGAATATATATATATATATATATATATATATATATATATATATATATATTTCATGAAAGTTTCTGCCTGACAACCTGGTCCCACAACCACTTCAGCCACAAATAGACACACAGATGCTATATTAGCTACAAAAATTTTGGACAGTGGCTAGCTGTGTCTTAATTATTAACCCAAACTACTAATCTAAGTATTTTCACATGGTCATATCTTACCAGAGAAGCAGAGAAGGCTCTGGACCTGTTACTCCTACATGACGGCTCTATGTGGCAGGCTCCATTTGCCTACCTTTCCTAGGATTCTTCTTCTCTCCTAGACATACCTATCTTCCTGGCTCATTGGCCGAACAGTATTTTTTCATTTACCAATAGGAGAAACATATATACAGAAGGACATCCCCATACATACATACATACACACATACACACACACACACACACACACACACACACACACACACACCAAGCTTTAAGCCTAAATTAACTCTTAATTCTTGATACTGAAATGTCCTGGGTTGAGAGGCTAACTTAAATGCTCTCAGTTCTTAGTGGCTGTCCATACCCACTTTCCTTTCTGACACCTCTTTGTGGGGCTACTTTCAAGTACTGGTTGGCAGTATATGATACCTAGCATGCCATATTTAGCCCTCTTGGGAGATGAGAACTATTTTTTTGTTTATTTGAAGATTTAATTACAAACCCCAGGCATTACTTTCCCCCTTATAAACTGGAGACCTCTCCATCTCTGAACTAATGGGGAGATTAAAAGGTTTGGTTGATTATTGTTGGATGCATATGCATGAATGAGACTTGAGCATGAATATCCTGCAAGTAAAGATGCTATTGTGGGGTAGGGTAGCTACTACACAGGCAAAGCAAATATCATAACTTTCTTTCCAACAGAAAAATGCATTGGACATGCTTATGAGTCCTGATGTCAGAAGAGAGGAATATGTCCAAATAATCACCACTTCATAGTAATTTTTACTTTCTTCTATAATAAAATCAGGAAAAATTCTGTTTAGTGTCCTTTGTTTAATTGACATTTGGATCCAATATTCTCATTTTTATTTATTTTAATCATTCCTTGTCTATATATTTTGTCCCTTTTTACCTTTTTCAGTTATGTAGCAGTCCCACACACTAACCACCTACTAGAATAGTAATGAAAAAGGCCTTGTTATATATTTATTCTCCTTCTGGCTGTCCTCACAATATGCAATGTTCCATGTGCAAGTATTTAATCTTTGTACCACCCAGGGTTACCCAATGCCTAAAAGACAGTAATTTTGGCTACCAGTTCCCAGTTACTGATGGACAACTGGGTACCAATTGGTTTCCTCAGTATTGTGGAGAATGTTTAAGGCCTAGTTAGTTTTATTAGAAACCTGACAAGTTTTAAGGATATTTTATTTCTTTTTTTTCCCCAAGAGATTATTTATTTATTAGTTCAAATTAGAAACAAGGCTGCTTCACATGTCAAACCCTTCTCCTTCTCCCTCCCCTTAGTGCCCCTCTGCTCTCCAGGGAGGATAAGGCCCTCCATGGGGGTTCCGCAGAGTCTGTCATACCATCCTGGGCAGGGACAAGGCCCTCTCCCATATGTCCAGGCTGAAAAAGCATACCTCCATTTGGGATGGGCTCCCAAAGTCCTTTCTTATGCCAGGGATAAATACTGATCCTCTACCAGGGGCCCCATAGAGTGCTGAGGCCTCCTCATTGACATCCAAGATCAGGGGTCTGTATCAGTCCCATGCTGGCCTCCCAATCATCAGTCTGGGGTCCATGCGCTCCCCCTTGTTCAGGTCAGATGTTTCTGTGGGTTTCAACAGCCTGGTCCTGACCTCTCTGCTCTTCACTTCCCCCTCTCTGCAACTGAGTTCAAGAGTTCAGTTCAGTGTTTAGCTGTGGGTGTCTGCCTCTCCTTCCATCAGCCACTGGATGAGGGCTCTAGGATGGCATACAAGGCAGTCATCAGTCTCATTATGGGGGAAGGGCATTTAGAGTAGCCTCTCCAACATTGCCTAGATTGTCAGTTGGTGTCCTCCTCTTAAATCTCTGGAAATCTCCCTTGTGCAAGATCTCTCCTCGAATCTATAATGGCTCCCTCTGTTATGGTATCTCTCATCCTGCTCTCCTCTATTTTTCCCCCAACTCAAACTTCCTACTCCTGAATTTCTTCCTCTCCCTTCCTTTTCTCCCCCCTCATTCTCTCAGCTCTCAATTAGCTCAGGAGATCCTGCCCCTTCCCCTTCTCTGGGGTCCATTCATTCTTCTCTTAGAGTCTTTCTTGTTTCCTAGTTCCTTTGGTGATGAGGATTGTAAAATGTCTACTACAAAGTCTGTTCTAATTTGCTTTCTATTGCTGTAACAAGCTCCATAACCAAAACCAGATTAGCATGTTTTGGTTGTAGATTTTGGTCCATCTCTGAAAGGAGCCAAGGTAAGAATTCAAGGCTGGGAGTTGGAGACATGAAGGAATGCTGCTTACTGGTTTGCTACCAGCCCATGTTCAGCTATCAGTCTTGTTCTTCTGAGGTTTGCCTGCTCAGAGACAGCACAGCCCACTATGAACTGACCAGCCTGCATCAATTGGCAATTAATAAAATGCCTTATGGACATGCTATAGCCCAATCCAATGAAAGCAATTCCTCAGTTGAAGTTCCCTCATACCTGGTAACACTTGATTTGTATCAGGTTGACAAATGAAGCTAACTATGGCAATGTCAAACACACTCACAATTAGTGACAATGAAACCATATGAAAAAAACCCTGGCCAGAATCCTGGAGACTTGCTTTTCAAGTTCAATAATTGTAGCATATAGATTTATGACACAGTATGGACCTTTACCCAAAACTGTCACTTTTCATAAACTGTCCTCTTGGTCCAGTAGTAGCTGATGAGGAAATGTATTTGATTGAACTCTGGCTGAGGTGAAAGACCTATGGGCTTTGGCAAGTGGATTTTTAAGTCACAAGTCGTCCGTCCTTGTTATTCTTTCATTTCAATCTTCAGCCTTATCTCTTGGCTTTGCTTAGCTTAGTCAGATTCACATTCTTGTGTGTGGCCTCTAGAGTTTGAGCAGTAGAGACATCAGAATATGCTAAATCTTAGGTTCTGTAGCCAAATTTATTTAGCTACCAGTAGATAATGCAGTCAGCTAAAAATGGAAATCACTGAGAATTAAAAGCACATGTAATATGCTTCTTGTGTGTACAGTTTTCAGGTTTGACACATAATACCCATTGAGAAGAATCCACTCTCCACTTAATAGCTTAATGAGTTCACACAGCAATAGAGTGACTTCTTTTGTTTTTCAACATACCTCTACATGTTAACTATCACATTTACTTAGAATCTGGTGGAAGGGAACTATTGGAAACATATAGGGCCAAGTGAAATTTAGTGAACAAGTGCTATTGTCCACATCCTCTTAGGAAATGTCTGTTTACAAAATTCACCTGCATCCATTTCATAATAGGAATGATAAAACCAGCTACACATACTCTTGGTTAGAAACCATTCTTCTTCCCATGGGTTTTGTTTTAAAATTCAGCAGCACTGTACCATGGATTAATTTAATGCTGCAATTGGACAAGTCAGAGCTTTAGACAACAGTATCAGTCCATTACAGATAAACTGAAGGGTTTGAGTGAGACATGCTGGCTCTCCAGGAGGTGATGACCTGGGAACAAGACAACAACAACAAAATCCATGGTTTTTATGTTTTCTGCACTGACTGTCCAAGACACCAGCCAGAATAGTGTTAAACTGGAAATGTAACACTTCTAAAATAGTTATTCCTGCTGTGGGATATGTCTGCATGAAGTACAAACTCATTTGCCATCTTATGTAGGGAATCTGGGAACCAGAAAGCCAATTAGTTCCTTATAGAGGCTCTAGGAAAAGGTTGTGAATGCTAATGAGGAAAGGAAGCATGGGTTGCCACACGTGGAGGCCTCTCTCCCTCTCCTATCCCCCCAAAATTCTATTACCTGCATACACAGATTTTAATCTACTACTTCCATTTACTAACAGGAATTCATTGCTGGCTTATATTGAAGTTCTTTATCAATCATTTTGGGGGTAGTCATAGACTTTAAGTTCTGTTGGAGAGACAAAAGGAATATACCCCAGACTACTGAAGCTTCCATAGGTTTCAGAAAAGAGACACAGAATGAGAATGATACAAGTCTAGGCATTGTGGAAATCAAACAGATGAGATGAGAGTTGTTACAAATTTTCATTGATCCTGTGATTATTGATCTCATTTGATGCTTCCTTTTTTAAATTAGTAATCCATTACTGAGGAAAATATAGATGATAGTCACTGTGAAAAATGATAGTCACTGTGATAAATGAAAGAAGCAAAAAAGACATGCTCAGTGCCCTTAACTGACCCATAGTTTAGTGGGAAAGACATGAAACAGTTAGAATGAATGGTGAAAACAGAGAGTAGGTAAAGATTGACAAGCCTTTGAATCAGAGATGAAAATGGGACCTGGATTCCTCCTTTTCTGCCCATGGTACATTATTTTTTTTATCATTCATTAACATTTTCCCATTTTTTATTTTTGATTTCATTTTACATTACAACCACAATTTTCCCTCCCATCCCTTCTACCACTCCCTTGCCTCCTCTCAGTGCTCCCACCTCCCTCCTAGCCCTCCACCAGTCCACTCCTCCTCACAGGTTAGGGCTCCATGAGGAGTCAACTTAGTCTGACACAATAGGTTGTGGCAGGGCCATGGCCCTCTCCCATGAATGAAAACTGAGCATGGCATCCCACCCTAGGAAATGTGCCCAAACAAGAGAGCTCATGCACTTGGATTATATATCGTGGTCCTATTGCCACTGAGCATGGCATCCCACCCTAAGGAATGGGCTCCAGCAAACTAGTTGATTTACCAAGTTTGTATCTTAGTCCTACTGCCAGGGTCTCCTCTGATAGTCTGAGCTTCACACTTGTTTCCCACATACAGAGGGCCTAGTTCATTTCCCTGGAGTCCCCACAATTGTAGGTCTAGTGTTCATGAGTTTCCATGAACTTGCTTCAGCTGTCTCTGTAGATTTCTCCATCATGATCATGACCTCTCTTGCTCTTAGGTCCTTCCTCCTTTCTTCACCTGGATTCCTGGAGCTCAGCCTGGCTCTTGGTTGTGGATGTCTGCCTCTGGTTCTATCAATTACTGGATGAGGTCTCTATGATGATAGTTGGGGTATTCATCAATCTGATTAGAGGGGTAGGCCTGTTCAGGCATCCTCTCTATTATTGCTGGGCAATGGCTGATTTTTAATAGCCTAATAGTGTGTCTCCTCTTTCTGCCTCAGGCACAGGTTTACACAGGCATTTGCAGCTTCATGCTGAGTCTGCTTCCTTGTCTTGATCAGTCTTCCCACATCATCCTTTACTGTGTGGGTCTCATCTGGCTTTAGTTTTGTTCAAGCTGCCTTTGTTTCAGATCCCTCCTCATTTACTTGCAACAGTTGCTGGATTTCAAAACATGCAGCTCTTCATTAAGTAAGGAAAGCAAGGATTGGCTTCATCCTAAGGATAATAAGGGGATCAGAGATGAATCAAGTGCTTTACCCTCTGGAAGTGTGTACAGTAGAATGAGGAATGAAATATTGCTGTAACTATTGAAAAAGAAAGGATGGACTCATTCTGTTAATGGCTATACAGAACTATGGGGGTTAGATGTATGATAAAAATATGATGAAGAGAGTGGCCTAGTAATTACTTTACTAATGCAGGATGAGGCTTCAGAGAACTAACTCTTCAAATCATTCCCCAAAGTGGGACTTCCTGCTTCAGTAATGTAACTTTATTTTTTTTTAGAGATCCATGGTCAATAGAAACATATACTGATATGGCCATAGATTTGTGAGGTGATTTTAATATAGGTAACAGTTCTTTTTAAACAAAGGCAGAAACATCAAAATAACAGCAAATAGTCTGAAAAATTTAAACACAATGGAAAGTGGTGAGAAGCAAGATGGAGTGGCAAAAAGTGGGATGTGCCATCAGAAGGAAGGCAGGACACTTGTTTAAGATAATGAGGAGCTGCTAAGTGAAAAGATGATGAAATGTAATAGCATCTGTCAAACTTGCCAGGATCACAGAATGACCTAGAATTGAAGAAACCAGAAAACAGAAAGTTACTAGAAGATGTGCAGAGAGACAGCAGATAAACCATTGACTTATATCTGTTATAAACATGAGCATAGTAGACTCTATTGAACTTGTGTAAGGAGAAAAAGCAAAGAGAAGCAAAGGATGATGCTGAGCCCTCTGGAAACAGAAAGATTTCTATAATAACTGGAGACAAATGAGTGGAATAGTTTTGTTCTTTTAAGTAAGGCTTGCTGTTGTATTCAACAGTCAATAATTTCATGTCATATACAATTAGTAAAGAGACAAAGAAGTTCTTGTGTAATGCATTGCTGTTTGCACCTTTCTGCATTCTCTCATCTGAAAAAAGATCAGAGTGCAGAGTGTGAGAAATCAGTGATTGAACATTTGAGCAGTATAATTGGTTGTAACGGGAAAATAGTCAGTAATGAACTGATCAATTGTAAAATCATTCCATTGAAATATCCCTCTTTACCATAATAATTATCATGCCAGATGAGCTTTTTTCCCTTTTTGGTCAAGCTGTTTCAGTTATTATCTTGTATTATATCCATCTAACAATATTATGTGAATTATATGACATAAGATTAACATTTGCAGTTGTAGACTTACAGATAGCTCATTGGATAAGTATGTTTATTACTTTTGAAAAGGTCTTGGGTTCAGTTCCCACAGCCCATGTGGTGCCTCACAGCTAAATGGAGCTTTGCTTCCAAGAGATCTCATGCCTTCTGCTCTCCATGGGATATGTGTGTATTTGTTGCACATAAACCATATATATATATATATATATATTATATATATATATATATATAATAAACTTCAAAAATAAAATTGTTAGTTTTAGCAAATATTCCATATGAAGATATTAAAAATATCTAGATCTGCTGGTTGATATTGAAACTACAGAAAAAGAGATATACAACTCAGGTGCATAATTATTTGACAACACAGAACACATCACCAAAGAATGACTTTTACCTTAAATAATTTGATTCTCATCAAGCCTCCAAGTCTAAGCACCATGTATAGTTCAGACCTTCAAGTTAAATGGCATACATGATGAATTAACTTAAACTATAATGTGAATATTAAAGGATACAATGACGGGGAAAAGAAAGGGGAGTAGGAAACAGAACTGCCATAGATTTTTATGTTTGAGACCTATTTCAGTTTGGAAATAGTGGGTGCATCT
The DNA here is from genome assembly GCF_003668045.3 of Cricetulus griseus. NCBI lineage: Eukaryota > Metazoa > Chordata > Mammalia > Rodentia > Cricetidae > Cricetulus > Cricetulus griseus. Next base: position 41,652,158 of record NC_048601.1, read on the forward strand.
CCTATATAATTACAACTGTTTACTGGAGGATATAGTGTAAGAAACAGCAACAACAAAACATGGACTATATGGGGAGCCATGGTTATAAAAACAGCAGAATGGAGCCTTCTGACCTCCCCGACCTGAAGATAACCTACTCTAGGCATTGATAGACACCCAACCATCTTGGCTTGAATGAGAATTTCCATTGCAGTAGAACTAAATAACTAAAACACAGGGAGAATAATAGGGAATTTGATAAAAAATTCTCAGCCAGGGCAAGAATTCACCTTATCTACACACCCTGAGGTTCTCTCTCCTTTGAAGACATGAACAGATCTAGCAGTGTGAACTAGTCATAGCGTGCAGTCTGATCTAGGAATTCCTCTTGATCGGGAGTGTGTTTGTCATTTCTTTTTCTAGGGGCTTTCTAATGGGAGTAAGTACTATTAGATGGGTCCTCCCACAATAGGTGCCATAATGAAGATGTGTCCTGCATGATACGTCCTTTCCCATTAGTGAGACTCCTTCCTGAGCTCTGTTCACAAAATCCCTCCTGTTCCCTCAGCAGAATTACTGGGAAGAATAGCCGACCCATTGCTAGCAGATAAACCATCCCAATATGTATAAGTTTGAACTCTGAAAATAAAACTGATCATGTCTGAATGATAGTTGGATGAAAAGAATGTTCAAGGAAATTATGCCAGAAATTACCACAGAGATTTGGGAATCTGAGTGAACAGCAAAAACAGAAACCCCAACTGGGCCTACACCAAACTATGCACTTATTGAGCTTCTGTCATATAAAGATGAATAGCCCAAAGGCCACAAGAAAGAAATCACACACAAATATATAAGTATAAAAGGTTGAAAAATCAATGAAGTTGAAAATAGAGAAGCAATGGGGGAAATGTCAGTGAAATAATAGTTTATTTTTGAGAAGAAAATCAAGAAAATTGATGAACCACTAGGATAACAGATTAACAATAAAAATAAAGAAGAGAGAAATCGCAACTCTCTAGAGTAAGATAAGTGTTATTACTACAGGCCCTGCCACTATTAAAAGCCAATAAGGGAATACTTTCATATCATAAATTACACAACTAGATATTTTGGACCTTAAATTTAACAATGGCACAAATGATCCAATTCCTTGAAATTTGTTTTTTAAACCTACCAAACAGTATTCTGTCACTAACAAAATTATACTCACAATTTTGCAGCTCTCTCTCTCTCTCTCTCTCTCTCTCTCTCTCTCTCTCTCTCTCTCTCTCTCTCTCTCTCTCTCTCTCACACACACACACACACACACACACTCTTCAGGACCCTCTTTACAGAGATTCTACCAAATAATAAGGAATGTACAAGAATTTTTACATTTCTTTCTGGGGGGGGAGAATCTCATCATTTAAAGCCATTACTAGTTTTAAAGTTAGTACTAATTTATTTTTATTTATTTATTTTTATTAGTTAAAATTAGGGAACAACATTGTTTCACATGTCAATCCCTTCTCCCTCTCCCTCTGCCTCTCCCTCTCCCTCTCCCTCTGCCTCTCCCTCTCCCTCTCCCCTCTCCCTCTCCTCCCTCTCCCTCTCCCTCTCCTCTGCCTCTCCTCTCCCTCTCCCTCTCCCTCTCCCTCTCCCTCTCCCTCCCCTCACCCTCACTGCTCCTATCCCACCCTGGCCTACCCCCCACCCCATCCACCCTCTACTCCTCAGGCAGGGTAGGGCCCTCAACAGGGGCTCTGCAAAGTCCACCACACCAGTGTCAAAACCAGCTACAGTGATTGAAAAAACAAAACAGTGCAAAATTGCTGACTATTTTCTCTCCTGAACACACGTGTATAAATACTCAATAAGATATTGACAGAGTATCCTGCAAACTGCAAGTAAATTTATGTAGTGAAAACAACTTAGTTCAAATCGAAATTATACTGGGAAAGTGAGTGTGATCAAACAATTGAAAAATCAATGTAAGACATAATTTAAATAAAAAGGAAAATCATATCATGATGTTTCTTAATATGTGAAAAGAATTTGACAGCTCATAAGATTCCTCAGTGGTTAAGGGCCCTGGCAACTCTTCCATAGAATCCAGCTTGGATGCTCTGCATTTACTTGGCAACTTACAATGGTCCCTAAACTCCCATTGCAGAGGATCTGATACCTTCTTCTGGCCTTTGAGGACATAAGGCACACAAATGCTAGGTATACATACATATAAACAAAATGGTCTAAAATATTTTAAAGGCATTTTACAAAAACCTAATGTTTAAACATGATAAAATGTCTTAAGTTGCATATGGAAGATAATTAAGTATCTCAAGTTGAGAGTAGCATCACCTCCAATAAAACTAAAATTAGTATCATCTTTAATAGTGAACAACTGAATACTTTCCCTTTAAGATAAGAAAAAAGGGCTCATGGAATACTTTCCCTTTGAGGTAAGAAAACTCTAGGCATGCCCTTTCTCACCTTGCTTTCCCCACACTAATGGGAATTCTAGTCAGTGCAATAGGTCATGAATTAGAAATGGAAAATAAACACAAAACAGACTTGAGATGATCTCTCTTTGTAGATGATGCCTTTATAAAACCTATACACACACATACACACACATGCTCATATCAGTGATACATTTATACTCAATATACTATAGATATTCTACTTTGCTGAATTGGAATATAAACTTAAGACGACACCTAACAAAAGGTTGGTGAGTTTGGTTTGTCTCCACTGGGAAAGAACTTATTTTAAAGTTTATATAGAAAGTCAGAAAAAAATAAAAATAAAAGTAAAGTCAGAAACCCCAAGCTAGTGGGCTGGCCCAGTGGGTAAAAAACCCTTACTTACATTCTAAGCCTCAAAATGTGAGTTCTATCCCTCGAGCCCACAAACAAAGCTGAATGAGGTAGTTGGTGTTTGATCCTAGCATCAAGCAAAGTGAAAACACAAACAAGAAAATCTCCATTTAGTCAGCCGGAGGAACATAGAAGGCAGAAACAATAAGAGAGGCCCTGTCTCAAACGATAGACAGAATGAAACTATTCCAAATTGCTGTTTTTTGAACTCTGTGTTATGCCATGGCATGTGTATACCCTCACTTTCATACACACACACACACACACACACACACACACACACACACACACACACACACACATTCATGCACACATACTATGTATGTGCATGTTTGTACAAAAATGTAATAAGCAAGGTAAAAATAATCCATGACTTGGGGGCAATAGCAGCATACCTAGGAGTTTCAGTAGCGATCCAGTGATGACAGTGTGCCAGAGGTTTTGAACCAGACCAGTGACTCACTGCAATGAGCATTTTTGGGTGCTGCTGATTGGACAAAAGTGGTATACACTCCAGCTCTTGATGTCACTAGGATGAAAGAAAAGGTGTTGAAGAGATAGCGGAAGAAGATAATTTTGTTTTGTTTTTAATTAATTTTGAGAAGGGTTTTGGGGGCATGCTTCAGGGGTGACAGGAAGATATGGAGTAACTGGGAGGTGAATGTCACTGTGGTGAATGATGTGAAATTCCCAAAGAATCATTAAAGAATTATGTTATGAAAACCCTCATATTATTTACAATTATATTGTTTGCAATTTCCAGTACTTCTTATGGCTTATTTCAGGAATGCTTTATAATGAGTTATTACTGGACACTACAGTGTCTATAATATCCATGGAATCTCCTTAAAGCAGTCTATAAGTTAAACACTAATCTGTAAAAACAAAATTGGAGGAACAAATCGTTGCAATGTAGGGCTACCTAGCGATTTTATATTTGGCACAAAAACATGATATATTAAAAGGATCACACATACACAATTCCCTCAAATTATCAGTAGTCCTGCATCAAAAAAGCATTGCTATAGGAGGAAAGGTCACCTAGAAGTTAGGAGAAAGTACTTCAAAACACATGGTAAGGACAAAGCTATTGTGTTAACTGGGGGTGAAGTTACAGCTTTTAGGAATAAAGTGTTTATGGTAAAATAATGAGCAGCATGAATTTTCTTTGAAGCACTTCATTAGACATATAAAAAGCAGAATATATGAAACGTAATTAGAGGTGTGATTGGAGGCACTAAAAGGAGGTTATAACCTTGATTGTGGCAGTTAGGCAATCTAGCTTAAAGGCTGAAAACAAGACAAGTAAAGGAAGAAGATAAGGGTAAAATGTGACGCATTTAAGCAGAGAAACAGTGGAGGCTAAGGCTCAGTTGTCGGAATGGCAGCCAACATGAGACATCTGAAGAATTTCTAAAAATGAGTCTTGAGTGATATGGGAAGACTGAGTGGACAGAGCTCTAATGAGTGCTAGAAAGGTCCCTCAGAATCATTGTGGGTACTGAGGGAGCTGGGGACTAGCTTTGCATCTGGGAGACTGAGGCTCACAGAATTGGGAAGGGATAGAATGCTGATGAATCTGTATGGCTGATGAGGTTGGGCACAAAGCATACAAGATTTTGTGATTTCATTCGTAGTGACATTCAGTGAAATTGACCCCAGTTGTGCACGTCTTAGTACAGATAACCACATCCCAGCCATGGTCAAAATTCACAACATTCCTATCACTCCAAAACATTATCTACTATCTCCCAATACTAGTCATATTTCACCATCCTTGGTGGTAGCATCCCTTGCCCTCTGTCACTGTGTTTCCCAATGGCCATATAAAGGGGGGGCATACAGTGCTTAAATTTTTAAAAGAAGCATTTAATTGTAATCTTTATAAAAGTAAGTTATCAAATTCAACCCTATGTCTCTGCCTCCTGCTTCACCCCACCACTATTCCTTCCTAACACTGTGTCTTTTTTTTTTTTTAGCACACAAGGTCCAATTAGTGCATCTAGTATGTTTATGCATATGGGGTCATCTGTCTAGTGGAGCATAGGTAGCCCCTCAGTGGCTGCATCCTCTAAGAAAACTGACTCTTCTTGCAACTGCCACCAATTAGACTGCCCTTGCTCCTCAGATGTGTGTGTGTGTGTGCGTGCGTGCGTGCGTGTGTATACTTGCCTATATAAGCATTTTCGGTGATCCCCAGGGATCTACCTGTGTCTTCCTCCCTAGCACTGGGATTGAAAGCATGTGCTACCACAGCTGGCTTTTGAATTCTAGGATTGAGTCAGGTCCTCGTACTAACAAGGTAAACACTTTGCTGACTGAGCCATTTCTCAGGACTTGACCATTTCTCAGGACTTTCGTAGAGTTTTGAGTCTAATTTCTTTATGGCCCCTGTGAGATCTGTACACATTCTCAGCCTCCCTTTGGCATTGAAGCAGGCACAAGTGATGTGTAACTAAGTGGTTGTGATTCTGCTCCCATAAACTTTGTGAGCTCCAAAAGTTTTGTATTTTCTTAGGGTGTCACCTGTCATGAAACATTCCTTCTCTGGCAAAATGTATTTTAGCTTCTCAGACTGGACAAAAACATGAGGCAGGCTAGGATAAGCATCTCAATTTGTGCCTGCCAACCCCTGAGGCTATAAGCTATTTCACTATGAATGGTTTTGAAAGTTTTGGAATCCCAGATGCTAATTGATGACTGAAACCCAAGTATTCCTTTAACAGAGAATATGTTACACAAGCCTTATTACATCACCAGCTCTTCCCTATCTAGGTCTAAGTGAAATTGATGGGTTTGTCATTGGTAACTACTTGACCCCATTATCATGGAACACTTCCACTTTGTACCTCTCTGTCCTTGTCTTATATGCCCTGTGCATGACCATATTCATGGTCAAATTTATCTTATTAGAGATGATGAATTGTATGGTAAAATCAGGGTGAGGGTGAGCTCATCAGCCTTAGTAGAATATGCCACACCTCATATATGTGCTGTGGATTTATCGCTACAAAAACAAAAGAATTTTTGCACAGACATGTAGTTCTCCATTTTTCTGTGTTTGTATCATGTATGATAGTGTTTTCTTGAAAATTTTGAACAAAACTAAAGCATCTCTGGGTGCTTCCTGTATCAATCCTGTACCTACTTTTTTATTTCTTCCTGAGAACCATTCAGGAAGCTTCCTCGCTAAATTAAAACTCCTCATAAACTGCAGTTCTGCTTCCAAAATGTTTCTGGGCAGTGTTTATTATGTAACTAACCAAATGCACTTTTTTCTGGGTAATTTCCTAAATTCTCAGAAACTGAGAAGATTGTTCCATAAATGTAAACCATATATACTTCAGAGCAGCTCCTGACCTTGTACTTAATGTTCCTGTGTTGATACTTCCACATTCTTCCATTGTTATAATTTGTTTGTTGTCACATTGTAACTTAGCAATCCTTGTAGCTTACACAAAACCTTCTTTTAAAAAGCAAGGTAGACACATAGGGGAGGACCTAGGCCCTATGCTAAAGGTTTTGACAGACTCTGAAGACCCACCCCCCATGGAAGGCCTCACCCCCCTCCACCCCCCCACCTCACCCCCACCCCCCGGGGAGCAGAAAGGGTATGAAATGGGTAGGGTGTTAGTGGGGGGTAGGGGAGGAGGGGAGGGAGAGGGAACTGGGATTGACATGTAAATAATCTTGTTTCTAATTTGAATAAAAAACTGGAAAAAAAAGAGCAAGGTTTAAAAAATTTCATGAGCCTTGCAGTCTATCAGATTTTCTTTCCAATGGCTAGTTGACAATGATGTGTTAGTAACCTTAGTCTTGTACATGGCTCTCACTTCAGCAATCAGGAGTCCTTTTCAGTGATGTTTTTTTAAATAGTAATAGGGTAATTCCACACTTCTATAGTGTCCTATAAATACATTGTAAATTATTTTCTTATGTTAACATTTGATATAATTGGCTTCATTGTGGCATTTTCAAGCATATATGACATCATGTTTCTTTTCTGTTCATTCTGTGCCATACTAGTCTCCCTATTTCCTCTGATTATATCTAGTTCATATCTTCCCCTGCCTCAAGCAGCTCCCTTCTGTTTCCATAGTGCATATGTTCGATTCTTCTCTCCTTTCCTGCACTTGTCCACTACCGTTGTGCCCATTCTTGGGTTTCTTTCCAGAGGGACAATTTGGATGGTCTTGTTAATTATTCTGAGATGAATGCTATTTGTTAGTATTCATTTGTTCTTATTTTAGACTTGGGGAGACCTAGTCCCTGAGAACTTAGATGTACCTTGCTATATGCTCATAGATGTTAATAAATTGTAAGTGCAAACAATGGCCACTTTCCCAAAATCCAAAGCCTATTAACCATTTTCCCAATATGACTAACCTCTAAAATTTTGCCTTAATTTAAAATTATTTTCCCAAAACTGTATTCATAATTCTAAACAATTAGACTTTTGAATATATTCAAAATGAATTTTAACTGCTCTTCCTCTTATACTAAATGGTTTCTTCATTTTTATTTTGCTAGACTCAGTTGTATAATATTATTTCCTAAAAGCTACCAAATACCAGATATTAATATTCAAATAAAACAGGTCATTACTGAGGATAGTAACTTCATCATCGAACTTTATAAACCATTACAGTTAAATGATATTGAAAGAAATTCTGCCATCAACAGATCACAGAAAGTTTGTAGAAGACATTTTATAGGCTTTGCATTTATTGGCTTTCAGGATTATTTTATTTGCTTTATTTTTATAGCGTGTAGATCATATATGGAACACTTCTTGGTAAATAGATTTTATGTTACCTTTGAGTGTACTCTTAGTAATTTGCTACTTCAACATACAAGGAACATTTCCAGCTCACAGCTAGATGAAATGAACACCACATTTTCATCTGCCAAAAAAAGTTTTAAGGTAAGCCATAATAAGAAACATTCACAAAGTTCGGTTTATTTTTTAATTGCAAATGTGAATTAGTTGCAGCGAGCTTGTTTCCCGGCAGCAGCCTCCTATTTAAAGACCTTCTCAACAACCCTACTGTTTTAGACAATTTGCCTTCCACCCCTGGAGCCACTGTGAATATCAGGTGCTTTCCCCAGCCCATGCCACCTAATGGGAAATGGGAAGATTATCTTTTGTATGTTTTCATCTGTTCCTACACTGTGACATTATGTTACTATTTTAGCATTGCACTTTGCTGCTCAAAAAAGAAATACCTCAGTTTTCATATATCACCCCCTCATTTTGAGCCCATTAATGCCTTTCCAAACAGTGTAGACATGTAGCTGGCATCCGGGGCTTCTGACTTTCAAAGTTTATGCTAGGTGTGGAACATTGAAGTCTGATGATACACTATAGAAAAGTAATAGAAGTTTAAGGAATGACTTCGAAAGCCATTTCAGTGAATGTTCTTAGCTTTTATCCCCGCTTTCTCTGCTATTGTTAGACCATTATTTGAAATAATGCATGTATGTATGAAGCATTGAAGACCCCAGTGAAGACGGTACTCCACCCACTTCTAGTACCCTTAGCCACCAGGCAGCAATTCCTATATACTTACTTTTTTCATAAGGGAAGCTGAGCTGCAGACTGATCAAGGAGCAGATTATTCGAGGTGATCAGCATTCCAAATAAGGAAAACATATGGTCCAATGTCTTACATGTTTCGAGCCAGTTCTTTTGCATGCCTTTTTCTTTTGTCTTTTGTTTTTATATTTTTAATTTATCTGTTGAAAATTTCATGCATATATACAATGCATATTATTCATATCTTCCTATCCTACCTCTAAGACCCCAAAGACATCCCCTTCCCAACTTCAGGTTTTCCTATTCTTCTCACTTCCAAGCTGGAATTTTTACCTGGGTTGAACTGGTACAAGTCTAATTTGGGTAAACCACAGTCATTTGGAGTTTGTAAGTGAATGGCCATAGTATATACAGAAGACAATATTTGATAGCACTCCACCTACTGCCCAGCTCTTACATTCTTTCCACCATTTCTTCTGTCATGTTTCCTGAGCTGTGGGGATGATGGGGTGGGGACCTACAAGTCCTATGTATGGATGAGCTCTCATGGTCATTTATTGTTAGCACTTTGATCAGTTGTCAGTCTCTGAATTAACCACTGCCTACTTTAAACAGCAGCAGCTCTAACCAAACGTAATCTATAGATAGGTAGGAACAAAACTTACAGAAGGCAGTTTGACAATATGATCATTTAACAAATTGGCAATATACAGAATATAGTTTTAAAATATGTGCATGTGTAAGCATGAACGTGTGTGTGTGTGTGTGTGTGTGTGTGTGTGTGTGTGTGTGTGTGTGTGTGCGCACACACACACGCACGCACACGAGTGCATGTGGGGAAGACATGAAATCATAAGGGAGTATAGAATGGATGGAAAGCAGGACAGTGTATCAAAACAGGGTATAAGAGTGAATATGGACAGAGTGCAGTGAGATAATGTGTAAAAAGGCCATGATGATATTTGTGATTTTCTGTACTGATTTTACAAAGGAGCTTAGATCAGGCTGCTGGATATAGAGCTCTCTTGTAAAACAGGGGATGTGTAGCTTAAGAAATATCTCAGAAAGGTAAGGTATGAAAGAACAATTAACAATTAGAAGCCATGAGAAAGCAAGGGAGATTGGGACTGCATGATCTTGGTATTCATTTCTGATATATATATATATATATATATATATATAATATATATATATATATATATACTCTATGAAGATGAGCCCTGCCATTCAGTGTGTTGTGGAGTTTCCCTACATCCTGGAAACGTTTTGCACATAGGGGTTCTCTCAGTTAGACATGACTGAAATCCAGTGCTTCACATCCTCTCAGCCTGAAAGTTTAAATATCTCTGTCTGATTTATTGTTTTATAATAACCTCTTCCACACTATTTAAACAAACATAAACATTGGGTCTTAAAAATAATAATTCAAGTAGAGTTCACAACTAGATGATTTTATTGCATGTCAGAGTATTTTCTCCATGCCACCTAGGTAAGGCAGTCCATGTCTGCCCACATCAGCCCTTCTGCTTCTGACTCTCTAGGATAGGATGAAGCATGGTGCATGAGCAAGACCCCAGGTGACTCAATGCACACTATACCATAAGAACAATTTGGGTTCATTTAAGCCTTTCTCTGGTTTTAAATTATTTTCTAATGAAGTACTGTGTGTTTTGTCTCTCTCTCTCTCTCTCTCTCTCTCTCTCTCTCTCTCTCTCTCTCTCTCAGTGTGTGTAGATAACTATAAATTTCAAAACAACTTCTTGAATTTCTATCAAAATATTTCCCACCCACCTGAAACTCCATTTAATATGATTGATGTTTGTTTTCCATGAGATTTACTTTCATGATTTTGTAACTTATTTTCAAAGGCGTTTTTGTTATTTTACTTCAAAATAGTTTTTGTAAAGTATTTTGAATATTGATAAATTATAATATAACACTTTCCTTACAAGAGCAAAAATATATGACACTGAGAGCCTACTATGTCTCACAAACTACAGATTTAATCTCTCCAGCCTGTAAACATAATTCTCATTTTTTAGGTCTGGATGTAGGGAAGAGAATCTTATGAAGATCCATTTTTGTACCTTGCAGTGATGGTCTACATAATATCATAGCAAAGCATTACAAGAATAAGAAATGTAATTGATCATGTTCTTTTCAGGAACATATAATTAAATTGTACTATTGTGTACAATACTCCAGCATTTTTTATTTAATGATAATGTTTGAAAAATATTCTTCTGAATGCTAGGGTGCTAGATGAATATTTTTGACATAACATGTACTATAGGATTCAGCTATTCATTTGAATTGTTGTTAGAAAGCCAATTAAGGCAAATGAGTTTTATTAAAGAACTGCAATGACTTCAATGAACATAGGCTTACATTTTAATGAGTACTAGTTTGTGTTACAGAGGTTTCGTGAGTATCCTGTAGGCTACATCTTTCTGCAGATTCAGAGCATGTAACATTTATTTTTTTTTTGATTTGTAAATAATCTTTATTGAAACTTTATGCAAGGCATACTGTGTTGTGTTTAGGCACCTGAACAAACTCCCTACAGTTCCAATATGCTATTCCCTGTTGGAATCTTATTTTAGTAAAACAGTCTCAATGACTTTTTTGCATATTGTTTTTGGAATGACTTTCAAACATATTTCAATTAAATGTTTTTTCTTGTTATATATTTTTCTAACTGTAATGATATACTTCATCTGTGTTATAGCCATCAACATCTGTTACAAATAATAGAGAAGCTTTTGTTTGTTTGATTTAGTTTGATTATTAATACATTCATCTCTCCTCATTCATATAGACTATTCATGTTCCTCATTTGTAAATGACTGAAAAATTGCTTGTAAAAAGAAAAAAAGTGAAAATAATAGAGACTTCTTTAAGGATGAGCTACTTATGTTACATATATATTATGGTTAGCTACATCTAAAAAAACCTTTAAGTTGTGTGATGTTATTTATATACTGACTAATTTAGAAAGACAACTTCTTGAAGAAACGCATATATGAATTGATTAATAAAGAGTGATTAAATGCTAACATATGAGCTAATTACTAATTTTATGAATTCTGTATCTATCACAGTATTATTACTCACCTCTGAACTGACTCTTAGACTATCAGTCCAGACATGTGAATATTTCTGTCACAGATAAATATTTAATGTGGCAGAGGATAGGAACTGAAAACATATTAGGCAAAGTTTGCATCCAGTGAAGATGGGGATATGTGTCTTACCCCAGTTTTCAACCCGTTACTAAACACAGCATAAAAATGTATGGCAGGAATACTAAAACAATGCCGGCAAGCACATTTAACACAGTTTCCTCCTTTTTTTCTTGTTTTTTTTTTTTTTCCTGTGTAATTGAATTATTTTCTGGTCATGTAGAACGGAATTGCAAGTGCATTTTCAAACACAGAACAACATTTCCATTTCTTTTCCTGAAAATTTGGCTTCAATTTTCAAGCCAATGAGAAAAGGTGACACCCTGAGTATGTTACAGCACAGTGCTTGTCTTTCACTTGTGTCACATTGCAGACAATATTCCAGAAGTTCCTTCAAAGTACTGTTTCTGCCTGTGAACTCCGATTCTTTTTTTTTTTTTAATTTTATTTTATTTTATTAGTTATAGATAGGGAACAAGCTTATTTCAAGTCCCTTCTCCCTCTCCCTCCCCTCACCCCCAAACTTTCTCCCCCACCCCCAGCCCATCCCCCCAACCCCATCCACCCACTACTCCCCAGGCAGGGTAGGGCCCTCAACGGGAGCTCAGCAAAGTCCACCAAGTCTTCCTATGCTGATCCTGGGCCCTTCCCCATGTGTCCAGGGCCAGAGTGTAACCCTTCATATGGGATGGGCTCTCAAAGTCCCTTTTTGCACCAGGGAAAAATACTAATCCACTACCAGAGGCTCCCTGGAGTGCAGAGGCCTCCTTATTGACATCTATGTTCTGGGGTCTGGATCAGTCTTGTACAGGCCTCCTGGACAGCATCTGGGGTCGATGTGCTCTCCCTTGTTCAGGCCAACAGTTCCTGTGGGTTTCTCCATCCTAGTACAGACCCCTTCGTTCTTCATTCCTCCCTCTCTTCAACTAAATTCCCGATTTCGGCTCATTGTATATCTGTGGATGTCTGTCTCTGTTTCCATCAGCCACTGGGTGAGGGCTCTAGGATGGCATAAAGAGAAGTCATCAATCTCATTTTAGGGGGAGGGTTTTTAGGTTATCCTCTCCACCATTGCCTGGATTGTCAGATCGTGTCATCCTTGTAGGTCTCTGGAGATCTCCCTGGTTCCTGATCCCTTCTCGGGCCTACAGTGGCTCCCTCTGATATCGTTTCTCTCATCTTGCTCTCTTTCCTCTATTCTTCCCCCAACTCAATGTTTCTGCCCCTCCATTTCCTCTCCTCTTCTCCTCTTCTCTTGCTCTTATTGTAGCAGCTCCTTCCCCCCCCACCCTCATGCCCCCAATTAGTTCGGGAGTTCATGCCATTTCCATTCCTGGGGACCATTTAACCCTTAGAGTCCTTCATGTTTCCTAGTTTCTTTGGTGAAGAGCATTATATACTGGTAGTCTTTTGTTCTATGTCTAAAATTCATATATCAGTGAGTACATACCTTGCTTGTCTTTTTGTGACTGGGTTACCTCACTCAGGATGGTTTCCTCTAGTTCCATCCATTTGCCTGCGAATTTCAAGATTCCATTGCTTTTTTCTGCTGAGTAGTACTCCATTGTATAAATGTACCACATTTTCTCAATCCATTCTTCAATAGAGGGGCATCTAGGTTGTTTCCAGGTTCTGGCTATTACAAACAATGCTGCTATGAACATGGTTGAACATATGTCCTTGTTGTAAGTACATGCCCTATTTGGGTATATACCCAAGAGAGGAATGGCTGGATCTTGAGGTACACTGATTCCCATTTTTCTGAGCAACCGCCATACTGATTTCCAGAGTGGTCTTACAAGATCGCACTCCCACCAGCAATGGAGGAGTGTTCCTTTTTCTCCACATCCTCTCCAGCATAGATTGTCATTGGTGTTTTTTATTTTAGCCATTCTGACAGGCGTGAGATGGTATCTCAGAGTTGTTTTGAGTTGCATTTCTCTGATGGCCAATGATTTTGAGCACTTTTTTAAGTGTCTTTCAGCCATTTCAGATTCCTCTGTTGAGAATTCCCTATTTAGTTCTGCACCCCACTTTTTAATTTCGTTGTTTGGTGTTTTGGTGGCTAGCTTCTTGAGCTCCTTATATATTTTGGAAATCAGTCCTCTGTCAGATGTGGGATCGGTGAAGATCTTTTCCCATTCTGTGGGTGGTCGTTTTATCCTACTGACTGTTTCCTTTGCCTTGCAGAAGCTTCTCAGTTTCAGTAGGTCCCATTTATTAATTGCAGACCTCAATGTCTGTGCTTCTGGCGTAATGTTCAGGAAGTGGTCTCCTGTGCCAATTTGTTCAAGGGTTGTTCCCACTTTCTCTTCTAGAAGATTCAGTGTGGTTGGATTTATGCTGAGATCTTTGATCCATTTGCACTTAAGTTTTGTGCATGGTGACAGGTATGGATCTATCTGTAATTTTCTGCATGTCCGCATCCAATTGTGCCAGCACCATTTGTTGAAGATGCTGTCTTTTTTCCATTGTATAGATTTAGCACCTTTGTCAAAAATAAGGTATCCATAGGTGCGTGGGTCGATATCAGGGTTTTCAATTCGATTCCATTGGTCTATCAGTCTATTTTTGTGCCAATACCAAGCTGTTTTCAGAACTATGGCTCTATAGTAGAGCTTGAAGTCGGGGATGGTGATGCCTCCAGAAGATCCTTTATTGTAAAGAGTTGTTTTGGCTATCCTGGGCTTTTTATTTTTCCATATAAAGTTGAGTATTGTTCTTTCAATGTCTGTGAAAAACTGTGTTGGGATTTTGATGGGGATTGCATTGAATCTGTAGATTGCTTTTGGCAGGATTGCCATTTTTACTATGTTAATTCTACCTATCCAAGAGCATGGGAGATCTTTCCATTTTCTGGTATCTTCTTTAATTTCTTTCTTTAAAGTCTCAAAGTTCTTATTGTACAGGTCTTTCACTTTTTTGGTTAGTGTTACCCCCAGGTATTTTATGTTGCTTGTGGATATTGTGAAAGGTGATGTTTCCCTGATTTCTTTCTCATTGGATTTATCATCTGTGTATAGTAGGGCTACTGATTTTTTTGAGTTAATTTTGTATCCTGCTACCTTGCTGAAGGTGTTTATCAGCCGTAGGAGTTCCCTGGTAGAGTTTTTCGGGTCACTAATGTAGACTATCATGTCGTCTGCAAATAGTGAAAGTTTTACTTCATCCTTTCCAATTTGTATCCCTTTGATCCCCTTTTCTTGTCTTATTGCTATAGCCAGAACTTCAAGTACAATATTGAAGAGATATGGAGAGAGTGGACAGCCTTGTCTTGTTCCTGATTTTAGAGGAAACGCTTTGAGTTTCTCTCCATTTACTTTGATGTTGGCTATTGGTTTGGTATATATTGCCTTGATCATGTTTAGATATGTTCCTGTTATTCCTGTTCTCTCCAAGATCTTTATCATGAAGGGATGTTGGATTTTGTCAAAGGCTTTTTCAGCATCTAGTGAGATGATCATGTGGTTTTTCTTTTTAAGTTTGTTTATATAGTGGATTACATTGATGGATTTTCGTATGTTGAACCATCCTTGCATCCCTGGGATAAAGCCTACTTGATCATGGTGGATGATTTTTCTGATATGTTCTTGTATTCGGTTGGCCAATATTTTATTGAGTATTTTAGCATCGATGTTCATGAGGGATATCGGTCTGTAGTTCTCTTTCTTAGTCATATCTTTGTGAGGCTTGGGTATCAAAGTGATTGTAGCCTCATAGAAAGAGTTTGGCAATATCCCATCTGCTTCTATTGTGTGGAACAGTTTGAGGAGTACTGGAATTAGCTCTTGTTTGAATTTCTGGTAGAATTCTGCAGTGAAGCCATCTGGCCCTGGGCTTTTTTTGGTTGGGAGGCTTTTGATTACTGCTTCTATCTCATTAGGGGTTATAGTTCGATTTAAACTGTCTATCTGATCTTGATTTAATTTTGGTAAGTGATATTTATCCAGAAAGTTGTCCATTTCCTTTAGGTTTTCCAATTTTGTGGAATACAGGTTTTCAAAGTATGACCTAAAGATTCTCTGGATTTCCTCAGTGTCCGTTGTTATGTCTCCCTTTTCATTTCTGATTTTGTTAATTAGCATGCTCTCTCTCTGCCTTTTGGTTAGTTTGGCTAGAGGCTTGTCTATCTTGTTGATCTTCTCAAAGAACCAACTCTTTGTTTCATTGATTCTTTGTACTGTTTTCCTAGTTTCTACTTTGTTGATTTCGGCTCTCAGGTTGATTATTTCCTGGCGTCTACTCCTCCTTGGTGAGTTTGCTTCCTCTTGCTCTAAAGCTTTCAGTTGTTCTGTCAATTCTCTAATGTGACTTTCCTCCAGTTTCTTCATGTGAGCACTTAGTGCTATGAACTTCCCTCTTAGCACTGCTTTCAGGGTGTCCCATAAGTTCGGGTATGTTGTGTCTACATTCTCATTAAATTCTAGAAAGTCTTTGATTTCTTTTTTTATTTCTTCCTCAACCAAGGAATGGTGCAATTGGGAGTTATTCATTTTCCACGTAAATGTAGGTTTTCTGCAATTCGTATTGCTGTTGAATTCTAGCTTTAATGCATGGTGGTCTGATAAGATACAGGGGGTTATTTCAATACTTTTGTACCTGTGGAGGTTTACTTTGCTGCCAACTATGTGGTCAATTTTTGAGAAGGTTCCATGTGGCGCTGAGAAGAAGGTATATTCTTTTGTGTTTGGATGGAATGTTCTATAGATATCTGTTAAACCCAGTTGTGTCATAACTTCTTTCAGATCCTTTGTTTCTTTGTTAAGTTTCTGTCTAGTAGTTCTGTCCAGTGGTATAAGGGGGGTGTTGAAGTCTCCTACTATAAGTGTGTGTGGTTTTATGTGTGGTTTGAGCTTTAGTAATGTTTCTTTTACAAAAGTGGATGCTTTTGTATTAGGGGCATAGATGTTCAGGATTGAGACTTCGTCTTGATGGACTTTTCCTGTGATGAGTATGAAATGCCCTTCTTTATCTCTTTTGATTGCTTTCAGTTTAAAGTCTAATTTGTTAGATATTAGTATTGCTACCCCAGCTTGTTTCTTGAGCCCATTTGATTGGAAAATCTTTTCCCATCCTTTTACTCTGAGGTATCGCCTGTCTTTGAATTTGAGGTGTGTTTCTTGTAAACAGCAGAAGGATGGATTCTGTCTTCGTATCCATTCTGTTAGCCTGTATCTTTTTATGGGTAAGTTAAGACCATTGACATTCAGGGATATTAACGTCCATTGTTCATTGGTTCTTCTTAGTTTTGGATTTATTGTTGGTGGTATCATTGCGTGTGGATTTTGCCCTTCTGTTTCTTTTTGTGTTTGGTGAAATTCGATTAACTACTGACAGTGTTTTTGTGAGTGTAGTTATGTTCGTTGGGTTGGAGTTTTCCTTCCAGAGCCTTCTGTAGTGCTGGATTTGTTGATATGTATTGTTTAAATCTGTTTTTGTCGTGGAATATCTTGTTTTCTCCATCTATAGTGATTGAAAGTTTTGCTGGGTACAGTAGTCTGGGTTGACATCCATGCTCCCTTAGTGCTTGTAGGGTATCTATCCAAGACCTTCTGGCTTTCAGAGTTTCCATTGAGAAGTCGGGTGTGATTCTGATTGGTTTGCCTTTATATGTTACTTGGCCTTTTTCCTTTGCTGCTCTTAATATTTTCTCTTTATTCTGTAGATTTGGTGTTTTGATTATTATGTGTCGGGGCGACTTCTTTTTGTGGTCCAGTCTGTTTGGTGTCCTGTAAGCTTCTTGTACTTTCATAGGCATATCCTTCTGTAGGTTGGGGAAGTTTTCTTCTATGATTTTGTTGAATATGTTTTCTGTACCTTTGAGCAGTATTTCTTCACCTTCTTCTACACCTATTATTCTTAGGTTTGGCCTTTTTACGGTGTCCCATATTTCCTGGATATTTTGTGTTAGGGTTTTGTTGGACTTGAGGTTCTCTTTGGTGGATGAATGTATATCCTCTAGCGAGTCTTCAGTGGCTGAGATTCTCTCTTCCATCTCTTGAATCCTGTTGGATACACTTACATCTTTAGTTCCTGATCGTTTATCCAACCTTTCCATTTCCAACATGGTCTCATTCTGTGTTTTCTTTATTGTGTGTATTTCAGCTTTCATGTTTTGAACTATTTCAAGAGCTTCCTTCACTTGCTTGGATGTTTTTTCTTGGCTTTCTTTGGATTCTTTAAGAGATTTATTTATTTCTTGAATTTTTTGGTTTGTCTTTTCCTCCAATTCATTTAATTTTTTGTTTGTTTTCTCTTCTATTTCTTTAAGGGATTTTCTTGTTTCCTCTTTAAAGGTCTCTATCAACTTGCTGAGATAATTTTTGAGGTCCATCTCATCTTCATGCTCTGTGTTGGGCTTTTCAGCTCTTGCCGGAGTGGAGTCCCTAGGTTCTGGTGGTGTCATGTTGGTCTTTGTGTTGTTGAGTGAAATCTTATTCTGTCTTCTCCCCATATCCTTTTAGTGGGTGCGGGTGGGTTCTCTCTATCTCCTCTTGTGGCCCAGTGGTGTGTGGGGGCTAGGAATTCGATGTCCACAACTCTAGATGATCTCGACGCTCCTGGTGGTCTCCTCGCTAGTTCCTAGTTTCTTGGTCGTTCGGCGGAATGGAAGAGTGGGGTGCTACCAGATTTGGGGCACAGGGAGCTCCTCCCTGCCTGGGCTTGTCTGGCCCAAGCCGGCAGGCTCAGGAGGGGGTGGTGGGATGGGGGTGGTGGGGTGTTCTGGCCTGGAGTCGGGAGCGGGCAGGAGCTCACTCACCTAGTTCCAGGTCAGTCTGCGGCGGCGGAATGTAAGAATGGGGTGCTAGCAGATTGGTGGGGCAGGGGGCTCCTCCCTCTCTGGGCGTGTCTGGCCCAAGCCGGCAGGCTCAGGAGGGGGTGGTGGGATGGGGGTGGTGGGGTGTTCTGGTCTGGGGTCGGGAGCGGGCAGGAGCTCACTCACCTAGTTCCAGGTCAGTCTTCGGCGGCGGAATGTAAGAATGGAGTGCTAGCAGATTGGTGGGGCAGAGGGCTCCTCCCTCTCTGGGCGTGTCTGGCCCAAGCCGGCAGGCTCAGGAGGGGGTGGTGGGATGGGGGTGGTGGGGTGTTCTGGCCTGGAGTCGGGAGCGGGCAGGAGCTCACTCACCTAGTTCCAGGTCAGTCTGCGGCGGCGGAATGTAAGAATGGGGTGCTAGCAGATTGGTGGGGCAGGGGGCTCCTCCCTCTCTGGGCGTGTCTGGCCCAAGCCGGCAGGCTCAGGCGGGGGTGGTGGGATGGGGGTGGTGGGGTGTTCTGGTCTGGGGTCGGGAGCGGGCAGGAGCTCACTCACCTAGTTCCAGGTCAGTCTTCGGCGGCGGAATCAGCATGTAACATTTAAATCACTGACCTGACATCTGTCTTATTCTTATTATGTATGAGATTAAAAGTATTTTATTTATTTATGTAGCGTGTGTGTGTGTGTGTGTGTGTGTGTGTGTGTGTGTGTGTGTGTGTGTATGTATGTATGAATGTATGTATGTATATATGTACATGTGTGGGGTCAGAGAACAACTTGTGGGAAATGATTTTCTCCCTGCAATATGTAAGTCTGTAGTTTTGAACTCATGTTGGAAGACTTGGCAGCAAACACCTTATCCTGCTTACACATATTGCTGGCCCCATATGGGAATGATATTTAATAGGTTCAAAGTTCCCTCCACATCTTCAGAATCATTTATTTTAAGAGTACAGCCTTGGAGTCTGTAGCTGAAACATGTTCTTCTGCTAATTTCAAAAAATAAAAAAAAAACTAAAGTAGAGTTAGTTCTCCTTTTTATTGAAAATGATTGTAGGTGCTTAGGTGATGTCTTACCCAAGAGTGATGAACTGAATTCAGATTATCCCAAGAAAGAACCTATACGAACATCAGACATGCACAGTCCAGCTGGGGTCCTCAAGTCCCTGGCAGCAGGAAGATATCCATGAGCCTGCCTGTGGCCCCAGGTAGGTGGGCTCTATTATGATAAGGAAATATGGAAGAATGGAAGAGAAAGAGAAGCAGAATGGTTCATGTGCTATGGAAAGAGGCAGAAAGGAAGACAGAGGAGGCTGATATTAGAGGCCTGCTTGATACATGGCGTCATATGATGGTGGTGAGGAGTAGAGTGATAGGTGAGGTCTGCATGCCACCCAAGGCCATGATGATATCTTGGCAGGGCTGCTTCTAAGGGCCATGTCTATGTCCCTGGTCCTATAGCAGCCAGAGGCTATGTTAATTCTGGTAGTCTAGACCACCACCTGGGACTGTGTTGGAGTACAGGGGCCATTTTGCAACCAGGACTGTGCCAATCTGGGTGGCCTTCACTGCCACCTGAGGCCATGGTGACAACCAGACCTGGGCTTCTGCTGAGGACCATATCTAGGTCTGTGGTCCTACTACAGCTGAGGTCTGTGTTGATATCCATGTCCCATGTTGCCACCAAAAGGCCAAATGAAAGCTGGGATCTGAACTGCAACCCATTGCCTTGTTGGTGGCCTGGGGCCATGCTGCTGCAAGAGCCATCTTGAGTGTTTGGGGCTACTCCATCTGGAGCTAAGATATTGACCACCTATGTGGCTGCCTGGGGCCATATCTGGGTCTGTGGTTCAGATACAGCTGGAGTCTGTGTAGAAGCCTGTAGCCCAGGTTGCCACTAGGTTTCACAGGGAGGCCCATGATCTATGCTACAGCAAGCAGTCTTGTTAGAGTGTTTGGGCCATGTCACAGCCAGGGCCATACAGATCTGCATGCCCTGTGCTGCAACTCAGGACCATGGTTTCATCTGGGACCAGGCTGCTTCTGAGGGCCATGTCTGCACATAACGACAAGGGTCTGCATTGACATATGTGGCTCCTGTTGCCACCAAGGGCCATGAGGAAGCCCAGAGTCAGATCAGCCACCTAAGTCCAAGTTGGAGTCAAAGGGCCATGATGAATGCAGATCTGAGAGGCCTGTGCTGCTTCCTAATTCCATGGTGACATTTGGGACCAGAACTTCAGCTGAGAACCACGCCAGTGACCTCTACACCACACACACACACACACACACACACACACACACACACACACACTGACTGCCATTTTTAACTAACAACAATTGGAGAAAGTGATTAGCATAAGTAATGGTTAATATTGGCAATCTAATAGGATTAGAATCTCCTAGGAATCAAATTCTAAGAAGCCTATGAGAGGAATTGCCTGCATTAGGTTAGTCTCTGTGAGAATGATCTAGATTAGCTGAAATCAGACAAAGCCTCACTCAGTGGTGGAACCATTGACTATACTGGTTTCCTAGACTGAATGAAAGGAAACAGGGTGATGAGTGTCAACATCCATCACTCCCTGGCACTCTCCCTCCTGCCTAGGGACACACAGTGAGTAGCTGGCTTAAAGCCATGCTGTCAGGACTTCCTCCTCATAATGGACTGTATCCTTGGACAAGAAGCTGAAATAAAACCTCATTCAAAATACTTTGTTCATATATTTGTTACAGCATGTAGACAAGAAATGCCTAAAGTCATGAATAGAGTAATTTAAACTAGTCTAGAAATGATTCACACATATTCTTTGTTACAGAGGTGTGATTACTTAAGTCTCAGACTTGATTCTTTGGAAATGATTTTACTTTAATCTCTTTCATTATTTCATATTTCTTATGGAAGGATGCAAACTGGCAGTGGGATGGCCCCAGAACAGGCACAATACAAGGCCACAAAGAATATACAATAATTTGTATTATATCATGAATAGATATTTCTTCCTCGTTTATGCTGAACTGTTTCTGAAAAGCCTCCAGTTGACTTACAAAAGGAGATTAATATAAAATGGGACAAGCACAGATAAAAATAGGAGACTGTTGAAAAGGATTAGAGACACCTGGGAGATGTTAATTCTAACAGCTGGGAAGTATCGTGATAGCTAAAACCAAAACGGTTTATAAATTTTTCATCTTCAATGTAAAAAACTCATGCAGTTATCAACAGAGGCAAACTGTTCCTGAGAACCAGTCAAGAGATGTATGTGTTTTGAAGTGATAGGCAGTGTGTAACTAGAAAACTAGGTCTGTTTGCCAAGAGATACAGAAAAATTGCTGTGAAATTGACCATTCTGATAGACTCTGATGACATTTTGCAAACTCTATCCACGAGAAACGTTTCTACTTGGATCTGTACCTTAAGATTATAGCCAATATTCGGTGGGTTATTTTGCCCTGTATAAGGCATTCCATCTTCAAAACAGCTCAATAAACATATACACGATCATTCTTCTGATATATATTTGAAAAATCTTAGGTGTGTGAATAGAGGCTACATAATTTATAACTTCCACAGACTAGAGAGTAGCATTTTGACTTTAGATGTTATTTCAGACTCCACATTACAGATTTGTCTGTTCTGAGTGGTTTCCTTTCCGGTGATATGATCTAAACAATAAATAAGACAATTTTGTGCACAGGATATTCACATATCTGTTATTGCAGTTTCCTTCATTTTTGAGGCAGCCTCCGATGCCTTAATCACTTCTGTACTATAAACAGAGATCTCTGATACCTGCTCATTCTGTTTACAGGGCATATTGCGAGAAGAAATACAGACACTTTCATGTCTTGTTTGCACACGACAAAATATGTGCTCAGCATGGAGGTAAACAACAGGAGGAAAGATGAGGCTGTTTTCTCTATTTCCCTAGGCACAGGGCTCACTCCCTTCAAAGTGCATACAATTCACAGAATCACCTGGACGGAGTATGAGTAGCTTGTCCATCCATGGTGTAAATGTATGAACAATTGGCTAAAAAATGAGAGTTCTGCCCTGTTACAGAGAAGTCAAAGATGTAACCTGGAAAATCTTAAAAGAGGTGCTCCAACCTGAGAACTCCATCCATAAAATGACATCAGGCAGTGATCTACATACCAATGGGTGTGCCAGGAGGAGCAATTTCCCCAAGTAGCTTAAAATACTGACCTGTTCTGATTGTTTTTCATGTCTATTAAAAGATGGCTCCTGTTTTTAAATGGAGCTGTTTAATGTTGGGTCTAAAATATCACTGCCTCTATTTTAGTAATGATTTCCTTATAAACACTTCGAGGGAAAACAGATTCTGCATTTTAGACTTTTTCATCCCATCTGAGG
Organism: Cricetulus griseus; assembly: GCF_003668045.3. NCBI lineage: Eukaryota > Metazoa > Chordata > Mammalia > Rodentia > Cricetidae > Cricetulus > Cricetulus griseus. The sequence continues at coordinate 41,674,845 of NC_048601.1, forward strand.
GTCAGCAGTACCTTGAACTTAAAAGTAGCTCCGTTGGTACGACAATAACTGTGACATTGCTGAAAATAGAAAGTCAGGTCGAATTTTTCTATTTAAATTTGATGTGTTTCAGTGAACATCTAACTGAGTCTTACTAGTTTTACATGAAATTAGCTCTTTCTATTCTCATTGCTGACAATAGGCATCTTTCAGAAAGATCAAAAATACACATGCTAAATGTCTTCCATCTGTGCCTTCCAGATTCACCTTCCATCCTGCCTTACGCCCCAGCAGTCCCATATGGATACAGCAGAGTATCCCCTTGCCTTTTCTGATTTTGGGTTGTTAGGGGCAATGGGGATATTAGGAGGGAACCAGAAAGTGGGAAGAGGAAAGGTCATGGTGTTTATTGTCCTGGCTTCCTTCTTAGTGGGTTGTCATATGTTGTCCGTGAGACTTCTGTACACAGCTGCCCTCTGAAATCTATGAATTTCTTCTCTCCTTATCTTTAAAGCCTAATCTCTGGAGAGGTCAAACACAATCACACATCATGTCTGCTGGATGCATTAGACCTTGCTTTTGGTTAGACTCTTATCTACCTACTACGATGAATATGCCATGCTAAGAGCCTGATGAGCACAATTTCATACAACCATTTTAATCAGAATAAACAAAGAAAAATGGTGTCAGAACTTTCAGCCAAATTTGTGCTCCCTGTACATATTGTAAGACATGGTATGGAAAATTCTCATACAGGTTACTAGATAGAAATTTATTGGCAAACTCTGGATTATAAGTCATTCAATATAAATGAAATCCTTATTCCACTTGGCCTTGATCTCTGAGAACATATGTATGAGTATTTTGGCTTTGGAAAACAAAATACTCTGTAGACAGTGCTTTCCACTATCTATAATGTAAAACTATCTTCAATTTAAAACTTCCAGTGTTTATATTCTATGAAGCAAGGATACTTAAAATGTTTTACTCAACCCAGTGTTATTTAACATGTAATCTATGTTGCATTATTTATAAAATATGTTGTTCCTTTTCCTTTAGTACTGTTTGAGATCTATTATGTGTTTCACAGGCATATAGCACACTGAAGTCTAAACTACTCACATGTCAAATGCTCAGTAGTTCTGTGTAGCTGGTGGCTACGCAACTGATGTGTTTTGCTCAGAATTTATAGCAAACACCTTTACACATACACACACACAAGCATATTTTGTAGAACTGCCTTTTAAACATGTCCCCCAAAACCTAACTAAACCTATGTGGTAGGTGAGGGTCAAAATTTTCAAAACAAAATTCCTAGACAACCAATCAACTTAAAGGAAGAGGAGAAATGGCTCAGAAAACAGGGGTACTTGCTGTCAAATCTAACAAGCTGAGTTTGATCTGTGGAACGCATATGTTAGAAAGAGATAACTGACTCTTGCAAGTTGTCCTTTGAGCTCTATATATCTGCATTTGTACACAACACCAAATAAATGTAAAATGGGTTCATCATGTCAGAGGTTTTTGCCTCTGATCCTATTTTGAACAGAACCATTTGAGGAAAAAAAAAAAAAAAAGGATCTCCCAGAAGTAGAACGACATTGATCACTTACAGGGGACAAAAAATTCTGTAATTAGGAAGTTATTTGAAGTAAGGGCTTTCTTTTCAGGCCCCCATGATATACATGTTTATCTAGACACAGCGTCCTGATTTCTACTACCTTTCAGTAGTGCCAGCTTGTTAGCAAGCTGTGCATGCCATGTCCCTTGTGTCCTAGTCACTTTGCAAATAACCTTTATCAGAAGCCTTGATAGCTCCTCCTACCAAAACCACAGGTCTGCTTGTAAATCTGCATTTCTTTTCTGCCAAAATTAATGCAGAGCACTCTCAACTGTGCTTGGTATACAGTAGCATGCTGTTCACGTTATGTTTGTTTTCAGCTGTTCTTTACATTGAGTGGTCCAAGAAAACCATTAACTCTCCATTATACAGGCGAGGAAAGCGGGCAATAGAAACATGAGTACTGGCCTAGAGTTTCAGGCTTAGTTAGCAATAGAACATGATGCAGTCCCAGTTCTGATTATAAAAACAAATGAATGCATGTGCTAGAACTGAGGCATAGGAGTCTTACAGGTTGAATCGTGATTGGCAGCTTTGCTCTGTAAGAGACGACAGTGGAAATGGCGTTCAGACCTGATATTTGGTTGTTCTTAATGTGATCAACAGCATTGTGAGTTAGTGGTATATTGTATACAGATCAAACCTGTAAAGAGAGCTTCCATGCATTATATTGATATCTGGACACTATACTGGTCCTCTGAATGCTTTTTAAATCATGTCCACAGGAAGAGTTCCTCTGTGTATTTGGCAGCAATGATTTCAGATTAATTTGTACTTAGCCTTGATTTTAAAATTACTTTATTTTCTCCATATCACCTCAAATGCAATTGGAGAATATGTGTTGGTATCATTAGCCTTGTATTGTCCTGGAAGCTTTTTATATTTAAATTTTATTCATCACTGCACTATTTTGTTTTTTTTTTCTTTTTTATTGATTAAATTTACTCTTTGACAGTTTAAACAGGTTTACATTATTTTCTGGACTTTCACAACTTATCCTGTCTTATTTTACATCAACCCATCCATCCCTATCCGCTCTACAAATTGCTTTCCCATTTGATACGTTACTACTACTACTAATTTACTGTTAATAATAATAATAATGTCATTATTATTATTATTATTATTATTATTATTATTATTATTATGTGTGAGTGTTTATAAAGTATGTGATTGCAGATGCACACATATCACATCTCAGTTATGGAGGTCACAGGGCAACTTTGTATAGTTGATTGTCTACATTGACCTCTAGGTGGATTCTGAGAATTGAAATTGTGTCAATAGGTGTAGGCAGTAAGTACTTCTGGCTACTAAACCATCTTACCACCCCATCGTCCTATGATTCCTTTGTTGCTTTTTTCATTTTTAATTCTTGAGAATTTCATGCAACTATAAAGGAGCTATCATAATATTCCTATCCTCTTGTAACTTTTCTCATATTCCCTCTAGACATGTCTCCCTGAAGAACGGATGTATTTTTCTAATACTTTCTATCATCCAAAATACTGAAGTTTATCTCTCTCTCACTCTCTCACGCATACACACACGTGCACATACATGCACACACACATACAAACATGCATAGGAACATGCACACACATGTTCATGTACACACACACACAACCATGTCTAATTAGCAGTTAGTGGTGTTTAGCTATTCATGGGCATGTAAACATCAGGTCATCCATGGGAACACAGAAATACAAATATTGGTTCTGTTCTTTAAAAGTAATAATCACTGCTCCACCAGAAACTGTCAGCTGCCAACAGCTCCTCAATAAGTATGGGACCTAACCCATCTGCCCCATCTGTGCTGGTATTTTGGCTTATACATATCTTGTGCAGTTAATAACAGTTCCTGTGAGAGTCATTCCCTCTGCATTTTATAGAATTCTTATCCTTCCTTGAACTCCTACATTTTTATCTCCCCTTCTATGATATTCCCTGAACCTTATTTAGGAGGTGGGCATTGGGGTATTAAGCCCATGTCAGGCATGTTAAGGGGACAGTAAGGATAGCAGATTATAAGTAAACTAAAAGTAGAAAGGTGGACTTCTAGGGGCAAATAGAATTCAGCTTTTAGAAGTGTAAGAGTATGAGGGAAACCAGGAGGTGGAGAGGAAGTCTAATCCAAAGGAGGGGTGTATTAAAACACACATACACACTCAAAAGGAAAGAGGAAAACATACACAGAGAAACTTACTATGTCTCAAATCAGTTAATATTAAAAATTGTTAAAATAGTAGATTATATATGAAATATGGGGAAGTTTAATGGAGGTAAAATTATTACAAAATGATGGGGATAGGATACAGATGGAAGGAAGATGGTTGTAGTTAGATAAAACAAATCTAAAGATTGTGAAAAGCCTTATGGAAGCCCACAAGTTAGTAACGTAATTTCAGTGTATTTTTGGAAACATAAAAAAGATTTTGAACAAAATTATTCTTATGTGTAGATAATGTTTCAAGGGTTATGAAATGAAATCACACTGCAATTCATGGGGTCCCTTATGAGTTACTTGTAGGGAGTTCCTAGAGGTCTCTAAAACAACATTGCCTACTGTCATTGTCAACTATATGGTAAGACTCTACTGTAGAAGGAGCTATGTTTTTCCCTCATAGGTCATAGAGGAAGCAATGCCAAACAAATCAGGAAACTTCTGAGGGCTGGGCTTCATGGTTCCAGGAAGTACTATACAGGCTGTTGGGGAAGAAAAGACATCAATATGCTTACCAGACTCTTCATGTTGAAGTACTTACCTGTCAGCGAAGATGTATCCATTGTTGCTGTAGTGACATGATATTTTGAGGTAACTAACTGCTCTCAGATTGGATTTCAGGCCTGCTCCACTGGAGAGAGTTTCTAGTTTGATACTGCAATCTTAGACAAAAGTCCATGATTTGGGAGGTCATAGGCCTTTGGGTAGAGATTACTATTTTCATTTTGTTAAAATGGTCATTAGTCAAATTGCCTTTTAAATGTTTACATTTATATTCTTAGACCTGGGTTACTTTCAATCTTGTCAGAGAAGCTGTATTTTGGCAGTGGACAGCAGTGAATGGAGATGGGCAACTCATCAGTTACCCCCCCACACTTCCCTTGTATGTGTGTACACTCTGCTTGTACATGTCATGGTGTTCTGGTGTAGGTAGGAGGAAAACTTTACAGGAGTTGGTTATCCTTGTTCACTTTCTGGGTCCTCAGGATTGAACTCAAGCATTCCCACAAGAGTCCTGCTGTATCGAATGATTGTGCAGGCCCTGTGCTGTGATTCTTAATGATAGAACACACTTTTCCTGGAAAACTAGAGCATTCTTCATTTTTGTTATCCTTGCTTTAGCAATACACATTAACAGGTACTGTAAGTGACTTTCCTTCAAGCCCCATGCCTTAGTAACACTCCTTTGGCTTGCTGTCACAGCTAAGTACCAGTGTTAAAAACGTATTCCTATTTAGTTCCACTAATTGTGGTAGAGAGCATTTATAAAACATGAGTCACTTTAATGTCCCCATGTCTTATTCTTAGAATGTTTTGACACATGACAAACTGTTACATGGTAATATAACATCTTAACTAACATATATCATAATTGCATTAAATATTATAAATATCTTTAGTAGCATCAACCTTCCTGAAAGGCAATATCCATCATGGCGCCATGACATGATAGTTATCTAGGTACTATATTCTTTATTGCACCCATTCTGTTTGCCAACTTCACAAATGATAGCTCTATTTAATTTTCCAATTCAACCATATTTTATCATATTTCCATGTTAGGAGGCATGCCACCATGGATACAAACAAAACTTTGGTGCTAGGTAAAAACGTTCATCTTCATTTATATTTAATACTTGCTAATGTTTTTCATTTGTGGATTTTAATTAAGAATTTTAAGGTGGTTGATGATGTCCTTTAATTGAGATATAAAAGAATAGGACATATTCAGCAAATACCCAACAGGTTTAAAATTGAGAAAATTGAAGTTCTTGCTGAAAGTGCCTCAATTAAAGTAGTTTTCCTAAGAGTATATCAAAAATTAAATTAATAACTGGAAATGAAGCTATGCCAAATATAGTTAAACATTCTAGTTAGGGTAAGAGCAAGATGAACCAAGGAAAAGAGTATTTTCTAAAAGCAGGAATGTTGACATTCTTAAATATACTATAAGTCCAAAGCAACCCTGATATTAAACCTTTTGATAACTCTTATGGTCTGCTCTCAGACCGGTAAGAGTTATGGAAGGATTAAAAACTGTGTTTGTAAAGAGTCATTTTCTGTCCCTCCAGAAAGCTCACAAATAATGATATGGAGACTTCTTTTTAATTTTGAAAGCTCATCCTACAGCTTAGGCTTGTTCCTCACTAACTCTATTAACTCAAATTAACCTGTTTATATTAATCTATGTTCTATCATGTGACATTACCGCTCTTCCATCTTGCACCTCATGTTTCCTGTCAGTTTCTCCCGGCATCTCCTGTGCTCCCAGTTCACTTTCTTTTCCTTTCTCTCCCCAGAAATCGCACATATACCTCCTGCCTAGCTATTAGCCAATCAAAAGGCTATTAGCTATTATTAAACCAATCAAAGGGCACCTTGGCAAAGACACATCTTCACCTTGTACAAATATTCTGCAACATGTGTTTGTGTGTGTGCATATACATTTGCATGTGTGTTTCGTGCCCATGTGTGTACATGCACACACACTTGTTCATGCATACCCAAAGTCATTGCATAATACAAGATGTAGACAAATGGATATGAAGGGGAGATTTCAGTTGTCCATATTACATCTACTGCTTAGGCTTCTGAAACCTGCTTAGCTCCCATGACAAATGCTAAACTCTTTGTCATCTAATATCCTTCTTCCCAAGACATAACATTTTCACTTACTCTGTTTAGTTAAAATTGTCATTAGCTCACAGTATATTGGAGTTTTTCACACGAACACCCCAAAAAAAAGCTACTTTGAAATCCAAATCCATTATGTCAGAATGTGACTCTATTTGGAAATAGTGTTACAACATGATGAGTTCATGATGTTCATGGTGACATATATGGGCTCTTAAACATCAAAATGACCAGTGTCATTGTAGGAAGGCATAAAAATGAAGACAAACTATGTATCAGTGAAGGTGGACTATGGAGGCTACAAGTCAGTAAGTGGCCAAATGGATCATGGGGCTAGGAATAGGAAAGGTCAAAGAAAGAATTGTCCATCAGTTATAATTTCATCCTATTTTGCATATATTTTTGTACTTAAGTAGTTTAAACTTACTCATGCACCTAAGATAGATCCTGTACCTACTGCCCATTTCCTATGGTGAGATACTATGCTTAGTCTTAATGGAGGGGGTGAGATGGGAAGGTGGTTTGTCTTTCCCCAACTTAAGGTGCCAGACTTTGTTGACTCTTCATGGGAAACTTACCTACTTGAAGGAATGGATGGGGGTGGGTGGAGGGGAGAGGCAGTAGGTGGGTGAAGAGCAGGAGGAGAGGTATAAGGGAGAACTGTGGTTGGAATGTAAAATGAAATTTAAATTAACAAATGCATTTTAAAAATAAATAAACGATTATCTCTACTTTATAACTAAAAAAAAAAAAAAATTGGACTAGAAAGCCTTCTCAAGAGTGCCTTAAGTGCCTAAGTTGAGAATTCTATATAACTTATGGGTCCCTGCATCTTTCAGTATAATGTGTAATTCACTTTGTAAGTATAAAAGTGAATGCTTGTCTTTATTTACTCTGCATCTTAGTGAAACTCACAAAGAAAACAAGTAATATAAGCTGTCCTTCTTTGTCAAACTTGAGTTATATAAGTAACTGCATTTCACAGTTATAATGATTGGATTGTTTCCATGGCAACAACAAGGCTATCAAAATATTTATATCTATCTGTTATGTTTCAATTTGTTTTAGGGAATTGTGTTAAATTGGTAAAAATATATGACTTTGTTTTCTTAAATAAATTCATATTAGTTAGGCTTTTGTGTTCCTTAGTTAAATAATTTTAAAGGTTTACTTCATGTAATGTAAAATGATGTCATATAAAATGTCATTTTAATTACTCCCATAAATTGTGACTTATATAGCTCTCCCTATTTGCCTTATTTTTAAAATTAAGACATGACATAGTAACTTGAACCCAACATTACAAATGCATGCATGTTCTATATGTCACAATTACATTTTATTATTCCTCTCAAAAAATGGTGATTCTCATAAATCAACTGTTCAAGGAAACAATCTAAGATATTGTTTATCTCTCACCAGTACAAATTATTTGTGTTTTGTGTTAGTATAGGTGATAAAACAATTTCTTACTGAGATGGTTCAGTTGGTAAATGTTTTCTTGGCAAATATGAAGCTTAAGGTTTGATCCCCAGAACAAATAACACTTTCTGGTTATGGTAGTGTGTATTTTTATTCCCAGTACTGGTGATGCCCAGAAAGGCTTGAGGTTTCCTGGAAAGCCAGCCTAGCCTATTTTACAAGGTTCAAGTTGCAGTTATAGAAATCAAAGTAGGGACAATACTTTCTGTGAATCCATGATATTGGAATTTGAATCCCCAGAACATTTGTAAAAGCCAAGAGCAGTAGTGTAAATCCGTATAGTCTACAGCAAGATGGGTGGCAGGGCCAGCAGATACCCAGAAGCTTATCAGCCAGCTAGCATGATCTATAAGGTAACAGTGAATAACAGCAATAATAAATAGAGTCATTGACTCAAAGTGGAGGGTGGGGATCAACGTAAGAACAAGGTACAATGGCAGACACACCGCTACCTTCACACACAGGAACACATATGCACAGACATGATCTGAAAATACATCTCTCTCTCTCTCTCTCTCTCTCTCTCTCTCTCTCTCTCTCTCTCTCACACACACACACACACACACACACACACACACACAAATCAGAATTCTGAGGTGGATTATACCCTGAACATTAGCATAATTTCAGGTGAACATGCAACATCCGCCCCCCACAGAAAGAATTCACTAATCTCTCTTGTTCTGTAAATGATACTTACTGAGCACTAATCTCCTGTTTTAGAAAAATAATTCTAGGTTTCTATAGATTACATATTAGTGAGTATGTATAATAGTAAATTAATAAATCATATATAGACCCTACTGTATTATATACTTTAGAGAATCACAAGCTACAGAGAGTTATAGGAATGATGAGCACTGGAAATCTATTTTGTCTGGTTAGTTTATGTGATTTTATATAAACTAGAATCACATGGGAAGCGAGAATATCAGTTGAGGAATTGTTTCCATTGTAGAGAACCATAAGCACGTTGGGCATTTTCTTGATTCTTAATTGATATTGGATGGCCCATTCTCCTGTGGGTGGTACCATCCTTAGGTAAGGATGTTTGCCTGGGCTATATAAGAAAAACAGCTGAGCAAACTAAAGGAAGCAAGTCACCAGGCAGTCCTTTTCATGGTCTCTGATTCAGTTCCTGCCTCCAAGTTTCTGCCTTGAATTTCTTCCTTTACTTCCTTTGATGACTGACTGGTAGACAAATAAACCCTTTCCTCCGCCCAAGTTGTTTTTGCTCAGTGTTTATCACAGGAACAGGAAACAAACTAAAATATTAATTTACCCAAATACAGTATTGTCACATTTTTGAAAATTCTCTTCATTGATCACTACTTTGTTTCCTGTGATCAAAGTCCACAGGCCTCTGGGTGGATAATTTAGTTGGAAAATAAAATAAAAACTTTGCATGATAAGGAGCCAGGCATCAGATACAGAAAGCCAGAATTAAGTCTCTTACATAGTCATGGAAGCCCCTCAGCAGATCTGTGGAATAACTCATTAAATGACCGAAAGAAATCAACATTCTCAAGTAAGACATTACAGTAGGACACATATTATGATCTTGAGCTTCTTAGGTTTGTGTTTCCAAGATTAAATAGGATCCAAAAGCATAAACATTAATTTGGATGGGGAAACCCAACATTGACTAATGTTTCTCTTTCCTGGCGTAGAAACAGAATGCTTCCTGACACTGTAAGTAGAGTAAATCACCTTCTCTTCTTGCCATTGGTTTGCGCATGCAAATTTATTAATATTTCCATCAGCATGACCCTTCCCACAGGTTATGCGAATCATGAGATAAAATCCTCATAACTCTCCTTGGTCACACACATTTAAATAATTAGGAAGGAAACACAAACAAACAAACAAACAAACAACAACAAACTAACCCTCCAATGGCACACTTTTTTTTTTTTTTATATCTTGGGGACAACTAAAAACTATCTAATTGGACTGAAGCTTGGTTCAATGGAGGAAATTTGTGCATAGTGCTGTAAACCTTGATAACTGCCTCTGTTGGGAGGGGTGCAGATCCTGGAAGAGAACATTCTACTGCCATTTTCCTAAACAAATATCATTTTAACTGTATTCTAAATAATTATATTTAAATATAAGTGAAGTTCTCATGCCTCATCCAAGAAGCTTAATTTTATAGCTCATAGAGATTATTATAGAGATGCACAGCTGCTCAAAAGGCAGGGAATAAGTGTTGGTGGGGTACTTAGCCCCAACTGATAGATCTATAACTCAGTGGCAGCCATAACAGCTGAACACATGCTTGTCTGACCTTGTCTTAGTCACTAGGAGGTTAGATGCCTGCCTCGTGGCAAGGAACCAATCAGAGGTTAGTTGGTGGTGCTATGCTTTACGGCTCTGGGTGTGCTTTACGGACAAATGCCCAGCAATGACACACAGAGCATAGCAACCACCCTGAGAGGGCCTATGGGCTATAACAACCTGTTGAGCAATCAACAGAGGACAAACCCTCCAAGCCTGGTGGCACACCAATCCTGATCCTGTGCATACCCCTAGACATTCCCCTTATGCTGTCCTGTAAGATCTCTATGCAGATGCTTCAAGCTGTTTTTCCTAGCCATCCACCATGATGGATGGATGGAAGGCCCGAGCTAACATGGGGTTAGCTCGTTAAACAACAATAATAAATCCTCATGCTGTTTGCATCAAAAAAAAATAAAAATAAAAATAAAAGAAGCATCACAGTAGAGAAAGCAGAAAGTCTGTAAGACTGAGGATCAGGATATCTGCTGTTAATGTCCAATAGAAATGACCCACAAACTAAACAATTTGTTTATCTCAATAAGACCTGTATAATGACACCACCAGTTAACAGGCCAAGAGGGTGGTGAAGTCTCGAAAGGCCTCACTCCTAGATAAAGAGCCATAGTTAATAGCTGGCAAGAGGTGGAAAATCACTTTTCTTCAGTGATGCCCTCTCACATACGTTGTACAATGAGTTCCTACTAAATTTGTCCAATCCAGTGGTCATCCATGGACACATTTACATATGAACAGTGTGAAATTTGCTCAATAGGTAGGTTATATATTCATATGGACACACACACACACACAAACACACATCTGGAGTTTCTTTTCAGCCTGGTCCCACAGCCATTTGCCCCAACTAAACACATGGATGCTATATTAATTATAACACTGATGGCAAATGACTAGGGCTTCTTACTGGCTATATCTCTCTTAATTATTAACCCATAACTACTAATCTAAATATTTCTGTGTGGCCTTATCTTAACAGATAACTCCTGGCATATCCTATCTTATTGGTCTCTACTTGGAGTCTCCTCGAGATGCCTCTCTGCCTCTCTCCCCAGCATTCTCCTCATCTCGTAGCCATGCCTATTTTTCTGCCTCTACTGGCCAATCTTCATTTTATTCATCAACCAATAAAAGAAACATATATATATATAATATATATATATATATATATATATATATATATACATCCCCAACACATACACACACACACACACACACACACACACACACACACACACACAAAACAAGAAGAAGGCAAGATCATGAATTTGGGAGGGAGGGTATAGTAGGAGTTGGACTTTGGGAGATGAGCTGGAAGTGATTTTGATGATGTGGACACAAAGTTCATGTATTAAATTATAAAAAAAAGTCAATGAAAATTTAAACTATGGACACTCCAGTTCTCTGGAATTAGAGAGGTATTTCTTTTCAAATAGTTCATAAAATAATCTTTAATGGCCCTCTCTATTTCAATGAAAAACTTGGTATGAATAGATTATTAATTTTGTATACTAATTAATGAATAGTTAGGACAGAAAAAAGTGAACTCAATTAGGTCCTCACCAGGGTGCTCACTCAGTGCCAGCTCATAGGAGCTCTTGCCACAGTCAACTGTGCTCTTACTCCAGGGTGCTGCTGAGTGAATCATGAAAGAGAAACTGCCTCATACTAAGGCCAGGGAGAGAAGTCATGCATAGCATTAGGGTATAGCGTTATGAGGATTACTGAAATAAGCTAATTAATTTTGGTTTCCCTTAGTTTTAGATGGACAGAAGTGAGGTTTTACCATAACATCTTGTCTCTATTATTACAATTGCATTAACAGACAGCAGCTATGAGGAGCTTTAATATTCATTTCATAAGGTGTTGAATTCAACAAATATTATGTTGCCACTATTTGACTAAGCACAATGGGAAGAAGTAGGAACTATTTTTGCCCAAGGTGGGGAGTATAATAAAAAATAGAGTCAAGAAATTGAATCCTCCAAAAGACATAAAAATTAGCATTCCCTGAATCACAAATAAGTCTGGCTAGACTGTGGTTAGGATGAGACATAGGCTTCTCTTTGCCTGGGGAGGGGAAGCTGTTTGCTAACACTTATTGATCCCCTAAAGTGTTCTAAGAATTTTGTGTTTATTTTCTCACACAGTGATCTCAGCAGGCTTCTAACATAGGCAAAACTATCTGCATATTTTGGACAGCAAACCTGATATTAGAATCTGAGACGTCTGTATGAGTGGCTAGGGCTAATTTTCACTGTAGGTATTCCTAGTGAAGCAGGACTTACAACACTTTGAAAAGGAGCCATTGAGACATTTTAGCCTAGCCTATTAAAAAGCTTTTTAAAATGTTTGAGAACATAATTAAGGTAAATGTGTTTTAGTAGTGTGATCTATTCCCATTGTCATAATGATATCATTTTATATGATCTCTTTATTTCCAGATTCGTGAGTCACTGTTAGTAAGTGAAAGGGCCTTTTGTAAATGACTGAAAACTTGTTCAGGTAGCATCAAGTGCCACAGTTAGATTTCAAAGGTGATATTCCAGAATAGTCTAACTTCCAGTGATAATGTGGTCTGTAACAACACCACTGTTTTCTATTCTCCCATAAAAATCAGATCAATGTTTCTCCCCTTTTATTTCATTTTTGAGTCAGAATCTTGCTATGTAGCCCAAGAAGTGCTGATATTGCAGGCATGTGACATCACACTCAGTAATCAGTTAGACTTTAGAATGTGGTCATCACATTTGGAACAATTTTTAACATTGTCTATACTGTGAGATGTTTATTTCAGAGAAAACAAAAATAGTTCTTGCATTTCTACAAAACAAAGGATAAATAGAACTGTTAAGCCAGAATTTTGTATGTATAGAATTGTAATCATATGTGTGTGTATGTAAAAAAAAAAAGAAACCCTTAAAAGATAAAGTTTTTCTGCACTTTTTTTATTTTAACTATGTTTTAAAAGTTTATTGCTATACTGGGAAGTGGGTGGGAGTGCAGGCCTTTGAATTAATTCCTGTACTCAAGATGTAGAGGCAGGCAGTTAGGTCTCTGTGAGTTCTAGGACAGCCTGGTCTACAGAGTGAGTTCCAGGACTGCCAGAGCTACACAGACAAACCCTGTCTCAAATAACAAAGGAAAGGAAATTAAAGGAAAGGAGAGGAGAGGAGAGGAGAGGAGAGGAGAGGAGAAGAGAAGAGAAGAGAAGAGAAGAGAAGAGAAGAGAAGAGAAGAGAAGAGAAGAGAAGAGAGAGAATAGGAAAGGAAAGGAAGGAATGGAATGGAAAGTAAAGGAAGGAAGAATGAAAAAATAGTATTATATATGTAATTGATATATAATCCAATGGAGGTGTGTGTGTGTTTGCACACTGTGTTTCTTTGAATGAATGTATAATAAGACAAGAACTATCAAAACAAAATTGTAAAGTATTAGTGATTTCCTGACCGCTGTCTGACAAGGGAGTTTATTATTTGAAAGTGGCAGAACTTTCAAATTGTTAATGGAACTTATTCTTTTAAAGCAATTTTTCTTGTTTGCCTTCCTAGGCTGGTTGGTGTTTTCTAATAACTGAGTGTTACCAGTGCAATGGATATTGTTAAGGAATAGAACAGCAGAGGTGCAAGCTAGAGAGGGACTAATAGGTGGGAACATTAGAATTGCTAAGGATTACTGTGTTTATTTAAAATGATTAAGGGCTAGGGTTGAGGCTTTCCATTTTTCCTGAGCAGGTACAATAAGAGGTGAATGGGAACAATAGAAAGAAAGGAAGGGGGGCCCTTCACAGACCTTTAACCTTGTTGAGCAAACCAACCTAATATTCTAACACACAATTACACTAAATATCTATAGTGCTCTACAAATATCTCCTTCACATAGAGGGGGTATTTTTAACTGGTCCCTGAAGACAAATGCACTCAATGTAATTTGAGAGAAGGAGGTTAGGACATGAGTAAAGTTCTACACTTTTACTCAGAGTTGGAGATCATACACTCTTGTGTTGTTACCTAGATCACAGATAATAAGCATATGCATGAGTGTGCATATACATCTGTGGAAGTGCTGAATAAGGACAAAGAATGTGTATATTAACAATAAAGCAATAGGGATTCAATTTTAATATTTTAGCAGTTACTTAAAATGGAGTATCTGTTGTCTGTTTTATGGAAAAAAAGAAACTCTGTATCATGGGTAGAGGATGGATCGGTTAAGAAGTGAGAGGCCACAGGGAAAGAGACACAATGAAGTTTATGTGTAATTATTGAATATTATAAAAAAAGATACAAAGAACAGGTCTTGTTATCATTGGAAATGTATGTAAGCTTTGGCTCCATCACTTACTGTGATATGGTTGTCCAGTTCCAGGATTTCTTTGAGCTACAATGCTACAGAAAACATGAAATAATGCATTTGTGTTAGAACTTTTATGGAAATCAAAGAAGGTGAATTTCAGAAAATGTCTGTCATAATCCCTCACTAATACATCTGTCTATTAATTCTATCTTGTATGCTTACTTTATCAGGGCTGAAGAATTATATACTTAGGACACTGGTGCTGTTAAAGGTGACAATGCATGCTGCACACACACTTTCCCACACATGTGTAGTACTTGAGATTTGAATTTATAAAGAAGGATTTTACAAAACATTGATATGGACAGTAAGAAATTTCAAGTGGAAGAGAGAGGCTGTCTTTTATAGAACAGTGAACAAGAACTGCTGTGATGAGAGGCAACAGGGGAAAGAGAATGGTGGGCATAGTTGTCTGTACAGAAATTGTATCAAACAATGTAAGTTAGAAGAGAACCTACATTGCAGAAAGCAATGTAGAAAAGGAGGATGCAGTGTCAAGTAAAAGAGGGCAGCTAGTTTTCCCCTAAGTATCTGAAGGACATATAGAAAATGTAAGTTGAATTAAAAGTTCAGTGGACACATCACTTGTGCAGACACAGAAGTAGAAATTTGATGCTTAGAGACATTCCAGGAAAAGATGTCAGGAAAAGAAGAGCCTTGTTCACTTACTAGACATTAATGTATCACAAGTGTTCTAAAGAATTTGCATAAATCATAGTGTTTATTCTTTGCAGAATAGAATTGCTGCTATTATATTAGATTTTTAGAAGAGATTCTGTGTATCCACCTGTTCCTGGTTAGAAAACATGTGAACATTATTAGAAAGGAAGTGTATCTAGGTTTGTCTCACATCAGAGTACAAAGACTTAAGGTCAAATTCAGTTAAAAGGTAAAAGAAGACAAAGATGGTCATTTATCTGAGGTTACAGAGTAAGAAGTTAGGCTTGAAAGTCACTGGAAAGTTTGTCAGTCTTTTTATTTTTTTAACTTTTATGGATTTGTTTATTAAAGTATGTCACTGACAATTTAATACATGTATATAAAACATTCTGGTTATAGTCACCCCATGGCTTCTTTCTTTCTTTCTTTCTTTCTTTCTTTCTTTCTTTCTTTCTTTCTTTTTTTTTTTTTTTTTTTGTTGTTTCGAGACAGGGTTTCTCTGTGTAGCTTTGGAGCCTATCCTGGAGACCAGGCTGGCCTCGAACTCACAGAGATCTGCCTGCCTCTGCCTCCAGAGTGCTGGGATTAAAGGCGTGTGCCACAAACACCCGGCTTACCCTATGGCTTCTTTTACCCATCTCCTATTACCAGTCCCACAGTCCTACCAATTTCAGTTCCATGTGATTTTAATCCCACACATGTATGTATACACATACAACTCCAGTTAAACTTATTAGGTCCCAAAGCAGAAATATAGTTTGCTCCATTTTTTTCACATGTGTGACTTGTGCACTTGTAAAAGTTGGGAAAGTGGGGTGGACATCAGCTGTGTGTGCCTAATCTCAGCTACTTAAGACTTTGAGACTCAAGGATCTCATGAGTTCTGTGTTTGAACTGCACAGATGTCAGGCATTAGGGATAAGTTTTTCAAGGGATACTGTTCTTTGCCTACCATGAGCCTCTTTGGGCCCCTTAGCTTTACAGCCTGTGAGCAGGAAGGTTCTCACTCTGGAGTCTTTGAGTTAGTGCACTTTGGGGTGGGTAGTGTCAAACTCAAGAGTGTGTCTTGGACATGGTATGGTGTGTTCAAGGCAGATGGAAGGCCGTGATCTGCTGCTGAGAACTCTTGTATCACTGGAGATAATCTCATGCCTCTAGAAGTTCCCAAGCCTGCCATTGTCACAATTAAATAATGTACTTCTTTCAAAAGTAAGTTTTTGATGAGGGGGTTGTTATTGTTGGGGTTCTCTGGAGGAGCACAGTTGATTTGTCAGGTGGGTTGAGTAGTCCGCCAATGGCTCTCTGTGTACACTGGCCAGACTGAGAACTCAGTAGCTGCTCTGATCATGAGTGTAGATGTCTCAACTGTTTCATCATCCTGGTGCTGGAGGCCCAAAAGATGCCTAGCCCTCATTGGAAATCTAAAGAAGCTGGAATCCAGTATCAAGAGGCCACAGTGGCAACAACAGGGTGATCCTACCAGCTAAGGGTGAAGGCAGGCAGTCAACAGCCCAGACTTCCCTATATCTGGAGTGCCAGAAGCTGCTCCCACCCATAGACATACCCAGTATTTTGTTTTTTTAGTTTTTTTCCAGGCACATTCAAGGTTAGAATGGTGGTGAACCATGTGGAGGGTTTCGTTTCTCCCATATCTCCTGGGGTCTCAACAAAAGAAAGAAATTCTCTCTGTAGGTTGCCTAATGTTAAGTTTCAAACCCTCAACAAAAGGCTGAGGCACTAATTAACATATCAAAGCTGACTGAAGCTGACTGCTAGGTTCTACCAGCATCCCTCAGTCCCTCCCTACCTGTTGGAGGCTTCTGGGCTGGTATGCCCTGCCCCCACTGCTCTTCCTTCCAATGTAATCTCAGCCATTTTGGCTACCATTCCATTTGGCCTTTTATCTTCCTGGCCCTTGGCTGCCACTCCAGGTTCCTCTCTCTTCCTCTCAGCTTTTGCTTCCCCCCTCTCTTCCTATAGCTGGACACTGTCTGCCAGTCATGTTCAGTCTGCACCCTTCCATAAGCCTCTGGCTATCTTCTCTCTCATAGAAAGTCTTTCCACCATACCTGGAAGCAACCTTTTATTTCTTTTTGTTTTCTCTCATTCACCTATGGCATGCATGTTTTCATGCATTAATGCTTTTGGTCAATCAGAAAATACATACTAGCCATGTCTTTAATAAAGAAAATATATCTAGAATAAACAAGGCTTCTCAGAACTCAGTAGTAGATATCCACATATAATTAGAAAGTAGACAAGACCTAAACTGATACTTTGCTTTAGATAATATATAGATGAAATATAAGCGCATGAAGAGATTCTCATCATCCTTAGCCTTTAAGGTGGCACAAATTAAAACCATTGAGTTATCTACACATATATCAGTACTTACCATCCTATATCCACCCAGCTGTGTCCTGCTCTTTGATTCATCTATCACACATTTATTTAGGTGTCCATGCATAAACATCTTTGATGGTCATGAATTCTTGACACATTAAAAAATTACTCATTTTTACTGGGTATCTGGATGCTTTCCCTGAGTGTATCTGTGTCTGTCATGTACATGCAGTGCCAGCAGAGATCAGATCTCCTTGGAATGGAATTACAGATGTTTGTGATCTGCTGTGTGGGTGCTAGCAACTGAACACAGGTTTTCAGCAGAGCATCATGTCTATACCCTATCCCATACCATCTTGTCACACTATTTATATCACACTTTCATTAATTCTTTAACAATTAAGGTATTTAATTTGTATAAAATCTTATACATGTTCATAGGAAATCACAAAGTTTTATTATGTTTGAGGTTCAAATAATGAGATTATTAGGTATCTAAACTTGCTAGTTTAAGTGATTGTCAGATACCTGCACTTTGAAATAAAAATCCCTGGTAATAAAGATAATTAGGAAATTTAAGACACATTGAGGAGATGCTTCTTTAGGGGGAAAACCTTCCTGTCAGTGATGTTCCAGCAAACACATTAAAGGCAAGATAATTACTGTTATTTGATAGGACTATGCTATTGCCCCATGAACTAGCCATAGCAGGAATCAAAGGCAATGTCCCCTTACAATGCCTTATAGGAGAGTGTACTGACACAAATGCTAGCCAATCTATGCTAAACAGTATTTGAGTGTAAGCAAAAGATATTTTTAACTTGTAGAAGAGAAATTGCTTTTTGTAGAATTACCGTTCTTCCTTTTCTTCCTTCCTTCCTTCCTTCCTTCCTTCCTTCCTTCCTTTCTCTTCCTTCCATTCTTTCTTTCCTCCCTTTCTTTCTTTCTTTCTTTCTTTCTTTCTTTCTTTCTTTCTTTCTTTCTTTCTTTTTCTTGTTTGTCTCATTCATTCATTCCTTGCTAGCTAAAATCAGTGACTAAAAAGCTACCAAGTCAGCCAGATGGTGGTGGCATATGCCTTTAATCCCAGCACTCCGGAGACAAAGGCAGTTAGTTCTCTGTGAGTTTGAGACCAGCCTGGTCTACAAGAGTTAGTTCCAGGACAGCTTCCAAAGCCACAGAGAAACTGTGTCTCAAAGAAAAAACAAACAAAAAGCCTGAAAAACTACAATAGATCTCTCAGGTAAAAGGAAATTGGGTCTGAGTTCAGTTCCAAGGTGAAAGGTGGAAGGTGAAAAATAACTAGAAAAGCAGTCCTCTGACCCCACTTGTCTACCTAGACATGTATACAGTTTCATATGCATAGTATTAATGAACAAAATTAAAATGTTAAAATCTCAGAGTTCTAAAATCATGTAGTAGAAGAACTCAAGGATTTTAAGGCAAAGGAGCAACAATAATACCTACTTAGCTCTCTAAGAAAAATCTTTGGAAATCTCTTTGCTATGAGTAAATTTCATTCTTTTATTTTTTTTATTTCTTTATTTTAATTAGAAACAAGAATGTTTTACATGTCAATCCCAGTTCTCTCTCCCTCCCCTCCTCCCCTATCACCCCCCCCAACTAAAATCCTACCTATCACATATGCTTTCTGCTCCCCAGGGAGGGTGAGGCCTTCCATAGGGGGTCATCAGAGTCTATGGTATAATTTGGGATAGGGCCTAGGACCACCCCAGTGTGTCTTGGCTCAGCGAGTATCCCTTTATATGAAATGGGATCCCAAAGTCCACATCCAGTGCCCACATGTAGATTTCATTCTTACCTGACATTGAAATATTTGAATGGTTCAGCATTCTAGTTACAGCTCAGTTACACTACAGGAGCTTTAGCATTTTAGGAATCTTATCTTTGCAGTATCTCTAAGAAGTTATAATGTCATATGTTTCTGTAGACTGGCTTCTAACCAAAAGAAATCCTTAAATTCCCTTCTTTTCTGTTTGCATCTATTTGCATTGGTGACATCCTCCACTATGATCAATACTACTTCTCAATACAATAAAATCTTAAATACAAGAATCCATTTGCCTGTTGTACTGATTTATGGTGTTTGGAATACTTCTAAATGTCTATCGATGACTATTTTATCAATTTGGAAATAAGTCATTGTCGTTTATGTGCTTCAAAGGAAAGTTAAAATTTTCTAAATTTTGTTCTAGAAGACATGTTTTGTTATACACTGCACTGTAACCACTTATACTTAAGAGATAAAAAGTCAGGGGGGAGCGCATGTGAGTGTGTGTATGTTAGTGTGTAAGTATGTAGTCAATTTTTCATATATAGATGATAAACTGTGTAATTCTCAAACATTTTTTGA
Organism: Cricetulus griseus; assembly: GCF_003668045.3. Classification (NCBI taxonomy): domain Eukaryota; kingdom Metazoa; phylum Chordata; class Mammalia; order Rodentia; family Cricetidae; genus Cricetulus; species Cricetulus griseus. The sequence continues at coordinate 41,694,814 of NC_048601.1, forward strand.
AGTTAGAGAAACAAATTTTTCTTCCCTTTCCTGCATAGACTTAATTAAGTCTTGTATTTTCTAGTGAGCCAATGAGTTTATTTTGGTATTTACTTGGAACACAGATAAAGAGTAACAATTTGTATAGACTTCAGCTATTTAAAAGAGGAAGTCAATAGTTCTTTTGCCCTGTGGTCAGTTAAGCTAGGAAGTCTAAATCTATATATGTTATCTTGAGTTGTTATTGGAAGAAACTATGCTTTTAGTAAAAATTACTGCTAATAATAAAAATAGTATTTGCCATTGATTGATCCTTTTTAAAAAGAAAACACATTATTGAATTCTTGAAAGTCATCATTTGGGTGATCATAGAAATAACTAGTGTCTTTTGCAGCAATAAATAAAAGTAAGCATTTAATTTATTGCTGCATTCTAAATTCTACTCTCTTGTCTATTTCCATGGTGGGATATGTACCTTCCTTAAGGCCTTCACGACATTAATCAGACTGCTACTTAGAAACTGTCTATTTTTAAATTGTTCTATAATTAGCAATGATTACAGGAGGGGAATAAAGTTTGTACAGGCCGTTTATGATCTGGTACTATAAGGTAGGAGTTTGGGAGTGGGTGAGCAAACAGTGGGGTTGACTGTCTTTAGGATGTAGTGAGTTGCTGAAGTGGATATGGCCATCCTATTTACATGGTGGGACACTTTGTTGTTTTTATTGAATCATCTTATGTGGTTATTTTATTCTCATATACACTTTGCTATTTTGGATGTTCCATACCATTGTAATCCTGTTACAGCAACATAGGATCCATGGGTATATATTTATATTGCATTTATACAGCTGATTTCCTAGAAGGCTTAATAAATATATTAAATCCTGCCTTTCTTCCTGAATGCAAACATTCTCCCGGGGTTCTTGGGGGGGATTTGAATATTTGTCTCCAGGGAAAGAGAATGTGTTGTTTTTCTTTCTAAAATGTCCTTCTTGCTTTCTTTTTTAAATTAGATCTTGAAAATTTTAAGACCAGAATAAGAAGCACAGTTTCAGTACGCGAGGGTCAGGGGGTGGTCCTTCTCTGCGGACCCCCACCACACTCTGGTGGTGAGTATCATTTTCTATTCTACTTATTACGCAATGAGTTTCCAATGCAAGTCCTGCACTTAACACTCCAGGGTTGTTTCTGGGATTTACCCTGAGAAACTGGACGAACTGCAATAAAAGAGACACCAACTGTTGGCCAGGCTCTGTGATTCTACCTTGGATATCTTGACTTATTTCAGCATTTGGGGGTGTCATATAGTCCTCTCTCAGTATTAAAGCGCATCCATGAAATAAATATGTAAGTCTGATGAGACTGTAGGTGAAGAAAAAGAAGTTTCTGCAACTAGCACATATCAGCCCTTAAGATGTGTGGGGTATTAATCAGTGAGTAACACAAACAAAAGAATGCCTTTGTCAGTACTTTGTTATACAAGAAGATGGCCAGGGCCAGGTCAGGTTTAGATGTAAAGGGTGTGCTTTTCACTGATTCAGATCTCCTCAATGCTGCGACATAATCCATATCCACTGTCCTAACATGTTGGTTTACTTATTATTGGAGTATAGGCCTAAGCCAGCATTTATGTTCTGCCCAATTGCATAACACCAAGCTGCTCTATAACAGGAAACAAAGTATCTGCTGAACACATGAACATACTCCTGCAATGAAATATTTTGTATATTCAGAAAATTAAAAATGCTTTTGAAAGGAAAAAATGTATTGCTTTATTTCCCAAGGTATAGTATTTAATGACTGTCCTAAGTACCAATCAGGCAGGCATAGATACTTAGCAATCTTTATAGAAAGAGCTCCTTCTACATCAGCTGTTTCATCTGTGTGGGGATGACTGAAGGACTTTAGTTCTGTAGAAGGTGAGAGCCAGATCTCAGAGCACCCGAAGCTGTGAGTGCAGGGCTTAGCAGTGCAATCAATGGAGGCATTTTCAGACTGCTCATGGCCCATGCAGGGGCCACTCAGGTTTTCTTCTCTGAAATCCTCAAATCCTCCCAGTCTTCTCCAGATATAGTATTGTGCTCTCTCTTTAATACATTGTATTATTTTTGCTTACTTTGTATTGCTTCATTTCCTCTTGGTTCTTTCTCTGTGGTTAAAACATTTAAAAGCATTAGTTTCGGTGAGTAAAGGAACTATCACATTTGATTCACCTCTCAAATTCCCTCTTAGGGGACCTAATGAAGCAATCAAGAAGCAGAAGTAGTAATCATGAAAATAATGTTAGCTTTAATGGCTTCCATTATTGCTTTTTTCCTTTGATATTAAGCAGTGTGCTAGTAAAATGGTTTATAAGCATCAACTGCAAGTTAGCTTCTCTTGGTTATATAGACAATAAGTTGAGTCTCAGTCCAAGGTAGAATATAGGAGCTCATTCTTGGAGTTGAAGAGAGTGAAATCTTCACCAGAAATGACTCATGTGACTTAAGGTAACAAACAGCCCTATCAGAAATCCTTCCCACCCAACTTATATTTGGGTTGCAGTGAAGCAGTTTTCCAAGTATTGATAGGAAGACAGATGGCCTATCAAGGCTTTCAGAGACATCAATAGTAAAAGTGCAACCATGTTGCTCACTCCAGACCAGGGTGAGATGCTCTAAGATAGACCCTGTAGCTATTTCCCAAAGGAAAAGACACAGGATGTTCTGTAAAACCAGCCCAAGTCAAATACTTCTGATATTTCAAAAGTGGAAGCAATAAACTGATCGATGGGTATTTGAATATACCATTAGGAGTTATTTTATCACTATGTTCATTTCCTAAAATAATAATAATAATAATAGGTTTTCCCCTGAGACAATGAGCCATCTAGTGTCAAGTAGTTGTTTGCATCATTAACAGAGTAACATATTACTTCCATCTCCTGGAACAGGTCTTAAATCCAGTTTTTCAAAAAGTGGTTGGTTACTTCCCTACCATTGGTGTCACCATTGTATGAGGGGGCATAGCTTTCAGGCAGGTTCTTATAACTCATAACTCAGTGTTCCTAAATGGATGAAATCATTGATTAATATTCTCCTCTAGCATTTGGGTAGAACCTTCTAGCACTATTAGTGCTGGCCGGTACAGGTGATACTTCTGGTTCAATACCAGCTATATTTCTGCACATTCATTACTACAAGTATGTATTTTTTTCAGCAACAGGGTTTTATTAGAAAGTTGTGGAGTATAACCAATAGCGATAACCAGTAGTTTGTGGGGGATATATGGAGCCTCTTTGGGCAATAACTCACAAAGGTAATTTACCTCTGTTACTGGGGGTTTTATTTGGTAGCATATGATTTCTACTTGTGGTATATCATCTCTCCTGTTATATGGAAAATCCATTTAAATTACCCACATACATGCATGCATGCATGCATACATACATACATACATACATACATACATACATACATATATAGAGAGAGATGTTGAAGTTTCCATAGGAGTAGCTTATTTGTCCCTCCCCACACGCTATCCTCTACCCCTGCCTCCCAGCTCCTAACTATTTTAATTCTCCTATTCTGATGTCCCCCTTTATCTCTTAAAAAATTGAGGCAAAAGAATTAATGGTTTTGTTACAATTTTCATGCCTGTTCTTTGAAGAATCACATAGAGACTAGCACTAAGTAATGTTTTATGAGCTGATAAATTCCTGAAGTGACTCAAAGTCTGAGTTCAGGCCTGCTCTAGCACAATGCTTCTGAGACTGATAGGTTAATTGTAATTTAAATTAACCCAAGTCTTGACATAATGCAAGTTCTGATCCAGTGAGTCTAGATGTTGTGTTTCTAAGAGGCTTTTCTAAGATTCCACTGCTAGTCCACGGACCAGTCAGCGGCAGGATTTTAACTGTCTTCTGCATTTTTTCAAAGTCCCTGGTGCTTTACCTGTTTATCTCCTTGAGCCCTTCAACCTTCTTCCTTGCCTAGCTGTTTTTTTTTTTTTTTTTTTTTTTTTGCTTCTACTGGAATGCATTTGCCTCATTTGTTCTAAATATTATGTCTCCAATGAAATTAGCCCACCATCCACATCACATTTGAGCCTGAAGCAACGTCCTTAAGGTACTCTTCACCCTGATTTATTTCATTGTTTTGTGGCTCTCCAGGTCTCTAACCAATTTGTATATTTTTATTGTCTCATAAAACTCTTGTGTAAGTCCTAAGGCTGAAGTGATATAGCTGGCCTTTTAATGATGATCCCAGAGTCCAAGAAATAAAAGGGACCATGATTTTAATCTGTGACTCCTGATCCCAAGGGTGTAATAAGAAAGCAAACATGGTCTCTAGAATAGATTTGCTTTATGTCTCTTAATCAATAGAAAATGACTGAAAAGTTACATTCCATGACATCTATGTGTATAGATGCAAGTCATTATTAGACTGGTATTCCATGCCATGAAATCTATGAACATCTCAAAGCATCATGAGTATGTTCTCTTCAGTGGATCACAATGATATGGAAATAGAAAGGCACAAAGAAACACTGGATTATACATATCATGCATCCTTTCATTATAGATGGATGTCATGTAGTCCAAAAGATCCTTTTCATACCTACAGTGCTGTCTCTCATCTTCTTGCAGAGAACCCTTGAAGAGTCAAAAGGATTGTAACTGTTACAGACATTACTCACTTCATAATTTTGATGCTATAGATTCAGTTCAAATGCTAAAATATTTCCTTTGCAGTTGCTCTTGACTTAGATCTTCCTCCTGTCAGCATGATGAGCAGAAAGAACTGAAGCTCTGCTATTTATCAAGAGTTAATGATTACTCTTCTATCTTTGTTTTTTCATTGTTCTCTTCATTGTACCATTTCTCCTAATAATATTGATCAGAGTGGAGTTGTATTGAAACCTGTTGTTCTGGTTTGAGGTGTAGGTCAGAGTAGGCTCCTTGTTAGCATGTAGAAGATCCCAACACTGCCTGGCATTTTTTCATGAAATAAATTTCTAAATTTTTGGCTTATTGGAATATATTAATAGTTTTCTATCTAAGTAGTGGTGAGATGAACTAACAAAGCTCAAGTTAAGAATCCAGTAAGTTTTCCATACTTCAACCTTGGTTGCTTTGATTGAGAACAGTCATTCACTCACCTAATTCTATTAAAGTAAGTTTTCCCCATGGCTGGAGGAAATTATAAATTTATCCTGGGTCTCCATACCTCCATTTCTCAGAGGAATTGTCATATGAGAAATTTCTTAATCTTTCCTTTATTCTGCCATGCCCTCTGTCATTTTCAGTACATTGTCTTTCTGTAGAACAATACGGGAACTCTCTGAAGAAAGAGGAAGTAATGCTTTAAGTTACAAGGAGAACAGCAGGATGACAAATCAGAAATAAGACACTCAACATAGATTTTCTATAGAGTAATTAATAATCTAGTTTCCAATAATGTGAAATACTGATAATTAGTGTAATTTCTATGTAGATGTTGTATATCATAAAATCGTTAGGAACTCCAATACATAAGTAAAATCACCTTCTTATAAATAAGGTCACAAGATTAGTAACTATCCACCTCATACTAAAAATACTAATAGACAGAATTTCACAGGTTAATCAAGTTATTCCATGCACGTATTTTAATAATGAGTTGATTTTGTCCAATGATGGCTGATAAAATTTATTTTATATGGATAAAAGTCTCAATGCCTGTCATACTCTTTCACCAGCAAACTAGTCTCTGCTGCACCTTGCCATGTCTGTCCTACATGCAGGCATTTGAGCATTCAGTTCTGTAGAATGTCATCCACTTCCAACAGCACAGCCTTTGGGATGTGCAAGGGAGGGTGTGAGTTGTCAGGCAGCAGGTAGTAGAGGCTGAAGCAACTTTGTGCTAAAAATTGCTGTGTAAAGTGTTGGTGTGACCAAGGCGAGAACTGAAGCTGTGCAGACAGATGGTGTGGGATTTACACCCTGTGGAGCTACATCTTTATTACTTTTTTTCCTCCCCAAATGAATGGTCCAAAATGTAAAAGTCATCCCAGGTAGCTTAGATGGCACCAAATAGAAAGTCTCATCTCTGTATAAATTTGTTGAGTTAGTGGAGACATTATCAAGACAGAAAGACCCATCACCAAGTGTGAATAGGCACATGATTCTAAACAATAATTTCCCCAAATACTTTTATTTGGAACCATAGCTTCCCCTTGTTTTATGAACTCAGTTTTCCTAAACTACAATTCACTGTTTATAACCCAGTCATACCTGAAACAGTAACTCTGTTTAAGTGTTAGAGTCAAAGGCTTTCTGAAAGTCATCATAGTTTGCCCTTAAGCAGAATGTAGAATGATTCACTTCAAAACAGGTGTCTTCTATTTCCATTAAAGCAGAGACCAAGGCAGAATGCCTAGTAGCTACATCATCATCTCACCATCCTCATCAGAATTTAGAAGCTGATGATTGTTGGGTTATTGAGGATTTGTCATCTAAGCTACAGAACATTGCCTCTAATCTATTGCTGCTTGCTAAGTGGTAGGCAAACATATCAAGGCAAAGAGGTAGAGGATCTACCTGGAGAGTGAATGGATAACATATCACAATTATCTGAGCATTTAAAATATTTTTCTGTCAATGCTGATGTGACCTTCAACATTACTGAGAGTCAGAAATTCTAACTGATCCATAATGACAACTACACAAGTTTATTCTGGATCCGTTGACATATAAGCCTCAGCTGGAATCATATGGGCTGCTGCAAAACGTTTCCTCTCTATAGAGAAATAGTTGGTATGATTAATAGAATTAATTGTTGCACATTCATTTTATAGTTGGATGTGGAATCCTGTGTTACTATAAATTGTTTAACTGTAGAAACTATGAATTAAAAGTATTGAGTTAGACAACCTTCTTTCCCTCTTTCCTTTCCTCCTTCCATTTCTATATCCATCATTCTGTCTATTCATTGACTTTATTTTCATTGCTGATTTATCCAAAAAATAACTGGGTATGTGCACCATGTTATTCATCTCAGAATATTTTACTGTTGCATCTGAAAATACTTGATATTAAGGAGAGGAAAACCTATGAGAGCTCTGGCAATAAACTTGATTGGGATATATTCAACTCAATTGTGATTGAGTCCTATCCACAGCCAATCCCCAAGTGTAATTTATTGGCTTTGCCTTGCAGAACATTGAAAAGTTCATTATGAATTCCCATATTCTCAGGATGTTGGGCCACTTGGGAGTAACAAAGGTGCAGCAGGATGAAACTACTTAGCTCTTGAATGACAGACAGGAGCAGTGATGATATTCAAGATGATATTGCATCTATTTAAAGAAATGAGTGATTGCTGTTTTTTAACATTGGCAAGCTGAGGCTCAACTGCTTATAGATTTTACACAAAGCCGTAAACCAAGAAATTTCAGCCTCAAATGTAGAGGTAATACTTTTTAAATTGAAAATGCAGAAAATTTCTTATGCTCATATAAATTACAACCTTTGAATGTATGTTGATGTTGTTTATCTCAAATTACATTTTTTTTTTTACACTCTTCAAATAATTTCAATGGATACCTGGGTCTAACTAAAGTATTTTTAAGCGCCATCTTACACACACACACACACACACACACACACACACACACACACACAAACACAAAAGTTATATAGAAGTTCTAAATCTCCAATTTGGAGTATGTTCTAATCTGAAATTTGGAGCAAGTGGCCTATCTTCTGTGTCCCTTTCTTCTTGTGAGTAGTTGAGTCACAATCCATTCTTAGATGATCATTGTAAGTACTTAGGAAGATAACACACATGAATTATTTATTTCCATCTTATTTACACATGTGCCAATACACCATAGTCCTATTATGTTTATCATATGACAAAGCTTACATTTAAAACTGTTTTATGTGAATCCTGCCTTCCAATACACCAGGAGGTTTTCTTGCCTGAAAATTTTGTCTCCAACTTTGAACATCATTGTGGATAACCATTTTTATCTTCTGTTTGAATTGTCTTGATTTCGTTTGCGTATTTTTAAGGCAGGATCTTATTATGAATCTCAAGATGACAACAAATTTATCAACAGTTTTTCTCAGCCTTCCCAGCCCAACAATTGCAGGCACACACCAAAATGCCCCACCAAGACTAGCTTTTTAGAATAAGAACTATGACTAGAGATATAAGAATGAGGATGCCTTGAGATGTCTACCCTGTGCCAACATCAGTGCTAAGCCAGGAATTCCCCTTGGACTCCCTTGTCCACTTAAGCAGAGCCCAGCACTAGTATTTCCCACCTGACTTTAGGTGAAGTAGTACTTCTGTCACAAAGTAGGTACATTAGATGTTTTATCCAGAGAAATTGGTATTTTACTTGAAAGCATATAATTTTTAACTAGGGAAAGTAGAATAGTTCCTGCATATTCTGTATATTAGTCAGTATGGAATGCTGATATGCAGGAGTGATAGATGCAATTGGATAGAGACAGATAATGACCTTTGAAAAAATAAGAACTGCAGAATTGGGATATTTTGCAATGACTGTGCACCCACACATACATTCCCATCCTTCATTGTTGTGGGCAGTGTGTGTGTGTGTGTGTGTGTGTTTCTGTTACCAAAATTGATGTAAGGAGAATAGGAAATTTAAAACAGAAATGTAGAAAAAAGTTTCACATTTTCACAACAACTCAAGCATCCTTCTTTAATTATTGTTAAGAAATCAGAGAAAATCATAGAAAAGGTTATAATAGGCAATCTGAAGTAACTGTGGATTTATTGATTCCTCCATACACTCAATTTTTGTCTATGTGAAAATATCTTATATTTTTGATAATGAACATAGCCTTTAGCAGCTGAGCCATCTCTCCATCCCAATCTCCTCAGGTTGGAGAGATGCCACTGACGTGACCATTCCTCATATATCTTTTAAGTACAACAAGACTCCAGACTTCCTTTCATTCTAGAACCACAGATCCCTTTATGTCCAATAAAAGATGACAAGAAATTTGCCTTCTCTCTCCCTAAAGGCAGCTGAGTTTTTCATATTGTCCTTTCTCATGTCTGAAGGTAAAGAGTCAGACTAAGCCTGAAGCCCATCAAAAAATTACACAGAGAAATTTAGGAGTTTGAATCCATGACTACAGAAATAGTGCTTCAAAAAGAGACTATTTTAAAGCAAGGATTTCTAGCTGATGATTATACCTGTGGCTATTTTTTAAAAGTGTGAGAATTTTGTGCCTCTCATATATAATTACACTTTGTGTCTTAAGATTGCACCCCAGAAATGAGGAGAAACACAATGCTAACACTATGTAAGAGTTAAGAATTACATTTTATATTAGCAATGAGGAGAGATAAAATAATGGTTACTCAAATTTTGTGTTTTGCTTACTTTAGTGTGTGTGTGTGTGTTTGTGTGTGTGTGTGTGTGTGTGTGTGTGTGTGTGTGTGTGTGTGTGTGTGTGTGTGATGCTTGTCATAGCACATGTGTAGTGATGAGACTACAACATTGGAGAGGTTTTTTTTTTTTTTTTCCTCCCACCTTAAGTGTCTGATGGATTGAACTCCCCTTGATGATCCAATTTAAATTGTCAATTGAATTCTGGTTGTTAGGCTTGGTGCCAAGCCCCTTTTACCCACTGAATCATTCTGTTGGCTTGATCTTTGTGTTTTAATAAAGTCTAGAGAACCTATGTGAATAAAGAAACCTGAAAATGCATTAGCTTAACTTGAATAGTACATCTCACTCAGATCCATCCAAATCAAGGCCTTCTGACCTTAATGGCCCTTCATTCATTCACAACCCTTCCACCTAGACAACTTGCATGAAGATGAGGGAACAGGAAAAAGGAGAGAGGAGTGAGACTTTTAAGTAGGCCTGGCTTGAACTTTATCTCTGTGCCAGCACTATTGATACAGGTCCTTAACTAGGAGCTAAGTAGTTGAGGATATTGACTGAATTTGCTGGTGTTCTCTGCCTAAGAGGAAGTGGAACTGAATTGCTACAATGATCCAGCTTCTGATGCTTTTAAGTTTTAAGTAGACAGTCCTTACCCAAAAAAAATAAAAAAGATGTGCTTTGGGGCTGTGGACACCTGGTTCCTATTCTCTATGATGTTAAAGGCAATGTTCTGAGACTGTCAGCATCCTAGGTGTTCCAAAGACATGCTAAAATCATGTTCTATGGGCCTGATCTCCAGGTCAGACCCCAGAGTGAGGTGTCTTTTTTAGAAATTTGAATTATTCACCCATGACTTTGGGGTATTTTCATCCAGATGGTCTTTAAGCCACACTAGCCATACTTTGTCTTCAGGCCAAATGATTTTAAAGTGAGTGAATTTGAGTAGATATTTAACTTAAATAGCAGAGTGGACAAGACATTGATACTCATTTATTTAAAAGCTAGGCAATTCCCAGTCAGCAGAATATTTTGAAGTAGCAGATAGATACCCAGTCATGAGCTACATCTGTGCATGCTCACAGAAACTCAGCTCATTTCTCAATCGTTGAATAAGTTTGCTTAGCTCTGGTCCTCATAGGCACCAACTTGGCACTTTGTCTGCAATAGTATGGATTTGTGTCCTGTTTTGTCTGTGTTTGTTGCATTGAAAGAGATGGAATCCTTAAAGTAAAACTGGAAGAATCTTTTAGGGATGGAATTTCAAAGCTGATCTCCATCTGTTTTACAGCCTGCTTTTATTTAAAATACATTTTTGTTATTAATATTTGAAATGATATTGGGTTTTAAAGATAATAAATCATTAAGTGAACTATGATTTCAATAAAGATTTCCATATTCTGTTTCTAAGCCTGTTCCTAAGTATTACATAATGATCACAGTCTTTTGGGGGGAATATTCAGGTTTTAGCAAAGTAACATACATGTTTGGCATACTTTATTTATATTCTAAATTATTTATTGGTTTCCCATAAAAATTAGATAAGGTCTTCAGATATATCAGGCTGGCCTTGAACTTCAGATGTAGGTGAAGATGGTTTTAAAAGTAGATTTTTTTCATAAAATATATTCTGGTAATCAATGATTTTGAACTTTTCAGTCCCTTGCCACTAGTTCTTAGTTCTAGGATTTTAACTGTACACTACCATAATAGGCTTATGCAATGCTAAGTATTAAACCTTAGAGTTTGTGCATGCTAGGCAAAAATTCTAGCAATGAAACCACATTGCCAACATTATTTGCATTTATAAACATAGAAAATATAGCTATTCTGAGTTAAGTGTTTTGTCACATGTATATCTACTTAGCTGGTTTTAATTGGTACTATGGCTTTTCTGCTAATGTCCTCTAAGTGATCCCAGGGTATCACTGTCTTAGGATAGCAAAGGGTGTTTCCTTTTATGTCATCCAAGTCTAAGATTTAGCTGCCATTCAAACCCCTTGTTTCTTGTGCTAGTTTCATTTCTTGTGCTTTGATAAAATACCTTGAAAAAGCAACAACATCAAAGAAAAATAAATTATTCAGTGGCTTACAACCCCAGATAACCTACCATTGCATGGAAGCCAAGGCAATGGAAACTTGAGGCAGCTAGCTCTCACATTTCTGATGAACAGGGAGAATGAATGTATGCATATCCACTTCTCCACTCTTAAATACTCCATGCCCTTACCCTTCCGGCTGAGTCTTTACATATCAATTAACATAACAAGGAAAATCCCTCACAGACATGCCCAGCGGTCAAACTGATGTCACTGAAACATCTTTCCAGATGAGTCTACATTGTGTCAAGTTGACAGTTAAAACTAACTATAGCATGACTTCTTGTTGTTTTGATAAAGATTTACTCTTACTTGAAACACATCATTTTAACAATGAGAAGAGAGAATTGCCTAAAGGCTTCTTTTCTTCAACAACAGTCTATGCATCATTTTGGCTCCCAGTTCTCTTTTTAGAATAGCACTTTTCCAAGTGATGACCAAAGGGACCTCAAAATACCTTGCCATAAATGTGAAAAGCAAGTATTTAATTCTCCATAATAGCAAACATAACCCTAGAATGTCTTTCAATATCCCAGGATTAGATACACTTATACACAGTAAATTTTTTTTACATTGTTACACAACCAAAAAGAGAGCAGAAAACAACATACAATGAAAACACATTATCCAGCTCAGACCTGGAGGAGCTTTGGTCAACAGATTGTTCCATCCAAGGACATGCTGTATTACTCTTCTCCAACTGACCATTACCATGAAGAAAGTTCATTCTGGAACTAGATAGAATACTCAAGGATTAAGAATATTTGTTGGTTTTGGCAGATAACCAAAGTTCAGTTCTAAGCACCCATGTAACAGGTCCCAAACCATGGAAACTCAAGTTCTAGACATTGCAATGCTTCTTCTGGCTTCTGTGAGAATTATACATATATACCTGCAAGTAAGAAAAGTAAATATTGAAAACTATATTCTTAGAAATTTCAAGAAAAGCCAGAAGATGCTGTTTGTTAGTCAATTTGTCAAACTGTTTTCAAGCAATTGTGTCATATACAGCATGATTTCAAGGTATCTTTAGCCTGTATACTGCAGTTAAAATCTTTCTTTCAAGCATCTTTAATTAATTCTAACTTTAAAAAAAGGAATAAGCCTCATTCACTAAGTATTATTAAGGAGCACAGTCTTTGAGGCATCTAAGTTTATGGTTTATAGTCTTGAAAATATAATTTTATTAAATGTGGAAGTACATAAAATAATTCCCAACAAGGCTAATTAAAGTAGCTCATTATAGGAACCTGGAGGCCTGCAGTACCAGACAGAGCATCTCAACCCTTCTGGAGTTTTCCATATTTGTTTTATATACTTCTCAGGACTAATTAAGCATCTCCCCTTCTAGCCTAATTTACATCATTACTTTTCTTTAGCAAATGTTTTATGTCCCCAAAGTGAGGCTAAATCATTCAGCTAAATACAACAAAGTTGTAGGAATGTAAAGACTGGGGATTTATTAGGCATAAACATGTTTCTGTAATGTTTGCAGTTGATTTTATCTGGAGAAAGATAAGTTGCAAAGTTAAATGACATAGTAAAGCCAAGTTCCAATGTGTGTGTGTGTGTGTGTGTGAGAGAGAGAGAGAGAGAGAGAGAGAGAGAGAGAGAGAGAGAGAGAGAGAGAGAGCACAAATGGCTTGTTTTCTATTTTTGTGAGAAATTTTATGTAAGATTAGAAAGTTTTGGAATTTTCTATCATTCAGGATTATTACCAGCTTCGTGGCAGGCTGATTCAAGAAGACTGTAACTTAAACGATAGCTCAAGATGCATGGTGGAACTCAGTATCAGCCTAGTCATCTTCATTAGCTACTGAATTAAACTAAAATCTGAAAAGATGTCTGAGAATATAGGTCTATCTGTGGTAGAGTAATAACCTACAATGCTTTGATTCAATCCCCAACACTGAAAAGTTTTTCACACATTGGAGATAGATGGATTGATACATAGATAGGCAGATGGATGGATAGATAGATAGATAGATAGATAGATAGATAGATAGATAGATAGATAGATAGAGACACAGACACATACCAGGAGAAAAGACATAGAGACAGAGGCAGAGAGACAGAGAGAATGAGAGAGAAAGAGACAGAGAGCTCTTGTTTTATTTCTAGAATACTCCACATCGCTAGTACCATTACAGTGACTGTAGATATAATCCCTTTTGAGACCCACACCTGTGAGTTTATAAACTTCTCATTGAATTTCTTTTCTCACAGCTTTTTATATGTCATTGGTAAGACCACCATCACCAATCATTTTACAACAATTATCATTTTGCTCGGCACATGCTCTGCACCAGATTCTGGCCAGTGTGCTGATGTATTAAGTATGGGTAGTAAAGTGCAAAGCCTGTGATCTACAGACTCTGTCTTCTCCAATGCTTTTACAGTCCCATTAGCCTGTGCTATCCAAAGAGACTGCTTGGGTCCAATTTAGCAGAGATTGTCACAGTGTGTTCTTGTTAATAGTGAGAGGTTTAGTAAAAAGGTATGAACACTCCCCCCCTAAAATATGTTCTAAACATGCTAGAAAAAACCTTTTATTTCTTCCAACTTTTTTCTTGGACAAGTCCAGCTTTCTATATCTGAGGGGAGAAATGTAGATGTAGCTATTCTCCCAATAGAAGACAGCCCTTTTTCAGGGAGTATTGCAGAGCTGCTTAGAACTCCAGTCAGGTCACAGCTACTGATCTGGAAGATAAACTATAGCATTCATTTTCAAACTACACTATGCAGATTGCTATGCCTTAAATGTCATTAGTGGTACAACTTTGTGTACAGTCCTCTAATATTTATAAGTTCCTCTTCAAATATTTTAAATATTATCCTGCCATCTGAGTTTCATGTAAATATGTAATTCTGTAGTGAGTCAATATAAATGAGAATTATAGCATAAAAATGAAGAAGAAAAAGGAAGGAAGAAGGGGGGAAGAAAGGAAGAGGGAGGGAGAGAGGAAGCAAAAAGTCTCTTTTTTATCTCATCTGAGAGCAAGTCTATCTATCTGCCTGAATTTGTTCAGAATGAGTTTAGCTTAGATGTCTTAATTGTTTGTGGGTATTTTCTTCATTACATCATTATGAAATCTGGGGGAGAAAATTAAAAGGTTGTTTTGACTAGTTAATATACTTCTGGCATTTTGTAAATTCAATTAATTATGTGTGGATCACATTTACATCTGCTCTAGTAATAACAACAGGCTGGTGTTTGCTGGTAGGAAAAGCAGACCATCAATCATCCATAATCATTGATCTTCAGAAAAGGGGACTCACTCTGGCAGACATTCAGTAACCATGGTGTATTTTCAACTCTAGTGCCAAAACATATTGCATTTCACAAAGCTATTATGAAAGCCCGTTCTATTTCTACTTGAGGTGAATTGACATCTGAAGTGGTGATAGATGTAAACTTAAGGCAACTTTTTCCATCATTACAGTCTTTAAGCACTACTGACATCCCTCAGGATGTTTTGACCTTTTCTCTCAGTATTCTGCTTTTTGACAGCTCAGAGAAAAGCAGGGTACCTGACATCTGGCATAAACACGAAATGTTAATTCTTAGCACAGATTTAAAACTGCCATCCTCTTACAGATGCTCATGTGATACCTTTTCCCCAAGGCTGTGACAGAGTCTCCGAGTTTTCTTAACTCTATCCTAGTAGCCATAAAAGTTATTTTTTTTGTGTGTGTTCAAAAGCAGGTTTTGAGTCTCAGGTTCATTTCTGTAAGTCAGAAACAGGTAGAGTTTAAAGAACTCTGACCCACCAAGTGAGACCATTTTGTGCTCTGTTATAATTAATAAGAATGTATGGGCCACTGCTACAAGACTTACATACATAAGGAGGATTTTGACATCCTTGGAAGGGTGCAAATAAGGTATTCTGAATCTTTTTTGAATGGAGTAAATTTATCTCCAATAAGCATGGTCTCACACTACATCTCATAACAGTTATTAAAAAATCTATAAAAGTTTCTAATACCTTGTGGGCTTGTGGAGATATATAGTGTAAGCTGTAAAGTAACAACAAGAATTCTCAATGAAATAGAAAGGAATACTAGTATGCTAATGCTTGGGTGTCATGATCTCAACATAATGGCACCAAAGAGTTGTTGTGATATAGATCAGGGGTAGAGTATTTGCCACGTGTAAGGCTTTGCCTTGGGTTGGGCCCTCAGCATAAAAATAAATAATAAATAAATAATCAACTTTATAGAAAGTAAAAAATAGTTGATGAAATTAAAAATTAAGTGAGCAATCAAGTCCAATTCTGAAAATTGAACACAAGTTTAGCATTCGCTCTTCAGCTAAATAAGTGATTCTGAAACAATAATTTGGAAATCTTGTGTTCATAAGAAGTGAGGAGTTAGAATCAGTCTAAGTACTTTGTCCAGTGAGTAGGAACTATCATTTTTTGTGAGCTTCCAGCTTTTATGCACTTAACAGATTTCTAGAAATAATTATAATAGGAGATTGAGCAACCTGTAGATTGGATATAGGAACAGTTTAAGGAAAACCTTAGGCAAAGTAGACCTGAGAAAGTTTAGTTGAGCAAGGAAAAAGTCAAACCTACAAGAAGAGCAGAGTACTCTACCCTAAGCATTGAGAATCACCAGCTTTATCGGCTTAAAAATGATACTGAATTTGAAATGTCAGCTAAGTGGTTACTGTGATGTGTTGGTCCTACTTACTGCCATTAAATGAGGCACTTCCATCATTTAACTATGATAATGGGAACCTTTAATTACATGATCAACCAGCTGATTTGCTGTTTGTGATTGGTGAAAGCTTGATATATTTGTTTTCCTATTAGCTTTTAGTCAGTTGTTTCCAAGTGAAGTTCCTGCTTGTGTACATAGGACCATAGGTAACAGAGCAGTCTCAGACTAATGGCCTCCTGCTTACTTTTCTGGGACTGAGATGAGTTCTTATAATAAGAACTTTGTGTACAAAGTTCATGTACAGATTCTTGTCATGGAAGACCTGACAGGGCTTATTTTGAGCTAAACACAGTATATTGGCAAAACAAGTAGAGAAGCTTTTTGCGAGTGAGTAGATGTGTATGTGTGTTCTTATATATTTGGTGTCCAAGGGTCTTTCTCAAGTGCCCTTGACCTCATTTCTTCAAGACAGAGTCTCCATAGGAACCTGAAGCTCACCCATTAAACTGAGCTGGCCAGCCACTGAGTACAAAGGATCTACCTTGCTCTGATTCTACAACACTGACATTCCAATTGTATGCTACCACACTTCATTACGTAGGTTCTGGGGAACACCACGGACCAAGTTCAGGGTCTCATGTTTGCACAACAAGGACTGACATTTCAAACTACAGCACATTAAACAATTTTAATTTGATATGTGTACTGGAATTGAGAGGGGGCAGTTATACTCTCCTAGAAGGCTAGTAAGATAAGAGGAAACAACTTCAAATTGTCTCTCCAGGACAGTGGTGAGACCAGATGCATATATAGAATGAGGGATGAGCTATAGGTTTATAATTTGGAAAGAGAATTTTCAAACACACATACTGCAGAATTGCCTTAATGAATTAAGAGGTGTCCCTTACAAAGTGAATCAACCTTTTCATCTACAAACTCTAGGGGATGTTCTAGAATATGCTAAATCTAATTTCAAAGGATCAGTATAGACTCTTCTGTGCATTGGAAGACCGAGTGCAGAAAATTTATAGTTGAGAATGATCCCACAACTTAGCTTGTTTTAGAAATGATTGTTTACTAGAAAGTCACACACACAGGAACCACCCCATACACGCATACAGAAGAAAAATAAACATCACCAAAAAAGATTAATTGCAGCTTAGATATAAAACTACTGGAAGACAAATGTCACACAATTTCAATTTTATGTGTAACCTAGAAATGGGAACAGACAGCAGAATTGTGGCTATTAGGCTTCAAAGTGGGTCTTTTAACAATGGGGAAATGATTGGTTTAAGGATATAAAACTGCAGTTGGACAAGAGGCATGAACTCTGTGAAGTCTTGAGGTCTAATGAGAGCATGATAAATATGGTTGATAACAATATGCTATATTTTAAAAGTTGTGAGATAGTATACTTTAAGTGTTCTCAAAACAAAAATGATGAATATGTGTGATGTAACTGATATAACATGTTAATTGGTTTAATTTAGCCATTCCATTGTGAAATACTGTATTGTGTATCATAATTGTGCATGACTTTATTTATGAGCTAAATAAATGAATGAAAAAAAGAACACCAATTACCTGAAAATACCTGCAAACATTTAAAAAAAAGAAAAGAAAAAAATATTTTTCGGCTCTCAATCATGAATTCTTTAAGCACAGGGACATCTTTCTAATCTCCCTGTATTTGCAATAATTTGAAATAAACTGCTGCCTGAGCATTATCTATTCTTTCTTATTCCATTGGTGTCCTTAAACAGCTAGGCACTACTGCTGGACTCGGAAAGTAATGCAGGGATAAAACTTACTCAGCACACACCTTTTATTAAAGGTTAATGACCTCATGTTATAGAGAATTCTGTTGTCCTTTTCTTAAGCACAGTTACATCAGGCTTTTAAAAGTACATCAGAGATATTCATAGTCATAAATCCAGGGATTAATAGAACACAGAGTTGCAAGAACAGTGGGATAGTAATTTGCTTCAAGGCAGGTTACTGTGAAGTTTGCTCTGTCCACTCTGGAGCAGAATGTATTCAAGCCTTGTTGATGACCTACCTCTTAAGGTCTTACCTACCTGAGTTATAAGCTGACTGCAGGAAGCCAGTTATTGCTCAGAAAATCCTTCCTAAGCTGGAAAATAACAGAGTAAAGAAAATCTAATCAAAGACCCCCCTGTACTGCCCACAGCCACCAACACTCAATGTAGAGGCCATTGTTATATGGTATCTGAGATGCTCTTGTTAAAGGAGGAGGAAATGGTTCCCTCAAATGTTAATAGGTTTTAGCATTCATTAAATTGAGACTTCTTATAATGAGTTCACTACTGTTTATGCTTTAATATTTATCTATACTTTCCAAATGCATTCTTTGAAAATATTTTTGCACAAACAAAGGTTATGGGTTTTCTGCAAAGAACATATGGCATATTCAGGGCTTACCCTGACCTTTGTTGATCCTGAGTTGTAGTGTTGCAATTATCCTGGTGCCTAGAGACAAAATGTTCACACTACTCATTGTTTCTCTGCAGTTCTATGTTGTTTCCTCACCAATCCTTGTTTTGATAATGACATTGAAGAGTGCGTATCTCAGAGAAGAATGAAGCATTCCAATTCATCATTCTTTCTTTAGATCTGCATGTCTAAGAAATGGTTGAATGTCTTCTTTTGTGTAATCTTCAAGATACAGTATAATGAAGTGCAGTTGCCATTTCAGCCATGAAGAGAATTAATTGATACATGTTCTCTGCTGTAATTCTCCTCCTGCCTTTTCATGATTGCTCTGAATCTAGCAGAAATAAGATAATTATATTCCATGAGAGATAATGGTGCTGTTCTTTACATGGCAGCTGTTTTCATTGCACATGTGTTCACACATATATTCCTTCTTTCTCTTTTGGTGAAATTACAGATTGGTTAAGGAAGATACCACTGGGAGCTAAGGCAAACTGCACATAGGATAAAAAAATTCCCTAAAGTGTACAGTTAAAGTGGGGAAGATAGACAAACTAAGACTTCAAAGTAAACCTTCATTTTTCCCATGGAGATATTAAAAATAAACAGGTCAGCATGCAAAGGCCTTCACAAGTCGGCTCCAGATGCTCTGTGTATATATTATGGCTTCAAGTTTAGTGTATTTATGGGACTCCTGTGTGTGTCAATGAGTGGGTTTCTGAGTCTCATGCCTTCTCTTGGCTCCTTTCCTTCTATTTGTTTGTTTGGTATAATTCTAAATTATGAGTGTTTGTTTTATTTCATTATATTTTGTTATTATCCCTTAAAAATAAACAGGTTATGGTTGTTCTTTTAGATGTTTAAACTACTTACACTTATTATAAAACACATAAAATTAATCTCTTAAATAACAAGAACAAAATCATTCATATTGCCACAATACCCAAACAAAGATCACTTGACCTACTTATTTTCTCTCTAAATTTCTTTTCTTTTATATTAACTTTACATTATTGTTTGCAGTAGTGGGTGTTTACTCAAGTGCATTTGGACTTAGATGCCATTACACTTTGTTCTTTTCCTGAAATTGAGCACTACGTAGTGCAACCAAAAGTAATGAATTTTTTTAACATCTTCTAAAAGGAATTTTTGGTATAATCACAGACCCTTTCAATCATTCCTTGTGTTTTTTGATAGTAAATATTTTACTTCTCATATTGGCATGTTTTCCAATTTTTCAGCTGTTAAAGTTAAATAACATATATTTTTCCTTATATACCGTATTTACCCATTTTGCATCTGGAGTACTAAAGTATTACATCATTGTGTCTCTGACATTGATTTCATTATCTATCTGTGGTTTTGTAGTTGCCTTATCTCTACATTAAAAAGTCTCAATATGTTAATTTCAGCCACTTTAATTTCAGTATATAAGTGATATTTAAACATGCATTTTCCTTTTAAAAATTGGTATTTTTGATGAATTGGCAAAACTATAATGCCTAGATTCTGATATCTTTAAATCCTAATCCTGGATCTTCCCTTACAAGTTGCTATACCAAGACAATAGCATCTGCCTTCCCTGAATTTCAGTTTATCATCTGTGTAAAGGGGCAAAGATGATTTTAGTCAGATTTCTCTGTAAAATACAGACAGTAATGCACATAAACTACTTAGCACAGTAGCTTTTCTTTAATGTATATTCAGGAAATATTAACGGTTAAAGTCATTTACACATACATTGCTAAATTTAATTTGGAAGAAAGGGGCTTGGCATTTTTGCCAGGTACATAGTTATTCCAGAGCTGTCTTTAGTGGCTAAGCATCTCTGTCCCCAACTTTTCAAAATGTCATTTCATCATATATCCATCACTTATATAGACTGATGTATGTATGTATGTATGTATGTATGTATGTATGTATGTATGTATGTACATCCATCCTTGGATCAACTTTATTTCTGTTTCTAGACAAAGCCTCACTGGATAAAATAGGCTGGCCTCTCAATCCTCCTACTTAGGCCCCTGAACCCAGAGAGTACAAGTGTGCTCACTGTGTTCTGAAATGTTTCTGTCTTTTACTCTTTCATTTTTTTCTGTAACAGAAATCCTGTGATATTTAAATGCCATGCCTGTTAATTTTTATAGATCTTTAGAGAAAGAGTTCAGATTCAGATTATTTTAAAGACATATAAACATGAATTGGCTCACATATATGATGCCTTTCAGGTATGCTTGTTTTTCTATAACATTTCACTCCAATGCTTAAATTTGATAATATTTTTATCTTTGAAAAGTAAAACATTTACTACATTGGAGTTTTTCTTTCACAGTTGTGGTTTAAAATCTTAATGTTTGTGGTAAATTGCTGTTTCTTAATGCATAAGTTACATCTATCTTAAAACACAGTACCTATGAAGCCATTTACACATTGCTTTAAATAGTGGTAGCAGTTACACAGAAAGAGAATTCAGGTTTAAATATATATTCACAAAGTTGTAGAATATTATTTTTTTGCTGACTCCTTGAACAATGTTTATGATTTCTGAGAACATACTATAAAAGTCACATTTTAAGCATTTTTAAAGACTATTCTAGGACATATTCTTCATTTATGATAGGACTGTCATTAGTTGGGTGTACCCAGTGTCTCAGCAGGATAGAAATCACATATGGAATGATTTTGAATTCAGAAAAGTACAAATTCATT
This sequence comes from Cricetulus griseus, assembly GCF_003668045.3. Lineage (NCBI taxonomy): Eukaryota > Metazoa > Chordata > Mammalia > Rodentia > Cricetidae > Cricetulus > Cricetulus griseus. The sequence continues at coordinate 41,716,119 of NC_048601.1, forward strand.
ACTAGAAGGAGAGACAGAAGCCCACAGTGAGTACAGTTAGGTGTAACGATGTACCTTTTTGCTAAGGTATTGTTATTCATCCCCTTTCCTGGAAACAGAATAGAATTTCAGTGTATAACATCCTATTATGTAAAATGTGCTCAAATTCTTAAGGACATTACAGAGAAGGGGAAATGAGGCCCAACAGAATTCTTTGGTCAGATTTACAGTCATCTCAGCAATGATGATCTTGACCAGTGTGCCCATAGTTTGCTTTCTTTACTTACTTTGAAACAGCTTCTTCAGCCTGGACTTCTGGTTCTCAATATCAATACCCTTGTAGTTGTAACAAGTATTCTTCATGTTTGGGGCAATAGCCTTCAATTTCTCATTTATCTATGGATTATCATTTGCAATATGTGGGCTTTTGCTATTGTAACAGTACAATGTGTATATTTGAAGATGAATCTCAATCTGTAGATGGCATTATTATTAAAAATGTTAGGGATACGACCTTCCCTTCCAGAGCATAGTCAGTTACAGTTGGTAATAAAAGTCCTGTACTTGGAATACAGTCCTTTCCTATCCAATTGATGCTCACCACACTTACGTTCTTCTACTCTAAAATGTCCCAGGGGACAATAAGCAAAAAAAGATAGATATCAATAATCATGAATCAATCAACATCATTTTATAATCTTTTTATTTTGTGGCAAGTATTGAGCATCAACTACCTCATAGAAAAATCTAGTACTGTTTCTCTATTTCATAGGAAGTAAACAAAGACTTTGATGGGTCACGTGATGGGTCAGGGAAAATCACATGGTATGTGGTAGTACAGTATAACCATTAATAATCACATTTTCCTAATAGCAAGTCTTGTTTCTACCATAGCATGGTGTCTGAAGACATGATGAATTCTATATGAAAAATATTGCTGTTCAGAGTTATTCTCAACAGAAAATTGGCTTGACTTTCTGTTGGGACAGTAATGTCAAATTGTATACAAGAGACAAATAAGCATAGAAATAAATGATCATTCATGAGCAACGTGCCCTAGGTAAATCAAATAAAGGATGGAATATTGAGAAAACTTAGAGACTGACTATCTCTTCTCTTCATTCTGTATATGTGGCACATCCCTAGCATATTATAGAGTCAAGATAGAAAGTTTGTATATTCCCTTCTATTGTAATTATGTAAGAAAGAAATTTCCTGATATTTACTACTGGACTCTATAAACATTAGCTTGACTCTGCTGTTTAGGTGATTGTTTATTCTCTGTATTGGCATGTGCATTATACCTGGTATATTCAAGAGAACATTTTCATCGGAAAGAATTCTTTGAAAAAATATTCAGAAGTAGCCTGTGACACTCAAAGAGAGATTTTGACAGTGATCTTTGTAAGAAAATACTGAGAAGAGAATCCTGCAGGAGCTAAATGGAAGACAGTAAACACAAAGGAAGGAAGACATTGGGAGGAGGGTCACATGATAAAAAGAGCAACCCAACCCATGCTATGGTGAATGAAGACCTGAGGGGACAGAACAGGGAGAAATGATCAACTGTAGACAAGAGAAGTGAAGGTAAATGGGGATAAATTCAGGCCCTCTATGTTAATGAGAAAAATGATGCATATAAATAGTAAAGGAGTCAAAATGTATCTCAAAGCAAATAAAGTTCATTTTGGCTTCACTACCACATTGCACACACTCCTGCCTCTTATCACAGTTTTACAAAGACAGCTTCTCTTAAAATTTGCAACCTACACATTTGATGTGTTGGTCACAAAATGCTTCCAAATGTGGTGATGCAAACCCTTAGCTCCAGATCTGCTTGTGGTGAGGTGAGTTCACAGATCGCTTTCTGTCTCTCTCACCCCTTTTTCTAGGAGAGATCAAAAGATACCTTGGAGATGATAACAGTTAGTGTGATAAAGTTTGTGCCTGGAAAAATAACAGACTCTCAGTGTATATCTATAGACTAGTTCAGAATGTGCCCAAATTTGTGTTCCAGGTAAACACATTACAGAGAAGGTGTAATGAACCCAGAAGTAGTTCTTGGTCAGAATCATAGTCATCCCAGCACCACTGATTGACTAGTGTGTCCACAGTTTGCTTTCTTTACTTGCTTGCATGTGGCTACTTCAGCCAGGACTGTTGGGTTTCTATCTCCCTACCGCTGCTGTATTTCTAACAAATATCCTTCATGTTTGGGGCTATAGCCTTTATCTTCTAATTTTTCTAGTGTTAATCATTTGCTCTTGTGACACCATAATGTGTGTGTGTGTGTGTGTGTGTGTGTGTGTGTGTGTGTGTGTGTGTGTGTGTGTTTGCATCCTGATTTGATCTCCTGGTACTTTAATCTTTCAATCGGAGTGATCTGTTACTTCCAAATGTAAATATGAGAGTTGATAAAAATGCGTACAAATCAACATCTTACCAAAATCTCCCTCTTTCTGAACTTTCCTACAACGGCCCACTAATTGAGTTCCCCATTAAAGAATTTAAAGAATCAGGAAGTAAAATATAAGAGATAAGAAAATTTTGTTATCATGAAAAGTGAGACCCTTTCAAGGGATGAGATTAAACAGTGGTGTAAGGGTCCATTGTGGAGCAAGAAAATCCCAGGGGGCAAGAGCCCACAGTGATACCTCTCTGGGCAGAAACACTCTGAAGGGAACAGAGCAGACAGTGGCTAGTGAGGCTATTTCATCACCCTCTATAAGGAGGCTCAATACTATTCCTAGGTTTCTGGAACAAATGGGTTCCTGAGGGCTTTTCCTGTCCAGTTTAAGAAGTTATTTGGATTCACTATAAAAGTTTTTATTTTCTTTTTAATATATTTAATGTAATTATATCATTTCTCTCTTCCTTGCATCCAAAACCTCCTCTGTAGCCTTCCTTGCTCTCTTTTGATCCCACGGTCTCCTTTTCACTAATTGTTATTACATCCATATATGTATATAAATATATAGTGATATTCTTATTTATAAGCAGCTCATTCTGTATAGTGCTACTTTAAAAGAGTGTATAGTTATGTAATCTTCAGATCTTCTAGAGGTTTTAGAGTGTTATGTTTTCCATCAAAGTAAGAAGAGATTACATATTTCTTTTGAGGAGTAACCAAGTCAACTACTTTCAGTCCCCGGTTTTACAAGAAGGTGAATAGAGGTATAATTTTAATGTCTGCTAATAATATCCAAGTAGCAATCTAGGGTGATAAAGTTTAGTTTGGGAAGTCATTGATAGAAAGAAATAAACAGTTGTCAGAAGCCTCACCTGTTTATGGCACATGTCCATACCCTTGCCTTTAGATTTCTAAGAAGGAAGAGAAAACCATGGATACTGGATGATATGCTCACAGTAGCCCAAGTGCAGCTACTGTGAACAAAGCATACCTTTGAAGCCCCTGTCTTTCTTTGAAGATTGATGTAGCTTTTGCCTTTTTTTGTACAAATTAATGTATCCATGTGGTAGGTTAGATACTCCAAAACAGATTGTTCCTGAGCTCCATTGCTTAAAACATCACAAGAAGAGGGAATACGCCCTACAGACTTAGAAACATAAAAGATCTGAAATCTTTCCAGAGTAGATCCTAAGGAGGAAATTGGCTTCCTGCTTCACTGTTTTCCAACCAAAGCAATTTATTTAAAACCGTAGCAAAATGTTCACAGATAGAAAAGTTTGATTGCAAAGGAAAGATGGAAACTGTTAGAAGAATGATTGTTGTGGGGGAAAAGAATGAGTTGCTGGATAGCAGACAGCTAAGAGATGAGAGGAGGACTGACAGATGAGGATTGGGAGCACTCACTAGTGTGCTTAGCTGCCACTGGATCCATTTCATATCTGCTGATTTCAGCTACGGGCTGAAATCACTGTGAAAGCTAAACTATGTTCCTCAGACTGTATTTGCTAAGAGAAACGAAGGTCTCATATATTTTAGAATGTGTCTTATTAAGCACTCAATTAAACATTATTTTAGTGTTTCACTGATACCTTAAATTGACTCCCTTAGCACCATTCTCAGGAAGTGGGGGGAGAAGGGAGAATGAATGAACAGAGATCATTCAAGCTCAGCTAGAGGGAGATGCTATCCCAGTCCTCTCTTTTGTTCTGCATAGTGACCTGGTGATATGAATTGTTCTTTTACTAAAAGCAGCCTGAAGAAATTGAATGTGTACAGTTGAGGTTAAAGAAAAAGTATAGTTGAGGGATTGAGACTGAAGAATAAATAAGAAGGAACAATTAAGTATTACATTAAAATATCCAATATCCCTGGTTATCCTTCCTCCCTCCTGTCCTCTCTCTCTCTCTCTCTCTCTCTCTCTCTCTCTCTCTCTCTCTCTCTCTCTGTGTGTGTGTGTGTGTGTTGCATGTATATAATGTCTCTCTCTGTGTGTATTCCTGTGCATATGTGTATGTGTGTGGAGGTCAGAGGTCAATATCTGTTGTTTCTCTTAAACCTTTTATGTTATTTGAGACAGGATATCTCATTGTCCTGGGGCATCTCTATTAGGCTAGTGTGGTTAGCTAGCAAGCCCTGGGGACCCACTCACCTATCTTCATTTTCCCAGAGCTGAGGTTACATGAATGTTCCCCTGTGCCCCCTTCTTTTTCTACATAGGTCCGAAAGATCAAATCATGGTCTTTATATCTGCATGGCAAGCATTTTACTAGCTAATCTATTTTTCCAACCCTGTTTGGACACTTTCATTAATTACTGAATTTATGACAAAATGGACTATCTACCCTACTTAGTCAGTTAAGAAGTCTTTCTGCCACAAGGTCATATATGCATCCTTCTTACACAAATGTTAGTACCTTCAGCACAGTGATAAATATCAATAGGAGGTTGTTAAGTTATATTCCAGGATATAAAGAATTCTTATTTTTCATCTCATTTCATGTTGTGTCACTTTGATCATTGCTGAAAAAAATAACCAGATAATGCCTCATGTTGGAGCAACATGGCCCGAGGAAGCTGAGGCACATGGCATCAGTACTGAGGAAGCAGAGGTGGAAGCTGGTGCTCTGCTTGCCTCCTCCTGGATTCCACTTCATTAGGTCTGGTATCCCCACACCTAGGATATTGCTGCCATATTCAGAATAGGATTTCCTTTCTTGCATAAACTCCATAAAGATCATCACAGAAGTTTGTTTCCTAAGTAATTTTAAATCCAGTTAATGTGGCAGAAGATTAACCATTGCCAAGTAAACACTGTTCCACAATCTAAGCAACCACGGGTACTATGCTAAAATATTTCTTTAGTGTACAATCAATGCTCAAAGTGTCTTATTTACTGATGTATAGTTGAAATGTTCACATATACCCATGTGTACCAAGGTTATTGCTAGCACTGATTTATAAAGCTTCGATTCTATCCTTGTAAAGGTCACCTGGTATAAAAACTATAGCAATCTTAATCCATAAATAGCCCTCTAATTCCTTAAAGTAAACAGCTAGAAATATCTTGTTGCCATAGTTGCGGTGAATTGTTGATCACAATTACTCTTTTAAGCCTAAAATGGTGCAATGATTTCCATAATGGCATGCAATTACAAGTCCACATAAAACTTTCTGAATAAGTCTTTCTCAAATGGAAATTTTCTACTCCGGAGCCTACAAAGGATGCTTATTTTGCAGGCTCAAGCAAACGTGTTAATGACTAGGAAGAAGATTATAATTGAAAGAGTAATGGGAGATGCCAGACTTCTCTGTGACCCCGACTGGGAAAGTGTTCTTCCTTGAGAAAGCAATTTAACAGCAGGTCTAAACTTCAGTGTTCCCATCTGTTAAATGGAGATGGTGAGGGACACCTCCTGTGTTTGAAGATAAATAAAGAAGAGTTAAAAGCAAAAGTAATGGGATCTTTGTAGAAGAAGAGTCTTATGATGATCTGGAAAATCTTCCCTGTTCAAAGTTTACTGACAAATTTTAATTAGACACATCATTCAAAAATTTATTTTTGATTGTTTTTAGATGCACTTATAAACCTCCAGGCAACACAAGCTAGCCATTTTATTTGGATAATACAGCCAGGAATATGCAGACATACCATGATTTTTTATCATTCCAATTCCTTTTATGTTGCTGGTTTATTTTATTCACCATTTCCAGAAAGTGTGTGCTCGGCATCAAAGCTACAAAAGTTCATGAGGTATGATGATGGATTTCATGCTACTTGTCATCTGGTGGGAACAAGAAGCATAGGAAGGAATCTTAAGCTCCTTGCTAACTGACCAGTGAAAGCTATACAAGTTATAATGGAAGTGAACAAGTGGGAAGTAAAGGTTAAGCAAGATACCCATCCGTTACCTCAGCTGATACCTTGAATGCATTCCATACAATTAATCTTTATATATGTGTAACTTAATATGCTAAAAGTGAACTATTCAGCAAAGTTTGAGTCAGACATTTCAGCATCCTCATTAAGTCAGTTTTAAAAGTTAGTCAAGAAAGTAGGAGAAAAAGTAATTTCAAAGAAAATTATTGCATTGATTTATTTATGGTGGTGGAGATTAGGGAGGAGTTTGTGTGAGTGTTTATACACACCTATTGGAGTTGGGTGACAATTTTGGTGTCTCAGCTGTCTCCCACCTGATGTGTCTTAGAGATGGAACTCAGGTCATTAAGCTTGACCGAAAGCACCTTTACCTAGTGCTTTCTTTACCTAGCCATCTCACCAGACCTGTTTTGAATTAAAATCTACATACTAAGTAACTTTATGATCATTTTTAAAGTTACTTTGGAAAATAACTATGTGAAGCACAGGACATGCTGCTATTTCTACAGGAAGGAGTTTCCAAAATTAAAATGACTAATCTGACTTTGACTGTTCAATAGTTACCTTAGCCTAAGTATTATTTTTTCAAAGCTCTTATAAAACTCTTAGTGTCAGGACCACCATAAGCACATATTCATAGGAAATGCCATGTTATTGATGTTTTGCTAAGTTCTTGAGGGTGTTCCATTCCCTAAATGTATAACAGGTGGTGTGAATCCTTTGATAAATTCATGATTGTGCATTACCTTAATCAAGCCAATTTTGGTAACATTCACCAGAAAACATATATTGCCTGTAGCTGCTGTTTGGACTGATGACTCTGTTGCATGAACTCTTCCACTCCTGAATTTTTAATTCCCCTCATACTCTGGAGACAGAGAGATAAATTTGATGTTCTTGTGCTATAGTTCTAGAACTGAATCAAAGACATAGAAAAGTCATAAAAAATGCTGAGAAAAGAGTAAATACTGTGGGTATATGAAAGCAAATATGTAATCAAGACTTATCAGGGCATTAAGTTAATTAAAAAATTTAAAACTCATATCAGTTTGAATTATTTGCATTTTATCTTATCACAATATTCATATATATATTGCATTTTCCTTTTACATTAACATTTTTCAAACATTTCTCTGAAATAATGAGTGTCCTCTATTTATTCAGACTTCCATGACTTCAAAGCACTTCTATACACATCACATTATTTATCAGCTCAGCAGAGAACCAAGAACTGATGAAAATCGTATCTTCTTCTATAATTAAAAAAAACCACTCACAAAGACTTGAAAGAAAGCAGTGGTCTTCTTGTTTGTGGCTGTTGTTTCAACATTCATCACAAAGGCTAAGAAAGAAGTCTTTGTCCAGCTTTGCTCATTCTATTCCATCTTAAGTCAAATGAATTCACAAACTTTAACATGTCATTTTTCTTATATATGCAGTTAAACATGAGGACGGCCTCCCCTGTTCTTTGTATCAAAAATTTAGATGTCTCATCATCATCATCATCATCATCATCATCATCACCATCATCATCATCATGATGCCTGTTTTCTGGTTAACTAAAGAAAACAGATTATTTCATTGAGATTGTCATATGTACACCCTTCATATCACTTGAGTGGCATTCTCTGTCAGTTTTTCTACACTTGATAAAATATTGGTGTTTTAATAGTTTTATAATATCATGATTCATCATTAGATATAGTTTCCATGCTGTATGCGTAAGTAATATGTAGCAAGCACTTAATTTAAGAGACATGTCATATAGTATTTCTACTGATCAGTTACAGTCTTTCAATAGCAATTTGAGTTACTACTCTGGTTTTGTGTATTAATTAAGAAGTTTTTATTAGGAGAAAGGGAACTAAGCAACACCATATGTTTACTCTTCACTGCTAGCTAACTAAAATGCTTGCTGCCTTGACTTCCCAGGCATGATGGACTACATACGTCAAAGCATGAGCTGAGATAAAACCTTCTTCCCTTAATTTGCTTTTGTCAGAGTCTTTTTATCACAACAACAGGAAGGGACAATGTGAGTTATTGTTCCCAGCTTGCAGTTGAGGCCCAAGCTCAGAGTTAGTAACTTTCTCTAAGTCAAACATTGGATAAGTCAGATTGGATTAAAACTGTTCCTGGAATAACAAACACTGATATAACACTTATTAGTATATTCTGCCTTTATGTTACACTGGTACTTCATACCCCCTTTAACCTGAAAAAGACATTGTATTTTAGGAATAAACACACAGTTAAACACAGGAGATATTAGTTACGTGGGATAGACTCTAACAATCAAGCATCCTGATTTCAATGTACATCCCTGGTTGATAGTGAATCTTCACTGATCTGGCAAATCCAAAGTTATTAAAAGCCTTTCGTTCCAATTATAAATTGTTAAATGTTTAATTCTTCTAGTAAGACACATCTCCAATATTCATGGCTAAGAATGGGATCTTATTACAATTTGACAAATAGAATAATGTCACAGAAACTAGTAAATGGGAAAGAAAATATTTTCAGAGTGTGTAATGTTTTGTAGTTTGGTCTTTCCACCCAAATTAACCACTGCATCATGATTCTTATTGCCCAGTTACATTAGACCATCTGTCTGAACACTGCTGGATGAGATGTTTATTATTATTTAATTGCTATGCTTATTATTATTACATTGATCCATTTACAGTGAACATTGGAAACACATCTGCTAAGTGTTATATAGACATATGATGAGCATATCAGTGTGTGGAAACCATTAGCAAGGAAAGCTGGTAAGGTTGATCTGACTTACCTGTCAGACTGAGCCTGTTTGCCAAGATGAGGTCAATATGCATTCCTTCTGGGGAAGAAGCACTTCTTATATGTGACACCAGCATGCTATTCAGTGCACATATGTCAGTCTGAGTTGTACATTTTTCAAGTGGGTTATGTCTATTTCTTGTTTGTTTGTTTGTTTTTTTATTTTCCAAAGTAGTTCAGAGATTTCTGAGCCCTTGGCACCGTAGAAATGACACAGAGCACTGTAGAATCAGAGCCAAATTTTGTCATGAGTACATTTTTTTTTTCATGGAAAAAAATATTTTCAGCAAAGTATAGAGTAGCATGCTGCTAGAATTCTTTTACATTTCCCTTTTTATGTATAGGCAAACCCTCTAACAAAAGCCTATTTTTATACCTTAGTCCCACCCTAGACCAAAACTCTGAGTTTGGGGAATATGGATCTATTATAACTGGGAGTCTGCTGATAAAGTCAGGCCCCTTAAGGAGATCACTTGGATAGAAAATGGTGGGTTCTGTTCTTAATTCTTCTCAAAGTACATTTGGAAGCTCATTTAATGTAATTCTCCATGCCATTTAACAACAGCAAGAGGAAGAGGGACATGTGAATAGGGAATCTGTTTAAAAGAAGATATCTAAAGAAAGCTAAAGGCTTAGTCTTAACTCCTACAAATTATCGGTGTGCTTCTCAAGAATCTTAATTGTGTCTTTCAGGAGCTCATTATTTCTTTCAGACAGAATAAGGAACTTATGGTCTCTGATTCTCTAATTTGTCTTTACCTCACAGACAAGGAAGAAGGGAATAGTACAGGCGTGAGTGAAAGAACCCTGGACTTGCTCAGACTTTAAGATCTCACTTAGCCTTCATGGAGCTCAGTGCTATGACCTACACAATTGAGACAGTGCTTCCTGCAGAATGGCTTGGTGAATGGATGAATAAATATATGAGTGGTATTAATGATTAATACCATATCTGTAAAGAGTTATCTTGAATTACTAGTTCTGGTGAGAACTATTAGTATTGCTAGTCATAGGTTCTATGACTACTATTAAATAATCTCTCTGTCACTCCTTTCAAAAGATTGCATATAGAATACAAGGTACAAGGTAACTTGAAGAATATCAGTAACAGCTGACATCTGGCCTCTACATATGCCATCAAACACACACACATACACACACACACACACACACACACACACACACACACACACACGAGAGAGAGAGAGAGAGAGAGAGAGAGAGAGAGAGAGAGAGAGAGAGAGAGAGAGAGACTCATAGTCATCTTGTGAGGAAGTAGACATGAGTCTTTTCTCCCATGGTACCAAATCATTCATTTTATCTGTGTAGCAAAATAGCTTCCTCAATTAGTCTAACTTGTAAATTTAGTGACAACACCATTGCTATTTAGTCTAGAATTTTTTTCTGCAAGTAAAGAAGCAGATGTTTGTCCGTGAGTTTTGCCTATAAATGCCTACTAAAGCATGTAATATCTGAGAGATAAAGGTCAGTGATTTCTAATAATTAAATTTCATTTTAAGTATTCACTTTTCAATTTCTCCCCTCAGTAATTTGGACTCAAAGTGAGTGTAAGCTGTTGACAGTGTGTTTCCAAAATGAAAAATTAATCAGTCATGTAGGACAAATGCCAGAAGCAGATATATTGATCTCCAATACAGAGAGCAGCAGGGATGAGCATCAATAATTAACTTAAAATGTGGTAACGAGCATGAGAGATAGAAAAAGGAAAATCTAGTGGACTAGCTGTCTCAAGTCTACATCAAACCTAAGTTTTCTGATTTTATCCAGGCCTTCCTGCTGTTTGTACTACCAGTGATTTCTTTGTTGAGGTCATAAAAGGCCAGTCTATTTTTCTCTTTTCCATATGTCTATAGGCAATTGTGTGGGGTGCCCTATGAACCCATAAAGCAAAGAGGTTTGACTATACTGCGAATCCAAACATTATTTCATGCACCCCTTATAAAATGATTTGTCAGGAATGATTGCCAAAAATAAAAATGTTTAGTAGACTTTCTATTGCTAAATATGTAGTTTGTAAAAATAAATACTACATTAGATTTAACAGCTATTTTTATCCCATCTGTCTTTTCCTTTTGAATAGTTATAAAACAGGTATTTGTGTGATATAAATTTCCTTACATTTAGTTTTTATACTCATTTAAAATCACAACACTTCCATTCTAACATTAGTGATTTGACAGCTGTGCAAATAATTTGCTCCATCAAAAAATAAAGTACTTGATATATCTTGAATATTTTAAATGCACAAAATACTTCTAAAATACTTCTAACCTATTAGGGTATCAGTGAGTACTTGTGGTACACACTTTTATGTAACTACCTTCTCCTTTCAAATTCAACAAAGCAAATCCTTCTTTGTCCTATCTGTTCTATGTCGCCCTTTTGGGAAAATCATCTTATAAGTGAAACCTCTCTCTCTCTCTCTCTCTCTCTCTCTCTCTCTCTCTGTGTGTGTGTGTGTGTGTGTGTGTGTGTGTGTGTGTGTGTGTGAGAGAGAGAGAGAGAGAGAGAGAGAGAGAGAGAGAGAGAGAGTGAACATATGTGCATGGACTCATGATGGGTGTGCATGAGTTTGTGTAGGTATGTTCTCCTGTGCCTTAGCATTCAGAAGATAGAGGGTGAGATTCATCTTATCCCAATGTTACTCTCCACCTTATTGTTGGAAACAGGAAACAGCAGAAGCTCATACTTTTGCCTGGACTAGCTGTCCAGCAAGACCCACCTGTCTCCACTTGATGGGATTGCATGCACAGAGCAGCCACACAGGGCATTAATGTGGGTGCTAGGGATTTGAACTAATGACATCTTGCTTTAATAGCAATTGCAGTTTTTCCAACTGAATCATATCCCTAACCCCAAAGAAACTGTCTTCACCTGAAGTCAGCAAGCACTAATATGAACTGTTTGCCTGTGATGAGCACCAGTGTTGGGATATCATGCCTCTACCTTCCACCAGGATGGCTATTGGCAGATAATACAAGTTTAAACATTCTTATTTTAAAACAATTATTTTTGAGAATTTCATACATGAGTATTGTATTTATGTCATTTTCACCCCACACTCTATTCCCACTCCACCTCTTCCTGTGTTCCATCACTCACTCTCAACTTCATGACCTGACCTCGTCTACTTTACTGAATACAGGTGTGCGTGTGTGTGTGTGTGTGTGTGTGTGTGTGTGTGTGTGTGTATAAAAACAAAATAATGATAACTTCTTAAAAATTAACCATATGTATATGAGTTTAAAGCTGACCACTTGGGAATGTGTAATCTACCAGGAGCTTGTCTTCAAAGACTTATTCTCTCTCCCTCAGTAGCCATTAATTACTTGTAGCTTATTCAACTCCAGGAAGAAAATTCATCAACCTGAAGTGAAGGGAAAACCATTGTAAATTATGGAGATCTCATTTTCTACATATGACATTAGAATGTCAAACACAAATTAAATTTCATTTTCCTACCCTGTTCCATATGTCATTATCACAGTTCTAAAGTTAAATTGAGTTAGGGGCCTTTGTCCTCATTTTCGCTCGTTATGTGAATCCCACTCAAGACAATAGTGTGGAAGTGAATATTTCAAGAACAGCTGTTCTGGTTTGAAAGGCAAAGCAGTCTTCCCTGTCTTCAGAGGGGTGTGATGTGTTTCTATGAAGATTAGAGACAGCCATCTGACATTTAGACACAATTATTCCCATTTGGAAGTGATTCCAAAAGCAAGATAGAAATAGAAGCCCAGATCATCTCTAACCTTCATTGCAAAAGAGAGAGTGAGGTACAGGCTGACTCCCCAGCTCTCTTCTACCACCTGACTGTGAACCCCTGCCTCTCTGGTGCTCTTCACTCTCTCACATTAGTTTAACAATGGCAGTCAGAGTTCAGCTTTGTTCGCTTTCTATTCAGAGAGACAAAACATTTTTTTTTGAGTAAATTTAGATTGGCTTACATACTTTCATGAATAAAGTTTTATTTTATGTTTTTCTGCATATAGTTTTATTTGACTTCAACTGCAAATATCTGTTCATTTTGATTGCTTTGATGGTAAGTTTTTCTCCCCATGATTGCTTTCTATGTATATAAAGAACTACACATATGATAGAGTTTATTGCATTGTCTCCTCAACATCTTCCCTGGGAAGCAGCTCCTGTTGTTCAACTTGGTTGACTCCAGGGCTCAGACAATACATACTATCTCTTTATGACTTCTTGCTGTCAACAAAGCAGAGAATCCTTGGTGATTAGCATCATCTTAAGCTTGTTAACTTTGCTCCATGGCTTTGCTTACCTTTTAGTCTTTGGCTCAGAGATGGATGGGGTGCTGTGCTTTAGGTTATTTAACCCAGCACTCAGCTTCTCCTACAAAAATCTATATTGCTGATGTTTGACGTCTTTGTACAATCTCTACCAATAACAGTAAACAAGATAGTAACAAACTGAAGACAATAACCCTGAATACATTTATTGACTGCACATTCTATCATGCTGATTTTCTATGCAAAGTTAGCTCTCTGCTTCCAAGTATCCATGGATTCAACCCATCATGAATCAAAAATATTATATGAGAAATGTGTCTATATGAACCATGTGCAGATATTTTTATTTTGTCACTACTCCCTAAATGGCATACTTGTGATAGGTCATTCTATGGGAGATTTCAACTTTACCATAGTGTGAAAGTTACATTATTCCATGAAAACTTGATTTCAAATTTTGAGTTTTGCCCTTATTCTTGACAATCAATATGCTGAAACACCCTACATCACTCCCTTTCTCAGTGCTGAACAATGGCACCCAGTCACAACTACCAGCCAGCTACACAATAATGAGAGAAACAGCAGAGACTACAGTATACTATGTTACTAACTAGTGGTTTCTCTAGGATAGCTGAAATAAATACACTTCCAATTAACAACATCTTCAGTTTGCAATGGATTCATCAAGACATAGCCTCATTTTATGTCAAGGACTATGGGTACAATGCAGCAATTATTTACATAGCATTTGTGTCATATCATATATTGTAAGCAATTTAAAGACTATTTCACCTACGCAGAAGGGTCTATGAACGTTATAACTATACCAAGTTATCAGAAGATTTTGAAATCCATGGGGATCCTGGAAACAATCATACAGGACTCGCAGGACAAAGTGTGGTCTATAGAGGACAGACAACACTTTTAGGGAGGTTATTGTCTCTTTTCACATTACATATGTCCTGAGGCTTGAAGTCAGGTCATCAAGCATAAGCAGCAAAGGTGTCTTTATCTACTTAGCTACTTCCCAGGCTCTAAAATACAAATCTTTCTGAGGAGAATAATGGAATCCTCCTTTCATGGCCTTCACTGACTCAGCCAAAACATTGTGGTAATAAATCAGCTAATGTGTATAAATCTTTAAGGTATCATGTAGCTCAAATTAAGTAATTAAATTAAATTAAGCTTTTCACTTAATTTTTGCTAGTTATTCTACAACTGAGCTTCACTTAGCCCTATTTATTTTTTAATTTTTGAGAGAAAACTCAATTACATGATTCCTCAGGATATAATGGCTTTGTTTTCTTTTTAATGGATGTATGTGCTAGTTGTTTTTAATATAGTTAACATATAGAAAACACTAGAGCTCCATATGTTCTATGTGAGAGAATGTAAATCCTCTACCAACTATAGCAGGCATACTATTATTTCAATTTTCATGGCAATTATACATATCCTAAAGAATCCATGTCCTACAGGTTAATACCCAAAGCTGCAGTCTTTGTATTTTACAGTAGGAATAAACCTGAGATCAAAGAGATGAGGTAATTTTACCAAAGATCATCCCTAGAATATGAACTCACTGCTGACCCTGAAATTTCATAGCTCTAAAGCCAGACTGGAGAGATGGCACACAGGTGAAGAGCACTGCCTGTTCTTCCAGAGGTCCTGAGTTCACTTCCCAGCAACCACATTGTGACTCACAACTATCAATAATGAGATCTGGTGTCCTCTTCTGGCCTGCAGGGGTGCATGCAGGCGGAATGTTGTATACATAATAAATAAATCTTTTAAAAAAAAGGAAATTAAAGCATTCTTTTCAGCAGAGTGTAGGGGGTGGGTGGCACATGCCATTAATCCCAGCACGCAGGAGGCAGAGGCAGGCAGATCTCTGTGAGTTCGAGGCCAACCTGGTGTACAGAACAAGTTCCAGGAGTTTTAGGACAGGCTCCAAAAGCAATACAGAGAAACCCTGTCTCAAAAAAAAATGTAATCTTTTTCATGTTAGTTGATACAGAAACATCCCTTCATGTCTACATTTATAAAGGATCAAAAATAAATTTAGAGTGCTATTCCTGGCACCATTAAAGACTCTCTTACCATGTAGGAATTGGTTGCCAACTGGTTATCACTATGATTCTTAAACATTGTCATGCTTTTCATGTCCTCTAAAGAACGATTGGTGCAAACATGGATTCCTGAACTCAAATTTCAAACTGCTCTAGAGAGAAGCAGTGAAATTTGTTACTCTCAGAGCTAGGCAATGATAAGTGTCTATGGGCAGAAAATACAGTGGACCTATTAGGTCACTTGATGTAAAACACAGTGCTTCAAATATTCCATGACTTAATGAAATCTGGAAACCAGAAAAATATTTTCATTGCTTGCCAACCAGAGGACAGATAATTGAATTAATAAAATAGGGGATGAAAGATGTAAACATGCTCATAAATTTCCAATCAGATACAGTGTTGAAATAAAATAGAGCCGAAAGTAAGCAATAGCACTGTGTTCATTCTCATAGGCAACCCAACCTATGACTTGAAGAAAGACAAAAAGGGTGTCCAGATACCCAGGACTGCAGTCTCTCTCAAGGTAACAGACACAGGAGCAGTTTACACCCATAACACATTGCTTCCATGAGTTCACAGGGCAGAAGAGATTTATGTTAGCTGAGATGATACTAATGAAAGCAATAAAAGCACTATTGGCTTTAGCATCAGCAGAATCAGGAAGTCAACAACTTGTTACCCAGATGTTAATTTGGAATATAAAAATACTATATAGTTAGGTAGAATAAATTAAAGATGGAATATTGAGTCAGGATAAATTCCACTCTCCATGCAGTTGAAATAGAATCAATTAACACTTAGGTCAAGCAGATGAGAATTCCTAGGTAAGTCTATGCATGACTTTGATCAAGGAGGAATTTAATGCTACTCCACTGCAAATCTACTTATTTGCTACTGGCTGGGAGAACTTTTCATCTTTCGGTCGAAGAAAACTCACAGGACGGCTGTTTTCTTCTTTCTGCAGTCAGGCCTGTTTCTTTTATTAGAATCTCTTTATGCAGAAACAGCTGAAAGAGGGAGCAGGTGGTTCCATGGAATTTCTTTATTTTGTTTCAGGTAAATATATTTGGAGCCAGAGCAAGGGAAAGAAAAAGAGAGAAGCTATGTATTTAGAAATTCTATTTTAAGGTGTGTCTTTTAGGAAAGATGAAAAGAAATTTAATTGAATTTGTAAACAAAAGCTCTGCTACAATTTACAGATACCTCAAAAGAATTTCATCATTCTTAGATTGTAATAAATAATTGGATGCATTTAAAGCCTAGTTTTCTTTTGACCAGTTGAGTGCTGTGATGAGAGATTTGCAGCAGTTCTACATGGTGTGAAAGGTGCTAAACTAATGGTTTTAAGTTGAAATAGAACACATTTTCGTTCCATGCCTTTGGCTCTGTCTGCCTCATTGGTTCTTGTTATACAGATTTGAGAATCCCAATGAATCCATGAAGCACTGGATGTTTTATTTCAGAGCATGAGTCTAATTATAAAAAAAATTATCCCCTTTAAAAGTGAAATGACCATACCAGGCTGGTGAAACACACAGAAACAGCTGACCTGATCAAGGGAGACCTCTTGGTCCCTAGACTGATAGCTGAGAAACCAGCATGGGGCTGAGCCAGACCCCCTGAATATGGGTGTCAGTGAGGAGACCTTGGAAATCTAGGGGGCCTCTTGTAGTGGATCAGTACTTATCCTTAGCAGAGGAATGGACTTTGGGAGCCCATCCCACATGGAGGGTTACTCCCTGAGCCTAGACACAAGGGGGTTGGCCTAGGCCCTATCCCAATGAATATGACAGACTTTGAAGACCCCCTATGGAAGGCCTCACCCTCCCTGGGGAGCAGAAAGGATATAGGATAGGTAGACTTAGTTGGGGGAATGGGGGAGGAGGGGAGGGAGAGGGACCTGGAATTGGCATGTAAAATAATTTTCTTTCTAATTAAAATTTTAAAAATTTAATAAATAAAAAAGACAAAAATTACCTTAAATATGAGGGACATAGCAAGCAGCTCCATAATTCACCTGGTGGTAGAGGACTGATTCCATTGCTCGAGTACTCTCATATTAAAACATCTGTTCCTCAAAAAAAAAAAAAAAGTGAAATGAAAGACAGTAGCCTAGAAAGCAGGTTCAGTGAATGAGATCAGCATAGCAGTGAAAATACTGGGTTCATAGAATACATTAAAATAGTTTACATAGGGATGGTATTACAGTGTACCTTCATTGCTCAATTGAGCATATATCTGTTACTGAAATAATGGCTGAATGATGTAAGGTGGAAGTGGGAATATTAATGATTATCATTGGAGAAGCTACACGAGAAATTAGGACTCAGCAGTTAAGACCCCTTACTTTGCAATCATGAGGACAGAATTTAAAACCCAGCACCCATTCAACAAACTGGACATCCTACGTAAGCCTTTGCTATCAACTCCAAGGGATCCCATGCTTAACCTTCTGGCCTCCTCACTTACAGGTATTTATATACTCACTCCTTCATGCACACACAAATAAATAAACATTATTTTAATGGTGCAGTCTTTTATTTTTACTTTTATTTGTTTATTTATTTATTTATTTATTTATTTATTTTTGGTTTTCGGGACAGGGTTTCTCTGTATAGCTTTGTAGACAAGGCTGACCTCAAACTCACAGAGATTCTCCTGCCTCTGCCTCCAAGTGCTGGGATTAAAGGTATGCACCATCACCACCCAGGTAATTGTATACTCTTAGTTGTAATAAACAGCCACCATTTTGGAAAGACTAAAGGACACAGTATGAGCATTAAAAGATCATTTTATTATTTTTCTACTGATTTTTATCCTAAGTATTCCTTATTATGTGGGCCATAGAATTCCATTCAAAATCTAGAAAAGTGAATGCATGGGATCACAGAATGATTAGTTCCCAGAATCAGACTGGTAAGTGGAAAGATATTGAACAACAGATATGACAATTCACGTAGAAACAGGAATTGTTAGGACTACTTCATAGTTAATATTCATAATATAGTCTATATTTTAAAATTGACAAATGAGTAAACTTTTAAAGGTTGACCATACAATAACAAGTGTGTGAGCTAATGAATTTTGGCTTTATCCAATCAGGACTACAAATTATATACAAGTAAAGAAGCATTTCAACTTATAACATTTAAAATGTTCAATTATTATCTGTCCCCTAAAATACGAACGCATTTAAAGTCTCTATAAGAGTACAATCCTAAGAAAATAAGAATTTCAAAATAAAATTTGAGTAGTTACATTGTGGTTCTTCATATACTGCCTAACCTCAGCAGACCTTTCTTTTAGCTGAATTACTAAAATCATAGAAAAGAAGATGCAAGTTTTTTTTTCTTTTTGGATTTGAAAGCCTTGTCTTAAGAGTAATGAAGTGATAGATGTTTCATTTCACATATCTGCTTTTCTACAATAAAAGAGGTTTGGGAAGATAGTGAAGCTGAGTCTGTTTATTACTTAGCATAACAAGTGGGAACTTGAGATATTCTGTTTTCCTGATTTTTTTTCTGATCACTTCCTTTAAAGCTTGCAAACTTCTATGTAAATCTGAGTTTGAACAGGAAACCCTTGTGAATCCCAAGATGTCTTCTGGGATCATAGAAACTGGCACCTACTGAGAACACCACCTGACTGGAAGGGTGGATGGATTGAAATTATTGTTAATTATTGATGTCTCTATGAATTATTTTGTCCTTCCATTTATTTGATAATCAAGCATAGTATTTAATCAGAAACTTAAAATAGTATGCTTTTGCACAATTTTCATTATATGATTATAATGGAACCATCTCTTTTTATTCAGAAAAGTCAGATCAGAGGTGTAAGGGTCTCTGCCGTTATTGTTTTGTGTTTAATGTTTCCAGGCAGGGTTTCTTTGTATAACCCTGGCTGCTCTGGAACTCACTCTGCCTCTGCCTCCTGAGTGCTAGGATTAAAGGTGTATACCTCCAATGCTCTACAAAGGTGTAAGGTTTAATTGAAAGATTTGGTGTGCTAGTGAGGTAAGTAACAGCAGTAGAGGTCTCTCTCTCTCTCTCTCTCTCTCTCTCTCTCTCTCTCTCTCTCTCTATCTATCTCTCTTTCTCTCTGTGTGTATGTGTGTGTGTGTGTGTAAGAGAAAAAAGAAGTGTGTAAGACAAAAATGAAAAACTAAACTACAAAATGTGTCTAACTTCCTATGGAATTGTGTATTAGCAATGGTGAGAAGTCCCTTATAGATCTGAGGACATTGCTCAGTGACTAAAGAACTCTCCATGAACACACAGGGCCTGAGCTCATATGCACTGTACTCCTGTAAGTGTCAGGTGTGCATGTCAGGCTTGTCATTTCAGTGTTCTGAAATTAGAGACAAGGGATCCCCAGAGCAAGCTAGCTAGATGTACACGTGAACTCTGAGTTGGAGAGACCTTATCTTGATCAATAGAGTGGAAAGCAATTGAAGACTACATGCACACAGACAAACACCACAAAAGAAAGAAACCTGAGAGCCTTATCATAGAGTAGGGTGACTTCATCTTCTAATGATCTCATTGCTACTTACCACTGAAAATGGACATTTTATTTTGTTTTAAAAGCCCAGCCACACAGAAGAGAGCAATCATGTTCCCATGGCATTCTTTAAAAGGGGAGCTTAAACTTTCATAAATGAAAAATCAGACCTAATGAGAAATGGGCTACATTTTGCGATGCTGATCCTTGATTCCTTTGCCTTTAATTATTTCAGCTATTTTTATGGCACCTTTTCCTGGCTCTGGGGTTCTTTTGTATCATTTGCAGCTCTGCAAAGTCCCTCTCTAGAATTAGCCTCTTAGAGTTGATGTGGGAATTGTGACTCAAAAGCACCACCTTCGGATTCATTACAGGGAAGGCTTCCTGTAGTTAGTTTGTTCTGAAGAAAATTTCCATTTTGCAAGGGCAGTGTAAATTTTGCATATCATTTTAATAGTAAGGTAGGTCAATCAAAGTATAATTGGCTCCAATTAGCGCTCCCATGAGCTGAAAGGTTTCTTATGTCTCCTAGACAGCACTTAAGAAGAAAATTCTGTTTACTGACACTGAAGCCTTAAGAATTGCCCACTAGTTACTGTGAGTGATGAGGAAAGTGGGACTCCAAAGACACAGCACTTGGGCAGATATATAAGGTCTGCACACAAGCATGCATGTGGTACCAAGCACTGTCATGTGAAATATTCCTATGACAAAGCACTTTCTTTCCACTGTTTCACTGTTTGGTTGTGAAACCAATAAGTTCCTGCATTAGTTTGGAACTAATCTTAAAATTGCTTTCTAATATTTTTTCAGGGTCTTTGAACTCTTAATATAATAAAAATGGAGAAACAGCAAATTCTGTCTTATATACTGTCATGGTGGTATATCAACTTGATTGTCTTAAGAAAACATCTCTCTAGAAAGGATTAATTGAGGCAGAAGACCTACTGTGAATGTGGGTAGCACAACTGGGCTGGGATCAGAAAAGGGATGAAGCAGAAAGGCAGCTGAGCTCAAGCATCCTCCTTTTCTGATCCCTGACTGTTCTACAGGGTGTAACTGGCTGCCTCACATTTCTGTTTGCATGGTTTCCTTGTCATGACAGTACCTAATATTGTGAGTGAAAAGAAATCCTTCTTCCTTTGAGTTGGTTTAGCCAAGGGTTTCTTTGTCACAAATGTTTTTAACTGTTGTTCTGTTGTTTTCTTCCTCAGTCCCAACATCATACCTGGAAATCCTATTCCATGTAAACTGAGGATTAAGTTCCTTGAAGATTCTATCTGGGGCCTGAACAACTTATCATATGTATACATAAATCTCACAATAATTATCCCTAGTTCTTTTAAACTTACCCCTTCCCACCATGGAAATGTAAACTGATTTCTTTAACAATGATATTTCTGCACCAGTTTTGTGGGAGGAAGGATGTATTTCAGTCAAAGCACTGCAATGATTTTGTCACTTCTCCTTGGGTATGCAAAGCTACTGATAGACAGTCTGCGATTGAATATGGTTCCAATTTTTACCCTCCTGTTTTGAGATCCCCTTGGATAAAAGAAGGAAGAATAAGGTTAATCCAGTGTAAACATGCTGACACGGTGATTGGACAGGGGAAAATAACATGAGAAAAAGAATGCATATCACAAAGAAAGTAATACACAGTAGACTTTACAGATGCCCTGAACATATGGAGGCAGGAACTTCATCGTATCAGTGACAATGTCAACGGTACCAGAGAAAAGATGGGGCAACTCAGAGAGAGGGAGAGGAGAGGGAGGGGGAAGAATGCTCCAAACTATTGAGTTTACAAGCAATTGAGAATTGGGCTTGGCTCCTAGTTGTCTACAGGATCCTAACTGTCAGCCTGGGGCTAGCCTAAAAGCATCATAATTTCAGTTCTTAATACAGTTCTGGTTAGAAACTCACAAGTCAGACTTACTAGGGCTCAAAGCCAAAATTCATTCAGTAGATATTCCTAATGACCCAGAGAAACCTGCTGTATATGCTGTATAGCATAGCAATTTATAAAACAGCTTTTGAAGAACAGCCTCCTGAAATGTTAGAAATGTCTCTGATGCCTCATGCCAGCTCCTAACACCTGACCATTCTTTCTAGTTTTTACCTTGTTTTAGATTGTGAGGTGTGCACTGAATCCCAGCCTGTCAGCCAAGTGGTATTACCTATAAACCTCAGAGCAGAATTCCCTTTTCAATTGTGTGAATCACTGATAAAATCTTGAATGACATCAAGTATGCTTCCCTGCACTTTTAAATATGTCTCATCTTAAAAATAGGTCAGACTTCCCCAGTTGGCACCATAGAAAATGGCCCGAGTTACTTTTACAGTTTTGCCTAACTGCATTTTTGCTCGACAGAATTTCTTCTAGAAAATGCCTGGGCTCAGGATTAAATCTCCTTTGTAATAGAATTTCATAATGGAACTAGAAACAAACCTTCAAATGTCCATAGTGTGTGCATTAATATTTCTCCAGGTAAACACCAGAGTGGCATATTTCATGTTAAATTGACTAGTTGTACACTTCAATGACATAGGAAGGAATGTGGCTGACAAAGTAACATCATCCATCATGGACTACTTTTCAGAATGCAGAATTTCAAATTTTATTCTCTTTATTTATGGCTTTGATTGTTAGACACTCTTTGCCCCTAGTTAAAAAAAATGCTATTCCTAATACACTTACAGGTTTGTTAATAGAAAGCATACCAGTCAAGTTTTTAACCATAGTGTGTTTATGTTTTCCTCAGAGATTGTGAAAGGTTTTGTAAAGCCTAGTTTGTGGGTGACTATGAAATATAATTTTTAGTATAGCTTCTAGCTTATTCCTCATTTTCAATAAAATGATTCTGAATCCTCCCAATGGGTACTGAAATGATTTATATTTGGCTTTTCATTACACAATTAACATTTATTACAAATGAAGATTTTTTATAAGTAAACTCTCATAGTATTACAGTAGATATTGTTAGACACTCTTTGCCCCTAGTTAAAAAAAAATGCTATTTCTAATACACTTACAGGTTTGTTAATAGAAAGCATACCAGTCAAGTTTTTAACCATAGTGTGTTTATGTTTTCCTCAGAGATTGTGAAAGGTTTTGTAAAGCCTAGTTTGTGGGTGACTATGAAATATAATTTTTAGTATAGCTTCTAGCTTATTCCTCATTTTCAATAAAATGATTCTGAATCCTCCCAATGGGTACTGAAATGATTTATATTTGGCTTTTCATTACACAATTAACATTTATTACAAATGAAGATTTTTTTATAAGTAAACTCTCATAGTATTACAGTAGATATTGTTACATTTTTCAGAATATAATAAATCACATAATTCTCAAATGTCTTTAATCAGACCTGTAAGCTACCATTTTAACACATCCATACAGTAGCAAATGAAAACTTGATTTAGATCGTTCCCTTAAGACAAAAATGTCTACATGCAATAGGGGTGGTTCAGACTCCTACTCATGTCTCAGGACACTGTGGGTAGAATTACACATAGATGGGAATCAATTCCCTAGGTCTTTAATGATCTGAATATTTATGAAAAGTAGTACCTAGTTGACTTTGAGAGTTGTAGTTGTTTTTCTCTTTTGTAATATTCCATACCAATCCTTCTTTGTATGAAGATTTATCATGAATTGTTTCAAATATGATTCCCTACTTTGGCTCACTAACTCCTGTATCATAAAATCTGTTTTGATTTCTATTATTTAGAGAATTTTATTCAAAATACATAGCATTGTGTTATGGCTACTTTCAACTGCCAACTTACATGATCTAGAGTCACCCAAGGACAGTCTTGTTAAGACATCTAGACATTTTCAGCCCATGAGTGTATTTGTGAGGATTGTTTGGGCTGCTTTAATTGAGGTGGAAGTTTTTCCCATTGTGGCAGCACTGTGTGCTTGGTTTTGGGTCCTGGACTGTGTAAGTGTAGAGAGGAGACAGCATTTCTGAGTATGCATGCATTCTAATTGCTCTTGACTATGGCTGTGGCCAGCTCTCCATGTTCCTATCTTAACTTCCACAATGATGGACTGTAATCTGGAATTGTGGGCCAAAATAAACCCTTTCTCCCCTAAACTGCATTTGGCATGGTATTTCATAACAACTACAGAAATAAATCCAGGAGAGATTGTAAATATTTATTTGTTGTTGACTATTATCATATATGCAGATTTCCTATTATAGCTGTTACTAATCCACAACATAGCTACTAAAACCAGCATGAATTTGTTGTATAACACTGAAGTACAACAGGAATTTCCTGAGATTGACAGCACGGTACTGGGAATTGCCTGTGCTGAATTCTTTCCCAGAACCTTGGCCAAGCTTTCAGTGCCCTTGCTTTTGGCAGCTGCCAGTGGCTGCCTATATTCCTTGGCTCTTGGCCTCCAGCAAGTAATCACCTCCCTCAGACTTCTGCTCATTAGTCAGCCCTTTCTCTGACCTTCCGGTGTGTCTTTCCTTAGAAGGAACCTGGTGATTGATTACATTAGGCATGTTCAGGTTCACTGCAATGTCCTTAACAGCATGTTTTTAACATAGTCCCTTGGCCAGGTGTATAGCTACCCCAGTGCTGCATTGACAAATTTTTGCAAAATGAGTAACACAAATATATAGAAGTCCAGAATCAAATGATCAGTTTCCTTGGCTTAAACAAAAAGATGTAGGCATATATGCATTCCTGCTGTTCTTTTGGAGGGAATCCCTGTAACCTGCCTTGTATGGCCTGGCTTAACAGCCTTTTCCAGAATATGGTATGGTAAAATATCTGTCTGTGGTAGTGGAAACTCATGCCTTGGTTGGCAGAATTTCTTCTGTTTACCTGTAATCCTTCTGCCTCTTGCTCATTATCATCCTTACAGTGACTCTTGACCCTCTCAGGTAATCCAGGAAAACCTTTCCATCTCAATGCCCTGTGTTACCTCCATCTGCAGAGTCCTTCTTCTATGTCTAATGACATATCCCTAGATTTGCAGGGCTGGGTGTGGAGTACTAGGGTCTGTTATTCTGCATAATCCACAAATATTCACCAAAAGTCTTGAGCTTTGATTTAGATATTAGAAAGCCCTGTATTTGCATCTAAAAGTCTATTTCAAGTATTTCTTCTTCCAGATACAAGGCCTCCTCTCCATACTTCTGTTTCTTATCCTTGTTTTCATTTTTGTGATCAAGAATCATTATTCTCTGGAATTTTGTGGCTGTACTAGAGTGGATCTCTGTTTTATTATTCACTTCCATACCTAACAGCATTATAGAAGCTCTACTGTTGGAATATTTAGAGAAAGGGAGTGCTTAGGAAACTTCAACATTGCCTTTTACACTGTAAAGATATTTATGATGTGTTGTTTAATGAAGATTGTATATAAATTAGGACTGGTTGACGTTTGAGGCTGGAGTTCATCTCTGTAATTTAGAGGCTGTGATAGAATCCTGTGCCTGCCTGATGACACTAACTCCTGAAGGGAGAGTGTGAGTCCTCACTGCTGCACACAGCAGTTTCTTGCCATTTGTCCTTTAGATCATGTGGCTTTTCTACCTTCTACTCATTAATTTACCTCATAGAGTTAAGATTTGCATTAAAAGTAAACCAGTTTCACCTTTTTTTCCCCCTGTGTAATTGTCAGAGGCAGAGAGTCTTATAATGTTTCACACAGGAGTACTGAAGAGCTTTACTAGTCTATAGGACAAATGCCAACATATATGAGAAACCTAGAAGTGAGTGAGGGTTAATAAAGAGAAGAGCAATTATCCCTGGGAAAGGAAGTGTATGATCCTGAATAGACTCTCCCTCCAGATCAAAGGGAAGGGCAGTTTTAAATACAGAAAAGTCTGTTGTTCAATATCAGCAATCAAGTCAGTTCAGGTTTCCAGGAAGGAAATACTGAATAAGATTAAGGAATCAGATTTGAAAAGGATTACAAAAGAGGACCTGTAACAGCATAAAGGAGAGGGATTAGAGTTGGGAAGAAGAACAGACTGAGAATCAGTTCACATATCTGTGGACAAAGAGAAGAGTCAAACTGCAGTAAAGATCTGCAAATATTTTGAGCATTTCTCTATGCATTGTTCCAAACACAGTTGCCCATTAGGAAAACCCTACATGGAGCATTAGCAGTCTCAATGAGTTCAGGTAGTGAGAATGATGTGGCCACAGCAGCTGCCTCTAGTATGCAAGTAGAAGACATTTATCTATCTTCTCTGCAACAGGTTCTCTTCAGTGGGATCTGAGTGGAGCCTCTATGCCTACCAGAGTACCCCAGAGGTACACACAGACATGTTTGATTTTTCTTTCTTTATCTTTTTCCCTAGATACGTAGTTACTATGACAGAGACAAAAACATCATATTCCCAATGATATTAAAATACTGTATTGTTTTAAGTGCTAGTATTTATATGATGAGAAGAAAAACAGTAAGTGGAGTCATGTAATACAGATTATTTTTCAATGAATTTTAAAGTTACACTTGTGATATTTTTCCAAGACATTACATATACCTATTGTTGATACAGATTCATGTTAAAATACTTGCTTGCACAAATTTACTGTATGTTAGGTTTTCTGACCCTTACACTAAATTCTTTCTTCAAATTATCCCTATTCTAGATAATCTGCCCAAATCCTATACTAGAGACAAAGTTTTAATCTGTCTAGATAATAAATAGAAGCCTCCTGTATTAACCCAGTGTCTTGAGCAGTTTAATAAACAGAGAAAGAATGTGTTGTCTGCATTAAACAAAAATAAGGTGGAGGGGACATCTGAAAGGTGAGGGTTGGCTGAGATCCACAGGAGAACCATAAAGAGTCATTGCTGCTGCTGCAGCCAGTTTTACCAACTGCAAAAGACGCTTATTCTGTATTTTCAGCATTATTTTTCTCTAAGATTTATGTGGGTAATTATAGGGGTAATAAGTAGCATGGGGGTAGGCAAGAGACTAAGGGGAATAGTGTTTGAGGGTTTTTTTTTTCCATAAAGTTCAACGAGCAACTTTGGAATTTCCTATCTCACTGTTGACTTAGACCATCCTAAAATAGTCTTCAGTATTTAGAAAAAGAAATCAGTGTTTATGAATGCACCATGCTCAGTGTATTTCCAAAGTTAAAATAGAACCTTGTTACTGGCCTCACCATGGACTGTTACTGCCAAGCTCTTCAGGTGTTCTTACTCTGCTGCTCTTTTATATGTTTAGTGCTCTCCCTGGAGGGCTTTCATCCTTGTGTGTTTTAGTATTCTCTTGATACTTATGTCTATTCTTCAGTCATGAAAGAAATTCACACCCCTTTCCCCTGAAACTCATAGCATCTCCCAACCAAACTTGGCACATCATGTCACTGTGCTTTATAGCAGGTAATTGTCCATTCTTTCCCAAAAGAAAAGATACTTCACAATTATAATTGTGCTTCAAATCTATTTTTACTTGGACCTCATTAAATTTGTATTGATAGCACATGTTTTCAAAAAAATCTTTTAGAAGACTTTTACAGAAATTAACCAGGGAAGTAAGGTTAGTGTAATTGCAAAAGAAAACAGAGCCAAGGAAGAAGAAAGCCAGTAGAAAAAAAAACAGAAACTATGCCTTATAACACTTAGCTCTCTATTCTTTGAGGATCTAAAGCCCAGAAGCCTAATACTGTTTAGATGTCATTCTTGTAGAAGAGAGCATACTTCCTTAATAAACAGTTGTTTTCACTGCCTCACAGTTGGTAACGATATTCCTAGTAGACTTTTTTCTCATAGCTTATAGCATAATATATCCTTTGACTCAACAAATGCTTACTTTGGACCTGTTAAATGCATTAAATGTTTTAGCTGCCAAGTAGAAATAGGAGCAGTTGGCTTAAAACTGAGATCAAGGTTGAGGATACGACTCATGGTAGAGAACTTGGAAGTATGTGCCAGGTCCTGGGTTTGATTCCCAGCACCACAGATGAAAATGAATAATTGACATCATTTTGTTATTATCAAAGGGACAATTGAGGAGGTATTTATTACATCTTGCATCAAAGAATGTTTACTTTAGAATAAACTTCAGAGTTTCCCTAGGGGGTTGAATGGTGGCCTAGCAATTAAGAGCACACACTACTCTTTCAAAGGACTGGACTCCTGTTCCCTTCATCTATGTCTATCAGCTCACAACTAACTTTAACTCCAGTTCAGTGGGTCTTGTGACCTATTTTGGCCTCTGAAGGTACGTGTAAACACACACACACAAACACACATACACACACGCACACACACACACACACACACACACACACACACACACACACACACACACAAAATTAAAACTAAAATAAATTCTTTGGAGTCACTCTTGAACATGGACTGAAGCTTAGATATTGTTCTTTGGAGGTGACTGATATTATTGTATGAGCCTCTTGATATTATGTCAGCTGAATGAGGTTTGATGCTTCAAGAAGAGGAAACAAAAGAAAGAGCCATCTATGTTACTGAAAATGGCCAAATTTCATTCTTCTTTATAACTGAAAAAGTTCCATTTTGTTCATATTTTCTTCATTAATACATCTATAGAAAGAGACCAAAACTTAGTTGTTATAAATAATGCTTTTGAAAACATCAACATACAAAAATTCCTCTCTAATGTTTACCTAGTGGTTTCCTTGTAAAGACCTAATGTGGTATATATAGATCATATGGCAAATATTTTTCATTTTTTTATTTGAATTAGAAACAAGATTGTTTTACATGTCAAACCCAGTTCCCACTCGCTCCCATATACCCCTACCACTACCCAACTAAAACCCTAACTATCGCATAACCTTTCTGCTCCCCAGGGAGGGTGAAGCCTTCCATAGGTGGTCTTCAGGGGTAAATCTTTTTTAATTTTCTGAGGGTCCAGTCCATGGTGACTACACTAAGTCACATTCCCACAAACAGTATATAGAGTCTCTTACATTTGTAGATCCTAGATTTCACATAGATACATAAACCACTATGTGTATATGACAAGAAAATAGAAATGAAACTCATCAGGAAAGGGGGAGGAGCAAAAGTATAGGATTGGCACATGTGAGAACATGGTCAAATTATATTATTTACTTGTATAAAAAGTCTTTATAGAGAGATCAATAGTACACATGATGAATATATGACTATTCACCCCCAAAAATAGAAAGAAAGAGAGAAAGAAATAAGTAAAGAAAGATTTTTTGTTTTGTTTTGTTTTGTTTTTTATTTGAATTAGAAACAAGATTGTTTTACATGACAATCCCAGTTCCCTCTCCCTCCCCTCTACTCCTACCACCCCCAACTAAAACCCTACCTATTATATAACCTTTCTGCTCCCCAGGGAGTGTGAGGGTCATCAGGGTCTATTGTGTCTTTTAAGAAAGATTTAAAGAAAGAGAGAGAAATAAAGAGGGACAGAGGGATGGAGGGAGGAAGAAAAAAGCAAGCAAGACAAAAGTCTTTGTAGGCTCCAGAGCAGCATAAACAAAGACCCAGGAGCCAGAGAAACCTGGAGCCTGGAAGTTTGTGGGAGGGACATAATGTTGAGATTGCATCATTCTGTGTTAACTCATAAGAAGCTAAGGAGCTGTGATAAGTTTGATGCTAGGAATTGCTATTATATGATTGCTAGTGTAGACATATAGAATTATAGAGACACAAATTAAAGGGGAGCAAGAACAAAGCCAGCCAGGTATATAAAAGCATAACCCAGAACAGGGACAAGGAAGAAAGCAAAGATGCTATGTACACTAGAATGCCAATCAGCCAATCAGCAGTGTTCTCCATCATAATATAAAATGAATGCTGAATCATTTCCCTAAGTGCTCTCCTACATGACTTCAAGAAATACATCACTTTTGTACTCTAACTGAGTCTGGCACACTTTGCTAAGTAATGAAATGTATTTCTTCTTAACTTTGTTAGAACTATCATATGCTTGGGTCTTCAACGAGTATCCATCATTTGTTGAAGAAGACAGTCGGAGATTTGTCTCTCAAGAGACAGGGCACCTCTACATAGCTAAGGTGGAATCATCTGATGTGGGAAATTACACATGTGTGGTGACTAGCACTGTGACAAACGCCAGAGTATTGGGCTCCCCAACCCCTTTGGTGCTACGCTCTGATGGTAAGAGACCTAAAATGGAATGCCCATGAAGTCACTTGTTTTCATTTTGATCAGCTTGAAACTATTTAAAGTTTGGAGTGTTCTGTGATAAGATAAAAAGTCTCACTAAAATAAAATCATAAAAGAAAAATTCTGTGGCATTATCTCCTTAATCACTGCTGAAAGTGTATCTAAGATTCAGGAGAAAGCCAATTTAGGAGCTGGAGCTAAAGCTCGCCCAAAGAATAATTGCCTAACATGTACACAGCCCTGGGTTTGATCCTCAGAACTGCACAAAATGGATATGGTGGTACATGCCTATAATTGCACAGCTGGAGACAGAACAATAACAGTTTCAGAAGTTCAAAGTCATTTTTGGCCTCACAGTGAGTTTAAGACCAGCATGGACTACATGGGATTTTGAAGAGGAAAAAGAGGGGGTGCCAATTTATAAGCCTGGGCAGCTGACTTATTAAACTAAATCATATCTCATACAGCATAATGCCTTGCAAACGAATATGGAAGCACTTTTCAGTCAGGAATAATGGAATCAGAACACTCCCACATGTTAAATCACCATGTTTTGATTCCAGGGAGCCATTCAATATATTTCAGATTGACATGTATGTGATGAGGCTACCATTTAGCAAATTCCTTCCTATAATCTTTGTAAAATAGGAAATTTCAGAGATTATTAATATATTGCAGATATAAACTTAAATAGGTATGTTCACATTGAATATAGCATTTCAACGATGTTCTTTAAAATATATTGCATGTTGCAGTATTTTTGACTCCTTGAATCCAGAGTTCTAAAATGTTATTCCTTGCATGTTTGACCAAGGTTAGTACCAGTGAACCATTTCAATCACTAAAAGTAGTAGTAGGCTCAAAGGGGAGCCAAATAAATTTTTATTAACAAACACAAAATGATGCCATAGGAAACACTAACACTTCCAATATTGTATTGTGAATTCACAGGTGTCATGGGTGAATATGAACCTAAAATAGAAGTCCAGTTTCCCGAGACTCTTCCAGCAGCTAAAGGTTCAACTGTGAAGTTGGAATGTTTCGCCCTTGGGAAGTAAGTTCTTTAACAATCCCACATGTTGTTAGGTTACTATGGGGAGGGGAGGTGGGTTCTATTTTTTCTTGGTAGCATTATTTACTTTTATTTATACCTTTAAAACATTTTTATTCAAAGTTATAATGCAAGATATTAGATCAGTCTCACTATGGAATTAAAAATGAATACTTTTGATAGATTTCCTTCCCCCATCTCTCTTCCATTCTCTGCAACACGTGATCCTACTTTTACCCAATCATCTCTCTTCACCTCCTTCATGCTGTGTGTGTGTATTTGCCTACCTCACCCTTCTTCATCAAGTAATTTTCCCTCTCTTGATGTCCTTTTTTGATTTTAAGACTATAACTAAGTGTGTGTGTGTGTGTGTGTGTGTGTGTGTGTGTGTGTGTGTGTGTGTGTGTGTTTAAAAACACATACACGTATATACTTTACAGGTTAGAATCCATTTATGAAGAACATATGGTTCTTATCTTTCTGATTTTGAATCAACTCATATAATACAATGCATTTCAGATTGATTTCCCTGCAAATTTCATTTTCTTTACAACTGAGTAAATTTCATTCTGATTATGTACCATAATCTCATCTAGGCTGGTTGCATTTCTTTGATATCCCAAATAGAGTATCAGTAAACATGGATGAGGAAGTATCTCTGTCATAGGGTATGGAATCCCTTGGGTATATGCCCAAAGCACGTATAATTGAGTTTTATATTCATTCTGTTTTTGTTTATTTTATTTTTGTTAAACCTCTCTACTGATTTTATATTATCTGTACTAGTTTGCATTTTCACCAGCCATAATAAGGGTTTCTCTTTCTCAACATCCTATTATCTGTTGTCTGATTTCTTTGATTGCAATATGGCTGGTATCTCAGAATAGTTTCAGCTTGCACTTCTGTGATAATCAATTAGGTATTTTAAAAAATATTATTAACATTTGTTTTTCTTGTGATAACTGCCTGATTATTCCATTATCCATTTTTAATTGGCAATTTCTTTTCACTGATGTTTAATCTTTGTAATTCTTTGTAAATTTGTAATATTAGCCCTCGTCATAGACATAGCTTGTAAGGATTGTCTTCCATTGTGTAGGCTGTTGACTCTGTTTATAGTTTCATTGCCTTGTAGAAGCCTTTTAATTTCATGCAGTACTGTTTAGTGATTCTTGGGGCTGGTCCCCTGGACCAGATATGTTCTGAAAGTTCTTGCCTGTATCTGTATTTCAATGTTTTCCTAAAGAAGTTTTTTTTTTAATTTTTTTTTTTTTTTTGGTGTTTTGAGACAGGGTTTCTCTGTGGCTTTGGAGGCTGTCCTGGAACTAGCTCTTGTAGATCAGGCTGGTCTCGAACTCACAGAGATCTGCCTGCCTCTGCCTCCCGAGTGCTGATATTAAAGGCGTGCACCACCAACACCCGGCCCCTATAGAAGTTTTAGTATTTCAGATTTTAAGTTGAAGTCTTTGATGTGCTTTAAGATGTTTTGGTATAGGGTAACAATTTTGAATCAAATTTCATCCTTCTGCCTGTGAATATCCAGTTTTGCCAGCACAATCTCTTGAATAAGCTGTCTTCTTTCTATATGTTTTCGACATTATTCTGGGGCCACAGCTTTGCTTGTTATATCAGGTCCTCTAGTCTCTTCCACTTGTCTACCTGTCTTTTTGTAATTCAGCATTGTAATTTGAAGTCAAATATTTTTGGTGCACCCAATTAGATATTTTCTCCTTAGGATTTCTTTGGCTAAATCTGATCATTTGTAGATATGAATTCTTGGATTGCTTTTTCTAATTTTTAATGAATGACACTGGAATTTGTGTAGGAGTTACATTGAATCTGTAGATTAAGTTTGGTAGTATAGCCATGGTCACGATACTCATTATT
The DNA here is from genome assembly GCF_003668045.3 of Cricetulus griseus. Classification (NCBI taxonomy): domain Eukaryota; kingdom Metazoa; phylum Chordata; class Mammalia; order Rodentia; family Cricetidae; genus Cricetulus; species Cricetulus griseus. The sequence continues at coordinate 41,749,103 of NC_048601.1, forward strand.
CCAGTCAGGGGCATGGGAGGTCAGTCCACTGCTTAGTGTCTTCCTTCATCTCCTTGGCTAGGATTACTCCTAGGTAATTTATTTTTTGAAGCTATTATGAATGACATATTGTCTTAATATCATTTTCTGCAAATTCACTGTTGGTATAAATAAAAGATACTGGTTTTTATATATTGATTTTGTACCTTGCAACTTCATTAAAATGACTTTATAGGGTCTTTTAAGTATATGATTATGTTATCTGCAAATAGGTATAGATTGAAATCATTTCCCATTTTTATCTCTGTACTGTTTTTTATCGTTTTTGTTGTTCTAGCTAAGACTAATCTAAGCACAATACAATGGAAGAAGTAAGAGGGTCATTCTTTTAGTTAGGGTTACTATTGCTGTGAAGAGACACCATGACCATGGCAACTCTTATAAAGAAAACATTGGTGGGGGAACTGACTGAGACAGCTGGCCTGAGCTGCTGGGAGCTGATGGACTCTGGACCAACAGTTATGAACCCTGTACAGGACTGACCTAGGCCCTCTACATGTATATGACAGTTGTGCAGCTTGGTCTGTTTGTAAGGATCTTAGCAGAAAGATAAGGACCTGTCTCTACCTCTTAGCTGCCTTTTGGGAACCTGTTAGCTATGCTGAATTACCTGACATAGCCTTGATACATGGGGGGAAGCTTGGGCCTGCCTCAACTTGATGCTACATGCTTTGTTCAAACCCCTGGGAGGTCTTCCCTTTTTTGGATGAAGACTGGAGGAGGAGTGGATGGGTAGGGGTAGATGGGAGGCAGGAGAGGGAACAGGAGGAAGGGGCAGAAACTGGTCAGTATGTAAAATAAATGAAAAAATGTTAATAAAATAAAAATCTGAACAAACAAATAAATAGATAAATAGATAGATAAATACATTTAATTGGCAATATTGGGGATTCTCACTTACAGTTTCAGAGGTTCAGTCCATTATAATCATGATTGGGAACATAACAGACAGAACTTAGAGTACTACATCTTGACCATAGGCAGCCGGAAGTCCACTAGCAGTCACACTGAGGGAAGCTTGAACAAAAGAGACTTCAAAGTCTGCCCTCACGGTGACATAACTTCCTAAACCAAGGCCACACTTCCTAATAGTGCCACTCTCTTTGGGGGCCATTTTCTTTCAAATTACCACTGGCATCCTTATCTGAAGCCACATTTTGAATAAATTGATCTCAGTTTCTTCCAGTTTGGTGTAGTGTTGACTATGGGTTCATTTAATGTGAACCTTTTATTATTCTAAGGTATGATACATGTTTTCCTAAAATATCCATGACTTTCATCATGATGGAATGCTGAACTTTGTGAGATGCCTTTTTGGCAACTATCAAGGTGATTATGGGATTTCTGTCCTTATATTTATTCATAAGGTTTGCTAAATTTACTTAGTTTCGTATTGAACCAACTTTCTTCTCAGAAATGAAGCCCATTTAACCATGATGTAGAATCTTCTTATGTGTTCCTGAATTCAGTTTGCAAGTTCTTTGTTAAGAATTTCTTTATTCATATGTTAGTCTGGGGCGTTGGTCTGTAGTTTTCTTTATTTATTTAATTTTGTGTGTGTGTCTTTATCTACCTTTGGTATCTGGATAACACTGGCTTCATAGGATGAACCTGGTAGTGTCCATTCCCATTTCTTCTTTGTCAAAATGCTTGAGCAATGTCAGGATGAGAAATTCCTTAAAAATTTGAGAGAATTCAGCATTGATTCTATCTGGTCCTGGGTTTGCTTTATGCAGAGACTTCAGATTATAGCTTCGATCTCATTGTTTGTAATTATATGTCTAAATTATTCATAATGTTTTCTGGCTTTAATTTTGGTAGATCATGCACATTTGCAAATTCATCCATTATTTTTAAGTTTTCTAACTTTTTGAAGTATAATTTGTCAAAGTGTTTATTACTAATGGTCTGGATTTCACAGGAATTTGTTGTGACAACAGCACCTTTTGTCTAATTTTGTCTTCTCTCTTCTCTTTGTTTTTCTCTCTTCCATTTTATAAATTTAACTAAGGATTGTCAATATTGCATTGTTTCTTTTTTCAATGAACTTAATCTTTGTTTGATTTTGTATGTTTTCTAAAGTTTATTTAGAAGCAAAGAATAATTGAATTCAGGAACATATACACATATAATATATTTTGAAGCTTTAAAAAATATTGGAGGAATTGAAAATGTCTTATTAACTCCATAAACTAAGTCAGAAAAAAATGACTTTTCTTGTTCATTTGTCATATTTTCTATACTTAAAGCATGAGTTGACTGGCAAAGATGAACAGTTTATGGTATTAAAATATCATCTCAAAGATATAAACCTGGGAGTGGTAGCACATTCCTGTTACCATCACTCAGGAATCATAACAGAAGGATCAGGAATGAACAGTAAGTCTGGGCTACATAGTGAGACCCTATTTCAAAACAAGAATTAAGTCTTTGCCCATGCTTGTATACTTCACAGCTGGAAGTGTTCTTCCTTTGAAACCTGTATCTTTGACTCCCTTAACCAAAGCTTTCTGTTTTTGAGTCTCTAAGATTTCCAGAGAACAACAAATGACTTGACAGTTTTCTTATCAGCCCTGTTCCTCAGATTAATTGGAGAAGAAGTGATGGGATGCCATTTCCCAACAAAATTAAATTGAGGAAGTTCAATGGTGTGCTCGAAATCCCAAACTTCCAACAGGAAGATACAGGATCCTATGAGTGCATTGCTGAAAACTCAAGAGGAAAAAATGTGGCAAGAGGGCGGCTCACTTACTATGGTAAGCATCAGCTGTGGGGAGAGTTGCCTTATTTATACCTTTTGTTCTCTCATAGCTCTTTTGGTGTGTGGGGTAAGTTATAGCAGAAAATCAAGGCTTAATTTGTCCTGTTCTTTAATCAAGGACAAACATCAAAGAAGGAAGAAATTAAAAAGAAAGGCAACTTTGAGACCTACTTGAAGACATAGTCCTTTTACAGTGTGAAAGTGATTCATATGATAATGAAATCCTTCATTTTTTCTAAGCATGACCTTTCACACACTTAATCAAATAACAGATAGCTCTGACCTCTTTCTTCACTAGAAAAGGTGATTTTGTGTCTTTATGTGGAATGAAGAATAAAAATGCTTGTTAGGAAAAGTTACAATTATTACATTAGACAAACCAAATTAATTGAAGATGTGTTTTTGGATGGGCATGTTCCACCACACTCAATAATATATCTGTAGTCTATTTGCTAACTTTAATTTGTAATCACATTTGTTTGATAAACTGCTCAATTTGAAGAAAGAAAGAATTAACAATAACTTTTCTTTTATTTAGAGATCTATTTTAAGAAAATTAGTTATTCTTTTTGTCTTTTTACTTTTTCTTTGATTTAAAACATGCCATTAGCTATTGATGAAAATATGGCTTTGAAAGTGGTAATATGTTATTGTACACTACACGATACATCTGTAAAATGCACAGAAATGGAGTTCATTGAATATATTTGCAATTTAATTATTAGAAACATTGTAAACCCAGTAAGATTTCACTGATTTTATGGAGGGCAAATTGCATTATAGTCTATTTATTTTAGTAGCAGATAATTGAAACAGCTTTCCATGGTGGTGTGTACAGTGCATATAAATGCTGCTGGGGATGAAACTGTTTGCTAAGACAGCTGTTAAAACTTAAGAAACAGTTATGGATCCTCCCTCAACAATTTGAAGTCCAAATATATTACCTCTGACAAGATTAATGTTTCTTATATCACAGGTTTTAGGAACTGTAAAGGGCAAAATGAAGAAATGTTTTAATAGAAAGAGTCATTTGTAATTTTCTCACCTTGACTCATGGTTATTCTAATATAAAAAATATTTCCTGTATGTCAGTGGCTGTAAGTTGGTGGCATGATATGGAAATAATGGTGGGAATGGTGGTGGTGGTGCTGATGATGGTGATACCATAAATTCTTCACCCTTTTGGCTGAGCAGCTCAGAGTTGCCCACACAATGAGTCTTTCTCATTCCCTAGCTTAGTTTCCACAGTATGTTTGTCATCTCCATCACATCACACGAAGAAGTGACCACTGTGAGAAAATTTCTGACTTGTTAAATCAGTGGTTCTCAAACTTCCTAATGTTGTAACCCCTGAATACAGTACCTCATATTATGGTAACCCCCAACCAAGAAATTATTTTCATTGCTACTTTGTAACTATAATTTTGATACTGTTATGAATCATAATATAAATATCTGATTATATGATATGCAGATAGCTTTAGCCAGGCTCTGTGAAAGTATGGATTGACCCACTAAAGGTCAAGACTTACAGCTTGAGAATGGCTGTGTTAATGATTCAGCGCTTTTAATTTCATGACCCATAATCCATGCCCAAATAGGAGCCATTTTAGATTCCTCTATTGAGAATTGTCTATTTAGTCATATACCCCAAATTTTCATTGGATTATTTGGTGCTTTGGAGACTAGCTTCTTGGGTTCTTTGTAAATTTTGGAGATCTGTCCTCTGTCAGATGTGGGGTTGGTGAATCTATTTTCCCATTCTGTGGGCTGCCGTTTTGTCTTGCTGACTGTGTCCCTTGCCTTACAGAAGCTTCTCAGTTTCAGGAGATCCCATTTATTAATTGTCGATCTGAGTGTCTGTGCTACAGCTGTAATATTCAGGAAGCTGTCTCTTATACCAATTTGTTGAAGGGTACTTCCACTTTCTCTTCTAAGAGGTTCAGTGTGGATGGATTTATGTTGAAGTCTTTGATCTGTTTGCACTTAAGTTTTGTACATGGCAATAGGCATGGATCTATTTGCAGTCTTCTACATGTCAGCATCCAGTTATGCCAGCACCATTTATTGAAGATACTTTCTTTATTCCATCATATAACTTTAGCTTCTTTGTCAAAACTCAGGTGTTCGTAGTAGTGTGGGTTAATTTCAGGGTTTTCAACTCAATTCCATTGGTCTAGCTGTCTATTTTTGTGCCAGTACCAAGCTGTTTTCAGGATGATAGCTCTATAATAGAGCTTAAAGTCAGTGATGATGATGCCCGGAAGTTCCTTTATTGTACAGGGTTGTTTTAGCTATCCTGGGCCTTTTGTTTTTTCCTATAAAGTTGAGAATTATTCTTTTAATATCTGTGAAGAATTGTGCTGGGATTTTGATTGTGATTGCATTGAATCTGTAGACTGCTTTTGACAAGATTTCCATTTTTACTATGTTAAATCTACCTATCCAAGAACATGGGAGATCATTCCATTTTCTGGAATCTTCTTTAATTTCTTTCTTTAAAGATTCATAGTTCTTATGATAACAGGTCTTTCACTTTTTTGGTTAGCATTATGCCAAGGTATTTTATGTTATTTGTGGTAATTGTAAAGGGTATTGTTTCTCTAATTTCTTTCTTAGCACATTTATCATCTGTATATAGTAGGGCTACTGGTATTTTTGAGTTAATCTTGTGTCCTGCCACTTTGCTGAAGGTGTTTATCAGCTGTAGGAGTTCACTGGTAGAGTTTTTCGGGTCACTTATGTAGACTATCTTATCATCTACAAATAGTGAAAGTTTGACTTCTTTCTTTCCAATTTGTATCCCTTTGATCTCCTTTTGTTTTCTAGCTATTGGTCTAGCTAGAACTTCAATGACAATATTGAAGAGGTATGGAGAGAGTGGACAGACTTGTCTTGTTCCTGATTTTAGGGGAATCATGTAGATTTTTCTCTCCATTTACTTTGATGTTGGCTGTTGGTTTACTATATATTGCCTTTATTATGTTTAGGTATGTTCCTGTTATCCCTGATCTCTCCAAGACCTTTATCATGAAGGGGTGTTGGATTTTGTCAAAGGCTTTTTCAGCATCTAGTGAGATGATCATGTGTGTTTTTCTTTTTTCAGTCTGTTTATATAGTGGATTACATTGATGGATTTTCATATGTTGAACCATCCTTGCATCCCTGAGATGAATCCTACTTGAGCATGGTCGATGATTTCTCTGATGTATTCTTGAATTCGAAATGCCAGTATTTTATTCAGTATTTTTGCATCAATGTTCTTGAGGGATATTGGTCTGTGGTTCTCTTTCTGAGTTGTGTCTTTGTGTGGCTTGGGTACCAAGGTTATTGAAGCCTCATAAAAAGAGTTTGGCAATGACCCTTCTGAATTGATATTATCTGTTCCTCCAATTTCTTGTAGAATTCTGTACTGAAGCCATCTGTCCCTGGGCTTTTTTTTTTTTTTTTTTTTTTTTTTTTTTTTTTTTTTTTTGGTTGGGAGACTTCTGATGAGTGCTTCTATTTAATAAGGTGTTATAGATCAGTTTAAATTGCTGATCTGATATTGATTTAATTTTGGTAAGTGAAATCTATACAGAAATTTGTCCATTTCCTTCAGATTTTCAAATTTTGAGGAATACAGGTTTTCAAAGTATAACCTGATGATTCTTTGGGTTTCCTCAGTGTCTGTTGTTATGTCCTCCTTTTCACTTCTGATTTTATTAATTTGCATGTTCACTCTTTGCCTTTAGTAATTTTGGATAAAGTTTTGTCTATCTTGTTGATTTTCTCGAAGAACCAATTCTTCATTATATTAATTATTTATATTGTTTTCCTAGTTTCTATGTTATTGATTTCAGCCCTGAATTTGATTATTTCCTGGCATCTACTCCTCTGGGGTGTGTTGGCTTCTTTGTGTTCTAGAGCTTTCAGTTATTCTGTCAATTCTCTCATGTGCCTATTCTCCAGTTTCTTCATGTGGGAACTTAGTGCTATGGACTTCCCTCTTAGCACTGCTTTCAAAGTGTCCCATAAGTTTGGATATGTTGTGTCCTCATTCTCATTGCATTTTAGGAAATCTTTGACTTCTTTTTTATTTCCTCCTCGACCCAGGAGTGGTGCAATTGGGCATTATTCAGTTTCCATGAGTTTTTAGGTTTTCTGCAATTGTTGTTGTTGTTGAATTCTAACTTTAAAGCATGGTGGTCTGATAAGATACAGGAGGTTATTTTAATTTTTTTGTACCTGTTGAGGTTTTCTATGTTGCCAAGTATGTTGTTGATTTTAGAGAAGGTTCCATGTGGTGCTGAGAAGAAGGTATATTCTTTTGTATTTGGATGGAAAGTACTATAGATATGTTAAACCCAATTGGGCCATGACTACTATTAGTTTCTTTGTTAACTTTCTGTCTGGTGCTCCTGTCTAGTGGCAAGAGTTGGTGTTGAAGTCTCCTACTACAAGTGTGTGAGGTTTTATGTGTGATTTGAGTTTTAGTAATGTTTCTTTTACAAATGTGGATGCCTTTGTATTTGGGACATAGATGTTCAGAATTGAGACTTCATCCTGATGGATTTCTCCTGTGATGAGTAGGAAGTGACCTCATTCAGATATGACTAAGGGAGAAAAGTCATTATGAATGTGGCAGCTCTAATCTCAGAGTTGGTTTGGAACACCAACTCATTCTTCTATTCAAGAAGAAGATGATTAGAATATCAGAATTACCCAAGAAGATTCCCACTGGATATTCCAGCCTTAGTCAATGGTTTTTGTGCAAATCTAGCTGTATTCCCCTTCCATGTGGGTCTGAGAAATTCTGAAATTGGAAAAGAAGTTTTAGTATAAAGTAGGAGGAGTCATTTTGCGTTAACTGTGTTTCATATAGAAAAAAAACACAATTTTTATTCAGCAACAAAAACAAAAGAGCTAAGGATCCTTTCAATTTTATGTGGTGAAAAAAAGACAATTTTAGGAGACAGAAAGGAAAGACAAATCTTCCTGTGGTTACAATTAAACAGAAATAGATAAACTGCCACTCCATATGGAGGATGCAAATGCAGATCCCTGGCACACATCACATGCATAATTCAATGTGAAACCGCTAAGAGATCTCACCTCCCAGGTTTGGATCTGAAACACAAGCTGAGACTTGGCTTAATATACTGTGTGTGTTGAGTGGCTTCCATTTGAAGTGGTATGTCACTTTAATCTGCAAAAATAGCAGTTTCCAGGTGCCTTGCAAAACATAAGTGGAATTAATTAATTTACTTGATCCAACTGATTTGCACACATGATTTGAAGTTGTTTCAGTTACATCTTTTTTCTGATAGATGATCTCAATTCATATTATGGCCACTTATCCATCTTTTGGTGCTTTCATTTTAATGCACAAACAGTTGTATGAGTTGTTCATTGCTTTGTATTTAATTCAGAGGTATTTCCAACTTGGAGTAAATATTTTTCTTTGTCATAGATATTTCTTTCCTATGGATATTAATATTTAGTTCATCATTAAGGCCAATAGAAGCTGTCTTTCATTTTGAAGTTGTCATGAGATATAATCTTATGATTCAAGAATTTACTTGAGGAATGTAATTTTCTATACCTGAATCAGGATTTTAAAAATACAGAAAGCACAATGAAGTTGGCTTAAGATACAACACATTTCAACATCATCATCAAATCTAGAGATGTTTTATATAGCCATTAAATGAACTAAATATTATTCTAGTCTAGCCCATGTTAATCACAGCTTGTATCTGACACTCATTTATAAGCCATTTTTTATTTACTATATGATTTGAATCTCTTGTCTTTCTATTATCTATGTTCCTTGGTTATAGCAAAACCTCATTGGGTTCAACTTATAAGAGACGTGGAAATAGCTGTGGAGGACAGTCTTTATTGGGAATGCAGGGCAAGTGGGAAACCCAAACCCTCCTACCGATGGCTGAAAAATGGAGATGCCTTAGTACTAGAGGTAAGGTAATATATCTTCTTCATCCAACTCTTCCTGCCTTTTTAATGTATTCTTCCTTTAGCCTCTAGAAACTGGGACTCAGGAGAAGGCTTGGTGGGTAAACTGCATGTTTTTCCAGGGACCTGAGTTCAATCCTCAGCGCCCATGCTAAGAACAATGCTGAGTATGAGGGTTAATGCTTGTGGATCCTGGGGCTAGGTAGATAGAAGCACATGTGTATCCTCCAGCTAAAGACACTGTCTCACAGAAAAGGAAAAGGGGTAGACTATCTCTAAGGCAAGATACCCAAGGTTGTCCTCTGCTTCCTTGAACACACCTGCATGGATATCCATACAATTTAATACATATAAAACAAGGCATGTTAGATCCTAGTGTCAAAGAACAGGGTTTCTATAGAAGCAATTAAAGTAGGAAATGATTTATTTTAGTATACAGTTTCAGTCCATCATGATGAGGAAGGTGTGATGGGAGATTAAGGCAGGAGGAATTATGGCTATGGCTAGGACCTAGGCAGATATCACCTTCAAGTACTACTCCCCCACACACATCCCACTTGTCCTGGGAAAGCCAGGGTTTCCAGTTTCATAGCCTTCTCATGTTCAAACACAAGAGTCTTCAGGGAGACATTTTACATGTAAATCACAACATAGGGGAATCATACAAAATCAATCATCCAATTGTTTAGATTTCTTATCCTTTGCAAGTCAAGGCATATTGATGATTTTGGCACTGAAAAAGTATATTAATATAAACAATAATTTGGCATACCTGTTTTGCTTTAATCAAAATGGAGAGAAAGTTTTACTTTAATCAAACATGAAATTTAATTTTCCTTTCCCTGTTTTGTACCTTGGTCTGGTATCTAGAGAGTAAATACATCTGTTAGTTGGCTACCTTCGTAGTTGAATTGTGTATTTATTTTCTCATTCACTTTCTCTCCCCAGCCTTGTAATTTCTGCTTTTTTGTGTGTTTGTGTGTACAAAGTCAATTACATGCCTTTATGTTTCTATGTATAACCATCATACTTGGAAAAAACCCTGGTAAGTATGTGGGTTTCCTCGCACTCCCTTAGCACTCTGTCTAGTGCACTGAATTTATAATGCCTTAAGCTTACATGACTTTAAAAAAATATTGTGTTGAAAAATCTTTCCACCTCCCAAGATGAAAATCAACATCCCAGTGCATTTTTTATAGTCTGAATCATTAAACATAGACAAAAATGAAATGGCTGACACACTTCACCTTTGGTTTTGATAATTATTTTCTGATTTTTACTTGTGTATCTGAAACACATTTTTCCATTTCAAAAAAGAAAAAGGTTACCTTTCAGGTCAGAATACCTAGTAGTCTGAGGAAAATAGCAACATCTTTTGTCTGACTGAAATTTCAGGCAGCAGTGTTTATTTTAATCCTAAAATGTTATTTATCAGCAAGAAATATTATTTTCAATCCAGGAGAGAATACAGATAGAAAATGGTGCCCTTACAATATCCAACCTCAATGTGACTGACTCTGGAATGTTCCAATGTATAGCAGAAAACAAGCATGGACTCATTTACTCCAGTGCTGAGCTCAAAGTTGTAGGTAAGTCTAAATTTTTTATGTCTTTAAACTTGATTTTTTTCCTTTAATCTTCCACTGTTGCCAGAACCTATAATATTGTCTTTTTATGTCCTACTCTAACACCTAATAGTATCCACACTATCATTTTATATTGAAGGTTTGTAATGAGAGAACACACTAGAGTCTCAGGAACTAGGAGATGAAGGCAGGAGGATTGCCACAGCGTTGATGTCAGGCGGAGTAAAATAGAGAGTGCCAGGCATATGACCAATCAGCCTGGGATAAGAGTAAGACCTGGTCTCTAAAAAATGTATTTTAAATGATGTCAAAGAAAAGCAGCCATGGTGATCAGAATTAGGTTCCAGGATTGAATTAAACCAGGAGTAAGAAGATTCTTCACATTTAATGGACCATTACCCAGCCACGGTGTCCTAAACTAAGAAATGCTTCTTACAAGGATTATGGTGTTCTCTATTGCTGGTCCACAAAAAGCAAACAACAGAGTTGAAATCAGTGATATTTGATTCAGAAGCAGTTTTTGTCTTCATGAACCCAATGGAGGACCAAGTATGGAGTGTACTGAAGGTGTAATTAACCACTATTCATTTGAGATTATGACTTGTTACTTCTTCCTGCACTTTAGGTCTGAGGAAAGAGTTTTGTAGTGTTTAGGTTATTGATACAAAGACACTGGCATGGCAAAAACTGAAAATACAATGGTAACTTAACAGCATCGCAGAAATACAGAAGGAAAAGAGGAAGATGGAGAAGTAGAAAAGGACTCATTGTTTCAAGAAATTAAGATGGAAAGTTTAGATTTGGGCATAACTTGAACCAGGATTCAAGGATCACAATTATCTCATTTCTATGGAATACCTCCCAGTTCTCTTGAGTTCTGAATTCAGTGAGGGAAGCATGACTTTCTTCTTTGCTTAAATGCAAGTGTCACTACTACATCCTTGGCCGCATGAACCATTATTTGTGTCGTTGCCGATTACTGACCTGGTGCAAATGGCATGAAGTATATGAGGCACTTTTTATCTAAATCAGTGGCTCTCAGTGTAAGAAGGGTTTCACACTGGGGCATACTTTGAAATATTTGAGGGTAGTTTTTGTTGTTTTACTGCGGAAAGGTTGGAAGTCCTATGTGCTATAGCCAACATGGTAGAAGATAGAGAGGTTGCCAAATATTATATAATGTGTGAGAGTCACTCACAACAAATGCTTATGCAGTGAGTACCAAGTGCCAAGATATGATGAGGAACTCAAGACTAATGGAGAAGATATCTCTTGTCTCTGGCGCCTGAAGGTTGGGAATGGCTCATGTGTATCAGGATGACTACAGGACAGTCAGTGAAAATCCGCCTCCTGTTATCTGTGTCAAGAAATATTACATTATAACAAAAGCAGGAGAGGATCACTCAGAGATGGAAGTTGAAGCACTTGCTTCTGTAGTATGAAAACCTGCAGAGACATAGTCTAATTGCTGTTTCAGCAAAATAGTTTTCTGCCTTTTACAGTGCGGGGCTGTCATATGGGAAAGTAGAAGATGTGACAATTAAAAAATACTCAAAATATAGATTCCTGTTGTCTTACTAAAACTATTTTCACAGGATTTTAATTGACAAGGCCATCTCAGAATGACATCTCTTTTTATTTAATTAAATGATAATTACATCTTTTCCCTCTCCTCCTTTCTAGCCACCAATGTGCTTTCCTGGCCCAAGCTCCCTTCAAAATTCAGTTTCCTCTTCTTTAATTATTGTTGTGACATATACATATAAACAAGTAAACACATGAATACAACCTGCTGAGTCTGTTCTGTGTTGCTTGCATGTATGTGTTTCTAAGACTGACCACTCAGTAGTATACAACCAACCATAGGGCTTATCCTTGTTAATTGCTCTTCATCTGGGAATGGGGCCTCATGAGATTTCCCCATTTGTAATGGGAAGTTAACTGTTGTTGGAATTGTTAAGGTCTTATTTAAGCAGTCATATTGCCAGGACTTCAAGAATCAGCTTCCTTGTCAAGCTAGAAGGCGCAAACTCACAGGAGAATTCCTGGTCCTCTAGCTCTTGCAATATTTCTCCCATACTCTTCTATTTTGTTCCCCAAGGCTTAAGGACCTAGGCCCTGCCCCAAATGATGTGACAGACTTTGATGGTCCCCCATAGAAGGCCTCACCCTATCTGTTGAGTGGATGAGGGGTGGGATGGGGGCTTGGTGGGGTGCAGGGGATGATGGTAGGGAGAAGGAACTGGCATTGGAATGTAAAATAAGATTGATTTTTATTTAAATAAAAATTTATACAAAAAGAAAATATCTTTCTTATTAATCCATTTCTCCCTTTAGCTTCTGCTCCAGATTTTTCAAGGAACCCTATGAAAAAATTGGTTCAAGTGCAAGTGGGCAGCCTGGTGATCTTGGATTGCAAACCCAGAGCCTCTCCAAGGGCACTTTCTTTCTGGAAGAAGGGAGACACGATGGTGCGAGAGCAGTCAAGGTATTCCATCCTCTAGTACACTGGTTTGCCTTCTTCTCTCCTGTGTCTGCCAGCAAAGTAGGTTTTCAGTATAGAATGTAATACTTCAGCATACAGGAGAATGTAATGTGTTTACAAAACAGAACACTGTTTGTTTTGTCATTAATACTCTCATTAAACTATCAATAGAGTTTTCAAACCTGGTCAATCTTTCTCCTCCTAAAATGTTTTGCTTTGGCAAGGACAGTTTTCTGTGGGCCTCTGGGGACACCATCCAGAAGGATTACAGATTTCAGAGCCCATATGTGAGACTATATCCCAAGACAAAAGAGAAGATGGTAAAATGACCCTTGAAGGGAAATGAACATATTGGTGCCTTCTACTTTGGGATAATTTAGCTATTCCTGAATTTAATTTAAGCAAAGGTTTTCTGCATTTTCTCATTATAATATTGGAATGAAGGAACAGAAGGAGACTTAATTAAATACTTGGATTCTGAACCTGTTCTATCTGGGTTCATGTCTTCACTCCACGTTTTACTAGCTCTCTGAAGTATCCCTAAAACTCCATGCCTTATATCTTTGTTAAGGGGATGATGGTAGCAGTTATTCCCTCATGTTGAGAAGCTTGTTATGGAGATGAAATGCATGAACACACATAAAGCTTGCTGATCAATTCCTGCCAGAGAGTAAGCATGTATGGTGGCTGCTATTACTATTGACTAAATGTTTACTTCTTCCTAGAAGTAAACTTGTGATGGCTGAGAAATAGGCCCAGAGGGCTCATGCCTTTGCCCTGGAAACCTTTGGCTTTGTTGTGTTAAGTGATGTATTAGTTACATTTCTTGTGGCTCAAAAATCATCTTAAGACAAGAGGGTTTATTTTGGCTTGCAGTTTGAGGTGAGAGGCTACAGTCCATCATAGAGAGGACTTCATGGTAGCTACAGCAGCTGTTCACATTGTGTTCACAGTCAGGAAGCAAATAGACTTTTCGGCATCTTTTCTCCTTTTTGGAGGCTCCAAGATCCCAGCCCATGAAATAGTACCTCTCACATTTAGAATGGGTCTTCCCATCTCAACCCAACCTAGGAACTCCCTCAAAGACATGCCCTGACACTGCCTTTCAGTTGATTCTAGATTCTGTCAGGTTGACAAGAAGATTTACCTATACAAGTGACAAAATGAAATTAAAATAACAAATTAAGGTTGCCAGTTGGACAAGGTTTCTTTTTTACATTTATTTATTCATTTACTTGTATGCAAGTGTATATACAAGTCTGAAAGGAGAGAGAGATAGAGAGAGCTCATATGTACTACTCTGATCCTGTGGCAATCACTTCTCTCTTTCCATCATGTAACTTCTGGTGATTAAACTCATACTGTCAAGCTTGGTGGCAGTAACCTTTACTCATTGAACTATGTTGCCAGCCCTGATTTGTCAATTTTAAAATAGAGAGATTAAACTGCAAAACTAACATAAGTACAAGCAAACAAATCACCTGGGCTTTTGAAATTAAATAAGAGAGGAAGAGAAAGGCACAAGGACAGTTTGAGAAAGGTGGTCATCAAGGAAACGGGTCAGAGGAAAGCAACAATGGACCTTGCAGTGGGTTGATGCTTAAAAGACTGGAAGGTACAACAGACAGAGTGCCTGTCTCCATCGTGCCAGGGAACAGGTTTCCAGCCCTGACAGTGTGGGTAAGCACACATGACTCTAGGGTCGTTAGAAGGAATGTAACCCTGTCACCTCAATTTTAGCCAATGGGACCTATGTTGGTATTTTAGGTTGAGGGCTTACATTTGTGGTGATGGAATAAGCAAAGATAGGAAACTTCACACAGAACTCTACACAACTGATCCACTTTTGAACATGCTTCCAGCTAATGAGAGCCTTGAGTATAACTTCTGAGATACTTCAGTGCCAGCTTTTGTGCAGGAGTCTAGCATCGTGGGGGTGGTATCAGGCTTTTTCAATCATAGAACTACAAACATTATTTTGGGAAGTGAGAGGACATTGAACAAGCAGTAAAATCTTCTGCCACAGTCCATGGATTTCCTTTTCTTAAATTACACAGAGCCTTACTACAAACGAACAGCTTTTATATTACAGGTCTGGAGGTATTTTCATAAGAATCCATAAAGCCGCACGTGCCACAATTGCTCCTTTATATAATAGGAGACATCTTTATTAAGATACAAATTCAGGGCAGACCCCAGAGAGCTCTGAGAGCCCCCACCACGGTCCCAGGCTTAGTCATCATCACACCCGGGGAGGAGCCACAGCCATCGCCAGCCGGCAGTCACCACAACCCCAACCATGAGCATCTAGGCCCAGCAACCTCCACACTGCCCAGGCTGCCTCCCCTGCTTCTGCCCTCTCCGCGCTGCTGCAGCAGCAGAGCAGGTAGTTGCTGCCCTGGCAGCCTCACATAGGCAGCAAACTTCCGGCGAGGACAAGAAGTTCATAGCAAGGAAGGTTTGGGGAACAGTAAAACGGTTCAATGTAAGGAATGGTTACGGGCTCACCAACAGGAATGGCACCAAGAAAGACTCATTTGTACACCAGACTGCCATAAAGAAGAATAACCCCAGGAACTATCTTGCTAGTGTAGGAGATGGAGAGACTGTGGAGTTTGATGTTGTTGAAGGAGAAAAGGGTACAAGGGCAGCAAATGTTATAGGCCTGGGTGGAGTTCCAGTTCAAGGCAGTAAACGTGCAGCAGCCCGTAACCATTATAGAAGCTATCCACGTCGAAGGGGTCCTCCAAGCAATTACCAAAATAGTGAGAGTGGGAAAAAGAATGAGGGATCAGAAAGTGGTCCTGAAGGCCAAACCCAACAATGCTGGTCCTATCGCAGGTGAAGGTTCCCACCTTACTACTTGCAGAGACCCTATGGCCGTCTCGACTGCAGTATTCCAACCTTCCTGTTCAAGCAGAAGTCATAGAGCATGCTGACAACCAGAGTACAGGAGAAGAACATATACCAGTGAGACAGAATATGTATCGGGGTTACAGACCACGATTCCGCAGGGGCCCTCCTTGCCAAAGACAGTATAGAGAGGATGGCAATGAAGAGGACAAGGAAAATCAAGGAGATGAGACCCAGGGTCAGAAGCCACCTCAACGTTGGTATCACTGCAACTTCAATTACCAGAACAGATGCCCAGAGAACCCTAAACCACAAGATGGCAAAGAGACAAAAGCTGCAGATCCACCAGCTGAGGCTGACCAGAGTGGGGCTGAGGAAATGCCGGCTTACCATCTCTGTCATCATCTGGTTTGGTCATCCAACAAGAAGAAATGAATATGAAATTCAAGCAATAAGAAATGAACAAAGATTGGAGCTGAAGACCTTAAGTGCTTGTTTTTGCCTTTTGACCAGATACACTAGAACTATTTGCATTGTCTATGCAGCATGAGGTTTTTATTATTTTTGCCTCAAAATGTCTCTTTTTGGTAATGACAAACGTGTTTTTTTTTTTTTTTTTCAAAGGTCTGCTTTTTCACAATACACCTTTAATGGTTTTTAAATTGTTTCATATCTGGTCAATTTGATATTTTTAAGAACTTCACACTTAATTTGTAATAAAAGCTTACAACTTGATTTTTTTTTAAAAAAAAGTCAACAAACTGCAAGCACTTGTTATTAAAGGTCTTAAATAAAAAAAAATTAAAAAGATACAAATTCAAATGAACAATAGAAACTCCAAAGTAACTGTGTCTTGACACAGCCAAACAAGTTAAACAGAAGGAGGATGTGACTGACTGACTTAGTGTTGGATTTTGGAAATAGGCTTAAACAAGTACACTTTGTGGTCAAAATACTTAGTTTTGGCTACTCTGTAAGTTAAGACCTCCAATATAACTATATAAGTTAAGGCCTCTTAGGTTAGTCATTCTTTTGACTGTGTGAGTCATAGATTAGTTCTTTTCTAAGGGCTCCAGTTCTTTGCACAATGGTAAGCCTACTTGTCCTCACAGCAGTATACATCCTAAACAGAGGTCTATAACCTTAATTTTAAATGGGGATAAAAAAGATTAAGGGATTATCCAAGGCACCCAAGGAGAGATTTACCCTGCACAATATACAATGATGTCTTGGGAAAGAGTGTAAGTTTGGAATGTAAACAGGAATTTGCAACTTGCCTGCTTGCTACTTCGATGTCTTAGGATCAGTTATGTGAGACCTCCCAACCTTTCTTTCCTTACCTATTAAAAGAGACATTACCTGTGTGTCTTAGATGCAATGATATAATCATTTAACACACACACCTTATGTTGGCAGATATGTTGAATAGTAAAAGTGAGTTTCATTGCATGCACAATATTAAAAGAAATTATAACTTAAAGAGGTTCTAGTTCTCTGCATGTTCAGTGCTTGGTTGCTCTTTCTAAAGATAGACATTCCAGGCTAACCTGACTCCATGGAGACACAGGCCCTTGGTTTGGTGCCCCACCAGTATACCTCATTAATCTAGAGGACTACTTGAACATCAGTTGCTGAGTGAGTGTTAACTCTAGGAAGAGCAGGAAGAAGGTATAAATGTGAGCATTTTTTAAATGAATTCCAAGAAGTTCCATCTGGTACTTTCTTTTTTCACCTTATCAATAATATATTCCCTTGGCTAAGATAACAGCAAAAGAAGTTGGGCAGTATGGATGTGTAGCTACTACACAGGGTAATGTCCTATGACTACTGTGGAGTCTGTTTTTCAGGAGAAAGAGAATGATGGTTACTGCTCTATCTGAGTCAAAAGGGAAAAAATGCCAGTTCCCTATGAATGTAGGCTACTGGCAGCAAATATACTTACTTAATCTTTACTTGTTTAATTACTTACTTTGAGGTGCTGGATATTGAATCTGGGCACTGAACTATCCATAACAGTATAGATCTGTATCAATAAGGCACATCCCAACCAACAAATACATTTCTATTGAGCAAGTAATCTATATTACGGTGTCATTTAAAGTCTAAATTATATTTCATTTTATTTTTACAAGCCAGGTACACAACTTTAATTTCAGCAGCCAGAAGCTAGGAGGTGATGGTACATACCTTTAATCCTACAACTCAGGATTAAGAGGTAGCTGGATCTCTCTGAGTTCAAGGCCATCTAGGGATACACAATATTAAATTAATCTAAAAGAGAAACAGAGCTCATGCTTTAATCCCAGGACTAGAGATGTATATAAGACAGGAGCAAGGATTCAGGAGATATTCATTCTCCAGCCATGCTGAGGAGAGGCACCAGGATCAACCCATTCAGCCTGATATAGTGGTAAGAGCTAGTGGCCTGCTACTTTGCTTTTCTGACATTCAGCTTGAAGTTTGAACACCAATATCATTCTTTGGATCTTTTATTTTTTTCATGTTACAAGATCCTTATATCTCCCCTTCCAGGTGGATACTTGTCTCTATTAAGGTTCCTCTTATTACCTAGCTTCTCTGTGGTCATTGATTTTAGGCAGGTTTTATGTCTAATATCCAATTACATGTGAGTACACACTGTGTTTATCTTTCTTGGACTGGGTTACCTCATTTAGAATTTTTTTTCTAGTTCCATCCATTTTCCTGCATATTTCATGATGTCATTGTTTTTTGTTTTGTTTTGTTTTGGTGTTTACAGCTAGTAGTACTCCATTGTGTA
The DNA here is from genome assembly GCF_003668045.3 of Cricetulus griseus. Lineage (NCBI taxonomy): Eukaryota > Metazoa > Chordata > Mammalia > Rodentia > Cricetidae > Cricetulus > Cricetulus griseus. The sequence continues at coordinate 41,767,561 of NC_048601.1, forward strand.
AATGTACCACATTTTCTTTATCCATTCTTCAGTTGAGGGCCATCTAGGTTGTTTATAGGTTCTGGCTATTATGAATAATGCTTCTATGAACACAGTTGAGCAAACGTCCTTGTGGTATGACTGTACATCCTTTGGGTATATACCCCTGAGTGTTATTGCTGGGTCTTGAGGCAGATTGACTCCCAATTTTTAAAGAAACTACCATACTGATTTTCAAAGCAGATGTACAAGTTTGCACTCTCAGAGTAAAGGTTAGGAAAAGATTTTCCAATAAAATGTTCCTAAGAATCAAGCTGGTGTAGTTATCCTAATATCTAACAAATTAGATTTCAAACTAAAATTAATCAAAAGAGGTGAAGAGGGACATTTCATATTCATCGCGGGAAAATTCCAGCAAGATGAAGTCTCATTCCTGAATATCTATGCACCTAATACAAAAGCACCCACATTTGTAAAAGAAACAATACTAAAACTCAAATAACATATAAAACCCCACTTGTAGTAGGAGATTTCGACACCCTGTTCTCACCACTGGATATGAATACCAGACAGAAACTTAACAAAAAAACAAAGGAACTAACTGAAGTTATGACCCAATTAGGTTTAATAGACGTGTATAGAACATTCCATTCCAAACACAACAGAATATACCTTCTTCTCAGCACTACATGGGACCTTCTCTAAAAGTGACCACATATTCGGCAACAAAGCACACATCAACAGATACAAAAGAATTGGAATAATCCCCTAAATTAGATTTTGAAAGGATAAAATTATAATAACTTTAATTAATTATATATGACTAGATAAATCATACAATACGTTTACATAAGTCTTTCTACCAAGTTTGTCAGTTTCTGTATATCAGCAAAGTAGATTTTTTCTTTTTCTTTTTCTTTGAATTAGAAACAAGATTGTTTTAAATGTCAATCACAGTTACTGCTCCCTCCACTCATCACCTACCACACCCCCCAACTAAAACCCTACCTATCACATACCTTTTCTGCTACCCAGGGAAGGTGAGGCCTTCCATAGTGAGTCATCAGAGTCTGTCATATCCTTTGGGATAGGGCCTAGGGCCACCCCCGTGTAGATGTGGACTTTGGGAGTCCATTCCACATAGAGGGATACTCCTAAAGTAGAATTTTTAATCAAACTTGAGAATTGAATCAAAATTTTTGAGAACCACCCTATACTAATAAGGCATTTTTAAATTTTTAAAACAATCTTATTTTATGTATCAATCCAAGTTCCCTGTCCTTCTCATCCTTTCATTCTCCCCTTCTCCCCACCTTCTCCCCCATCTACCCCTCAGAGAGAGTGAGGAGTCCCATGAGGAATCAACAAAGTCTCTCACATCACTTGAGGCAGGACCAAGTCCCTCCCACCTGTACCTAGGCCTAGTAAGGTATCCCTCCATAGGAATGGGCTCCAAAAAGCCATTTCATGTACTAGGGATAAATTCTGGTTCCACAGCTAGTGGCCCCACAAACTACTCAAGCCACCAAACTGTCACCCACATTCAGAGAGCCAGGTTCACTATTATGCTGGTTCCCCAGCTATCAGTTCAGAGTCAGTGAGCTCCCACTTTCTGTGGGTTTCCTCATTATGGTCTTGAGCTCTTTACTCATAGTATCACTCCTCCCTCTCTTCAACTGGACTCCAGGAGCTCTGCTTATATCAGTTACTGAATGAAGAATCTATGATGGCATTTAAGGTAGTCATCAATCTGATTATAGGAAAGGCCAGTTAAGACAACCTCTCCACTATTGTTTAGATTCTTATCTGGCATCATCTTCGTGGATTCCTAGGCATTTCCCCAGTGCCAGATTTTGGGGTGACCCCATAAAATAATGGCTCTCTCTATCAAGGTATCTCTTTCCTTTTTCTTCCTCTCTGTCCATCCTCCAACCAGGTCTTTTTGATCCTTCATGTTCTCCTTCCCTCTCCCATTCTTCCCTCCCCACTTCCCTACCACCTAATTTACTCAGGATATCTTGTCTATTCTTCCTTTCTGGGGATCAATGTATGTTTCTCTTAGGGACTTCTTCCTTGTTTCCTGGCTTCTCTGGAGTTGTGGATTGTAGGCTGGTTATCCTTTGCTTTAAGTCTAACATCCACTTATCAGTGACTACATACCATGTTTGTCTTTCTGTGTCTGGGATACCTTATTTGGGAAGAATTTTTTTCTAGTTCCACCTATTTTCCTGGAAATCTAATGAGGTTATCATTTTTTACAGCTGAGTAGTACTCCATTGTGTAAATGTACCACATTTTCTTTATCTATTCTTTGGTTGATGGACATCTAGGTTGTTTCCAGGTTCTGGGCAGTACAAATAATGCTGCAATAAACACATTTGGGCAAATGCCCTTGTGGTATAAGTGTGCCTCCTTTGGGTATATGCTCAAAAGTGGTATTGCTGGGTCTTGAGGTAGATTGATTCCCAATTTTCTGAGAAACTGCCATGGATGGTTTTGAACATAAGAAACATTTTGTTTTTCAACACAGAGTTTCTCTGTGTAGGTTTGGCTGTCCTGGAACTCTCTCTGTAGACCAGGCTGGCCTTGAACCCAGAGATCCATCTGCCTCTGCCTCTGCCTCTGCCTCTGCCTCTGCCTCCACCCCCAAGTGCTGGGATTAAAGTCATGTGCCACCATTTCCTACCAATTTCTGGTCTCTCTCTCTCTCTCTCTCTCTCTCTCTCTCTCTCTCTCTCTCTCTCTCTTTTTTGGTTTTTTGAGACAGGGTTTCTCTGTGGCTTTGGAGGCTGTCCTGGAACTAGCTCTTGTAGACCAGGCTGGTCTCCAACTCACAGAGATCTGCCTGCCTCTGCCTCCCGAGTGCTGGGATTAAAGGCGTGGGCCACCAACGCCCGGCTAATTTCTGGTCTCTTAAGTCCTCATTTTGTTTATACATTTGAAAACAGTTTGAGTTCTGAATGCATGTCAGGCATAAGATATTTCCTTTGTATTAGAAAATTACTTGCTACTCTTTGTTGCTTTTCTATGGCCAGACAGGTGATAGAGCAATTACATCAAAACTCTATTGGCAAAGTACAGGCTATTCAAATTTCTCCGAGAAGGTTGCATCTCCACATTGTGGGTCAAGTTTACAAAACTTTTATAACAAGACATGAAAGATTCAAGGGATTTGCTAGAGAAGAATATTCCAACTAGAAGCAGAAGCATGCAAAGATTCAGTGACAGTTAGGGATGGGTATTGCTTGAGTCTGCTCCACCTGCTATAACAGTATGCATTAGACTTGGTAATTTATAAATAACAATTTATCTATGTTCTGAGAACTAGATATTATTAAGTTCAAGGTGATCATAGATTTCATAAGAGTCGATGCTCTGCTCCTTAAATAGCACCTTCAGGAAGCTCCCTTTAACATTTTGCCTACGGGCAGTAATTCTATTTGTATCACTGAAACCTATATAACTTTTATTCTTCCACATAGCACTGGGAAGCAACAGAATAAAGCAAAGTGACAGGGTTAAAAGGTCAAACTTATGTTAAAAAAATAATAATAACAGTGCTACTGGTGGACTGAAGGAAATGGAAGACTGAAGACAAGAGTCAGTCATCAGTAACCCACCGGTCTGAGGGAGAAAGTAGTATGGCCATAGCTACACAAATAGCAGTGGAATACGGAGAAGACTGGAAAATTCAGTAAAGGCTTAACTTGGCAGTGCTTCAGGGGGTTTGTGATTGGATGTGAAGATAGATAGCAGGGAGAAGTCCTAGATTTCTGGTTCAGACATCAGGGATCATGGTAGATGGAGTCAATATTACAAAGAAACTTAACAGAAAATGCAGAGTTGGGAAGAATATGCTGAGTTCACATTAAGTCGTGTTAAATTACAAAGCCAGCTACATAGTTGTATGTACAGACCCACAGACATATTACAGATAGATAGATAGATAGATAGATAGATAGATAGATCCATATATAGATAGATGCATGTATACAGAGATAAAAAGATAAGATGATAGTGATAGATAGGTTATATGTAGATGGATGGATATAGAACAAGTTATAGATATTATGGAGGGACAGACAGATGGTAGATGGAGGGATTGATGATGAATAATTAATAGGTATGTTGATAGACAAATAGGTATCAGTAGCTTGCTAGAAAGATAGGTAGAGATGTGGATCGATGTATATTAGTTATAGAAAGGTTACATAGAGTTAGATATCATGGAAAGGAAATACATTATTGACAAATAGGTGAATAAATAGATAATAGATGTAAAGATAATTACAGAAAGTAGAATGGCATTGGATGGATAATATCAGTATGAAATTGGAACTAATGAAAGACCTGAGGAAATTTGGGCATCTTTATACATGTAGATTTGACCCCTAATATGGGACAGTGAACATAATTATATGTGAAGGTAGATATCATTAGTAGAAGAGGACATGCATCATACTCTGAAACTTGTAGTCACTCAAGTTATAAGTAGAGAGGCCTGTTTTCATTATTTCATCTCTTACTTGATTTATTAAGTAAAGGTCAGCATTTAAAAAATTATTCCAAATCTCAAAATTAAAAGCATTCAGTACTGAGTAAAGATTTATTTCTTCCATCATTCACTACTTCACAAAGCCACAAGAAGCAGTTCTCAGAGGAAAAGAAATGCCCTCTCCCTTTTAGCATCTGTGGTTGCCCGGCATGTCTCAGCTTTAACCCACGACAGTCATAGGTTTGGCCTGAGTAGGGGGTGTGTGGACCTGGAAACTCCTAGTAACCCAGCAGCGATAAATACCAAACACAGGCATCTTGTCATCTTTAGAGAGCTCTCAGTTCCATGTTGTAGAACTAGAGTCATTTCTTTATTAGCCATCTTTTCTGCTGTTTTTTAACCATCCTGCCAATACCACGAGGGAACCATTTCTCTCCTTGTTCTCCTCTCTGCTCTGGTTGCTTGCCCCTAATTCCTGTCCTCCCTAGTTCCTCACACACCTGGCACCTCCACCCAGGTGCAGGCCTATTCAGATGCTTAGGCCCACAGAGATGCAAATAGGAGGCATATTACCCTGAGGCCATAGTAAACAATAGTAGCCCTACTGGCAATTAACAATACAATAGTGGGCGGAGCTTTCCAGTGCCCCTGTTTGCTGAAGCTGGAGGCTGGGCCCCAAAATATTTCATAACAGAATTATTTGGTCCCCCACAAGCATCCAACAATATTTTACTAGGTTTCAATGTTTTAATTTCCTGCCATTTATTTATTCACCTAAAATCATTTGTTTTCAAGAGAGATAAATTAAACTGGATATTTTGCCTCCCTTAAGCAAAGTAAAATTGAAAACAAGAGATGAGAATATGAAGAGATGTGAATTACAAGAAGAAATAAAGAGTTAGCTTATTTGAAATAATTTGTAGCATCACTTAGTGGTACTTAAGATGCATTTGCAACTTAGTTTTCAAAATTAGGCCATTCATTTAATAGTACATATTTTATTGAAATGACCATAACTTAAAAGAAAATCCAAGAATAGCAAATTATTCCTAATTAGACACATTAAAATCATTCCAAAGATTCTATGCAGATATGGAAATGCTTTATAGATAAAAATTGTAAAGATATATTTCAAATATGAATAACCACAATCTAGGTAGTTTTTTAAAAACAGTGTACCCAATCCTTAATCTATCTTTTTGTACATAGAAACTGTCCTTGACATTCAGTGGGCTTTATATACTGCATGGCTCCATAGATATTGTATCACTAGAGAAGGTTCTGGGTTGGGGGCAGAAAAGAAGTGATTATTGTGATCAGGTGGGGAGTATGACTTGGGGGATCCAGGGACAATTTAGTGGAAAGGGAAATGTATAATTCTTGCTTATAGTAAATTCTACTTATGTGACTATGTTCATTTGATAGAACCCCCAGGATTGGACATCATAAACAGTGAATTACGCTCATATAAGCAATATGTTAAATAAAATCTACACACAATTTCTTATTCATCCTACCTTATCTTGAAGGCACCAGCCCCCCATTTCGGCAGCCATGACAGTAACACATGCTCGCTATGACCTTGCCTTAGTCACTAGAGGTTAGGTGCCTGCCTTGTGACAAGGAACCAATTAGAAGTTAGCTGGTGGCGCTATGCTTTATGACTCTGGGTATACTTTATGAACAAGCACACAACAATGATACGCAGAGCATAGCAGCCACCCTGGGAGGGCCTATGGGCCATAACAACCAATTGGCCAACCAACACAGGGCAAGCCCTCCAAGCCTGGAGGCACACTAGCCCTGAGTCTGTGCGTACCCCTAGACACTCCCCTTACTCTGCCCTACAAGATCACTCGGCAGCCGGTTCAAGTGGTCTTTGCTAGCCGCCATGGCGGGTGGGTGAAAGACCCCAGCTAACATGGGTTAGCTCATTAAAAAACAATAAAGCCTCATGCAGTTTGCATCAAGCTCTTGAATCTGCCTGGTCATTGGGGTGACAGTGGTCGTGGCCTGGGACCCCGGATACCTGAGTTTTCCGGGGGGTCTAACAATCTTTGTGATTAGTACTAACTAGTTTAAAAGCCTAAGAAAATCCTCTCAAGTAGTCATATCAAATAACTGCAAGAGGAGAATGTAAATATTTGTCAGACCAGGATTGTTGTGTCAGAGTGAGGGCCATTTCTAGAGGCCATAGCATCCAATGCGCCATGCCTGTGAAAGTCATTGCTATCCAGATAATGGGTCTGACTGCATTTCGCCTTGGCTTAAGATATTGGTCAAATAGTTTCTATCTCTGTCTCATCTGTATTTTCTCATGTTTCTCGGCTTCTTTCTGATAGCCATGGAGTCATTTCCCTTTATGCTGTCAAAAACACAAGGGTGGCTCCTCTGGCTTTTCAAGCCTTCCATTGCTCCCCTATACCTAAGAGCTCAGAAGCTCAGCTCTCTCTCTCTCTCTCTCTCTCTCTCTCTCTCTCTCTCTCTCTCTCCTTATCACTCACGCATTTAAGAATTTAAGAGCTGCTCCCTTATAGCTCTCACACTCAGGTAGGCAGAAACTCAGTGAACTGAAATTAATCTGCCTTCTGGCCGCTACTAAGATCTCAGAGAAACATTTACCTCCTATGTTTTTAACTCCAAATCAATCTCCAACTGTCTACCATTGGAGAACAAAGGGGAGTTTTGCTTAATGTCTGTGATTCTGGCACTTTAAGAAGCTAGTTGCTATTTGATTAGTGGTTGATGTGCCTATCAACCTCTTGGAGGGAAGGTGCTTCATATTGTCCACTAATTTGTCACATCTTTATTCTGTGCTGGGGTGAGTGGCTGACAGTGAGATGAATAAGAAGCATCAAGAGCTTTCAAAGTGGAAAACTAAGACATCAATTATAGTGAGGTAGAATGCATGAATAAAGTGATAATATAATTTATTTTACACATGGGGACATTTTCAAAGAAAGGGGTTATTGCTAACTGTTATTCTTAGACAGTAAACATGAAAGTGGACAGTCTACAGACACTTGGTGCCACTCTTCTGTCCAGGAAGCAGGAGATTATAACCCCACTGCTCAAAAAGCACAAAGAGATGACACCTGGGACAAGGAGATAACATTATCGAGCAGGTGGTTCACTGGGACTTGAAATGGAACAAAGTGGTAGATTAGGGAAAATACCATCTAAACAGGAGGGTACATTGATAAGGAGTTATATAGCTTCACCTGAGTTCTTCAAGGGGCAGAGCCGTCTGTCTCCTTCCAAGGGAAGCAACAGTAAGCAATGTTCTTAGAGAAGATTGAGCATCCTGGGTCAAGAGACTCACAGAGCAGAGAAGGTTCTTCTTTTGTGCTTTGCTTTCTCGGCACAGACTTCCCATGGATTTTTGCTGGAAGGAGAAGAGGATATGAGAAATTTTCTCATATCCCAACTACCTGTGAGAAAATTTATGAGTGAAAACAGTCATGATGGTGTGATCTAAGACCTTGTTCTGCCATGGGATTCACAGACAGCCATAAAAACCAAAGCCTTTCTGCCATACTCTGTAAGAAAACACTGCCACAGTCTGCACACCTTCATTGAGTCACAAAGGAACTTTAATTCCCTGTGAAGATATTTATAGTATTATTTAAATGAGTTATTAGTGCCTGATTGCCAAGAAGTCTGATGCTGGCTATTCACATTATTTACTATGTAAAAAGTTTAATGTAAGTTTTTATCTATTTCCTTATTGAATTTTAGCATATGGAAACAACAAAACAAGAAAAATCTGGGTCATATCTTGGTTTACCACTTATCCACCCATATGATATCAGCATTTGCATGACTCATAAATCTTTGCTTCATTTTTTTTTTTTTTTATGAACCAGGGTCAAGAATCCTACACTTGTAGCCTTCAGCAATCTGTTGGGTAATATTTACTTGACTCTCTTGACAAGGATTGAAAACTTAGAATTTGAAAAATTATTTATGTCTCTGCCTTCAACATTTTTTTCATTCTAGACCTCATTTATATCATAGAATGTCACCCAAAATGATAAAAATAAAGTATTAAGGATTATAGTGGCTCATAATGCACTTCAGGAAATCTAGCTAAAGCAATGACCAGTACTTTAATAAGAATTAACTTCTTAGTTAGTATTATTTGGATATCTTAAAGGTAACAAATTTTAAGTAGAAAGAGAAATAAAAAATAAACCTTCCTTTTTTTGAGTGGTGAACTGACTTTTGTGTAATTTAAACGTTATGGAAACAAATTCCATCACTATATTATTTTAAAGAAATTACTGACAAGTGGTCTCTCAAATTGCATCAGTTAAATTGTGTGATGACTATGGGATAGTTAAATCCATAATTCCCCATTAGATTTTATGGATTGTGAAAGTTATGGCACTTTTAGAAATCTTTTGTTAGTTTTATGACTTTGGTAAGGAAAAGATGATCAATGAATCTCAAAGTTCAGGGTTTCAGAATCCTCTTCAAGATAGCCTATTGCCAGAACTGCACCAAATAACTAAAATTTGTGCTCAAATTTGATGACTTACTTATTCATATTTTCTACCTATATAATATTGAGTTTTAGAATTTTATATTAGAATTTTTAACTAAACACCGAAACTCCACATGTGCTTATACACATCTCAGTCTCCCTACTCTATCTCCATGATCACACACATTGTTCAGAACAATCTTCACAGTTGTATAAAAATGCACTTTGGTTTTCTTCTACTAAAGTGTTTATGATTGGGAAGGAGATGCTATATCTTAAACTCATCTTGATTGTCTAACATAGTCACAATGGAGTACAAGCAGACATACTGTCCCGACCCACAGGATGTCAACCTGGGGCAAGAAAGTCAGAGATAGGGAATGGGGACAAGAGACACAGCCAGAAAGACCACAAGACAGGATTCTGATCATGTGGCAAACTTTATTTTTCTTAGGCTAGCTTATATAGTCAGTAGAGCAGGATATGGAGAGGGGTAGAATGTGTTGTTTGTGTACCAGGTGTTAGTGTAGGCAGGATATTAGGAAGCCACAAAGAGGATGTTTGGCAGGGTAAAGAGTTCATGATTAAGAGGTCCAGGAAGGGTTGCCTAGGTGACTGAGCCTGTGCGTGGAGGACTGGGTCAAGTTGTTTTCTTTTCTTGAGCTGAGGTTCTAAGGAGCTGCTATGTAAAGGTTAACTATGTGGCAAGCCAAGCATGGCCTAGGATCTCATGCCAAGCCCTGAGATTTGGGTCCCAACAACATATGATTACCTTGTGAATAGTTTTTATTTACTTACTTCGGGAAAAGCAAGTAAACGGACATGCAAGCTACCAAGTGCAAATGGAAGTAAGAGGACATCTTATAGGAATCAGTTTTCTCAGTTCACTGTGTGTATCCCAGTCATCAAACTCAACTGTGTCGGATCTAACAGAAAATTCTTATTCCAGATGGACAATTTCATCTGTCCCTTTGTGAAGGAGAAAGAAATGATTCCCTACTGCACTCTTCACTTATTCTCCTGACATTTACTCTAATAAGAATCTGTCTCCTTGATTTTAGAAGGTCCAGCTTGTTGCTCAGCTTGGCTTTATTCCTATGCTCATGAGAAACTGTTGTTTCTCACCACAGAATATCTGGCTCTTCTTTCCCCTGAACACTGTAGTGGTTTATGTCAGTTATACAATTTCGGGCAGCAACAATTTTATTGATGATCCTCCAAACACTTCAATATGTGTTCCAACTGTCACTGCAAAACATGTCATGCTAAAATACAATGATATAAAGCACAATTCATGCTGTCATCTCACCCAGTTTTGTGAATCAGAAACCCAGGAAATATCTGGTTGTGTGTGCCCAGTGTGCCCTGTGGTGGCTGGAGTATAAGAAGCTGGGAGATGATTTGTTTTATAGTACCAAATTTTTTCCTTGTGAAGTTTGTATAAGCTAGTTTAGGTTTCACCACCTGCAGTGAATGCTTCCATGGAACAACTAATGGCATTAAAAGAAATCAGTGTTGAAGCTAGCAAGTTTGCCAAATCACCAATGTTCCATGTTAAATTCTGGTCCCAGTAATAAATAACATATAACCAGTTTATTGCAAGGGACTGACTGTTTTGACTCATGGTTTAAAAAGTTTTAGTCCAAGTTCAATTGACTTAATTATTGTAGGCTTGTATTGAGGCCAGACACCATGATGGGAGTACATGGGAACGAAATCAGTACCCTTGCAGCAGGAAGATAAAGAGAGCAGAGTTCACAGTCCCCTGAGACCATGCCCTCAACAAACAGGACCTTCCCCTCCACTAAGACTCATATCTTAAAGGTTTCATCAAACACAGCACCATGCTGGGCACCAAGCCTATTTTAAGATTGGACTTTTAGGAGACCTGAAGATACAGTTTGTAGCACTTGCCAGGAAAAAGTGTCAAATTTCCTATAGTTCATTGGTTATAAAAATTCTTTATGTCATTTGAGTGTTGGTTTGTATGGTTGGTTTTTTGTGGTGTTTTTCTTTTACTTTATTGATGTGTACCTGGCAAAATTGTATGTACTTAAGAGAAATATGGTAAAGTTTTGATGATTGTGTACAATTGGAAATGACTGCTGAGTTTAACTAATTACTATGCCTACTTCCTCACCTATGTATAATGCTTTTGCATGTGGTAAACATACTTACTATCAACTTTCATATCAAATTTCAAATGTCTGAACAATATCAACCACAATCCCCATGCCATTCATTGGGATTTTCAGCTTAGTCATTCTGTACAGCTGAACCACTGTACTCAGAATCCGTTTGCTCTGTTATTTATCTAACCCCTGACAACAACTGTCCTACTCTCTGCTTTTGTCTTACTGGGAAAAAAACTCATATATGTGATATGATCAATATTTATTTCTACTGCTGTAAATACAGGGTTTTTCTTCTTTTGTGAGACTGAAATATTTATTCTAAAGTATTGACCTCATTCTCTTTTTATTAATTAATTTATTGTATGTCCTGAATACAGTTTCCATTCCCTATATGTAAATCTATTCTCTCTCTCTCTCTCTCTCTCTCTCTCTCTCTCTCTCTCTCTCTCTCTGTGTGTGTGTGTGTGTGTGTGTGTGTGTGTGTGTGTGTGTACATGTGTATGTGTGTGTGTATGTGTGTGCTATGTGCATGCAGGAACCTACAGAGTTTAGGGAGGGAATCAGATGCCCTAGAACTGGGAATATGGGAGGTTTCAAGATACAATGTGGGTGCTGAGAACTGAAGCCTGGTACTTTGCAAAAACAGTAAGCACTTTTAAATGAATAAACACTTACCAGTGAGTTATCTTTCCAGCCCTCCTCACATTGTCTGTCCATTCACTCACTGATAAATCTCTGAATGGGGGAAGAAGATGATTCTAGAGAAGCACTTGGGGTAGGAACCTGTACTATGCCCACCTTGGATGCCTTCTGTAATACTATCATGTGTCATGCTGGGTTCCAGGTTTGAGGATCTGGGACAAAGGAGGAAAACATGTCTCTTCACAGAGCTTGTACAAAGAAAAGATGAAATGTGAGTAAGTTAAAAAAAATAAGTTCTGGAGGACAAAATGCCTTTCAGGAGAGAGACCCAACTAAGACAGAGGCTGTGAGATGGAAATAAGGCTGGATTGTAGAGAACCAAGGGGAAGGTTACAGAACGTTTAATGGAGAGAGGAAGGAAGTAGTGATCTGATTAGGAGCCAACCATTGGTCATATAGAGCAATAGTTATGCAAGTTTTGTGCAAACTAGCAAAATAGCAAAAACAGAGAATAGGATATTGTGGATTATGCAAGTACACTTTGATGGATGGGCAACCCTGATATAAATTGTCATATACACTGATTACATTTTAGGGTTGGTTATGCATGAAACATATGAATATGGATATGGCTATTAAATTGTAAATTTTTTAAGCACAGGCTCTAATTATTACTCACATTTGTATTTTTCAAAACATGTAGTGTATTGTAAGTATTCAACAAATATTTGTGGAAGCTAATTTTATTCTTTCTTGGATAGCTTCCCATATCTTAAAAGAACCCATAATTCTTCACTTAAGTGATGGCAGCCATTTCTTGGGAATGAAGAAAATTGTTTTTTATGGGTTTCTATTCATGATTGCCTATTTAAAATATGAGCAGTGTGGGTTTTAGTATGTTTTCCTCTCTGAATTGTTTCAAAGGCAGAGGGTGAGTGAATAGACTGAAGTCATAGGGGAATGTGTGGTCAGATGTTCAGTTGAGTGGACATCAATTTTATCTCATATTTATAAATGGAAACAAACTTTTAGAGTGGTAATAATTTCATCTCCCATATTCTGATACACAGCGTTATTAATAATTTACAGTGTTGTTTCAATTCTTCTGAGTTAGTCCACCAAGGCACATTTCTCGGGGCTTAGCAAGCTCAATTTTAAAAATGCCAACAACGAAAAACACCTTCTTGTTCCATGACCTGTTTCCTGCTGTAGTAACTGTCTTGCATATCTCCTTTCTATCTTCATCTAAAATTCATTGTTAAAGATGTTTCAGTAGGAAATCAGGTTTAAAAATATTTTTAAATGACCCTGTTTGAGTCTAGAATTCCTCCCCAAATGTATGTTTGAGATAGAATGTGTAAAATCATTACATTTTTAAAAGAGTTTTTTCTAACTCACTTTTATACATATTATGTGAGGGAGGATATGTACATGCACTCACAAATGCCACTCACAACTGTTGAAGTCAGAGGACACCTTGATGGAGTCAGTTCTGTTTCCTGGTCACTAGGAATCAAACTCAACTCAGGCTGTCACATTTGAAGGCAAGTGCTGTGATCCACTGATCCTTCTCATCAATTTATTCTCCACCTTCTTAAAGTTGAAAATTTTAAACAAAGAAATAACTTTAATGTTAGCATAGTTTAAGTTTTAGGCACTTTATTTTCCATGATAATTATCATAGAATTCTTTTTTATCCAGCTTACTGATTACAGAACCTTATACCTCACTATATTAATTATCTCTTTATTACCTCTGCTGGTTTGAATACCTTTGTATTTTATAACTTATTTAATGGGCTTATGTCTCTCAAAACATTTTTGAAACAGCATAGAAAGTGTATGCACAGAGGAGCCAGGAAGATAACTTTGTGGGTAAAACACTTCTCATGCAAGCCTGACAAATTGAGTTTAGAACCCTTATAAAACTCAGGAGCCTAATTTGGAGATATCCATCAGGACCCTCCCCTTGGAACTCTGGAACATTCCAGAAGATGGGAAGGAGCCAGAGAGGTCTAGGACGCAAGAAGAAAATGGCCCACAGAATCAACTAGCAGGTCTCGAAAGGGCTCACAGAGACAGAAAGTGGCAATTACTGAGCATGCATGGGTCAGCTTTAAATACTCTGCAACTATGTTATGGTTGTTAGTGAATGTTTTCGTGGAACTCCTAACAGTGGGAGTGGGGCTGTCTCTGACTCTTTTGCCTGTTCTTGAGACCATTTTCCTCCTACTTGGTTGCCTCATCCAGCCTTTATATGAGGGGCTAGTCTTATTGCATCTTGTAATGCCCTGTATAGTTGATACCCATAAGAGGCCTGGTCCTTTTTGAAGGGAAATGGAGGATCAATGGAACTAGGAGAGAGGGAAGGTGTGGCAGGGGTCTATGGTAGGGATGTATTGTATGAGAGATGAATAAATAAGAAAAAAAGGAGAAATCTCACCATCCTCTGCCCAAAACCGATGCTTAAATTCAGTCTCTCCCTCCCTTCCACTGTCCTTCTCCTTCTCTCCCTCCCTCTCAGTCACCTTCAATCCCTATCTCTTCCCTCACACTTTCTCTTTCTTCTGTCTCTCATTGTGTTTCTTCTTTCTTCTTCTGTCTCTCATTGTGTTTCTTCTTTCTCTTTTACACTTTCTGTATTTCTGTCTACATGCCATGTTCTGTCTACATGCTATGTTCAGTTGATCTCTCTCTCTCTAGGAGGCCTTTTCTTTTCTGAAGGGAAACAGAGGAGGAATTATCTGAGGAGAGGAGAGTAGAGAGAACTAGAAGGAGTTGTGGGAGGGGAAACTGTGTTTGGGATGTGTCGTATGAGAAAGTAAAAAAAAGAAAAATCAAATTCAATACAACAGCATTTTGTACTCTCAATGCCTATAAGGAGCACTAGGATATGGAGATGAGAATCTCTGCAAGTTCACAGCCTTGTGTGCACAGCTGTGAACAACAAGAGAGACCTGGTTTCAGATAAGGTGAACACGGTGAGGATAGATACCTTGTTTGTCCTCTAACAACCATATTTACCATGGCAGGCAAGTAACTTTCCTATCACACATAGGCTGTGTGTGCATGTACAAGCAGGCAAGCACACACACACACACACACACACACACACACACACACACACACACACACACACACTAATAAAGAGTGAACACAGAGAATACTTGAGGGAATAAAATTATGTCATATTTCTAGTTGCCTAGAATATTAGTTTCATTTAAACCTTATAAATCCTTATAGGGAATTGTTGCTTCATGGTCTACTGTAGCATTTTTTTGTTTGTTTGTTTGTTTTTGTTTTCAAAACCCAGAGGATGAATGTCTACAGTTTATTTACAGAGCCTAGGCCTGTATTTCCATTACTTAATACAGGTACAGAATTTTGACACAGATCTTTGTGCTAACAAATGGATAGAGAGAAAAAAAACTGTGGCTAATTAACAGCCACGGTGCCCACATAAGATGTAGCAACTTCATAAGGTGATGTACAACTCTTACTTAGCCAAGAAATGCATATGCATATAGCCAAAGCCAGAAGATGCTTGTGGAGAGAACATTGTGCATTATAGTGCCAGCACTCAAATGTGTAAAATATAATCCACTTCAAAGCTTCTCACCCCCTGTACTATCCAGAGGAAGCCTTAAATATTAAAATGGCTCAACCCTTCTGTGAAATAAATGAAACACAATACCACACCCCATTCAGCTTGCTTTACATGAATATTTTTTACTTACATATTTTTAATAATCTTCCTATCAAAGCTATTTTAAATGTGAACACAGATTTTGTGGAGGTCCCAAACTGAAAATGAAAAAGAAAGGTATTTACAGAATTTGGGGTTCTTTCTCTTAAAGACATGGTAGATCACCAGAACCCTCTCCTGAACATTGACATTATCATTATTGAGATTATACAGAGAACAGGTAAAAGACAGTTTCATTGTGTGGAACAGGTAAAAGACAGTTTCAAATGTCTTACCCCAAACTGTTTTACCTGAGTGACACAATATTGGCAATTTTATTTTATGCAAGAAAATTCAAGGTGGCAACCATGAAATATATAAAATTATCAAAAAGAAACAAGCATTTTTCAAGTCTTTCACTGGGGCATCTGGCATAAAGGCTTCCCAAACAGGTGTTGATTGTATAAGTAAATGATAGAATTGGTTTCTAATTTGATGCCCACAGAGTATTAGAAGATTTGAACTATCCTTAGTTGTGTCAAAATTTTTTGTTGTATGTATCCATGTATCTGTTATATGCATAGGGATGTCAAGATACTTTAAGTACTTAAAAACCTTTCTGCCCTAAGAATGTTAGAGACACTGAATAAAATTGTAAATCAACCACTTAAATATTGATGAATATCTATAAAAGATGATGACCTTGAAGCTGGAATAGCAGGAGTAAAATGCCTCTAGCTGGCAAGAACTCAATACCAGGTTAGCCTATAGAGCATACTTTATGTTTGCCTAAGCTTTGTCCTTGTATATGAAAATTGTTTCTGAACTCTTGGTATTTGTTGAGAAAGGTATGTTTATTGAAAACTTATGTACTAAATACCAATTCTTGGTAAGGTGCATCCTTGGAGATTTCAAAATGCTAACTGAGAACCTGTGTACAGATATTAAACACTTGCTAAATTCCTATGTAGATTCTATATGGCTATGACCTAAAACACAAAGGGTGCCAGATATTTTGACAGTAGGCATTGTGATTTCTTGTCCCTACTAGTTCTAGGATGAACTAACTAAACATATTTGTATTTTGACACAAATCTCAATACTATGACAGAGACTCTATTATGCAGAGTTTCAAATATTGTTTTTCAAAATATTGTCCATACATCAACAGGATAGATAGTACATAAAACACTGTTAGGAAGACAAAGCCTTGTAATCCATTGCTAACCCAATTTGATTGCATATTTTAAGGGAACCCCCATACAACTGTTACTCAGTATAATTTGGAAAATATAACTTTTTTCCATGTCTATCGATTTCTACATTAGGACAGATCATGGTGATCCATAGTCCTATCAAGACTGCTTAAAAATAGATAAAGGTAATCCCCCAGTATATATAAGTCCTGGGTCCAAAAATACTAACCTTTTGGGGCAAATCAGATAATCTCATAGCCTACAAGCCATTGCCCTGATGGAATTCCCCTTGTGTCAATAACATAAGCCTTACACCTCAATGTTATTGATGACCATGATTTCTGATCCACGGTAGAGGGACACTCATAGGAGTAAAAGTTCTGTAAGCCCTTCCTAAAGAATGTGTCTCTTTCCCCAGTGTTGCTGGAAGACTATGACATTGGAGCTTAGTTATTTCCTTTCCATCTTTGATATTTGAGGGCATAGAGTGACTATATTCTCCAGATATCTTGTCATGTAGTAGGGGACATTCCCTACCACACCACGGAGATGCTCAGTGCTTGTTCAAATATGATAGCAGGCTAATCTACCTCATTCTGGGATGAAGTAGTAGTAAAACATCTTTGCTCATCTTACATCATCTTTATCTACATAGAATATTGAAGCTTGCATATTGATTTTTACTTTCATTGATTGGACTCATTTCTGAAGTACAGAAGAATAGCATCTAATATGGAGAGCTTTTGAGTCTTAATAATCTTTGAAGTTTTCTGTTAACACAAGCCATCAAACCATCTCTTGTCTCATTTGTTCAAATCTGTGTTCTTTTTTTCTCAAAGTGTCTGAGTATTATTTGTAATCTTTACAAACACTCCATTGTAAAAGGACACAAACTTATTTTTGCTTGAGCCCTGTAGATTGCAGGAACTGTAGTATCAGTTGGAATGGAGTACCCTTTGGACCACCTGAGTTCTATAGGCATAGAATTAGTTTAGAAGGAAACAGTTGATTCACCCATATTGATTTAGGTCCAGTTGTATGGGACATATTTTCCAAATGTATTTTGAAAGATTGAATACAAGTAGAGGAGATGTTCCCAGATTGTTGACCATGTCCTTCTAAATAAAAGGTCATGTTAATGCACCAGAACTAGGTGTGTTTCTACAAGCTACTTATTTGAGCCAGGCTCTATTATCTCCAGCATACAGAGACCTGTTGAACATTATGCAAAAAAACAAAGCACTTATTACCAGCCCTGTGCTCACTCAGAGACAGGATGATTAACTGCTGAATCTTTCTCATTCTGTTCCTCTTTTCCTGAGAGACTTTCCTTTCTGACGAATCACTCAACTAATACTGTGAGATTCAAAAGATGAAACACCACATGGTATGGCTAAAAGAATGAAATACTAACATTACTTTTCTAAATGCTGTCTGCAGATTATCTTTGAGTCAAAGGGGGGCAGTTATTTTACTGAGTATGATGGGGGTCAGAGCATTTGTAAGGGAACAGATACACTGTCTTCTAAGCTTTTTCTATGACATTTATTTTCTCATATATTTGTATCAACATATATTTGTTTTTCTTAGCTGTCATTATTTATCCTGTAATATATTCGTTGTGAAAACTTTTCCCCTAGAGCTAATTGTAAGCATCAATCTTGTGGAATATATGCTCAGAAAGTACTATTCAAAACAGCCTTGTTATCTTCTGTGTAGCAGTTTAATCATTGTGATCTCATGTGAGCTCATCTCCACTGAGATGTACTTCCTGACAAAATGTTCAGTTGCAGTGTGTTTGTTAAAACTCAAGTTGAATAAATTACTGTAATATTCAGATCATAAGCCAGGGAATAAAAGACATTTTAAGATCTTCTGCTTTGTGTGCGGAAGGCTTCTTACTTTTCCTACTTGAAAATAGACTGTGCTATTACAGATGTTTAAATGTCATCATAAGTTGCAGGTCAGTGTTGCCTGGACAACAATATACCTTTTGAGAAAACAGTGTTGTTTTCTTTAAGTCATAAATCCAACACCATCCCTGAATTACAGCATAGACCAGAGGAGCAGCATAGAGCAATCACATCACCTCATACCAGACTAAGCACAGACTGCTCAAAGCCAAATGGAATAATTAACCTCTTACGATAAAAGGAAAGGCCATTAAAACATACACATAAAGGTGTCTATAAAACTAATCAAAAAGTTCAAATGCCATAATTGTTTAAGTTGCACTTTTCTCAAATCCAACTGGAGTACCATGTTTCTGAATGTTAATCTCATCCATCTTCATTTAACTTCTTGTGCCAAGAACAGTGTTATTCATTGATAACTACATTTTCAATTCTATTCACTTGCAGAAAAACCTGTTCCCAGAAAGTCTAGAAAGCAATTTCATTTATAGTGAAGTGGTATAAAATTTTCACTTCGAGTCTCTGTAGGGAAGCCTGGGTTATTGAAAGTTTTCTGTTGAGAAACAATTACTCCATCCATTTACTGAATATTGTTTATTTTTATGTTGTGTGAAATGCCCTGTGAGCCTTTTAGAACTTACTAGAAGAACCAATTTAGGAAGAAAATATCCAATTAGTTTAAAATTTTACGATACACACAGAGTTTGCATTCTATGAGAGTCAATGTGTTTGTTTTGAAGATCCTTCTACGGTTCCTAAGACCCTAGGCCTTGCCTCTGAAATTCTCCTTCATTTCACCATGGCCGTGCAGATAGCTTTGGTCAATTATAGTTACTGCACATAACACACTGTAGGATTTCTTTGTTTGTTTTTGTTTCATCCTTATTTTTTATGGTATTGGGACTCAAACAACAGCTACAACACATACTAGGCAAACTGGAAGAATTTCTTGATGTCTGACTGTTCTGTACATTGGTATTAAAATGTGAAATTTCATAGGATGATACAATAGCTAAAACTAATTATCTTGAAATCTTGGTAGCAAAACCAGAATTTCTAACCTTTAGCTCAGTGTTTATTGAATTGATGAGACATTTTTGCTGTGTTTTAAGACTGAGTAATTTCCAAACTGGTAGGTTCCAGTTACTTTAAGCCTCTCCTTCTAGCTCCATCCTAGGACTTGGGGAATCTGCATGTGACTTCATTTGAATTCCTTCATGAGCTTTAGATAACCTTGACCAATGTCTTACCTTTCTATGTTAGCTATAGCCATCAAACTTTCACTTTCTTTTTTTTATTAGCAACAATAATTATAATCAGGTAGATCAATGCCCTGGCCCCAGGTTTTGTTGTTGTTGTTTGTTTTTTGTTTTGTTTTTTTTTCTGAAAGGATTAGCAATCAAAACAATTCAGGACAGTTTCCTTGACTTTGTTCTTTTGCCTCTTCTGAGTCTTTTCTCTTTAGGAATTCTCACTCTCTTTTATACTTTTTTATAGACCTCAGTTCCCCTTCCCCTTCATCCCATTTCTGTTTATTTTTGCCCTAATAGAATAGTTTTCTTTCCTTAATCACAGCTAAGTAATTTCTATTGTTTATCCTATTGCCTTTGTTAGGGTTTCAATTTCTGTGAAGAGACACTATGATCACAGTAACAAAGGAAAACATTTAATTGAGCTGGCTTATAGTTCAGAAGTTGCATCTATGATAATCATGTTGGGACATAGTGGCATGCAGGCAGACATGGTGCTGGAGAGGTAGAGAGTTCTACATCTTGCCCAGGTAACAGGAAGTCTTAAGCATGTATGAGACCTCAAAGTCCACATCCACAGTGACACACTTCCTGCAACAAGGCTATACCTACTGCAGCAGAGCCAAAACTCCTAATAGTGTTAATTCCTTTGGAGGCAACTTTCTTTCAAACCAATTCACCTATCTTCTGTTATGCATTTTTTTATACTGTTAGGCTACTAGAGAAGTCCCACAAAAGACCATCATCCATGTATGCAAATCAGCAAGAGTGTTTATTATTTCACTATGCTGGGGTTGTCCATTCCACATAAAGGCAAAATGGTAACAACCCCAATAGGAGCTCACAGGCTCCTTTCAAGCATAGCCAAGGAAAGGTTCAAAGGCAGTTAGGTAATTTTATCTAGATTTGGGTTAAGCAAGTAGCGATCATATTAGTATATTCTTTTGTTTTTTTTGTTTTTTTTTTTTTGTTTTTTCGAGACAGGGTTTCTCTGTGTAGCTTTGGAGCCTATCCTAGCACTCAGTCTGGAGACCAGGCTGGCCTCTAACTCACAGAGATCCACCTGTCTCTGCCTCCTGAGTGCTGGGATTAAAGGCGTGTGCCACCAATGCCCAGCCCATATTAGTATATTCTAATTGGGCTAGGTAGGAGCAGGCCATGGCTATAGTTTTTCATTTTTGGGTAGGCCTGGACAAGTTCCAGGCTTTATCCTTGTTTGGTTATTACCTTGAGCTTATTAATTGTGGAGGTTCGCTGGCCTAGTACGTGCTGACTATGGGGGCTGGCTCAGGCCTGGTACTGCATGTACCAGGTCTCCTTGCCCTTGCTGTTGGGAGTGTTTGGGACTGATTATTTTCTGTTCATGGTTCTTCCTCAGAAACTGCTTGCATGGTTCCAAAAAGGAAGGACCAACATGCAGTTCTTAACTGAGTTATTAGGGCAGGTTGTCATGATATTAGCCTGGCCTCTCAGATACATATATAAAAATACAAAACAATATCAGACATATATGACATATGTGAATATATATGTGTATTTATATGTGTGTAACAAACACTGTTGGCACTCCACATAAACAAGCTTTGCATCCTTGGATTCTACCACCCCACCGTATCAGTATGCGACGGGAGAGATGGCTCAGCAGTTAAGAGCACTGACAGCTTTTACAGAGTACTCAGGTTCAATTCCTAGAACTCATGTGTTAGCTCATAATCAACTATAACTGAAGTTCCAGAGTTTCTGATAACCCTTTTCTGTCTTATGTGAAAAAGAAAGCTCAGCTGCTTTGTGAAATTTACTGTGTATAAGTTCCATGTGTGTGTATTCAATGTACTTCCTTTAAATACACCTTTCATCTCCTTTATCCCCCCCCTTTCTACTTCTCCTAGAATGTCCATCACATCTCCCTTTCAATTTCATGTGCTCCTTTTATAATTATTTTTTATTCATTTTATGTTCTGCATGTAAGTGTATTGTCTGACTGTATGTATATGTGCCATGTGCATGCCTGGTGCTCTTGGAGATGACAAAAGGGTATCTAAAGAGAAGGGATAGTTGTGAGCCACAACTTGTGGATGCTGGTAACCAAATCTATGTCCTTTGAAAGAGTGACAATTGTTCTTAACCACAGAACAATCTTTCCAGCCCTCTGCTCATTTATTTTTAACATACCATATCCAGTTAGTGTTGCCCATAGGGACATGACCACAAAATCATCCACTGGAGCCTGGAAAACCTATCACTGGCCACAGCCCTCCTCTACCAAGCATCAACTGCCAGTAACTCCTTGGTTAGGGTTGGGCCTGAGGAGTCCTTTCCTTCTCCAAGTAGCAATTTAAACTAAATTTTGCATAG
This sequence comes from Cricetulus griseus, assembly GCF_003668045.3. NCBI lineage: Eukaryota > Metazoa > Chordata > Mammalia > Rodentia > Cricetidae > Cricetulus > Cricetulus griseus. The sequence goes on from NC_048601.1 coordinate 41,789,696, forward strand.
GTATTGTACAGGGAACCACAGCTGCTGTCAGTCCATGAGTACAACAGGCAGGTCATGACTACAGGACAATATTTACCATTATTCCTCCCAATCCTAATGTTCTTTTTTTTTGTCAGAATAAAATATGAAATTTATTTAAAGGCAAATAATGTATTTTATTACAACTATTTGAAGATGTAATTACTAGTAAATGGCAACATTTAAACACTTAGAAAAATATTAAGCACTATTCCTGTTTTAGTGATTGTGTGCTTGCTTCTTCTTTTTTTTTTTCAATGGATATTTTTTATTTGAATTAGAAACAAGAGTGTTTTACATGACAATCCCAGTTCCCTCTCCCTCCCTGCCTCCCCTACCACCCTCAAACTAAAACTCAACCTATCACATATCCTTTCTACTTCCCCTGGATTGTGAGTCCTTCCATAGGGTGTCAACAGAATCTATCTTATCATTTAGGATAGGGCCTAGGCCCATGCCCATGTGTCTTGACTCAGGGAGTATTCCTCAGTGTGGAATGGGCTCCCAAAGTCGACACCTATGTTAGGGATAAGTACTGAACTAGTACAGGAGGTCCCCGAGATTTCCAAAATTTCCTCACTGAAACCCATGTCCCTGGTATCTGGATCAGTCCCATGCTGGTATCCCAGCTATCAGTCTGGAAACCAAGAGCTCCGTGATGTTCAAGTCAGCTGTTTCTGTGGGTTTCACCAGCCTGGCCTGGATCACTTTGCTCTTCACTCATCCTTCTCATCTGGATTCCAGTTCAGTTCAGTGATTAGTTATGGGTATCTGCTTCTACTTCCACCAGCTGCTGGATGAGGTTATTGGGTGGCATATAAGTCAGTCATCAATCCCATTATCAGGGGAGGGCATTAGCCTCTCTTCTGTTGCTTAGATTGTTAGTTGCTGTCATCTTTGTAGATCTCCAGACATGTCCCTACTGCTTGATTTCTCTGTATACTTAAAATGTCTCACTCTATTATGGTATCTCCATTCTTGTTATCTTCTATTCTTCCCCTGACTCAACCTTTCTGCTGCCTCACATCCTCTGAACCTATCCTCTTCTGGATTGGTGGGTATGTATTGTTTGAATCTGGTTTTATCAAAGAATATCTTGTTTTCTCCATCTATATTAATCGAAAGCTTTGCTGGGTATAGTATTCTGGGCTGGAATTCATGATCTCTTAGTGTAGGTAGAATATCTATCCAGGACCTTCTGGCTTTCAGATTTCCAAGGAAAACTCAAGTGTAATCTGATAAGGTTTGCCTTTATATGTTACTTGCACTTTTTCCTTTGCTGCTCTTAATATTTTCTCTTTATTCTGTATCTTTGGGGTTTTGATTATTACGTGTTGAGGAGACCTTTTTTTTGGTTCAGTCTTTTTGGTGTTGTGTAGACTTCTTGTACTTTCATTTGCATGTCTTTCTTTAGGTTGGGAAAGTTTTCTTCTATGATTTTGTTGAATATGTTTCTGTGCCTTTGAGTTGGATTTCTTCTTTACCTAATATTTTTAGTTTCGGTCTTTTCTTGGTATCCCATATTTCCTAGCTATTTTGTGTTAGGGATTTGGTGGATTTAAGATTTTTTTTCTTTTTTTGGTTGATGAATCTATTTCTCCTAGTGTGTCTTCAACTCCTGAGATTCTCTCTTCCATCTCTTGTATTCTGTTGCTTACCCTTGCATCTGTAGTTCCTGATCATTTACCCAGCTTTTCTATGTCCAGCACTCCCTCAGATTGTGCCTTCTTTATTTTCTCTATTTCCATTTTTAGGTTTTGAACTGTTTCTTTGAGAAATTTGTTTATTTCTTGCATTTTTGGTTTGTTTTTTCTTCCAATTCTTTAAGGGATTTTCTCATGTCCTCTTTGAGTCCCTCTATCATTTTCCTGATATGTTTTAAGGTCATTCTCTTCAGCTTCATCTGCATTTTTAGTTCAGGTCTTGCTGGTGTATGGGCCCTGGTCTCTGGTGGTGTCATATTTGGTTTTCTGTTGTTGAATGTGCTTTTACATTGTCCTCTTCTCATCCTTTCTTCTGGTGGGTGTAGCAGGAGTCTCTTCCTCTCCTGGTGGATGTATATCAAGGTTCCCTTCTGGTAGATGCAAACAGTTCCAATACTCTGATGTCTGTTCTCTTCTCCTGGGCCAGTGGATGGAGGTGGGACTGTTACCAGGGACTTGGCAGTGTCTGGGTGTATTGCATCCTGCTGCTGAGTTCAGATCCAGTGATCAGACCCCTGGTGTCAGATGTTCCTGAGTAGTGCTGCCTCAAATGTTCTTTATTTCTCTTCTTTATCCATGTTTTCTGAGTCTAGAGTCTGGGAGGGGTGAGGTAGGTGTGAAAATGGATGCCTCATCTGTAGCTGAACATTCACAGTTGCTTCTTCTCAGCCATTTGAACAGTAATGAATCTCTATGAATTGATGATCACAATAAGAAACATCTCTAACCAAAGCTGTACTGGAAATGTGCAAACTTCATTTTCTCTTTATTCTCTAGGCAGTGAACATAATCCTATCTTAGTTACATTGTCTTAACTATAAGAAGTCTAAGAATAAATTTTCTGTAATTATTACATAGGTTGTACACCTTCTTATATAAGAAACTTGATATCGTCTGGGGATGGCCTAGAACCAATCCCCAATAAATAGCAATAAGTGACATTATTTGTATATGTGTACAAAAATGACACTATGTGTGTATATGTAAAATGTGCATATTGTGTGTATAATAGTATTTAAATATTCCCTTTAAAATTTCCACTTTAATCTAATGTCCTCACCATCTCGCCTGCATGTTCTACTGAATAGGTCCAGGGGTATAGACATTTATTGACTGATTTACATATGGTACCATGTTGACAGTAGGATGCAAGCCTTTGAAAAAAGTTTATCATCTGTTTGCACAGATTCAACACACATAGTTAAAAATATGAACCATGAAAGATAAAAGACATTTAAGTGTGAAATGCAAGGCACGATAATGCTTTTAGGTATTCAGTAAAAAAGAGATTGTAATTATGAGTAGGCATTCTGTGCAATAAAGATATAGAGATCAGACAAATGAGGGGTTATGCTGTCTCATTCCTCCTGCTCAGTGCAAATGAACTATATCTCTTAGAAATGATACCTAAAGCAATTGCCCCTCCTTATATCATCCTCTCTTTCTCCTTCAGAGTGCTTCCCTGAACCCTGTTCTTTACACATTTACTTAGTCTTTTATTGTCTTTGCCTCTAAAGATTAATATTCCTAAAAGAACACCACATTATTGTCTTGCTCACACTGTAATCCCAGCACATTACATGTAAAACATTCATTTCCATTTCTTTAATGAGACAGTTATATGCTACCTCTTTAAGAATACAAGTTGGAGCAAAAGACCCATTTGTTAAGCCCATGGAGTTACCGAAAGTCTTCAGTAGCTCCATGTCTCTCTGTCTCTGTCTCTCTCTCTTTCTCTCTCTGTCTCTCTGTCTGTCTCTGTCTCTGTCTCTCTCTGTCTCTCTCTGTCTCTCTCTGTCTCTCTGTCTCTCTCTCTCTCTCTCTCTCTGTGTGTGTGTGTGTGTGTGTGTGTGTGTGTGTGTGTGTGAATTCTTTCATTTTCTCAATTCACAAAAATTATGTATTGGTAGACTATACTAAATTACTACTTTGAGCAATGGATTATGAAAGAGACACATCACTTACATTCTAAGAGTGACTACTGCACGTTTGTTGTTCTGATTTTTGTTTACTTTAGGATTTCCTTTTTAAATGATGGGGGACTCAAAATTCTGAATGTGACTAAGGCTGATGCTGGAACCTACACCTGTACAGCAGAAAACCAGTTTGGGAAAGCAAATGGCACAACACACTTGGTGGTGACAGGTGAGTGCTTTTCTTAGAGATTTCTTTATTCTAGGCTAAACTGTATTTCACGAGAGGAAAACATAAACATATATACATGTACTGGAAGCACTAGGTAGACTCAATGGGTTTAAAGAGTGTGCATGAAATTGAGGGACAAAGGGATGGAGAGGTATAGGAGGAGTTTAAGGAGAGGGAGTGTGAACGATTTGATCGATATACTTTGTATTAATGTCAGAGTTCTCAAACAATATTTAGTTAAAAATGAACACATTCATCACATGTTTCTTACACTGTATAATGCACTGTGAAGTCAGAACACTGGTTTGTTTAAGTGTAAAGGTATGATACCTAGACTTTTATTTGTCACAGCACAGGACACATGGATGGACACAGTAGGTACTTTGCTGGCTCCCTGGGCCATAAGAAATACAAGTGTAATATTATGATTATCTTTACTTTGTGTTGTTGAGTATTCCTATTCCATTTTCTAGAGAAGTTCAAGTTCATGTAGAAATCTTAGATGTTAATGAGATTCTCTTGGGGTTCAGGATATATTTTATTCTTTTATCCTTTCAATTATATGTTCAGCATTTTGTGAGACTCGTGCTTGGGGTATGTCAATGGGAATACAGACAAAGATAATTACTTGTGAACCTTACATGCTACATCAGGAAGGATCATAGACCACAGAGTGATAAGGAAAAAACAGATTATTAAAAATGAAAAATTGCAAGCCACTAAGAAAGTAAATATGAGTGCGGGCAAATGAGGTAAGTTGGAGGCAAAACAGGCTACCTCCAGTTGGCTAGCATGAGACACGAAGCACAGATTTCCGGGAAACTAAGTGTTAGCAGATTTCTTAGGGGCAGTTATGTAGACATGTTGTAGACTTGTTAAGACTTCTGTTTTCAGTCTGTTTTGAAGAGAGAAGCCAGTGTAGTGTTTTCCGCAGAGAAATGCTATCACAAAAGTTTGTTTCTCAAAGAATTGCTCTGTTGTGATGATAGTAAAAGGATCCAGACAAGAGGCCAGAAGAGATCACAAGATGTTCCCATGAAGGCAGCAGGAGGTGACAATTATCAAGAGTAACCAAAGAGATGGTTCCACAGGCAACTAGGAGCTCCATAGATTGGGCATAGACTCAGCAGGAAGTGCTGTTCAATCAGATGGGAGGTTCCTGAAGATAAAGAAGTCCAGAATGGCTTCGAGATGAAGACTAACAGCAAAGCTCACTAACAAACTGCTCCCCATGCATGAGGCTCTGGGATTGACTGCCAGCACTGAAAGGGAAAGAGAACAAAGGGAGGAAAAGAAGGGAAAGAGGGGGATGGGAATGAAGGAAGGAACTGTAGGCTGAGTAGGTCCATAAGTGTAAGAGTTTAGACTTTGGGGAGAGAGTTTAAAGAGGAGGTACTGAACCAGCAGTTTTTTATATCATAATGAGTACTCGAAGCCAAGAAATGAAGCCCATTGATTTGTACAATTAATATGACAGTAATTTACATTTTTAAAATGATAGAGCTTAACACATTTCACATTAAGAAATTTAGGAACCAAAGAGGCCTCCTGAGGGGAGGTGGGAAAAAAAGCTGTCTGACTGGCACAGTATAAAGAGACTAAGAATGTGGTGTGAAGGAGACCCAGTGAAGCGGAGGCAAGACGGATGAGAGGTCAAGGCATAAAAGACCTAAGTTTTACCACTGGATATTACAACACAGCTTTTCCTAGGGACCCTAATGGAGCTAGGTCAGATGAGAGACTAAAAGCCTTAGTAGACTGGGTTGAAGAGGTAATTTTACTCTCTCTGTACAAATAGTTCTTTGATGAGTTTTATTGTCTTGGGGTAAAATGCTGTATGAAACAGTGGGAAGGTAGAGTCAAGAGCAGTTGAATTCATTATTAGTGGAATGTATCTAATTGTAACAGGGGAACATGTGTAGGTGGGCATTAGCCCTGTAAGCCAGTGTCTTGGCATAGTGGGTGTCTCCTGACATATTTTCTACATCTGTAATCAAGGACAGTTTGAATTTATTTGCATTTTCATTTGAATACATTTGATATTCCTTGAAGATTTGTGAGAACAGGGGAGTTCCTATTTCTACTCTCGTATTTCACAAAACTATGAAACTAAAGTGAATTGATTTTGTCACTGGTATAGCTTATTTGCAGGTGAGCTTCCATTCTGCACATATATCTTCTTCAAACTCATATATCTTAATTCTCTTAAGAAAAATTTGTGAGGCCAGTAAGATATAGTATAATTTTACATCAAGATGCCACTTTAATCTTGAAGACTTTGAATCACATAGATGTGTACACTCATGCATATACAAATATATACATTCCAACTCAGATGAACAACCTGCCTATAAAATTACTTTTATCAGCATTAAAATTTTGTTTATAATTTGTCTATCCAACAGAACCAACCAGAATAATTTTGGCTCCTTCTAACATGGATGTTGCTGTTGGTGAGAGCGTCATTTTACCCTGCCAGGTGCAGCATGATCCCCTGTTGGATATTATGTTTGCCTGGTATTTCAATGGAGCTCTTACGGACTTTAAGAAAGATGGATCCCACTTTGAGAAAGTTGGTGGAGTAAGTTATGTTATTTTTCTAATATTCTTTTTATTATATGGGTCTATGATAAGTTTCCTCTCAAAAATATCTGTGATGCAGACAACGCATAGCAGAGCTCCTCAAGTTGGGAAATTAAATTTGGCTTCTGCATTCTTCTAGTGTGGTCTAATTTTATTTTTGTTAATCACTAGAAATTAAGAATATTTCCTTTAACCTATAACTATAATTAGAAATGGTTCAGTCTCCATTTATATTTAATGTTATCCTTCATAACATTTTTGTGGTTGGTATGCCATCCAAAGTGTTTTATTTTCAAATAGCCAATCTGTGATGCAATAGAAGGCAGCTTTGTGTTACTTACATTCATTTAGATGCCACGGTAGATGTTTAATCAAAGGCAGTCTTTGGAGTACCATTGGGCATTAGCTATAAGACTCTTCAGTTCACAGGCATACAAACTCAGGATTTGAAAAGTGTAATAAATTTCTCTAAGTCATGGAAGGAATGGATAGTGGAGCTTCAAGGCCTGAGCTTGTCTGTTTGTCTCTATAATGAAAATACTCTCATATATCCTCTTCTTTTCTGTCTCATTTGTGATAAATCCAAGGTAGGAAAAGTATGGATTTCAAGGAAAAGTTAACAGTTGAAGAATGGCTAAGAAATTAGTTCATACTGAACCAAAAGTCTAACCAAAGTCTTCATAGCTTTGTGTATATTTGTGAGCTCAGTTGAGCAATACCAACCTTGTTGATAATTTGTGAGGCCCACTGACCGTGAGAGGATCATTCACTTTGGAAAGATGTGAAATCTGAGCCTTGTATCTTTAGACTTACTGTGTAGTTATCAGTAAAGTAGACAACCACACAATGGCCAACTCAGTGATATTTCTTTGACAAGGGTTTCTTGTTAATTATATACATATGTACACATGGTCATATCAGAGTTCTATGCTACTTCATAAGATTCTCCTTGTGACTAAAATCTGCTTTCCTAAATGATATGTCCAAATCTTAGAACCCAGTACTTTAGAACTAGGACTGTTGCAGAAATATGCATTAAATTAAGATGAGGTCACCCTGGAGTGAAATGGGGCTTTATTTAATACAAATGATGATCTTAGAAAAATAATGCAGTTTGTATAGAGATACACAAAGAAGAGAACACTATGGAAAGACAGCCAAGGAGGAGTAAATATCATGTGACAGTCAAAACAGTGATGTCTCCACAAAGCAATGGATACCTGGGATCCAAAGGAGCTGGAGAAAGTCAGAAGACACACACCCCTAAGGATTCTGAAGGGAACATAGCTGTGTCTGCAATCTTGATTGAAGATTTACAGCCCACAGAATTGGAAGAGGACATATGTCTGTTGTTTTAAGCCATTGTTGATGTTTTTGTTGTTATTGTGACAACCTCAAGAAACTAACACATGCAAAAGAAAAATAACTAAATGTGGTGTTAGATAACATGTCACAAGTAGAAATAAATTGAGTACCATTTTTGTTTCCCATCATCTGGCTTTATTTAGTTTGAGGAGAACTGGTTTTCTAATTGCTCTCCCTGTTTCAAGGCTTTGAGAATGTTTTCAGTTGCTACAAGCCCTCAGCATTCCTTTTCTCATTCCTTCAAATGCCCACTTGAAAATTGTCACTCCTGTCTTCCATAACAACAGGAAAAATGTGTGCCAACATTCTCAAATTAGCACTCTCCTCTATCTGAGTCCCTTGTGATACTGCCTAAGGTTGTGAAGAGTCTTGAGAAGGATAAATACCTCCAGTTACCTTCATAATGTCCCATTATCCAACCTGGGAAATAATTCTCTAAGCAAGTTCTGTCATAATGTCCCATTATCCATCTTGAAAAATAATCGTCTTAACAAGTTCTCCTTGTTTAAATTCTTAAATGAAGACTTCAATTTGAAGCATTAGTTACTTCTGCTCTGTCATAAAGTTGTTTGTGATTTATCATCTGGATCATAAGCTGTTGCAATATGTTATCCAATACAAGACCCTCTGTATTAGTTAATGCTATATAAATATCACCGAGACATTCCAAATCCGAAGAAGTTTGATGGTAGTATGTAGAAATGCTTACAGACTCAAATGGATAGCTGCTACTGTGTACAATGAACTCAGAGTTAAGTACTTTCAAGTTGATAATGCCACTTAACTCTCCCAATTGGCAGAGGATGGATGGTTTGTATACAAGACGTCATCTTTGGGAAGAGTTAAGTTTCAGAAATGTGGAATTTTATAAGTTAAGCCACTTTTGTTTCTTGTACAACATGAAAGTTCGTGGCCTTTGATTTTTCTATTGACTCATACTATTAGAAACTTAATATTCTCACATCAGTATAAAAAAGTAAGCTATGCAAAATAACATTGTCCTTAAGCACAAACAATTAAGTAAATCAGTTTTCGCTTGCATGGGAAAGAAATTATATGGTAACCCTTGTTTTCTGATTTTGTATTTAGTGCCGTGTACATAATAATAACTAGTATGTATGTTCCTGTCTCTCTCTCCTTCTCCCTCTCCCTCTCTCTCTCTCTTTCTCCTATTCATCTCTGTCTTTCTCTCTCTTTCTGGTATATTCATAGATACATTCTTTTTTCCCAAAACAGCAAAATGTAAACAAAGAAGCAGGTGAGTGGTAGGGTTGCCTAAGGAAGGTTTATCATCTATGATTCATGTTGCCAGTAGAGAGGATAGTTTACATTACAGAAAAATTGACTCATATCATTGACCAATGGATTCAGCTAGTTGCTTTTAGGACTACATTAGAAACCTGGAACTCGACATTTATTTTGAAAAAAAAAAAGGTTTAGTTCATAATGTTAAAAGTCTCCACAACTGTTACTGTATATTAGAATAGTAAACCAAAGGATTATAGAATACCAGTCACAACTTTCTGCAATGTCAGAATGATGCACTCAGAATTTATTTAACCAAGTACCAGAAGCAAATTGCAACAAAAGAAAAGGCTGGATCCAAATATATGCTTCAGTTTGTGCCAATAACACAAAAGGAAGTTGTGTCATTCAAAGATCAGTAAGTGCTTAAGTTTTAATCTCTTCACATCAGATTTTTAGTGTTTGCCATGAGATCTTGAAGACATTGGTTTCTCTGTGAGTGTTTTTTTTCTTTTTCTAGCCATAATAAGATATTTTCCTATACTATTGTATACATGCAGATAATTTATGTGCCCACTCATGTCATTTGTGCATTGTTTATGGAAAGTTAAAAGAGACAGTCTAACAATGTGTATAGTGGATAACATTCTATCAATCTCATATTGAATTCAAGATTTCATCCCATGAATTCACTCAGAAAAGGCATTTCTTGCCTTACCTTAAATAGATCTCAGCTTCCACTGATCAGAACAGACAGCCCAAAGGCCAAGAGAAACAAGAGAATACTGTTGGCATAAATCTGAAAAATCCTTAGGGCCTAGCTTTTAGGGACATTCAAGGACACTTTTTGGTTTCCTTAAAAAGTGAAATTTTACAGTTAAGACATCATACCAGGGCATTCTACAAATAGAAACTTCGAAACCTAGACATAGTAGGTATCCACTATACATTCACTGTAAGATGCTTCAATATATGGGATTTGTATTATGTGGGGGGGGTATATTGTTTATGATTTAATAAAGCCACTGGAGATCAAAGTGCAATGCTAGCTACAACCATAGAGCCAGGAAGTGGTGATATACATCTTTAATTCCAGCAGCCACACTAGCTAGTCATATTTAGACCAGGTGATGGTGGTACATGCCTTTAATCCCAGAACTCAGGAGAGTGAGACAGAGGGATCTTGTTAGTTCAAGACCACACTGAGCTATGTGAAATTGATCCAGTTTAAAAGAGAAACAGCTTACACAAAGGAGACCTCAGCACTTGGGGTCCCATGCCTTCAATCCCAGCTCTAGAGAGATATATAAGATAGGAGTGGGGCATTCAGTATTCAGGCTCAGAGATTTATTCTCCAGCCATGCTAAGGACAGGACAGCCCTTTCCACCTGAGACAGTGGTGAGAGCTAGTGGCTGGATGCTTGACATCTCTGATCTTCAGCTTGAACTGCAATATCTGGCTCTGGGTTTTGATTAGCAGGTACTTTAGAAATGAATGATGTCTGCAACCAAACAGAACAATTTCACAAACGTTTTGTGGAATTGGGTCTATGATGAATTAGAATGTATGTGGATAAAAGTCACTGGAAGCAGGAAGAAGGAGAGCATGACAACCAAAGGAGCAAGAAGGATAGCAGTGACAATCAATCTGTCATTCATTTAACTGGCTCACTTCAGTGTGATTTATCCCCCACAGGCCACAATCTCAGTGTGCTTGTAGCAGCTACATATGAGCTTAACATTTAATCTATTCTTCTGCTCTCAGTAGTTGATAAGCCCATGTTCCAGGATGCTCTTTTCTATGTGGTAATATGACATTGTCTCTTGGGATTAATTAACTTCATTGAATGATTTGGATATGAAAACAGTAGTTATTTTCAGTATAAAACTTGTTATGTAAAAGATATGAGGATTTTCAATACCAAGGTAAAAACCATTATTCCATGGATTTATCAATATGATGTTCTAGTGCTTAAAACATATTTTTAAAAGTGTTTAAAACCTCAAGTTTTATGTGCAATCTAAATTAAAAGTATTAGCTTACTTGGAAGGAGCATTAAGAGAATGCACCCAGAATTGTGCCCAGAGTAGAAATTCACCTGATAAATGGTACTAATTGTCATATGCATACTCCATGAGGAATAATTCTGCCCATAATGAGCTTTTAGGATAGACACTTAGGACTTCCCCAGACACTAGGTTAAGTAATTCATATGCTCAAAACTCTTGATGTTTAGGTATTCCCATAACTCACCGTTTATCTATCTTCTCATGCAGAAGTTCCCCTTCTGCTTATAATGCCACTGGTAATTCAGCTTCTATCCCATAAGTAAATCATTTACCAAGATGAACAGTCAAAATACATCTTCTAGTATAAGGTAACCCTTTTGGGATAAATTCAAATTCACAAGAAGTTACGAAATGAAAGACAAACAATGTGCAGTGTGTTGTATTAAAACCATTAAAACAGCCATGTCCCAATAAAATAGCTGTAACACTAAAGTTGTCAATCTCATCTTTATCACACCACTCCTTCCAAGGTTCAGAGATCATTGTAGAAGAGGGGGCAGAAAGATTATAAAGCCAGAGGCATTCGTGAATGCCTGTAAAGAAGGGTGTCTTCTAGACACAGCAGGGCAGATAAACATATTAACTCAAAGATGTTGTGATGGTATTCATAAGTTCTACGCAATCTCAAGCTAAACCAAATTTCAGTAAGGAGAGGGAAATTGAATATGAAGTCCCATCCCTCATCAAGAAGCTGGTGGCAAGTGAGAGCCGCTGCAAGGGGGAAAGTCAGTTTTTCTGAGAGAGAGAGAGAGAGAGAGAGAGAGAGAGAGAGAGAGAGAGAGAGAGAGAGAGAGAGAGATGGGTGACTAGGAAAGGGGTTGGTAGACCTGGAAGAAATTAGGGAGAGGAACTGAAAATGGCAAAAACATGGCATATGAAATTATCAAAGAACTAGTATAAAATTTTAAAATAAAATAAAGTGAAGAAAAATGTGCAAATGTTTAGTAGAAAATGGCAAAAGGTGGAGAATGACAAATAAGGAATAATTCATAGCAATTTTTACAATGTAATTTTACAATGTTACTTTTTAATTAACATAATTAAAATAATAACAACAATTTCCATCTGCGAGACTGAGTACCGAGCAGATGCCCAGAACTTGAGTCTATGTGTCTTCATAGTTGGTGTATTCCCAAGGAGGCTTTGTCATGGCAGAGAGGCCAAGAGGCCAATATTTGTTCATGTGATGGAGCTGGTTTACAGACTGGTGATGAAGTCCTTGACCTGACAGGTCCCTGCAGCCACTTATAATTGCTCGGAGACTTAATATATATTTATAATTGTTTGGACAAAGGCTTAGGCTTATTGCTTGCTATATCTCTCTCTTACAAATTAACCCATTTCTACTAATCAGTGTATCACCATGTGGCTGTGGCTTACCAGTGATGCCCTGGCATCTCGCCTCTCCAGCAGCTATATGACATCTCCTTGGCTCTGCCCCCCCCAGCCTCCCCCCCTGTGTGTGTGTGTGTGTGTGTGTGTGTGTGTGTTCCTCCCCATCCCTCCCTCTTCCTCACTTTCCCCTTCTATCCCCTCCACACCCGCCCCGGGATTTCCCACCTGGCTTTACTCTGCTTATCCAAAACAGCTTTATTCATCAACCAATAAAAGCATTACATATTCACAGCATACAGAAGGACATCCCACATCAAACTTTTCTTAACTAAGATTTTTTAAAACCTTTCTAGGTTTGAGTGAGATCTAGAGAAAATATTTTAAGATCAATGTTTAGAGAGTTACAAATAAAAGTTATGAGGTGCTAGAAATTATATGCTTTGCTGAGAAACTTTGGAGGAAATCAGATACTTAAGGGAATTTCTGGAGGCATTTAACACTGGATTTCATCATATTTCCACACAGCAAAATCACATCACTGAGCAGTTCTCAGGGATTGGCTTGATATTAATATTTGTTATTGATCTTAGGGAATACTGATAATTTTGATATTGGACACACTCACAGCTTTAGGAAATTGGAAAACATATTCACTGTGGAGAAAATTTTTGTATATCTTTACATATGATATACCAGCCTATTAAAATCTAGAAGCAGTGATGCTCAAGTATTTTAAGATTTATAAAAACAGAGTCAATAATAATTCATTTGCTATTGCTTACAGCTTTCTGATCCTATATATAAAGTTCAACACCAGGAATATGTGGCCTGCCAAGTACAAAACTAAATGTCACCTTTGATATAGAAGCCAATGTTCCCTGCAAGAGGTAGATATAGTTTGCAATTTTGTTTGGTTTCATTGTTTTTCTTTCTTTCTTTTTTTTAGCACAGAAGGATCAGAAAAGTTTATGAGAACATCCTACAGTAGGAGAGAAATGTCTAAAATAAGGCTATTCCTAAGAAATTCAATGAGAAATACATTATACTAAATCAGAAGAAAAATATGTGCTATTTATTCTTTTACATATTATTCATTCTGTATTTGGAAGTTTTCAATTTATTTTCTTAAATAGAAGCAAGCCTGCTTCACATGTCAATCCCAGATCCCATTCCCTCTCCTCCTCCCCAGCCCCCCCACCAACCCCCGCCCCATTGCATCCCCCCTCTCCTACCTCCCCAGTTCTACCTATTACATGTGACTCTTATCTATCTTTGAATATTTGCACAGTCTGGATATTTCATTTAAATTAAATCATATATTGATTTTGTGGCTGTTGGTTTTTGTAATTTATAAGCTTTATTTAATAGCAAATTTAGCAAAACTTTAGACCAACATTTAGGGGAAAGTAGAGTCTCTATGTGCTCCCTATGAATACATACAACCCCCTTCACCAGAATCCCTCAGCAGAATGGTATAGTTGCAATAGTTGATGGAATTTCATTGGTACTAATATTATCACCACAACTTTGTAAACTCACTCAACATTGTACACTCTCAGTTCAACAGATGTATCATGATATGGTCAGTTATCATAGTTTCATTTCCTATTAGCATGATTAAAAAATGACAAATGCAATGAAGGGAGAAAGGGTTTATTTTAGGTCAGAATTCCAGTTTATAGTTCACTTTAGAGAGGACCCAGACACAGGATCTTCATACAACTGGTCACATTATATCTGTGATTAGAACAGAAAGCAATGTGAGTGTTTGTGCTTGTGCTCAGCTCCATACTTCCTTGCTCCTCGCCCCCCACCTAAGGAATGGTGCCACTCACAACAAGAAATGGTGACACTCACAATCAGGAATTCTCCTTTCAGTGTCATAAAGATAATCCCTACAGATGTGCCCACAGGCCAAACTAATCTAGACAGTCTTCATTGAGGACTTCTTTATAAGTGATGCTGGATTGCATCAAGTTGACAACTAAAACTAACTGCCACATGTGTGTATACCATTTTCATATTGTTCAGAAAATACCCTAAAGAGAGTACTGCATTTCACCTAACTCTTGACAGCCATGCATCTCTTTTCTGCTCTCCAAGGTTTTGTCTTATCAAGAATGCCATGTATTTGTTATCAGGGTGTATCTAGTCCTTTTAAAGTTAGGTTCTCTCACTTACTAGTATCCATTTAAGATAAATTTATGTATTCTCATGTCTTCACATCTCATTTCTTCTTAACATCAATATACTATGCCACTCTTCATGTGTAACCATCTAGTTATCCATTCCTCTACCCAAGGTTTTCTTATCACTTCATTGTTTCATCATTTATGAATAAAGTTGCTACACACCTCCATAAGCAGGTGTTTGTGTGAACATAAATTTTCAATGACTACATCTTATCAAGACACCATACTTAAGTTTCAGAAATTTTCTCAATGCCTTCCAAGTGGCTATACCAAGATCAGAGACCAAAATTTGCTGCTTTCTCTTCAGCTGTATGGATACTTTGTAGTTTTAGTATTCTGAATAAGCATGTGCTCTCGTTCATCTGTTTTAATTAAAACTCCCCTAATAACATACAATGTTGAATCTGTTTGATATACTTACTGTGACTTATACATTTTCTTGAATGAGGTGTTTGTTCTGTGTTCATTTTTTACTGTGGCACACCTTTACATTTTGTGGAGTTTTGTGGGCTGTCATGTGCTCTGCATAGAACTCCATCATCATTAGATGTGGCAGATGCCCTCTGCAGTCTGTAGTGTGACTTGGTGTTCTCTTAGTATGTTTCAGATAAGTATTATACACATTGATCATATCCATCTTGGCAGCCTTTTGTTTCATGAATAGTGCTTCCGCTGCTGTTCCCATAAAGCCTTTGCCATACCCTGGGTCATCTAGACTTTAATCTATGTGATCTTCTGTGAGTTAGATATTTTTCTGTTTAGAATTATGATCCATTTTAAATTCATTTTCCTGCAGAGCATAATGCCTATGCCTGAATTCATTTCTTTTCATGTGAATATCCAGTCATAGCCAAGTGATAAAAAGGCTACCTTTGGTCCATTGTACTTCGTTTGCTCTTTTGTCAAATATTGGTTGAGTGTATTTTAGGGTTATTTCTGTCCTCTCTATTCTGCTCTGTTGATCTATCTTTTTGTCTGTTCTTTCACCACTTGCTACTACCCTCTCTTGATTTCTGTAGCTTTAGAATAAATCTTGAGGTTGGATGATGTCAGTGATCTAGTTTTTGTTCCCAAGTTGACTTTCAGGATCTTTTGCTTTCAACTGTAAACTTTAAAAACATGTTATTGGTTTGTCCACAAAATAATATCTTCCGCATTTGACTGACAATATGACCAATATGAAAACAAGATGGAAGGACTTGACATGTAAGTTGTCTCCATTTGTTATGTTCTTTGATCTGTCTCATCAGATTTTGCAGTTAATCTTCATAGCACTTGTGGGTATGTTATTAGATTTGAGCCTAAATATTTCAGTAATTTCATACAGACAGAAATAGTAAGATTTGTTATTTAGAATATCATATGTACATTGCTGGTACATAAGAAAGAACCTCCTGTCCTGCAACATTTATTAGTTCTGGGAGGTTTTGTAGATTCTTTCATACACACACACACACACACACACACACACACACACACACACACACACACACACGTGTGTGTGTGTGTATGTACATATGAAATATATAAATTACCATCTCATCTGTGACATAAAGTTTCATTTCCTCATTTCCATTTGATTTATCTTTTATCTTTTTTGTCTCATTTTAGCTTGATTTCTAGAAGTATATTGAAGTTCAGTCATTGAAACACAGATGCATTGTTGGAATCTGTTGCTAATATTCATTTAGGATTTTGACATTTTTATTTGTGAAGTATGACTAAATTGTTTTCTTGTAGTGCCTTTGTCTGTTTTGTGTAATTATAACATCATAGATAGGAAGTATCTCCTCTGCTTCATCCTGTAGAAAAACTCTGGAGAATTGTTGTAATATCTTGCTACTAAAGGTTATGCCGAATTCACCTTTGAACCTGTCTCATCCTGTTCTTTCTGTTTGGAGAAATTTGGGCTTCCTGATTCAATAATTTTATTTGATATAGGTTTATTTTGATTGTCTCTTTCCTCTTGTATAAGATTTGACAAGTTGTGTCTTTCAAAGTATTGGTCCTTTTCCCCTGGGCTATTGGATTTATTAGCAGAGAGTTGTTTAAAGTTTTTCTTCCTTATCCTTCAATGTCTGTGGATGCTTTTTTGATGTCCTCTTTTCTGTCTGGTAGTATGAGACCATGTCTGTTTTCCTTTGTCATGTTAGCATGGCTGCAGGCATATTGATAGTATGGACCTTTACAAAGAACTGCCTTTTGGGTTTTGTTGATTTTTTCTATTGATCTCCTGTTTTCAATTTCACTGGGTTTTGCTCTGATATTTATTTCTTATATTCCACTTGTAGATTTAATTTGCTCTTCTGTCTCTCATTTTCTAAAGTAGACTCATAAATGATTGATTCTTATACCCTTGCTTTCAAATAAACACACACTTTGCTATAAATTTCCCTTAAGCATAGATCTCTAGCCCAGAAATTTTGATATCTTGTATTTTAATTTGCCTTCACTTAAAATATTTTCATAATTTTTCTTTATATTTCTTACTTATATTATGGAGATATATAACATCTAATCATGAGCAGTTTGAGGAAATTTTTCTGTCTTTCTGGTTTTTAGCTGCATTCTATTCTGGTCCCAGAGCAGACATTGTGTGATTACTATAGACTTAACTTCTTCTTATTTTTAGTTACCATCTTTGATTATATGTATTTGTATGTATGCTTGTGGATGCACATGTACCATAGTGGACATGTATAGATCAGAGGATACCTTTGTGGGATCATTTCTCTCCTTCTAACTTTATGTGAGTTCTGGGGATCAAATTTAGGTCAACTAACTTGGATGACAAGGAAATTTCTCTTCTGAGACACTTTGCCAGCCCCCTGGTTCTGTCTTAGTGAATTTTAATGTTTGAGATGAGAAGAAAGCATTATCTGCTATTGTTAGATTAAATAATGAATAGATGCCATTAAATCCATTGGACTGATGATGCTGCTTAATTCAACTGTATGCTTCCTTAATTTCTACTTGCTAGCTATGCATTTATGATAGAAGAATATTAGAGCATCCTAATATCATAACTAATTTGCCTATTTGTCAGACAGATCTGTCAGATTTTCATACATATTTAATAGTCTTTTCTTAAACATTTAACCATTACTAATGACTGTAACGGCTTGGGAAGTTGACACATCCTCAGTACTGAGTGGATTTTTCTATTACTCATAGCCTTCCTTCCTTGCTGACTTCCTGATCACTTAGCCACAGTTGGCCCCCCATAATAGTCCCACTTCCTGTTTGATCAAATATTGGGTATATCACTCAGCATTCCTGAAGTTTACATGTGCATTTATATTTGTAGTTAAGGTAAGTCTCCTATAGGCAATATATAACTAGGTCCCATCCTTTGTATCCATCCTATGAAGTTTTGACTTTTAGCTGATACTCTTGGGATATTAATATCCAAAGAGATCACAGATAAAGCTCAATTAACATCTAATTTGTTATGACTGATTTCTACTTTATTATTTCTTCCTATTTTTGTTGCATACTTTATCTGCCTTTTGTGAAACAGTTCCATGATTCCATTTTCATCCATTCTAAGATTATTGCTACCAATTGAATATTTGTAAACTTCGTGAAGTGTCTTTAATAAAACAACTGCCAAGTCGTTGGTATTAGGAAATTAGCCTTGGGAGATGTTTGGGTTTCAGAGGCAGAGAGCCCTTATGAGAGACCCTTCATCCTGCTGTCTACATTGTCAGGATGCAATGGGCACCATCTCAGAGCTAAAAATAAAGCCCTTGCCAGAAACCTTAACTTTGGACTTTTCAGCATCCAGAGAAATGAATTTCTTTTTTTCATTTTAAACTCTCCATTTACTGCTTTTATTAGGAGTGTGTATGTGCATCTGGGGAAATGCATGCATTTCACAGCACACAGGTGTAGGCTATAGGACAATTTGCTTACACTATGTGTGATGCAGAGAACAAGGACCTTTAGCCACTTAGCTAACTCTCTGGCCCTGGATTTTATTGCTTATAAACTTCCTATCATATAGTATTCTGTTGTCAAAACTAAAATACTGGAATCTGTGTCATTTACATCTTGCTCCAAGTCCATTTTTTAAACATTTCTAAGTGGTTCCCCTTCAATTGTACTATATATTTGTAACTAATCCAAGCCAATTTCAGATTCCTTCAAGTATCCTTTCAAGTAAGTAGGGTATTTATAGGTAGGGTTAATAATGAAATAGTACTTTAGAGTACTTTATAACACAAATCCTCAGAGTAGAATGAAGGACTTTACATAAAGAGCTCTGTATTTATCCCTTTAGTCCTTTGTTTTACTGTCATTCAGTTAGTTCACTTGTTCATGAACATACAAGTATACGTCAGCACATATACAGTCACATCCACAATTTTATCCATGAACTAATACATTGTTTCTATTAACTTTAACAAATAACATTTTGTTAAATCAATTATGAATAACAAAATTTATTTCATTTTTTTTCATTTCCTGTGTATCCGATATGTGTGCATGTGTTTTTGTATGTTCATGTACATAGATACACTTGGTATGTTTACCTACAGCAGGTGGTTAGTTGAAGGTCAAGAACTTTCCTCAATTGTTCTTCCACCTTATGCTTTGAGGTAGGGTTTCTCAGTCAAACCTAGGGCTCCAATATGACTAATATTGATAACTAGCTTTGCTGCTCCTCTCTCCAATTTCCAAAGGTGCCACTACAGGGAAACTACCATGCCCAACCTACATATTTATTTTTATCTATCTATCTATCTATCTATCTATCTATCTATCTATCTATCTTATGTGTGAATGTGTTTTGTTTGCATATATGCCTTGTGTATGCCTGGTGCCTGTAGTGGCCTTGAGAGAGGATCAGGTCCTCTGTAACTGGAGTTACAGACAGTTGGGAAACCACCATGGGGATGCTGGGAATTGAACCCAGTCACTGGAAGTGCATTGGGTCTTCTTCACCACTGAGAGACCTCTGCATCCCCAAATCTACATTCTTAAGTGGGTTCCAGAAATCCAGACCTCTTCTTGTAAGGCAAACTCTCTAAGTCCTAAGCCATCTTCTCTGCCATAGGAAAACCAACTTCTTCACCTTACCTTTACACCCACACCATTGCTGCCCTTCCTTTTTTATGTAGAGTTAGGTTTCTGCTCCATACATATTTTTCTTCTCTCTAAAAGCTTTTAGCTTTCACTACATTTAATCTGTCCTATGGAATTTTATTTCCTCCTCCCTTTGCAAAAAGCTTTCCCCAGGTTCAGATTTTAAGAAGGGTAGCTGCTGCTGCTGCTGCTGCTGCTGTTACTTAGTTTTGTGACAGTGGTGATTTTATCTCAACCCTTGAATACCCAGTGACTGCTTGCTTGCCTTTTCTGGTTTCTAAGATGCAGGAATCCAGATTTCTTACCCACTTCTCTGTGGGAAAGGAATATAGTCCTCTCCTCCCTAGATTCCTGCAAGATTGTTTTTGCCAGTTTTCTGTAGATTAATATACTATGCCTAGGTGTGCTTTCAGCAAATTAGTTTGTTTTTGGCATTTTCCCTACAAAGTTTCTTTCTTGAGTCCTGAACAGTGTTGTTATCTTAAATGCATGAGAAGCGATTTGCAATCACCACTGTCTCACTACTTTTCTTTCTCATATCTCCTCTTTCTGCCATTTCTGTTCAATGTATATGACAATTCTTATTTGTATATCATAGTTCTTAAAAAAAATCACCTTTGTTTTCTTCCAGTCCATTTAAGTGTGTGTGTGTGTGTGTGTGTGTGTGTGTGTGTGTGTGTGTGTGTGTGTGTTTACACATGCACATGTCTGTCCATTGATGCATGCACCCATACCCAAACAGATAGAAACTAGAGGATGATAAAGTAAATTTGCTCTGTTACTCTATGACTTTCCCTCTCAAGATTGTCACTGAACCTAGAGCCTGCAATTTTTGTCTAGGAAGAAGAGCCAGCAAGCCCAGGGATCATTCTGTCTTCACCTCCCCAGTCCCACAGTATTAGAATTATAGGCACAAGCAACCAAGCAAAGCTGTTTTCCTTTGGTACTGGGGATTGCAATTCAGGTCCTCATACATGCACAGCAAGCAATCTTACTGAGCTGTCTCCCCAGCACTTTTTATATTCTGTTTTTTAAAATTCTGTTGTTATGACCTTAAGCATATATATTCCCTCCTGAGTTTCATCATTCTCTAATGAGGCCATAAAAAAGTAATCCTTCATTTCTGTTACAGCAATTGATCTCTGTAACATTTCTGTTCAATTCTCATTCGTGTGTGTTTATTTTTATCATTGGAATCTTCAGCATATTAAATTTGTTTTGATACTACTAGTGTGATAATTCCAATGTTTCATTTATAGGCAATTCTTCAGTCTCTTCTGACTCTGACTTTACTATCTGTATGCCGCGTAACTTAAGGTTGAAAGATCGAAATATTGTATTGACAAAAGTGACGGCAATAAGCCTTTACTAATATAGCTGTAAGTTGTAGAGGCAGGGGATTTGTTCTATAGTGTCCCATAGTTCCATGAAAGAAACTTTCACTCTTCTTGCACATGGACTGGTATCCCTGGAGTATAGGCTTCACTTCTTTTTTTTCTCAATGTTTCCTTCCTGTTACATGGGCCCGGATTTCTGGGGAGGTGTGCAGGTTGAGTGGGATCTGATAAACCCCAGGACATCAGTCTGATGGATCAAATACTCCTGAGAGCAGCCATTCTTAAGAATCGGGACAGAACTCTGATAGTATTCCTTGTCCTTGCTCTAGCCAGAAATAGGATATTTTTTCTTTTGGTAATAACTGTAAGGGTTCCTGGAAGAAAAAGCTTATGGAAGCTACCTCTAAATGATATCCTAAAATGTCCCACATTCTCCTGAGTGGGCTGCTCTGAATGTCCAGCAATGTGTCAATCACAGTTCAGAGTTTTTCCACATGAGGCTGGTTTCCTTGGAGATTTCAGCTTTTGGGTTTCTGCTCTGGCTGTGATGAATTTCTAGATTAGAGTGTTGTCCTATCGGTTTGCACTGTGACCTCATTTTCATGATGCAGCCAAGAAAAATTCTTATTTTTTTCTTCAGCTTTTTTCCTTGTTAAGATAAAGTGGAAACCTCTATACTCTTTAAGTGGAAGAAGCAGAAGTCAGAGGTCTGAGTAAGTAGCTTGCCTTTTAAGGCATATGTCACTTTTCTTATGTGAGTTGTATTGTCCATATTGTGTTAGATCCTGTACTCCAGTTTTAGGAACAAAATCACTTTATGTTGTAAGATATAATATTTAATAATACGATTTAGATGATCTGGGCATAGCAAAGAATGGGAAGAATAAAGAAGAAACAGGCTGTGTTTTAAGCATTGTCAAGCAGACAGGATCTAGACTCACTGAGGAGACAATCCTCTGTAGGAGTCTGTATGGAATGATCTAGATTAGCATGGGCTAGAGGGTTAGAATGAGAAAAAGACAGAAAGCAAGCCAAGCACCAGCGTTTATTACTTTCTGACTGTGGAGGCAATGTGACCATTGCCTCAAGCTCCTGCTGACATGACTTCCCATAGATATAGCCTATACCATCAAATAGCAAACTAAAATAACTTTTCCCATTAAATTTCTTTAATTTGGCTATTTTATTACAGCAGCAGGAAAACTAACTAAAATAGGTCATTATGGATGACCTGACCATTTGGACTAGATGTAAAAGTTCCAAGTAGTTGACTTTCTAAAGTATTATTGTGGAAAGCAATCTGGTTTTATAATCTTTCTTTTGGATCATTTTAAGTCAGAGTCTATTGACAGTCACATTAATATCAAGTCTATTCTTCCTTTCCTTTTGAATATACCTTTTAGATCACAAGTTTGTAGTTCTGAAGTTGCAGGATGACTGTGGAAACACAATAACCTGGGATTGTACTGAAAATAGTCTGATCTCTCTAGGAAGACCTGTCTGAAGAGGGTGTCATCGTCTTCTCTTTGAGCCCCCGGGAGTCCTTTCTGGACCACACACAGAATACTGACATAAAAGGAATTATGTCTAGTTCAGGATTTGGCTACTTTAAAAAAACTTATTTTAGACTTGGCATAGTCAACTCAGAACAGTCTGTCAGAATAAATACTAGTGAATAAATACCAACATCCATCTACAGTTCTTCCCTTGCAGCTCTTCTTGAAAGAACTCAATGACATGGCTGAGAATATGTGAGTCTTTTCTAGGGTGCAGACAATGCCCCAAACACTAACAACATAGCCTGCACTGGCCACCTAAAGTGATGTGGCAAGTGCATTTTCCAAAAATGGCAGCAACATGTTCCTTATTCAATTTGTTTTTCTTGAGGGGTGTTTTGACATCAATCTCCACCAAGTGGTATAGTCCATCCCTTTCCCTTTAAAACTTTGTAATTGGTGGTGACTGCCATGAACAAGGACCATTGGTGTGGTGCTGTAGAGTGTCTGAATCAAAATACATACATAATACATAAATACATCCCATCTGCAGTCACTGTAAGAGTTCAGCACTGGAATATTATGAAACCAAAGCAGGTTGTTCAGAGATTCACCCAGGATTCCTAGCTTACAAGTCCTGATGAACTCAGTAAGAGACACCCCAACTTGCCAGCTATGTGAATGAGCTTCTCAGCCCTTAATCAAGCCAGGTGTGTTAATGAGATGCTCCACAGTGATGATTTCACTGTCTTGACTGATATTCTCTGAGTAGAATAAATGATCCTTCTTTAAGCCACCAACTAATTTCTGGATTGAGTAGTGAGTGGAAGTAAACAACAGGTGCTGAGCATATCTTGGTCATCTCTTAACTGGGTTTTCCAATCCTATGTACCAGGAGAATTGCGATGGACAGATGTATGCTTGGTATACTTTATGTATATAAAAGTAAAGACAAAATTAATTTGTGATCCATGAATTAGTGGTTCCTAAAAGCAAGCTCCTTTGGCATAAATACTTCCATTTCATAAAATAAATGACAAAAACTATTCAGAGTCTTCATAGAATGATACAGATTGATGTATTGTATACACTTATGTATATTTGTAATAACGTTTTTTATTGATTTGTTTTCATAAATTTCAATGAACAATATCAATGCCATCAGTGTACAATAGTAGCATAATATCAAGGAGTCACCCTTGTGCTTGACTCTTACTCTGTTCCACAAACACTATTTACCTTGTCTGTTTCCCAGGATGAAAATATGTGGAGAAATGCTTTTAACAGTTTAAGATTTCACCAGAGTACTCCCTAACTGAGTAGTTATTTCACAAATAAATTAATGTAGAGTTGTTTAAGTTTACAGTGTAGAATTATTAAAAGTAAGTTTAGAATTAAGTATAGAGTTTAGACTTTGAGAGTTGAGGAAGACTTGAGCAGTAATCTCAAGCCTTGTATTTCCCCAAACAGTGGGTTTTAAGCATATAAAATCCCAGAAGGTTTAATGATTTTTTTACCCTCCTGTATTTTATAGACATGTTAAATGTGCCTTCTTTCCAGTTTATTCTAACATAATGTCTTGGGATGCAGCTTCAACATTTCTGGCAATTTTTAAAAGATTTTTCAAGTGAATATAAAACAAGTAATATTGAAATTAATGAATTTAAATGGACTACAACTGCAGTAATAACAACAATAATAACATGCAATAATTTCAGAAAAATAATAGTCCAAACAGAATATCAGCATTTTTCCTAAAACACAAACCATAAGCTGAATAACAGCATTAAATAATAGCACATAGAATAAATCTATTTCATTTTCCATTTCATTTTAATCATGTAGGTTAATATAGAAGAATAGTTGAGTATGGTAGTAGGTTTATGATTATCAATTTCTAATATTTTATAATCTCCTTTTCAAATTAACAGAGCAAAGATCTCTGTCTCAGAGGTTTTGACAGTATCCAGATAATTCCCTTTTCCAACGTCTCACACAGTATTCAAGTATATTATCTTCTACTCATTTATATTCACCTTTATTTCATCAGTTAACTTTTATCTCGTGATCAGATTCACATGAAAGACAGGAATCACATCCACAATAGCAATCTCCATATTAAATAAAGTTTAATAAAGTTAGTCCATTTAAGATAAAAATAAACAACAGAACACTAAAATGTCATAAAACTATACAGGTGTTATAATAATGACTCAAGAGTAAGAGAAACACTGGGTTGACATCCCTGAAACATAGCAGACTAGTTCTACTGTGAACTTCTATGACAACGAGCAATTGAGTGAACATGCGACACTGTTCTGAAGGGGAAACCATTCCCTAGTTACTGTCATGAACTTAATGTTTAAAAGCTGCTTCCTGTGGGGCAACTCAGACTCTTTGTACAGCCTAAAATATGCACAGTGTTCAACAAAGTTAGTGTGCTCCCAAATGCATCAGTTGTTCAGAACACTTAGGATGGGGCATGCTGAGACTCTACATCAAGTAATGGAATGATTATTCTTCTTTCTGGGCACCAAAGAACGTGGAGCAAATTTTTATATTAACAGATTAAATCCTACTTGCCTTACTTATCACTTGTTCAGACAGCCAGATGACAGCAAAGTCATTAATCATTCAGAAGGATTAAGACTGTTTAGCACAGTCGGGTTTGTTTGAATGGCTGAATGACTGCTGACTTTTCCTTTCCTTGAGTAGTTAGAGTGGATTAGGAGGTGACCTTAACACACTGAGGTTGATGGGGAACAGGGTGTAATTCTTTTGGCAATCAATGCAGGGGTTTGTTGTTTCTCTACCTACTCTTTTAGGGACCCTTAGAGAAAAGAACAGCAACCAGGTTCCAGAGAGCATCCACAGGCTCCATTGTTTTCAAGATACCTGGATGCGACTTACATGTCATGTTAGCATTTGAAAATCACTTGGGTTTGTGACTAGATGGTCACTATGGGACACCTGCTAATGTTCAGTGATAAAAGGAGGAAGCCCACTTACTAAATCTCACCTTCTAAACATAGCTTTCAGAACATGTTTCCTCTTCTTTAGGTGGTAAAATTTGTTCTTTGGAAGCCTGGAAGCCACATTACCATCTACAGTGCTTCCTAAGAAATGAGTGCATGCTGATAATATGTTGTATTCGAAGTTCATACCCCATTGTCAGTATAAGAGATCCCCCCAGTTCCAAAATGTATGTAATACCTCAGTTCTTGGCATACAGCAGACCAATACTATAATTTTAGCTAACCTGTCATTACTAGTAATCGTCTAGGTTTTACCTGGTATGTGTTACTGCTTCATGTACTGTTTTTTTCTCAGTGATGAGTGTTTTTGGAAATTGCATCAAAATTTTCATTATCATCATTATCTAAAAATGATGAAATTTAATAATTCTCTTCTGTTTGCTATTTTCATAATATCAATCTCAAAAAATGATTTTGTCTGTAAATCCATTTATGATATGTGGCAGTAATATGTTCTGGGAATAAGTGTTCTTGTATGGGAAAATATATATAATTATCTAAATAATTGAAAGTGATCCTAGAGGTTAGAGTTGTAACTCCCTGGCAGAATGAATGTTGAGCTTTGCATGACCCTGATCTCTACAACCATGAAAACCAGAAAGACAAGGGCGTGGGAGGGGAGGGATGGAGCAAAGCTCAGGAATCAATACTAAATGTAACCACCCCAAGGAGAAAAATAAAAAATATCATTAAGCATATAAAGATGAACTTGACAACAGCTAAAGTGCACTTTACTTTCCTGGAGTATTAGCCTCAGTCTCTAAAGGGCAAGAACAATTATAATAACTACATACTAGAAAAGGTAATTTTCTGGAAAGGCTTACAAGGTAAGGGCTGCTTATTGCAAAATGACTGACAACACTGGATAAGCCCAGTAGTCTCAATCTAGCACCATAGGTATGAAAGAGTTTTAGAGATTCTCTGGCCTTCAGTCCCATTAGAAAGCTCAAGAAATCGGGTTCTTATGTCAAAAAGAGACAGCAATATCAGCAAGCAACACAAGCAATGGTATAGATGACATGCTTACCAATCCATGCAGGCAGGCAGCCCTCTCTTGCCTCTGGACCTCTTTATATCTGGGCCACCCTTAGAATGTGCTATTTACTTTAGGGAGAGAGTTGACTAATTTCCCAGAAGGAATCTTTAGCCGATTCTTGCTTCAGTCAAGTTGATGCTTAACTGACATGCTTACAGGCTGATAAATTTGCACATTGTTGTACCTGTGTTATCCCTATGGCCAGATCCATTCAGCTACCTGACTCTTTGTGACTCACTCCATTAAGTTGTCCCCTTACATGCCTTGGATTTTGCACATATGCACATACCCCGAAACAAACATTTCTTTGTCTTCTTTTCCTAGGTAACTTCTGCTATTATCACAAATCTTAGCTTAGCTGTCAGTTGAGAGACAAACCCCAGAAAACTATAGATTTCTTCTGCATGGTGTAACCTTTCCCACACTATAATTTTACACCAATTTGTGTAGTCATTTGATTACTCCCTGCTTGCTAACTGTCAGCTCCATAAATATAAGGACTGTTTTCCCCACTCAGGATCATGTACCTAATAACTGAAGTGTGATAGTAGGTGCTTAAGAGCATTTGAAGTTACCTTATTTTTATAATACAGCACTTATAAAAAGAAACTCAAATCTGTATGAATTGTGGAACATTCTCTGATGCCCTCTAAGCTTCTGTGTCAATCCTTGGAACAGACCTAGCCACTGTTAATTTTCTTCTTCCAGTAAGGCTATAGCTAGCAGTTTTGAAAATTACTTTATTTCTAGAAAACTGAGAATCCCACTACAAAGCTTTGAGAGAGAAATTTTAAGGAAAATGAGAATGGGAGGTGAAGAAAATGAAGGTTCTGGTTCATGCTATTTGATAAAGAAGAGGAAATTAAGGGAGTAGAGAAACAACACAAAAATGAAGACAAGAGTATAGACAGAATTCAAAGAATATTACTGCTCATAGGAATTCATTGCAAGTTTATTAGTCCTTTATATTGCTTTATTTAGTGTCCTATACACTAGATCATGGGTATGGTTGCCATGGCCATATTGGATAAAGAAAATACACAAGTACCAGTGAATAGCGATGAACCAAACAAAAGAAAATAATAACAACAAAATTCTGTGGATAATATTCATATCCACCATCAGAGGTTAGCAAAATGTCCTCACAAAACAATCTTACTTATGCATTACTTCATGTACAGTACTTCAAAAATTGTAGAACAGGTTTTTTACTGTAATGTTTAATAAAGAAAATGCATATGACTAAGTAATAAAGCATCAAAAAATTTAAATATTTTTCTAAAATAGTAAAAGAATAGGACAATGCAAAAGTAGTGGGGTACATGACATTGTAATTGAAAACAAATGCATCAATGTCAGGTTTAATGGTAGTACTTGTAGTTTTCATGGTTCTCCTTGGGTATTTTGGTTTAGTTTTACATGCAGTGTGCTTCAGTCTTAAAGGTAGTTCAATGTAGGTGCTAACAGAAAGCAGTGGTAGTATGAATAAGGCATTGCTGTGAAGTGAGAAATGTATCTTTGGTGAAGACAGGTCCTGTACAAGTTAGTAAAGAAACACAAGCACGTATTTTTTTTATTAGAAACAAGCTTCTTTTGCATGTCAATCCCAGTTTCCTTTCCCTCCCCTCCTCCCCTGCCCTGCCCTCCCCCCCAACCCTTTTCTGCTCCCCAGGGATGGCAAGGCCTTCCATGGGGGATCTTCAAAGTCTGTCATATCATTTGGAGCAGGGCTTAAACCCTCCCCTGTGTGTCTAGACTAAGAGAGTATCCCTCCATGTGACGAGGGCTCCCAAAGTCCATTTGTGTACTAGGGATAAATACTGATCCACTACCAGAGGACCCATAGGTTCCCCACACCTCCAAGCTGACATTCTCCACCATGGGTCTGGAACAGTCCCATGCTAGTTTCCCAACTATCAGTCTGGGTTCCATGAGCAACCCCTTGTTCAGGTCAGCTGTCCCTGTGGGTTTCTCCAGTCTGTCTCTGACCACTTTGCTCATCACTCCTCCCTCTCTGCAACTTGGTTCCAGAGTTCAGCTCAGTGTTTAGCTGGGGTGTCTGACTCTGCTTCCATCAGCTACTGAATGAAGGTGCTAGGATGGCATATAAGGTAGTCATCAATCTCATTATATCAGAGAAGGGCATTTAAGGTAGCCTCTCAACCACTGCTTAGATTGTTAGTTGGGACAGTAATTACATTTTCCCTTTTCTTTTACTTACTATGGCCAGAACACCAGATATATTGACAATTGACAAAGAAAATTGTATGATTGCACTTTTAGCTTCATCCCACAATTCTCCTAGTTTAGTGGTATTTTCAAAAAACATATTTTAGAACTCCATGCCTTTTAAAGGGCATGTTGTGTCTGCTCCTCCTATACTGCTTCATAACCATAAACTCACTTTTAAATATGGTTTTATTTTTTGCTATGAAATATGCTAGCACACAACTAACTTTTACAATCCAATCTGAGCTCTTACTTAAGCAAACGTTTGTTTTTTTTTTTCTTTCTTTTTTTTTTTTTTTAGAAGACAGACATGTTCTTTTGTCCCATTTCTTTTGTCCTCATGATACATCTTGCTATTCACCGAATTTGGTGGCAGGATTTTACATACAATGACTTCTCAAATTAGTTCTTGAGAGCTTCTAGGAATTCCCTACAAAATTAAATACCCTCTTTGCCTTTTTCTACTTTTCATTAATCACTCTTCCTTCATGTGTAATTATTTATTTTGGGAACTCTGTTTACTTTTGAGATACAGGAGAAGCTATACTATCATTATAGAATGGTGCATAATGAACATGGTTGAGAAAGTGTCTCTGTACTAGGTTGAAGAGTCCTTTACATATATGCAAAAGAGTGGTATAAATGAATCTTGAGGTAGATCTTTTCACAGCTTCTGGAGGAACCACTACACTAGTTTCTATAATAATTGTACAAGTTTGCACTCCCCCCAGCAATGGATGAGTGTTCCCTATATCCACATTAGCATGAGCTGTCACTTGTTATATTGATCTTAGTCATTCTGATTGGGGTAAGATGATTTCTCAAAGTTGTTTATGTTTGCCTTTCCCTGATGAGTAAAGATGTTGATTATTTCAAGTGTTCCTCTGCCATTTGTGCTTCCTCTTTTGAGAACTCCATTTATATAAGTAGCCCATTTTATAATTGGATAGTGTTCCTGATGTCAACTTTTTTAGTTCTTTATACATTTTAGATATTAGTCCTGTATTGGAGGTATAGTTGATAAAATTCTTTTCCCATTCTCTTGCCTGCTGCTTAATCTGAACAATGGTTCCCTTTGCCATACAGAAGTTTTCCATTTAATGAGATCCCACTTATTAACTCTTGTTCTTAGCTTCTATGCTGTTGGTCTTCTGTCCAGAAAGTCTTTTATTATGCTAATCAGTTCAAAACTATCCGCTGCTTTCTCTACTATGAAATGTAGTGTATCTGGTCTTATATTGAGGTCACTGATCCATTTGGAATTGAGTTCAATTTAAAAATACATAAATACAATAAAAGAATGACAGATAAGAGACTGTGTTTATTTCTATTATGTAGATTATTTAGCACAGAAATAGTCAGCAAAGTTTGGGCCCTCCTCATCTCCATTCCCAATACAGCATGAAGTTGGGTTGCCAATTATAAAGGACAATCAGTGATGTGTAAGGTATGCTCCAGGTGTGAAGTTCCCTTAAGGATCAATTAATAGAATATTAACCTGTCGCTGCTATTGATGCATAACATATTGCCATTATTGCGCTCTCTCTCTCTCTCTCTCTCTCTCTATATATATATATATATATATATATATATATATGCTAATTGAAACTCAAATATGTGATGAATCCAAGGTGTTTCAGTGAGTACTCACCTATGCATGCAAATTTGATTTCATCTTTATTAAGTAGTAAAGTTATATGCTTGCCAGAAAAAAAAGTGACACACTGGAAGACAAATGTCACACAATTTCAATTTTATGTGTAACCTAGAAATGATGAACTTATGGGAACAGAGAGCAGAATTGTGGCTATTAGGCTTCAATGTGGGTCATTTAACAATGGGGAAACGATTGGTTTAAGGATATAAAACTGCAGTTGGACAAGAGGCATAGACTTTGTGAAGTCCTGAGGTCTACTGAGAGCATGATAAATATGGTTGATAACAATATGCTATATTTTAAAAGTTGTGAGATAGTATACTATAAGTGTTCTCAAAACAAAAATGATGAATATGTGTGATACAACATGTTAATTGGTTTAATTTAGCCATGCCATTGTGAACATATTGTATTGTGTATCATAATTGTGCATGACTTTATTTATGAGCTAAATAAATGAATGGAAGAAAAAAAAAGAATAGTAACCTGTCTGCTAAATAATATTAAAAAATCTATAGTCTACACCGATGGATTAAAACATAATTTTTTGGTTTTTCGAGACAGGGTTTCTCTGTGTAGCTTTAGAGCCTATCCTGGCACTCGCTCTGAAGACCAGACTGGCCTTGAACTCACAGATATCTGCTTGCCTCTGCCTCCCGAGTGCTGGGATTAAAGGTGTGAGCCACAAACGCCCAGCAGGATTGAAACATAATTAATAGTCATTTGTAGTATACTCTTAAGAAACACATGATCAAGTTACAAAAAAGCATAAACAATTTTGTAATGGCTTAAATTTGTGAGTTTGTGTTGAGTTGCATTCACTGCTGGACTGTGCTGCAAGCTGCTTACACACTACCAGTTGAACATGCATTCCCTGGAAAATAACCAATATGGATCTAAATATATTCTGATATTGTACAGTGTTTGATAAATATACTTAAAAATAGTCTATGAAGTTTGACCTCGTTGAATTTTGACTAATTTACTTAGGATTTTCTGGACATTCATATATGATTCCTTCCATCACAGTAAACCAATAACTATGTTCTCTAAGGGAGTCCAACTGATAGAAGAAAGGAGGCTCACTTTGATATATGTACGTCTTCCTTACTGAATTTCTTTTGCAATTTTGGCATATCTGGAAGTAATTACATCTTAATAAGAAATCTTAGGACATGTGAATAGTACCATAATCTGAATTTTGCTTGTTAAGTATCACATCTTATGAGGAAATTTGAGTTAGGAACTACAGTCTTATTATGTGAATACATTGGCTTATGGTTTCACCGAATGCCAAGCACTTAGAAGTATAATTGTACATAATCTTAATTATCTTTTGACAGCCATTATTTCTCTTCCAAAGTGTGAAATCCAATTACCTGCCACAAATAAACTCTCTCCTATAACCAGTACTGAACTCAAGCAACAGAACATGGTATTCATGCAGATTTTTCCCATAATCCTTCATTCTACTTTTTACTGACACTGGTAGAAGGGGCCTACACTCTCAGCTGTTTCAGAAGCTGAGCTAGAAGGATTACAAATTCCAGGCCAGTCTGTGAGATGTATGAGGATCTTGTTTATAAATAAACAAACTAACCAATTATGGATACAGTTTTGTGGGGAAGTTCATGCTGAGCACACATGAGGCCCCACATTCTACTCCTCGTGCCAGAAAATTTAACAACAAAAGCAAAAGGCAGTTGTACCACAAAGGTAACCATTATCTAGATCTCTCATGTGATAAAAGTTACATCTTGTATCTAACTTTTATGTTTCTTAGATTCAACCACATGAATCTATTTATTTATTTATGACCAGGTGTTATTTCATTAAGTAAGTCATCTACAACACTATATATCTTTGTTTTCCCTATGCATTTCCTTTGGTGAATACACACATGCATTTCTTGGGCCATAGAATAAGGAACAGAATTAATGGGAAATGGACTGTACATATAACCCTGCATTAGTTGATATTTCAAGTGACTCAAGAAGGAGCTGTGAAGATTTCTTGTCCCCAAAGCAATAGCTGTAATTCCTTATTTGTGATAGGTCTTGAAAGTGTCTCTTTCATTTGTATTTGTCTGTAAGTGATATGTGGCTATATGATTTTATTTCACCTGTACCGTACATTCTAATTCATAAACACAGCTTGTTCCACATGGTCCTACCTTGTGACTGTTTCTTGAGTAATGTCCATTCAGCTGAGACTGTGTTACACAGGAATCTGTTCTTAGACGCCTGAAGGAAGAAGAATTGTGTATGGCTTTGTTAAGGAGAATGTCACTTATTTCTGGAGATCTGCTCAATAGCAACACACTTGTGGGAGACAAAGCCCTGGAAAAAGAAACTGTAGGGGAAGCTGTAGCCACGCCTTCTTAGGGGCTGGCTACAGCTTCCCCTACAAGAAACAGTACAAATAGACTTTATTGAAATAGATGAAACTAAGATGAGGCTCCCTCTTAACTTTTGCAAAATTTTCTTTGGCAGTTATATATTCCTCTGTGTGTTCTATGTTGACCAGGAGAAAAACAATCAATGGCTCCCATTGTCTACACATCTTAGTTGCATCTTTGGTTCTATTCTCAAGAACATGATTAATAGTTTTAGGGACTGGAGTGATGGCTCAGGAGCTAAAGAACTTGGTGTTCTTGCAAGGCAGCCCAATTCAGTTTTCAGCAGCACCCATGTGGCAGCTCACAACCTTGTATAACTCCAGTTCCAGATCCAGTACCCTTTTATGGCCCACATGGACAATACATGATGTGCACTTACATATAACTACACCAAAGGCTCAAACATACATAAACTAAAAATAAAGGAATTGTTAAAAACATGATTTGATTTTTTTTTATTATATATCCTCTTCAGGTGAACCTGGCTGCGTTTCTTGAGGGAAAATATTTTTGTTGTTGTTCAGTTTTGTTTTATGCTCAAGATTAGCTATTTCTTTTTCTCTAGTTTTCAGTACCAAAAGTCATCTGAAGTCCAGGTTCCCAACACCAAGATCCCAATCTCTTCTTTACTCTTTCTACAGCCAAAAACAGTCAGACCACCCAAAAGGTGATCCAGATAACACAGCCGATAAGAAAAGTCCAACTAAATTCTCTCTAGCCTAACTGTTTTAAAATAAGGAAGAAAGAACAGAGAAGAATAAAGGCCTCACCCAGTGCCTTGGTGGCATTTACTAGTCACAGGGCTTCAAGAAATAGAGGAGATTTCTATGGAAATGATAAGCACCCTCCTTGGAGTATGCAGAGCACATAAAACCAGAGTTTGGAAAGGTCAGCAAGCAGGGATAGTTATCTCCTGGTGAAACATTTCTAAATAACCCTGAGGAGAAAGAAAGGGAGGAGGGAAAGGAGAAAAAAAAAAAAGCTCAACTCCTGGAAAGTAGAAATGTGCAAACTGAACACTTTCTGGATTATCATTTAATTATAGCCATCAATCACCTCACAGCCGCTTCTCCTAGTACCCTAGAAATTCCATGTAAAGCCATACGGCCCAACCAGTGGAGAATACACAGCCCATTAGCAACCCTCAGGATGGAGAGCAATATGGAAGATATTAGCCTGAACAGGATTTTAGGGAACTATCTAAAATTAGAACAGTTCAGTCCCTCTTGCCACGCATTCTAGGCACATGCACAAGTAAAACTGCTTTTAATTACCGCGATAAGCACTGCCTCTTCTTCTCTGAGGTTGGATGTGAAGTGAAGATCATGTTCAAAGGGCTTCTCTTCCCAGATGCTCTTATTTCAGTCTATATTTTCACTAATGTGGGAAACTGACCTGCAGTTAGTCATTTTATGAATGTGAATTTATAGTCTCTTTAAATGAGGACCCTTTAAAGTTGAGCATTTAGATACACATTTGTTCCTTTAATTGGTATCAGGGGATGCCACCAAATGTCTTCTGCATAGCTATTATTTATGGGGTTTAAAGTGCTCTAATTTCATTTTTTTGGAGAGGGTTCATATTTCCTTGCTCTAAATTCTGTAGCTTTTTTTAGGAATTAGATGACTTTAGTCTTTTAAGCTCCAATGTGTTGAGAAAAGAGGAAAATGTTTCAGCAGTGGTAATCCCCCCTGCCATGCTGTATTTATCTCCCACTAGGTACCCAAATGCTTCCTCCTCTTCTCAGGCAGATAATTGCAGTGAGGTTGCAACCAGAGAGAACTGAGCTGGTGCTAAGCAGTGGATATAAAAAGAAGTGTTGCCTGTTGGAAGTAAATAGAATCTGAGACTATAATCTCTGCCCTCGTTTCTTTTTGAAGCCATAAATACCCAGAGAAATGTTTTATATGCATATAGAAATTTGTATTCCATCATGCATGGTTTTGGACTTGTCTTAGTTTCCAGGCATCCTCTGATTTCAGTCTCCTGAAAACCACATTGTTTTCTCTAACCATGGATTGCCTTGCCTTTAAGATCCTTTGTGTTTTTAAATATAATAATGTTTCATTACCTGTTTCCCCAACAGAGTTCATCTGGTGATTTAATGATCAGAAACATTCAACTGAAACACAGTGGGAAGTATGTATGTATGGTGCAGACCGGGGTGGACAGTGTTTCTTCGGCAGCTGAGCTCATAGTGAGAGGTAAGCAGTAACACTACCTATGTTGCCAAACTTATTGCTTTCTATAAGCATTTCTCACTAGAGGAAAGCCATGGTGAGATAGCATACAAAAATGCAAGGCATACTATCGAGGTTATCCCTGACACCCATAAGCCAGAAGATGTGACAGTAAGAATGTGTTAATTCAAAGAAATGACAACCTCAACTGTGCCTTTCAAATAATTCTTGTTGTAATTGGCATTGCACAGCTTCTGCCAAGCCAATCAGTTTGTGAGCATTTCAGCAAATGTATTTAATAGGGAAGAGAATGTGTGTGGTACATGCATGCCTGCTTCCAAAAGAATAGGTATTATCCAGAGCAGTGAGAAAATTTACCAACCTGGGTTACCATCCAGGGTACTGTTTCACTGCTAGGCTGAAAAAGAAATGTCCAAAGCATATCACAGAATAAGAAAACATATTCAGGTAGCAAGCCACGCTGTGTTTCACAGAAGGGCATCCCACCCCAAACAAAGGATGCTGAATTTGGAAAGGTACAGAAGATGCTGAATTTAGAAACATACTGGGATATTGTTGAATACATGGTATTATGAATCATGGCTTCCTATCCAGATCTTGAAGCTAACAATGGAAATGTGGAAAAAGTGGTAGTTTTATTGCCAGTTAAATGGCCTCTTCCCTTAAGTGCTTTTGAAAGTGGTATCAGTTGGAGGTATTAGAGTGATGATGTGAGCCTCTTCACTTTGGTAGGAGAGGATGACTTTTATGGGATGCTTTTGCATTCTTGTCTCCTTTAGGTTCACCTGGACCACCAGAAAATGTGAAGGTAGATGAAATTACAGACACAACAGCTCAACTCTCTTGGACAGAAGGTACAGACAGTCACAGCCCAGTTATATCCTATGCAGTACAGGCTAGGACACCTTTCTCCGTGGGCTGGCAAACTGTTACAACAGGTAAAGTAGATGGGCAAAACAGAGGGCAGCAACTTGGAAAAATGCAAACCAATTGGGCATTGGCACAGGCAGGCTCTTACCTTCTGAACTGTTCCTTTATAGTTCCTGAAGTCATTGATGGCAAGACACGTACAGCTACTGTTGTGGAGTTAAACCCATGGGTGGAATATGAATTTCGGGTAGTAGCCAGTAACAAAATCGGAGGCGGAGAACCCAGTTTACCCTCAGAAAAAGTAAGGACTGAAGAGGCAGGTCAGTGCTTTTGTTTTCTTAGTAATGGGTTAATAGAATTACCTAGGTGTATATTTCCATTTGCTTTGGTCTCCCAGCCACCAAGAGATCTGTCTTAATAACCCATTGTCACAATGATATGACCTTTCTAATAGCAGACTTTGCCACATGGCATTTATCAAAAGAAACATGTAAGTGATTCTGATGCTGTGTGGCATTTTAAGAGTTCATCAGTACCAGATGATCATTAGTGTGTGTTGAGTGAATATGTTTTTGTCACTTATGATTATAATTACTATCTGCCATAGTTACCCATTAGCAGGGGGAACATTGTTTTCATTTATAAGAAGCACTGACAAATTGGTCTGATATTACCACTGGGAGCTATGCTGCTGAGAAAAGTCAGTGTGCCACAACACTCCAAATGCACACAGGCAACTGATGAGTAGTGTGTTATGATTCTGTAAGTGTTAGGATTAAGAAAGCATCACTTTAAGAATTTATATGAGGCAAGTATGAGCATAGGTCACAAAGATACCTTCATAATTCTAAAAATATGCTTCCACTAAAACTCTAAGTTAGCAGATAAACCTACCATTCCTTTAGAGTAGCACTCCAGGGGACATTAAGACTTCCCTTTCCAGAATCAGCAATATTAATTAAAAGGAGTCATGAGATAAAGCAAATGTATCACTTTAAGCACTAAGCTGAAGGTGGATGTAATATGTTTGCTCTTTTCCTCAGAACAGTGTACCCCATGTTTGTTCCAGGTAATGTGGGAAACTGGAAGCATGTGTTCTGACTGTCATCTTCATTTGTTCATACAATGTGTATTTAGGGTCCTTCAACATGCATCCAGATAACACAGCAGGGCATATTACAAAGCCCCCCCCAGCGAAATTTATATTCTACTTTTATCTTAGGATTCACAAACCAAAATTCTCTCAGCATGAGTGAGAAAGTTGATACATATGTGAGTTTTATCAAGTAAACTTCCTAGCAGGACTAGAGAGTTCCAGTCTGTGTCACTCTTACCAAGAGCCTGTGCCATGATGAGACTTCCTTCTCAGTCTAGAAGGGTCCATGATAAACTGATTCCCTGTCAATCTTGGGAAATCACTTTTCCTCATTTTTTTTCTGTTACCTTAGTGGCAGAGTAGCCTTCACTTGGGTTATAATTTTGCTTAATGTTCAGGGATTTCTGAATCATTTATGATTTCATGTAAATAAAATAATCTGATGACTTTGCCAAAATGTTTCATAAACACATGTGAATATAAATAAGTTTGATGATCTTACTAATGAGATATAGAAATGTACATATACATGTGCATGTGTATAATGGTTTACAGTATGTCAAGGATAAAACTCTTGATGATATCTTGAATGTGTAAATGTGTCTCCTTTCAAATATTACTGTATAAAAATGGGGTTTTGTTTCTGTGTCTCTGACTCACACAGCTCCAGAAGTGGCACCTTCTGAGGTCAGCGGAGGAGGTGGAAGCCGATCTGAACTAGTAATAACCTGGGATGTAAGTGTTTGAACAACATCTTTCAAAGTAGGGTATTGCTTTGCATCCAGTTATCAAAACCTCTTGTGGTGTGTTCTACTGATGTTGATGGTGGTGATGGTGGTTGCGGTAGTGGTGGTGGTCATGGCAGAGACGGTCATGGTGGTAACAGTGGTGCTTTTGCTAGTAGTGGTAATGTGTAAATACTTGTAGCACTGATGCTGGTATTGGTGTTGGTGTGGGTAACATTCTTTCTGTTGGTATTAATGTCAGCAGTAGTACTGCTAAGTAATGCTGATGGTGAAGAGATGAGTGCTGTTGCTAATTTTGGTGTTCTTGTGCTAGTGGTAGTAATAATGTTTGCACTTTCAACAGAATGGAGCTGTTGATCTTAGGGTTACTGTTGCTGCTGCTGATGGCACTAATGGTGCTAGTGTTTGAGGTATTGTTGGGTCTGGTGCTAGTAACTGTACAAGAACGCAGTGATGCCACTGATGCTGGGAATGGCACTGATGGTTCAGAGTGTGCTGATCATTCATAGTGTCTGTGACAGTCATAGTATTAGTGATATTGTTGAGACTGGTGGTCCTATAGATTTTAGCGATTTTGGTGATACTGGTGCTGATGTTGATAGTGGCAGTGCTGTTGGTGTTATTGGTTCTGGTAATGTCCATAGCACTGGTTGTACTGGTGGTAGCTGTGGTGATAGTGCTGATGGTGCTGGTGATGATATTGATGATGGCAATAATAGTATTTCTGATGGTCCTGCTGGCCATGCTGACAATTGTGCTAGGTACTAGTGATGATGCTTCTGGTAGCTCTTGCAATGATGTTGGTCACATTGATTCGGTTACTGGTAACACAGACAGCATTGGTATTTCTGGGCTGGTAGTGGTGCTAGTGGCACTATAACAGCACTGATGGTAGTAGAGGTTGTGATATAGTGCTAGGGATATCAGTTCTCCCAGTGGCAATGCTGATTAAATTAGTGGTCCCAGTAATGGTACTTCTGGTAGTAGTATTCTGGGTGGTGATGTTAGTAGTGATTCTTGTGGTACCAACCCTGGTGATGATACCTGTGGAACTAGCATTCCCAGCACCTATGACAATGCTGCTGCTGATGTTGGTGGAATGCCCTCAGGGAGTTGTGCTGCTAATTTTGGTGTTGATGGTGGTGATTGTAGTGGTGCTTGTAACTGAGACACTCCTGGAGCCGGTCCAGAGCTAGTAGTGGTGGTATTGGTCCTAGTAGCACTGATGCCTTCAGTACTGTTCCTGACCCAGCTGCATTATGTGCTGACCACTTTTCCTCTCATTTGCACATAATATTTTCATTCCATACTTACAATTTGGTATCAGTGAAAATAGGAAGGCAAGGGGATTCTTAAATGCAGTACTGAGAATCAGGCCCTAACAGTTGACTCTTGTTCACTCATAATTTTCTCTGCAGCCCGGTGTGCCCCACAGATATCACACAGACCATGGTGTGGTTGTGTGTCTAACTTCTTCCTAGCTACTCTCTTAGCATTAGTTTATGTCACAATTAGGAAATATGATAACAATGAAGTTAACATTTAAAAGTCAATCAGACTAAATTCTCTGTGTAATTGGCAGATGTTGATTAATAAATAGTCAACATTCAGGGGTGGAATATAAGAGAATTTTTACTTAATCACACACAGCTTTGAATTTAGTGATTGTATTCACCTCCTCTTACTCTTTAATTTTTTTGTACTAAGTCATAATATCCAGGTATGAACTTTTCTATAAAATTAACAGTTAGGTATTTGATTGCTTTTATTTGTCTTAAAATAACAGGTGTTCTTGAATGAAAGTTTAAGTTATTAGAAACTCAAATTTGGACCATGTGATATTCTGATATCTGAATAAGCAAGGAAAAGGCAAGTTCATTATCTGGATGCCTATGAATGAAGGGCATATGTCTGTTTAAAAACAGCTCATCTGACAGTCTCATGGGTGATTTTCTCATTTTGAAAATACATCTGATTAATTCCATATAGATCATTACTTAATGATGTTCAAGTCCACAAATGATGTCTCAATCATTTTTTGCCCTGGCCTTGTAAGTGTGGATAATTTAATATGTCTTTTCTTTGTAGCCAGTCCCTGAAGAACTACAGAATGGTGGAGGTTTTGGATATGTGGTGGCTTTCCGCCCACTTGGGGTTACCACCTGGATCCAAACAGTGGTGACATCCCCAGATAACCCAAGATACGTCTTTAGGAATGAAAGCATTGTGCCTTTTTCACCATATGAAGTTAAAGTGGGTGTTTACAATAACAAAGGTGAAGGGCCATTTAGCCCAGTGACAACAGTGTTCTCTGCGGAGGAAGGTATGAAAAATTGGAAAATACACACACTTTAGTTCCAATCTAATCAATGTATTGCTTAAAAAAATGTTCTGAACATTCTTTGTGAATATATATATATATATATATATATATATATATATATATATATTGTGAACCATAGGATATTGTCACCTCACAAAGTTCATTTTTCTTCTTGCTGTAAAAATTAACCTAGAAATGATGAACTTATGGGAACAGAGAGCAGAATTGTGGCTATTAGGCTTTAATGTGGGACTTTTAACAATGGGGAAATGATTGGTTTAAGGATATAAAACTGCAGTTGGACAAGAGGCATGGACTCTCTGAAGTCTTGAGGTCTACTGAGAGCATGATAAATATGGTTGGTAACAATATGCTATATTTTAAAAGTTGTGAGATAGTATACTTTAAGTGTTCTCAAAACAAAAATGATGAATATATGTGATATAAAATGTTAATTGGTTTAATTTAGCCATGCCATTGTGAACATACTGTATTCTGTATCATAATTGTGCATGACTTTATTTATGAACTAAATAAATGAATGAAAAAATTAAGCAACACTTAAAGCTACCCTGGCACAGAGCTATAAACAATATTTCCTATGGCCTCAGCAAAGGACAGAAACATAGCAGATAATAAGAAGCAGGAGTTTGACATTTAAGAGGTATAGAGTATATATCTTTGAAGGATGACCCTAACTGTTGTCAACACTTGCATACTTCACTCAGAACGTGCACAGTCATTCTGGCTTTCTTCCAGAAATTGAGGCATAATATTTTCTTTCAAGCCCTCTTGAAAAAATGATAATGAAGTTAGGAGAATCAAGTAAACTTGCCCTTTGAGGTATTGATAACTGAATGTTAGCCCTGTTATCAAGTTCTATCCATACCACTTTGTATAAAGTACTCAACATCTACCAGGCATTGTCATTTTGAATTGTCAGGTAAAGATTGAAGGATAGGTTCAATTACTAGTTTCCATTTAGAAATGAGAAAATGGAAGATTGATGAAAGATGTAAATGAATTTGCTAAAATATATTTAGTAAAACGAAAAACCAATTTCACCCAGGAAACTTTGACCTTAACCATTCTGGACTTATGAGCTATCATAGCTCATGTTGTCTACCCCACCTCTCAGATCTGGTAAGAAATTATAAAACATGATTCAAAGTTAGTAATTCCAATAATAACTATTGTCAGTTTCACTAAGATTCCCCACCTATAGTCTTATATTTTCATTTTGTATTAATGGGGGGGATAAAAATTGTTGTAAATATCTTTTCAAAAGAAAGATCCTAATGTTTATAGCAGACTCATTTTCCAGAAACTGCCAGACTTATAAGGGAAGACCATGATTAGGAAGTGATGAACAAGGAAGTCTTCAGATACTTCCTCCCATGCACCTAACACCTGAGTATTGGTGGTGAAAGGAAAAGACATTCACAGCTTTCTGCACATTCTTGTCTTGCTTACTTCCCTTCTGCTGTCACTGTTACTGTACCATTTGCAAAATGGTACATGCTAGAAATATGTTACAGCACCTCAGTGAGTCAAAGTAAAATCTAATTAGTGAGCTTCACAAAGAACCACATTCCAAGGAGCTCAGAAAAATGATCTGGTGCTCTAGACTGCCAGAACTGAATTGGTTGGTTCTAAGCACTGCTGTGTCTCTTCCCAATCCTGGGAGTCTCTGGATAGTGAGCCACTGTGTCCATCCTTAAACCCCGATTCTATTTCAGCCTCATGTAGCCATGGCTTACGGTCAGAACCATTTATTGCAGAAATAGATGTGGAAGAGGCTAAGAACCAGTATTCTGAGAAAAGCCAATCTCTGTGAATCCCATAAAACCCTGGACTATTTGTTACAAAGAGGATTTTCTGTGTGACAACATGGACAAGTCTGCTCACTCTGTGGACAGCATTTGCCATCTATCCCATTTAAATCTCTGCTTCCTTTGTACCTAGACTAAAATTGACACTCACTCAGTGCTTATGAGTCATTGACATTGACTTGACCTTGGCCTTTGTGTGACATGATAAAATGTCAGTAGCATTTGTAGGTACAGAAGTTCCTGGTGTGGGATGAAGCAGAGGGAAACAAAGACAGGATGGAGAGAACAAAAGGGCAGATTGAGGAAAGGAAGACACTAAGAAATAACTGCTAGGGGTGAAATATAGGTTGCTAAGGCAATTAGGCAATGAAAATCTATTGACTATGAAGTCATCCTTTCCTAAGCAGAAGAATAGGATCTATATTTTTAGAATATGTCAAATGGTTTTAAATGTTTTTACAGAATACTATAAGCTCTTCACCTGATCAACATTTTTATTATTGCTTTTTAAAGATTTTTTTTACCTCATATAATGGTACATTCCTATAATTGCAGTCCCCTGGAATAAAGGTGGGATGATTTTTGAGAGTTTTAGGCTAGCATAGACTACATGAAAAATGCCAGACACCTAGGACCATATGCCAATACTGTCTCAAAAACTTAAATTGAATTTTTTTAATTTAGGATTTCAGAAGATTTTTCAATTTAATGGCAAACATTATCATTGTATTCCAATTTCTGTTTCTGAATAGAACCTACAGTAGCCCCATCCCGCATCTCTGCCCAAAGCCTGTCTTCCTCAGAAATTGAAGTTTCGTGGAACACAATTCCCTGGAAGTTGAGCAATGGACATTTACTTGGCTATGAGGTAAATGCTTTAGAATTAATACTTGTTTGCATGTCACTACATTGTGTTTCATTTGAAATTCATCTTAACATCAACATCTTAGACAAATTATTTCTTTAGTGGAAGGCACATTGTTCCATCTAATTATTTAACTCAGCCAGGTAGATGAAAATAACCAGTTGGGTGGAGAAGACTCATAAAATAAATATGAAGGAAATTCATGTAATCCAAATCTTCTATGTGGACTCTCTAAAATAATAAGAATGAGATAGAAGTACAGTACCAAGTATATGTCATCTTAAAAACATATTCCCTGGGTTTTTTGCCTATTTCCTTGGTGTTCTTTTTTTTCTCCCCCCCCCTTGGTGTTTTTGTTACATTGTGATACTCTTCTAGTCTCCAGCATAGTTAGCTGTCTGGGATATAACTCTCACTTTCAGTGATCTCTGTATTTGTTGAAATAAAAAGAAATATTTAAAGAGAGGCTATCTTAAGACCAAATAAAATGAAAGTCAAAATAAGTCAGCAAGACAACAAATGTTCGAGTAAAAAAGGCCATGCCACTTGGATAGGGTACACAAGGATAGAAAAGCTTAACCAGGAAATTAAAGGGAAAATAAATAAACATGGAAGCAGTCTAAACACTCCCCACTGAGAATGAATGTTGTAGGCATCACTAAAGGGGATCCATTGGAGAAAGGGGACATCAGGATGGCCTAGGAGAGCTTTGTCACACATGGTGCTGAATCATAAAACGATCTAATATTTGGTAAAGAGCAGTGGAGCTAAGAACCAGAAAAACGATAAAACCAATATTAAGATTTATTTAACAACAAAATTATTGGGATGATAGTTACGATTTCAGCTTCACCCACATCTATTTTCTTAGGAACCTCCCTGTCTTACTTAGGATTTCTATTGCTGTGATAAAACACTAGGTCCCAAAGCAACTTATGGAAGAAAGTGTTCATTTCACCTTATAACTCTCTGTCCATACTCCATCACTGATGGAAGTCAGGACAGGAACCAGGAAGCAGTAACTAAACCATAAGCCATGGAAGAATGCCACTTACTGGCTTGCTTCTCATTGCTTGGTCAGCTTGCTTTCTTACATAATTCACAACCACCTAAAGAAGGGATGGCATCTCCCACAGTGGTTTTGACCCTCCCCTGTCAATCATTATTAGAGAAAATGACCTACAGACTTGCCTATGGCAATCTGGTAGAGGTATTTTCTCAATTGAAGTTCCTTTTCTCTGACAACTCTAGCTTCAGTCAAGTTGACAACAAAACAAAACAACAAGCACACTACTTCTTTGAACACCCAGGCATCTTGGACAGGCTTGTGTGGTGGACATGTGAACTCCACACAGCAGTTTCCCCTTCTACTTTTCAGTCCAACCACAGGTTTGTGTCCCAGGGTGGTCACTTGATCCTCAACAAGTGATCTATAAAATGTCTATCACAATCAGTGGGGTTCTTATGTGACATACTTAAGTAAGCAGAATAGACAATATACCCACTGAGGTACAGTGTCAGATTCACAACTTACTTCATATTTGCAAGCTAACACTCCAGGCATGCCACTCAGAGCTGATATGGTGAGAGGGAACAGATACAACCCTGTGTTACCCTAAAGGATAAAGTAAGCAAGAGCTTATAGAACTTTAGAAAGAGCAAATAGAAGAGCCTTTTGATAGCTACCTGAATCTCAAGCAGCCTTCAGATTCTTTTCCACTTTGCCCCTCTTCTCATTAAAG
The DNA here is from genome assembly GCF_003668045.3 of Cricetulus griseus. Lineage (NCBI taxonomy): Eukaryota > Metazoa > Chordata > Mammalia > Rodentia > Cricetidae > Cricetulus > Cricetulus griseus. The sequence continues at coordinate 41,834,303 of NC_048601.1, forward strand.
CCTCTTTGTGTTTGAACAGCTCTGAGTGTTTCCATCCCTTGTAACCAAACAAGGCTTGATTTAAATAAATATTAACAAGTGATTTAGAAAAAGGACAGGCACCAGGGCAGTGATGCTCATGATATAGGCTATGGCCCAGTTCCCCAGAATTACCTGGGGTTATCAGGAAACATGAGCTCTGTAAAATCTCATTAAAAGCACTGGATGAAAACATGTAGGAATTATACCTGTTTTAGTAAGTATTAGCAAGGGGACAGCTTTTTGGGTTAAGCATAAGAAGGATGGTTTTGATAAAGAGAGACCAAATCAGAAGCAAGAGACACTTGTTTAAGGAAAGGGAGGTGGAGGGTGAAGAGTGTGAAACACCATCAAAACACAGCAAGGACATGACCTCAGAAAGGAGGCCAGAGAGAGTAGAATGTAAGAATAGCGGCATCTGAGTCTGTGAAGTGAATATAAGCAGTGGGCTCCCAAACGTTAGGTGGCTGACTGTGACAATGACAGTGAAGCTATGCGGGCTGCCAGGAGGAGAACATCTGGAAAGCAATAGGGGTAAAGCCAGTCCCTGCTATATGAGCAGTTTCATAAGCTTTGCATTATCAGGAAGTTGAACAAGGTAACATGTGGATGGTATTTTTTATAACATATGGCTAATGAAAATAAAAAGTCTTTTGGGAACTAGGTCTAACGAGACTATTTAAGATATTTATTTGCCAATTTTCTTCCAATAATACTCCCAAGCAGACACTGAGTCCTACACTTTCTTCCTTAAAGAGAGCATGAAAAAACCTGGGAAGAGTTGAGTCACTTCACCTGATACCTACTTGCCTTCCCAGCATTCTTTCCATTGTGTAAGAAATGTCAGTAGATGGTTCTATGTGTCTTGGAGAATGCTGAGAAAGAAAATAGGAAAAAATTTGGATCTTGGTAGAAAACATTTTTTTTTTAATTCTCAAGTAGTGCTTAGGTTCATGGCAAGACCACAGAAGGGAGCAGCTGTGCTCTGGCATTCAGCACTGATCCCTCATTCAACTAGAATAGTCCCACTCTGGTACAACTAAAATGGTAAGATCAAATGTCATAAAAACTTACCTGTCCCAGCTTTGGAAATGATACCAGGAGTGACTATAATTGAAATTCCCCTAGGATGAGCACAACAAAGTGTTCAGATTTTTGTCAAAACCAGTCAAAGAAAATCAATGTGTATATTTGACACTCTTTAATTAGGAAACAAAGGTGCACGACAACCTTGAGTGCTTTTGCCCTTACAAACAAAATGCAGAATCAGCATAGCTGTACCTTGTGATACATGTTAAAGAAATAAATAATTGAACAAACTGTACTGAACATGTGAGCTTATAAAACATCTTGAGAGTGTTGGTTGTTGCAAACTGTTAGCACAGGACATTTACATGGTGTGTGTGTGTGTGTGTGTGTGTGTGTGTGTGTGTGTGTGTGTGTACACTTGCTCATATGCAGACAGGAGATTGTGATTGTAAAGGCCTAAATTTGATGTTGAGTGTCTTCCTCTGCTTCTTTCTACCTTCTATTTTTGAGACAGGATCTCTCACTAAACCTAGATTTTATCAGTTCAGAAAGACTAGCTGGCTTGTAAGCTCCACTATCCACTGTTTATGCCTCTCTAACATGGGGATTTAATCATACTACAATTATGAATTAGAGAAATGACAGCTACCAGAGCTGCACTGCCTTTTTGCATTGCATTCTGGGGACTGAACTAAGTAGGACACTTGAGCTTTGCACTGACTGTGTCATGTCCCCATCCCTGATTTTTTTAATATATAAATTTAGCTGTTGAAGAATCATTCAGAAAAAGAATTGAAATTTTAAATGTATTGAAAATAGATTTCATGTCAGAGAAAGCATGTGAGCCCTAGTGGAAACCATCACAGCATCTAGCAGAGATTATAGCATTTTCATGCAGTCAAATCTTCCTGGGTGAGAGGATAGGCCCCATATGGGACAGAGAACTTCAGTTAGTTGCTTGTTTTGGTTTTCCAGATTCTCAGGGTAGCATGATAAAAAATGATTGAATTAATGCTGCTTGGAGAGTGAGCTCCAGCACATTCATATAGCTTTCCGAGGGTCACTTAAAATAAAGGTACACTAGCAAATAACTCACAGGCTTATTTGAGAATTAAGTGAAAGGAAGATCCTTGCCTATTCTTAATGCATGGGGAAGTGCTTACTTAGTCTTACTGCAACTTGATATGCCATGTTTTCTTGATACGCATGGGAAACCCACTGGTTCCTGAACAGAAATGGAGGGGGAGTGGATTGGGAGGGTGGAAGGGTAGGAACAGAAGTGGGGGGTACTGGGAGGAGAGGTAGGAGAGGAGACTGTGGCCAGGTTGTGAAATAAATAAATGTATTTAAAAAATAGGAAGACTTACAGCTTCCACCCTCTGTTTTGAATGTTGGCATTTGGATTCAAATTTCACTGGAAAAAAAAGAAAAAAATTAAGGAAATAATACAAGTCTGCTGTGAGTCAAGTATGTGACCCCAGAGCTGCTGTTAGTATTACTGGTAGGGCAGGGAGCAAGGGGTTACAAGAACAGTGAGAATGGGACTTTATATATAAAACTTTGGGTTGGGGTGTGTTTACCTTTTGCCTGTTTGGGCCAAAGGTAAAAAACAAGATCTTCAAATGTAGCACATACCGTGTGTGCAAAAGATGCCATGCTTGAAACTGTGTTCTACAATTGTGTGGTATGCACAAAGGAAAAAAAAATTGAGCTAAGAGATTCATGAACTGGTGGGGGGAATGTTAAGAATTCACTTATGTAATTCTAACCTGATAAAAATATATCTTCTTAGTTTCAGCAATTAATACAAAATTAACTTGGATGCATAAATGACTTAGCAGAGTAATAAATTGTCAATCATTTGGCTGAGTTTGTGGGCTGCAGTTTTCCAAGTTTGGCTTTCAAGTTGTTAATAGCTCCTGCCTCTCTCTCAGCTCAGTTAGGGCTGATCACAACCCATGTGGTAAGCTGTGCACACATCATCATTAGCATCTAGACTAATTTTCTTTCTGATTTGACCAAGCATTAGTTGAGAAACTCATTTCCCTGGGCTCCAATTTACTTCATCTTCTAGGCAGTTACACTTGGGATCCTGTCTTTCCTTGTGCTCTTTGGAATACTAACAACAGAGACAGACATGATAAAGAAGAGGCAGAAGCCTATAGGGGTATGCGGATTGGGTGCCTGAGAACACACAGTTCTTACATGGTATATACTGATAACTTCTTCTTCTTCTTCTTCTTCTTCTTCTTCTTCTTCTTCTTCTTCTTCTTCTTCTTCTTCTTCTTCTTCTTCTTCTTCTTCTTCTTCTTCTTCTTCTTCTTCTTCTTCTTCTTCTTCTTCTTCTTCTTCTTCTTCTTCTTCTTCTTCTTCTTCTTCTTCTTCTTCTTCTTCTTCTTCTTCTTCTTCTTCTTCTTCTTCTTCTTCTTCTTCTTCTTCTTCTTCTTCTTCTTCTTCTTCTTCTTCTTCTTCTTCTTCTTCTTCTTCTTCTTCTTCTTCTTCTTCTTCTTCTTCTTCTTCTTCTTCTTCTTCTTCTTCTTCTTCTTCTTCTTCTTCTTCTTCTTCTTCTTCTTCTTCTTCTTCTTCTTCTTCTTCTTCTTCTTCTTCTTCTTCTTCTTCTTCTTCTTCTTCTTCTTCTTCTTCTTCTTCTTCTTCTTCTTCTTCTTCTTCTTCTTCTTCTTCTTCTTCTCCTTCATCCTCTTCTTCTTCCTCCTTCTCCTTTTCTTCAAAACATTTTAAATTGTAAAAAATACTTTGACAATATCATACATGTATATAATGCATGCTGATTACTCTCACTTCCAACCCTCTTTTATCTGCCTCCCACCGAATGAACCACATCCTCCTCCCTACAAATCCATTTTCCACATCATGTCTGCTTTCTTTTGTGACCTACTGAGTTTTACCAGGGCCATCTGTGTGAGCATGGGTGTGAAGTATTCATTGCAGCCTGGTAAGCTAGCAATGAGAACTATTCCTCCAGGGAAGAGTTAAACGAGAGGTAAGGAACACAGTTGCCCTATATATGACTGACTGTTGATAACAAGCCTTGTCTTGTGAAAGCCCATTAGAGATAACTGCAGCCACTGGTACATGGTTAAAGTGGCTGTGTTAAGGGCTGAGCACTCTACACACACATATTCTTAGTATCTTGAGCAAGTATAGTCTCTGCATTCACCATGATCCACTGCAAAGAGCAATTTCTCTCATCAAGGCTGAGAGTAGTATTTTCCTGTGTGTGTATGGGTATAAGATAATCTACTAGAGTGTGTATAGCCTCATTTAAGGGCCACACCCTGACGATTGAAGCTCTTAATTACCAGTAGTACCTCAGCTAGAGCAGAGGCATCACAAGCCCCATTTCTTCCACACTGCACTGAATTTCTGCAGGTCTTCGTTACTTCCAGTCACAGCTGCTGTCAGTTCATATAATTTACAATAACTTATTGTACTGTGTGTGTGTGTGTGTGTGTGTGTGTGTGTGTGTGTGTGTGTGTGTGTAGAAGTAGAAGAAAAATTCTCATAGTAAAGAGAAATGGCAAGCAAATGCTAATTACTCTGGTTTGCGCAATGTACCAATGCATGATGTATAAAGACACTAAAATACCACACTGTATGCCATTAGTTTTGCCTTAGTTTCTTTTCCTTTTGCTATGATATAATAACACAACCAAAGCAACTCAGGGAGAAAGGTTTTGTTTCAGCTCCGAGTTCCAGGTTCTAGTCCAACTTGGCCAGGAAACCATAGTAACTAGCCACATTATGTCCACAGTAAGGATCAGAAAGCCATGGTTTCTCCTCAGTTTTCCTTCCCATTTATCCATTCTAGGATCCTAGAGAGGTAATGATGCTACCCACAGTTGGGTGGGTCTTCCACCTCAGTTAGATGCAATCAAGATAATCCCCCTAGAGGCCTTTCTGGCAAGTAGTGATACATTCATTATGACAAATTAAAAATCTGTATGAACCATCACAAGTATGTACAATTCCCACATTCTAAATTTAAAGAAATAAAAGAAGTAAGCTCACAGAGAGTTTTTCTCAGTGTGTGAAATAAACCTATACATGTGAACTAGCTCAACATGGCATATTTAGGGAGAACCTGATAGATTTTTGTTTTAAGTTTAACAGAGAAATACAACACAAAAGAATGCCTCACTGTGACTCCTTGATGTCTTCATTCCAGCCCTTTATTCCAAACAGCTGTGCAGAATATATTTAGTCCCAAACATTTCATTAATTTTTTGAGCACCTTCTCTGAGAGAATGGAAGCAAAGGCATATACATGCCTTTATTCTCATTCCTTGTTACTGAGCAAAGACTTTACATAGGAAACTGAACCTAGGAAAACTGGACTCAGACCACTGAGACATATTTACATAACGCAATGTAGGCAAATGTTATTTAATGAGTAAGTGCAGATTTTAAGAGATGGTAGAAGACAGTTCTGCAGTAGAGGCTGTTTCAGCGACCCTCCACAGGGATCAAAAGTAACGGGGACTCTTGTGCACGCTTGGCTTTCAGCCGTACAACTGTGAGGACAACTCTTGCTTCCCACGTGTACTGTGGTATTGCTAGACACCCCATTCCAAATGATGTCCAATGAGAAGACAGCAGGAAACGAGCCAGATTGATGTGTGCACTTGTTTCACATGACTCTCCCAGGGCCAAGAACAGATTGGCCATGAGTAAAAGATAAATGTGGACTTGTTTTCCTAAAATATATCAAGGCATTTTCACTCTTTCTGTTTATTTCAATGTGTTCGGTGTAACAGCTATGTTAAAATATATCCATCCTTTTGAAAATCTGTAAGCATGCAAATAACCACTTTCATCTATTTAAAAAGGTGTTCTTGATTCAATACCTGTTCTTTAGTGCCTAAGCAAAGGCACCATTTTTCAGTACAGCATCTTTATGTACTGCATTTCAGTTATAGCTAAATTAACTGAAATCTCTGCTGCCGTGATAATAAAGAGTTCCCTCAGCAGGAGTATTACTTTGGGGTAACCAAATTACTTGCAGAAATAGAGATAACATTCATAATCCTGACATTCTTCCAGTTTGTTTCTGTTTATTTACCCGGATTAAATTGTATTGACTGGCAAAATGGTTTTATGATTCAAAAGAAAAGAAAAGCAAACTTGCATTATCTCATCAGCAAATTAAAGCACTGCTGTTTCGTAGCTACTCAGACAGTTGGAATTTAATACCCCACTTGGTGAAGGAAGGAGGGGAGTATTCTTAAATGCTGTTGATCCAAGTCATCTCACAATTCAACCATGTTTTGTTCTGAGGTCCTAGGGGAATTCTAAAACCGTGGATAAAAAAGTGTGTTTTATGAATGATACACATGAGAGTTTACCAATAGCTAATAATAAAAGAGGACACATATGACAGCATACTCCAATAGCAGTTATACAAATGTCATCTCTCTTTCTTAAAATATCTTACTCTACAGAGGTTGTAAGAAGCTTGTGGTCCACTGAGGGCAACTGAAACTTAGGAAATGAGACTGTGTTTAAAGAAGGAACTTGCTCAGCAATGGAGCTCTGAGAAAAGATAAATCATTTCCTATGGTGTGAGACTGCCCTTAGCAATGAAGTAAATGTATCTAACAAGTGCATGCTAACACTACCCCCCCACACACACACAGCTTCCTCTCCTGATAACCAGGGAACAAAGGCTCACTATCATTATACAGGCAAACCCACTGGACCTACCAGGTATCCAGCTATGGAAAGTAGCTGAGAAGCACAGTTCACACTTCATCACCTCCTTTCATATGGCTTTCCATGTTAGCTTCCCCATAGTAAACTCTGGGTGGATTTACAGGGTGAAGGTGCCTTCATCCATCAAGCTCTGTAAAGTCTTATCATGTGACGTTTGAATGTTGCTTTTCCCCAGTCCCTTTTTCAGAGCTCAAGTTAAAATTACATAGCCTATCTTCCATGTCTCTGAGCTTCACTTTCATAACTGTTTTGTTTCTCTGGACCATGTTCTGGTCTAATGTATAAATACTTCCACCATGCATCTTTAGCTCCATTCTTACCAATGGTTTTATTTTCTTAATATTTTTCTTTTTAGTTCTAAGAGTTCCACCTGCTACTTTTCAAATTTAGCTGACTTTATTTTTATTCTTGCATAATGAATTTATCCCTTTTGCACTTGGGTATTGTAAAGATGATTTTTTTTATTTTTGGTTTTTCGAGACAGGGTTTCTCTGTGTAGCTTTGGAGCCTATTCTGGCACTCACTCTGGAGACCAGGCTAGCCTCAAACTCACAGAGATCCACCTGCCTCTGCCTCCCAAGTGCTGGGATTAAAGGCCTGCACCACCAATGCCCAGCTAAGATGACGATTTTTTTAGTCTACTTTAGTAGGCTGGTAGCTAATATCCCACCTGTGACTCTTGGTATAATTCCTCATTTAAACACTTGAATTTCTGCTCTTTTTTTTTTTTTTTTTTAGAACCTGCTTTCATGGTCTCCCAACTTCATAGCAGTTCTTTCTTGGCACACACTTTTGAAGTGTTTCCCCCACTGTAGACACTTTTTTCTTCACATCTTCATGTTTTAGCTGTGCCTTTAAACTGAACATTAGCAAGAAAATATTATATTCTCTCACTGGGAGTGCTGTTACTATTTGAATCTCAAACATTATCCAAGGAAAATGGAATAATAAAGAATTATTTAGCAGCTGTGCCTGCTGACACAGCTGAATCAGAGGGCTGACAGAAGGAGATTCCTATTTCAAGACCATCCTGGGTTGCACAATGAGTTTGAACTCAAGCAACTTAATGAGACTCTGAAAATTAAAACTAAAAATGGGTCCAAACCATCAGGGTAAACTCTTCACTATTGCTCTTGTTAGTTTGCCCCTTACAGTGAGGAGCAAGGGGCAGGGCCATTTTCCTACCTTTATTTCCTCAGAGTCAGCTCTCCCACACCTACACCTTCAGGGCTAACTCTACTGTGTTAGAGTTAGCCCTAACCAGGAAGGGTGTAGGGGCCACTCTTCCAAATGGTGAAGACAGGGCAGAGCTGTTGGGCTGACCAACCCTGCAACTACCCAAGCCCAGACCCAGGGTTATGAGTTGACCCATTTCAACATCCACCCCATCTATAATTTGTTGGAGCACATGAGAGGTCTGATCCTACAGACCCAAAGCTAAATGATCTTCATGAGAAGGGCAACAGCAGGATAACCAAGACAAGTACAGTGATAGCCCAGCATCAGTAGTGTAGCAGAAACCAGAGGCCTCAAACCAGACCAATGACTCTTTGAAATGAACACTTGTTCACAATGATATATGGATAAAGTGGTTTACTGTGTGACTCACAGTGTCACACTACAGCTTCCATGATGAGATGTTTTTCCTCTTAAATTTTATTTTATTTGGGGGCAGTTACAAGGATAGAGGGTAGATATGAAGGGACAGGAAATGAATGGGATGGAGACACATGATGAGCGAGACACAAAGAATAAATAAAATAAAGTTTAAAAAATGGTTCAAAGATAAATATAGCTTGGGTAGACCAAATTCTAACTCCTAGAGCCATAACTAACAACCAAAGAATAAATATATTTTTATAAAAAAATTACAAAACATATTGGAATACTTACAGAAAATTTGCTTATAGGAAATTTCCAAGTTCTTGCATGTTTAGGCTCTGGTTATTTGTATATTTATTCACCTCTTTACAGCTAAGAAGATTGTCACTCTTCACTGACTAGTATTATGTTTAAATTTGGCACACATTTTCTCTGCACCTAAATATTTCTGTACTTCTCATCAACTACAATCTAAAGATAAATCTCTCCAGTCCTTGGAGTTGGATTATAGTACTTTAACATGTATTGTTCACAAGAACTTTCAAGCACTCTCTATAAATGGGTTTATAAAAGTAGATTTCACATGCCAGTTGTAAATTATTTTTACCTCTTCTTTACATCAGTCTCCCAATGCACTTTTTTAAGGCAGCTTACAGTGAAGTAATTTGACATCTCACAAAAAATGATGACTCATAGATTAGAAGCTAACAAGAAACCAGAAGTTAAACAGGATCTTGATTGTGTTACCGAACTTCTCCACCCCTCTCCTGCATCATCTGTTAAGTGAGGATTATTATAACACAGATTTATGTGACACATTCCCCAACCTGTGCTATATCCCAGGCCACAAGCATTCTGGCTTTCTATAACATTTTATTATAACTATTGATTAGATGTCATTCTTAGAAAATACCTAGACAGTGTCCTCAAGAGCAGGTCATCTAAACCTCACAGTACATAGAGTATTCAGTATTGGTGATATAAGCTTATCAGTGACTTTGTAAAGAAAATCATATTTACCTCAGTTCTAAAGATTTGGATTCAGATACCCCAGCTAAGGTACTCATGAAACAAAGAACTCTTGCAAAAGAAATGTCCAAAAAATAGCATCAAAACAGCATGTATATGGTCAAAGGGGCTCATAATACAGGGTAAGACAGAGAATGCCGAACTGTTTAGTTTGGTAATTTAGGAACATAATTGTAAAAACATGAGATTTCCATTGTGTTATTATTATTTTTAAAGAATAAATTTATATTTATTTGTTCATATTTAGGTGTTCATTTGAAAAAGTAGAGTAAATTCTAATATCTTTTTGTTCAGAGTGCTTAAACCAATACTCTATCGAACTAGTCAGCATGATTTGTTTGATCTACATAGTATTGTATAGTGAATTTTAAAGCTGAGCAATATTATTCAATAATTAGAGTTCTGCTCTTTAAATATTTCACTTTTCATCATGCACCATCTCTAGCCTAGGCTTGCCTTGGACTTGCTATACAGCCAAGGATATCCTTGAGTACTGAGCATCTTGCCTCTAGCCCCAGAGTGCTGGCACTAAGGGGTAAGCCAACACATCCAGGGGTGTTGGAATTTGAGTCTAGGGCTCTGTGTGTTTAGTGAACACTCTAGCAACTGAACTACCACAGCTATAAACACCACATCTGCTTATTCTGACAGAGCTAATGTATGATCCCAGAGATAGCCTAGTCCTCATAGTGTTCATTGTCTTTAGGATTGTGAGTATGGAGATCTGTTGCTAGTTGTGTTGTATTCAAATTAAAGATAGTTGTGGACCTATAAAAATTATTTAACTTCATTATTTATGTCAAATGATCCAATGCTAGTAACTATTCTTATTCCTACCAAACATGTGATTGTATTTTGCATAGGCTTTTTTATTTCTGTGTTTGTCATTGTTGATTTGTTTTTACCTTATAAAGAATCTGAACTTATAAACAAATTAAGTAGCATTTTATTACACAAATAGAAAATATTTAGTAAATATATGTATATATATTTTATTTGTGGGTTTTGTTTTTGTGGGGTGTGTGTGTGTGTGTGTGTGTGTGTGTGCAGCATGCCTATAGAGAACAGAGGGAGGTTGATGTCTATTATCTTCCTCAGTGTCTTTTCCATCTCACTTTTTCAGACAGGGTCCATCACTTCCTGTGGACCTCACTGATTGGCTTAGACTTACTAGCCAGCAAGCCCCAGTGGTCGTCCTCTCTATGTACCCTAGAACATCAGTACTTGCCATGAGTGTTAAGGATTGGAACTGCAGTGATCATACTTGTGCAGCAAGCATTTTACCAACTGACCAATCCCCACAGTGCTCAGAGAATGGTTTTTACATTCTCTTTCTGCTAAATATTATCATTGGCTTATTTTTGTATCTTTATAGCATAAATGTTCATGCCTGTTTAATAAATCCAAAATCATTTTAGCATATCACAAAATAGCAAGACCTGTGTGACATATTTTAACACGCTTATACTTAAAATAGCTGCTTTAGCTATTTCCTGCTTTTTGCTGCATGTCTGCATGTACAGGTAAACTTGGTGACATTTGAGAATCTCTGCGACATATTCCAGTGGTCAGTCTCCTTTCTCAGATTTTTCTCCCTAACATTCCACTTTCTTCTCAGAAGGAATCTCCAGTTTCCTGAGGAGTTTATTATTCATGCTTCATGAATACAATCCAGCACTGCAGATCTGAACTTGGGCTAGGCTGGTAAAGGATGGGAATGGGAACAGCGTGTTGTTCAGAACATTGGTTTTCTCCTCTGCACTCCCACTTGCAATCCTGTACTCGGCCACACTCACATCCTGAATGTCTCTGCTTCATTTGTTTATAAGACTATTATCTAAACTCTTCTTCATTCCATTTTCTGTATACCAACAGCTGTGACAAGGTTGAGTGCAGCACCTGGCACACAGTGGGTCTCCTGGGAATGCTGCTGGAATAAACAAGAAAATGCATCATAGCACCAATGTTAATGAAAATGACTGAATTTTGGAAAAGGCAGTATTTGGTCCAGCTGTTTGCATGTTTTATGTCTGCTGTCCACCAGGTGCGGTACTGGAACAATGGAGGAGAAGAAGAATCATCCAGCAAAATGAAAGTGGCAGGAAATCAGACATCAACTGTGCTCCAGGGCCTGAAGAGCAACCTAGCATATTACACAGCTGTCCGGGCTTACAACAGTGCAGGCGCTGGTCCCTTCAGCGCCACAGTTAATGCAACCACCAAGAAAACCCGTAAGTAGATTCTATTTTTCCACTTTCAGAATGTGTCAGTGATGGTCTCCTTTATCACCTGAATGGATAGCTTGTCATTAGCCCCACCTGAGGGATTAAACCTAGAAGCCTTCACATTCCTACTGGAACAATATTCTTCAATCTGTAAGCAGAGCCTCCCTTTTGTGCTTGTGGGTCTTAACTCTATCTAGTCTTCTTTTCAAATGTGGTAGGCTTCGTTGGGTCCACTATCATAGTCTTTAGCACTCTGAACCTTGTGCTAAGCATAAGTGACTGGAAGCTGATGCCAGTGCCTGGGAGCCTGCTTTCTAAGCCTTTCCTTCTCACAGTTTGTAAAAGATTCCAAAATGAATTAAGAGATTATAATAATCAGACAGTGAGGTGCACACTAAAAATTCTAACCAGCAATGCCAGTGTTGTCTTCCAAGCTGAGTCTGTGATACCTATGTATTCACAGCTTTGCTCAGGAGCTGTGATGATGTTATAATCGAATTAGTCATCAAGAGAGTCAGTTATTTGCATTGGTTACTTTCTCAAGCACATGCACACTCTAGTTTAAACCGTTCCTGTTATTGTCATAATGATCATAGTTAAAAGTGTCTGAGAAAATTCATGCACCAAAGGCTTGATGATCATCCCCTTCTGATTTCAATTCTAAAGGTGAGGAAAATGAGACATGAAGGGGTTAAGTTCCTTGAGCACACTGGTATTTTTGTTTGTTCATCATTTTTTCTTCATTTATTTTTGAAGTTTACTTCAGTAGATCTCTGTGTTTCACTCAATTTATATAGAAATGAGAAGATTTTTGTTCTTGGTTGGCACTTGGACCGTTGTGTTTGCAGATTACCATTTCCAAATTTATTTGAAAGCATACATTCATTGCCTAAACCAATAAGAATGCTGGTAATATACAGATGAATATTATAAGCAAGTCATATTATAATACTGGTAAATTTAAGTACACATGAAGTGTAATCTTACTACTTTAGATGTTAATTAACCACTGTCATTGGATGGAGGAAATTTGTATGTTTATATTTGCATTATTTATAAAAAGAAAAAGCATGGCTAGCAACTTATTAGCATAATGAACATTGCAGAGGAACAGTGTAGCAACAAAGCCATTTATTCCCTTCCATAGCATCCATTTGTAAGCAACCCACTAATATGAGGATTTAGCATTATCCTTGTCTAATTACTAGAGAAAGTGTGGCCCATCTCTTATGAATAACACATAGTTAGAATAAGAGTGTGCTATTTGAAAATACATAAACTGAATAATGATCTGTATTTATAACTTTTCAGTAAAGATAGTTGATTCTCTTAATAATAATTCAGCATTACTAAAGCTTAAGTATTCCTCATTATTTACATGTTCAAAGCCAGCATCAATCAGAAACACTGATTGCAAAAATATATTTAACCAACTTTAATTAAAAAATACATTTAAGCAAGCTCTAACTTAATAATCAATGTGATTGCTTAGTAGGAAAATGTTAAAAGACACTTTATGGTCTAGCAAGATTGCTCAGTTGATAAAGGTACTTGTCTCTGAACTCGAAGAGCTGAGTTTCGTGGAACTCACATGAGAACAGAAAAGAATGAACTCTCTCAAAACAAGTATCCTCTGACTTTCACAATGTGAAGGGCACATTTGTATACAAATGCACATATGCTAAATAAATAACTGAAAAAATAACTATGATATCAAAGGTATCAGTCATGAACTTAGTTTATTAGGGAAACAACAGGAAAAGGGTAGCTATGAGTTAATAAGTATATCTTGATAATATACAGTGAATGAAATGAAGTCTTAAAAATTAAACCAAACTCCTTTATAACAGCATGGAAAAGCAAATGTATGCATAACAATGATGATAATTATGGTTTTAACAGCTAACAGTTAGTGAGCAATTTCTGCTCCTAGTTCATAATACTGTTCGTGTACTTAATTTTAATTCTCATGGCAACACTGACTTGGATGCTATTTATGTCTTCACTTTAGAACTGAAATGGCTGAGCCACAGGAATTTTAGATCTCTTCAAAAAGATGTCTGAGTAGATGAAGGGACAGTCATTCAGAGTCTGAAACATTGTCTCCTCCTCTCTTCCAAGCACATGTTTAGAATGTTCACATTCCTATCAAAGCCAGTGTATATTGAGATTTTGCTCTGTGTTTGGTGAGTGGGTAAGATGCCCAGAGGTAGTCAGGAATGCAGTGCTGATACAGCTGAAGTCAAATGGGAATTTCCCCAAGTGAATTAAATCTCTGTTTAAAATAGTGTTCTCCCAGTGCTGCAGTTCAGCTAGTCTGCACATTGTTCTATAAATGCTGCTAACAAATTTTCTAAATTTTATGGGAAATTTCATAAATTCTTCAGTCATCTTAAAATTGCATATGAAGAACATGCATCTTTTTTTTTAATTATGCTAGTGATTTTTAAAGCATATACCAAAATAGAATAAGATGGCATCTTTCACAGCTATTTCTGATGTTGTTACTGGCAGCTTTGAATAATCATCCTAGGCAATGATGAGGCTTAGCTTCAAATCCTATTTAAGAATTTTTGGCAAGGCTCACATGCTTATCATTTGAAGAAATCATCTGTGTGCTGCCACAGGTATAAAGAGCCGAGAAGCCATTTTTGATTCCTGGTGTGGTCTCTGTTTTCTCCTCCAGTTGATGAACTTAGAGTCAGTCCTATGTGCCTTATTCACCCAGACTACATGCCCAGTCCACTCACAGCACATGTCAGCCTCTCATTAAACGCTGACTGGATGACTGAGTGGATAAATGAAAGCTGTAGAAGCAGGCCAGCTTGAAGTACTGTTATTAATCAAATGGACTTCCTCTTGACTGCACATTGTGAATTCAAAATATAGGCTGCAGCCTTTCATGGTCTAGTTTAAAATTTGCAAGCTGCGTGTCCTTGTAATCATGGAATTCAGCATTCGAGAATTTCCACCAATGCAGACTGTAGGTGTTGTTCCTGATTGTAAAATAACAGAAGGATTCTCAAGCAAAGTACTGTAGGTTCCATTAAACACTTAATTTTTGGCATCTGAACACTTGTGCTTTCTAAAAAGCATCTTTAACTTAACAGTAATTAGCCTCTTCAGTAATTGAAGATGGGTTTCTGTCACTCAAAAGCCAAAGAGAAGTAACTCTTATGATCATCCATCTAATGAGACTAATGAGAAAAATTTGCAGATGGCCTGAAAATGATAGAAAGTGTTGATTTCTAAAGAGAAGCATATTGGCAGTCTCATGTCCGGAATTCTTAAGAAGGAATCTATAGAGCAAATACTCAGTGGCCTGTGTGATATACCTCCAATAGCAGTTCTGGTTGCTGTGTGGATGGATTCAGACCAGTAATGTCTTCAAAAGTCATCTAACAGGATCTCAGACTGAGTCTTTCTTAAGCTGAGTTCTCCATCCTGTCCTCCATCTTGACTCTTATCTGTTATAACTCCCCCATTTCAACAAACACAGTCTGATTATTTTATTCCTTAGGACCCAAATCTCCGGTATCCTTCACTCTTTTATAGAGTGTGTGCGTATGTGTGCGTGTGTGCGTGTGTGCATGTGTGCGTGCGTGCGTGCGTGCGTGCGTGCGTGCGTGCGTGCGTGTGTGTGTGTGTGTGTGTGTGTGTGTGTGTGTGTGTGTATTAATATTTTATGTGGGAGCATTGCAGGCAGGCCATAAGCCATGTTTGGAAGTCCAAAGAGAACTTAGTGAAGATACTTCTCTTCCACTTTTGCATTCTGGGGATTTTACTCAGGTTATCAGGTAAATATTTTACCCATTAGCCATGCCCCACCAGAAACTTATTGTAATTTTGACCCCTAGAATTGACTTGGAATTAATTGACTTCTGATTCTGAATCTGCCACTTCTGTGGGCTGGGGAATGACTTGATGGGGAAAGTATTCTGTTAGCAAGCATGAGTCCCTGAGTCCAAGGTTCTAGAACCCACAGAAACCCGGATGTGGTAACTCCAATACTCTACAACAAGTTATAAGACAAAGACTGGAATATCACCAGAATCTCTACACCTACCTTGCCTGGAAAATGCAGGATCAAACCAGGGACAATCTCAAACCATGTGGGAGGAGAGGCTCTACAGCAGGAGTTGTCTTCTAAACTCCATTGTGCATTGTCCCATGTGCATCTCAGCTCATCCACTCATACTCTTATTCTCTCTCTCTCTCTCTCTCTCTCTCTCTCTCTCTCTCTCTCTCTCTCTCTCCTCTCTCTGTCATTTACACACACACACACATACACACACACACACACACACACACACACTCACACACACGCACGCATGCATGCACGCAAACACAGCATAGCTGCTAACTCTAGAACTCTAGAGCATCTGTCCTTCCTGGGATCAGAAGTGGCCGCCCACTGTTAAGCAGTGCTTGCCTCTCCTAAGCCAGCGTGGTCTTGAGGCCACCACTCTTCTTGTTCAGAACTTTCCATTCATTGGAGACAGGCATTAAACCCATACATACTCCACATGGGTTCATACAATTCTCCCTCCAGTTTTTGCTCCAAACCACTCATTTCTCACTGTTTCCTCACCTTGCTCATTGCACATTCACTTCAGAGGCCAGGCATTTGTTGTCCCCTATGCCTAGACAAATCTTCCTCTAGGTATTCATGAGACACATTCCTTGTCTCTGTCAGGTCTTCACACTTGAGTATACTACCTGACTGCCATATTTAAACGTAAAGCCTGGCATTTCCCAAAAGTCTTATCTCTTTTCCTGTTTTATACATATGCATACCCCTGATGCATACCACATTTTATATGTGTTTGTTTATTTTTAAAATTGTATTATTTTATTCATTCTGCATGCACATATGATTGGGTTGTATGTTTGTTAGTCCTACAGCACACATACTGAGATCAGAGGATTACTTGCCAAATTTGGATTTCACCTTCTACCATATGGATTGAGGGGATCCAACTTGAGTCATTAGCTTTGGCAGTAGGCATGTTTGCCCAAAGAGCCATCTTCCAGTCCCTAGAAATTTACTTATTTTACTGCTACCTCCCCTTAACCAGAATATCAACTCCTTTAGACAAGGGAGATTTTTACTTCATTGCATTATTTTTTATTAGTCATTGAGCTATGTTTCCTTCTAATAATCATAGTTGGGCCCAATAACTGCTAGTTGACTCTATAACTCCTGCCAGTATACATAGTGACACCATTTTGGTCTCATCCACTCCTCTGGGTAGCAATATATCAACTCCACTTCTCACTGCCTAGTTTTCAATGGTCAAACTCTCAAGATTCTTTCTAATGATTCCACTGAGAACTGCATAGGCTTCTTACCAGCTTCTTAGGTTAATGGCAGTGGGTGAAACAATTAATAGAAAACCAATTTCCCTGCCTTGAAAATCACTGTCAGACCTGTACAGTACACAGGAATTTATGGGTTACTTTTCTCACTGCAGTGACAAAATGCCTGAGAAAACCTCACAGAGGGTTTGTTTTGTCTCGGTTTTGTGGCTGTTAAGTTCACTCTGTGCAGCAGGGTAGGAAGCTTTTCATCCACAATCAGGAAGAAGTGAGAGATGGATGCTGGTGTGTAGTTGACTTTTTCTTTTTCTCAATTTTTATTGATTTCAGGACCACACTCCTCAGAGTAGTGCTGGCTACCTTCAGGGTGGTTTTCCAGGACTGTTAAATATCCTTTGAAATACTCCTACAAGCAAATACATATGCATAATTAAAAAATAAATCATTAAGAAAATAGTTTCTTATGTTATAGTGTGTTGGATCCATTTGTAATATTTTCAATGATTGAGAGTATATATATTTCAGTATTAGATAGAAAGAAAGCTTCAGGTTATTTCATTTTCTCACAATACTACTTGTTAAACCAGTCTAAAAATTAAAATGGTGATGATCATCTCAAGCAGATTCTAAGTACAAAATGTCCTTTTCAGGTACTGGTGCTAACATTCACTTGCAGGGAAATAATCTTATTATACTCAGGTTGCCAAGTAAAATAGTTGAAAAACAAACTGAGTTCTATATAATTGGCCACAGCAAGCATGGACTCTTAAAAATCCCATATTTCCAAAGGAAATGCCAGTATCGCTATCACCACTATGGAGAAATCATCCTTGAAAAACTGTACACAATAATGTCTCCTATGCCAGAAGCCTGTATACTATAACATTGTAGAAAATTTGCAGAACAAAATCATGGAGTAGATAATAAGAGTCAGCTATAATCCCATAACCCAAACACATCGTCATTGAGTACCTTATAGAATGTGCTTCCTGGATTTCCATTCTACACACATTTTCTCTTTGGCTGTAAGTTTAATTGCCCATGTATTATATAAGCATTGTGATGGTTGGTTTTAATCATCAAATGACACAATTTAGAATCACCTTGGAAAAAAATAGAATCACCTTGGAAAAGAATCTTGTTGATAGAATGGCTAGATCAGGTCAGCCTGTGGGTAACTCACTTTGGAGGGGATATGAATATCCAGCCTACAGGGGAGTAGTACCATTCTCTAGTACTGGGTCCTGAATTGTACAAGAGTAGAGAGAGCTAGTTGAGTGAAAGGTATGCACTCATTCATTGCTCTCTGCTATTGGCTGTGGATGTGATATGACTACTTGTTTCAAGATTCTGCCTCAATTTCCCCATAATGACTGACTGTAACTGAAAGTGTGAAGTAAAATAAGCCTTTCTCTCCCCATTACCTTTCTGCCTGGGTGTTTTAATCACTGCACCAAGGATAAAACAAAGCAACATATATGTGTAATATCTCACCTTGACAACAGGCTACCATTTATTTATCTGTCTTCTTTCTCATTGATAAATGTGTCTTATGCCCTAGCTTCACCCAGGCATAATCATGTCACTGTCATCACCTCTTGGAAGACAGACACCTATAGAACAACTGGAATTTCTAATAAAGCTGATGTCAAAAAGTTAGAAAAAAAAACATAGAAAGTATCATGATGGATGCTTAAAGATAGACCACAAGAAATCCTTCTTAGAATAGTGCTACTTTGTTGTATGACATTTAAATTATTTCAGAATATTAGGACTTCTCACTTAATGATATGCTATAAATCCAATTAAATATCACCTTTAAATAGAACAAATTATATTTTTTTGTTTTTTTCTATTATATCACACTGTCAAAATAGTAGTTTATTTGACAAAGAGAAAAAAATCTGTAGGCATCAAACCTGACAAGTAATTTTAAAATATAGACTACCTGTCAAGTTACGTTCAGTAGATCTGGCCTATTCAGGCTGTTGTAGATTGTACTTTTGGATGGAGGAAAGCACCAAGCATGAAGTTAGAAGTGCTACAAAATACACTGTCAGTCATTCCAGGGACTTTTTTACTTCCTTATTTGAGTTCATGACTTCATATGCCCACTCTGTGGCTTTGAAGCTGTACACATTGCTGCTTACTGGAGCCACATTAGGTTTCAAGTGTACAGTTAAATAGTGCCAAGTATATGGACGCTGCTGTGCGGACAATCATCAGAATTCCCTTTCTGTCCCTAATTTTTACTCCTCTGCAAATCACATACAACAGACCCTTTACTATATTTGCAGGACTGGTTTATTTTGCTTCACCTAGTGGCTTCAAGCCTCTTTCATGTTCTAGTGTATGTTAGATTTATGGTTGCTTTTAAGGTGAGTGATATTTCTTCCATTAACATGCTTTGTTTATCCATTTCCCTGTGGATGGAAAACTGTAAGTAATTTGTCTTCACCCTTGGCCTTCTATGAAGAGAGATGTGATAAACACATGTGTATCGCCTTTCTTAACTCTCTTTTGAACCAATTACAGAAATAAGTGTCACTGTGGTGCAGCGTACTGAAGATTAAATAATTCCTATCAAAGAACATTCTATATTGTCTAACACATTACAGGTAGTTACTAAGCACTGATTTTAAAGCTTGGAGACAGGAAGAATTGTTCTCTCATTAAGAATTTCTCAGACAATGTTGCTGTTACCAATGGCAGCAAGAGATCTGATGGATAAAATTTTTAACATTTTAAAAATTTAAAAAGGAGCCATTAACTTCATTTTAGAGTACATACAAAATTGTGACTAGCACATCAAGCTGGCTATTGTGTAACCATCATTGTTTAGAATGAGGCTAGAAATTATGGTTTTTTTTTTTGTTTTTGTTTTAGTATTTAAAAAAAGCAAAAGTGGGGGCTGGAGAGTTGGCTCAGCACTTAAGAGTGCTTGGTACTCTTCCAGAGGGCTCAAATTCACTTCCCAGTGCCTACATGGGGTTGAGTAGTTTCCAATACCCTGTAAATCCAGCTTCAGGGGATCTAATGACTCCTGACTTCTGTGGCTACCTCTACACATGTGATATATGCATATATAGTCAAAAATAAAAACATGTAGACATACACATATGCATAACTTGAAATGTATATTTGTATTATTTTTTATTTTCAAATCAATCTTTTCTCATTTTCCATACCAATCCCAGTTTTCATTCCCTCCCCTCCTCTTGCCACCGCCTTTTTCCCCCCACTCCATCCCCCAGCCACTCCTTAGAGAGGGTAAGGCTTCCCATGAGGAGTCAACAAAGTCTGGCACAGCACTTTGAGTCAGAAACAAGGCCATCCCCACTATATCTGGGCTGAGCAAAACCATCCCTCCAAAGAGAATGGGCTCCAAAAAGCTAGTCCAAGCACTAAAGATAAATCCCGGTGCCACTGCCAGTGGCCTCACAGGCTTTCCAAGCCATACTACTGTCACCCACATTCTTAGGGCCTAATTTGGTCCTGTGCAGGTTCCCCTGCTGTCAGTCCAAAGTCAGTCAGCTCCCACTAGCTCAGGTCAGCTGTTTCTGTGGGCATCCCCAAACTGGTCTTCAACACTTTGTTCATATTATTGCTCCTCCCTCTCTTCAACTGGACTCTGGGAGCTCTGCCCAGTGATTAGCTATGGATCTCTGCATCTGCTTCCATTACTTACTTGATGAATAGTCTATGATGATAATTCATGTAGTCATCAATCTGATTACAGGGGAAGGGCAGTTCAGACACCCTCTCCACTGATACTTGGGATCTTAGCTGGGGTCATCCTTGTGGACTCCTGAAAATGGGAAAAAAGACCAAATCAGGAAGCAGTGAAATGAATCAGGAAGAGTAGTCATACAAAGCGGGAAATTTTTTTAAAACTTCCATTTTTCTTAATTTACTTGTTTATAGTTTTTTTTCCTTTTTAACATTTCCTTCCTCCCCTTATTCCCCCTCCCTCCTTCCTTCCTTCTTTCCTTTCACTCTCTTTGTAATTTTAAAAAGTATTCCTATCAGGCTGAACTCATTTAACTCATGTGTTTTGAGATTCATACAAGAAAAACTACCATTTACAGTCATTTCTTCTCTGAAGCTGGTACTAGAGTAGGTAATGCATCCCAAATGATTGGAACTTTTTATAACTTGTCAGCACACATATGTTGATAGAACAATCCATGCTGATGTGTATTATCTGAATTGCATTATATCAAACCTGCCCATTTATGTATTGCTGTAAGCCACATAGATAACAGAATTCAGGATGAGGTTCTAAATTCATTTGTGATGTCTGGATAGAGTGACCAGAACATACTGATTAATATTTCAACCCTAAGTTGCTGACATTTATCTTGCTATCATAGCCTTGCGGCTCAGTCTTAGCTTACTTAAACTCATTGTTAGTATCAATGCACAAAACATTCAAAGCTATGTAGAATCATATTAGTTGGGGCACAACAAAATAAAGAATGTTTAGGTAATACTATCTTGTACAAGGCTATTTATCCCATAATGTATATGAGAACTTTCCCCATCTTTAAGTCCAGTTGTATTTCCCTCATGGCATGAGACAATGATGATGCTCAGAAATTTCTATGGAAAGGCCCTCTTTTAGATTATTTTCCCATGGCAAATCTAGTTATCCAAATCACATCTTATATTTCAATCTACAAGGATGAACTGTTTCAGTACTATTCTAGACAACTGTGACTCTGTTGACAGATAAGTAATGTATCTGTTGTTTTGTGATTGAAAAGAAACTGAATCTTTAGTGTCTAGTATGTTCCTCTGTAACAAATGGAACCTGCCACTTCCTACTCCAGCCAATGCATCTCTCTCTCTATTTCTCTCTCTCTCTCTCTCTCTCTCTCTCTCTCTCTCTCTCTCTCTCTCTCTCTCTCTTCACTCTCCCTCTCTCCCAGTTACTAATATAATTTTCCTATCTGGTGATCTTGTGAAGAAACTAACTGTAAATTCAAGTCTATAAAATTCAGAGAGTGCCATTAAGTCTATAATGCAATTCGCATTAACTATTTTAGCCTTTTGCATGATTTTTTTCTCAAAAACTGATTTAAACTTGGAAAATGAAGACTTTAAAATATGGACTCTCTGCTGTGATTTTTCATGTGTGTAGCTATTACTTCATGAGGATGAATCTGAGTAATCCCAATGTTTTATTGCCTCGCATTTTGCCCATCTCATCATACAAGGAGACTGGCTTAAAAATCATCCACACTTCATTTCCTGTGACTTTAATCTGCTCATTTGGCAAATCTCTCTCAGCCTCTAGTATGTAACAAAGCAAGTGCCATGGCTGCCCTGCTTAACTCAACAACAAGCAGCCCACTTGTGGTAGATAGAGGAATTGCATTTCTTCTCCTTTCAACATGCTTTGGTATGGTATCGTATGGTATGGTATGGTATGTTATGGTATGGTATGGTATGGTATGGTATGGTATGGTATGGTATGATGTGGTATGGCATGGTATGCTATCATATGGTATGGTACCATATAGTATCGTAGGGTATGGTATAGCAAATTTTCTCATAATTTAAACACAGCAATCTTTTATAAGGAAATATTTTAAAGCTTCTCCCTTAGTTTTTTCTCATTCCATCTCTCCACCATGGGTGACCATGGCTCATTCCATGAGTCTCCTAGTGTATTCAGTTGTCTGCTGCATCTGAAATATGACTTCATGATTAAATCAGTTTTAATTTCTCTTTTTGCATTTCAAGCTCCCAGTCAGCCACCAGGAAATGTCATTTGGAATGCTACAGACACTAAAGTGTTACTTAATTGGGAGCAAGTAAAAGCAATGGAGAATGAATCAGAGGTAACAGGCTACAAGGTCAGTTGTGATTTAGACTACATTTCCCAACTTTGAAAACAAACTCCAAGGAAAATTAAGTGGAAAGGAAAATTTTAAGATGTATATGATATGGTTTTAATCTGATTTTCACATAACTATCAAGCTTTTCTTAAAAGACCATTTCCTCAAAATATCTGACTTGTTAAATATTGTTAATTTTTCTTATATACAATTCAAAAAATGATGGTTATAACTTGTATTATTTACTTTTAATGCTCACCAAATATTATCTTTAAAACAACTGTAAGTGTTGCCCATGATTCATTGCCTGACCCAATGAAAGACATGTTCCACATGGCTGTGTCTAGATAGATAGATAGATAGAATTATCTATCCTCAGTAAAAGTATTTTGGGAAGCAGAGGCAGGAGGCATGGCTTCCTACTGTCATCATTAGTAGCCTGAAGAGTTTCCTGGACTTGTGTGGAGGTTGGCACAGGCTAAACAATATTCACAGATTCAACCCAGGAGGGGATTTTAGTTTTATTCAGTATATAAAGCATTGTTGAGGTTAATAACGATATGTTAGGTAGTCTTAATCTTTAGAGTTAAGAGAAAGAAAGATGCCCAGAAGGAGCATAAGATATACTCTAGAGCACGGATGTGGACTTCTTAAAGAAGATGCACAAAAAATAAGACACACCTAAGTGTAGCTATCGTTTCCTCAAGGAAGGATCATGCTCATTGTTTATTATAGTAATATGTAAGATATTATTGAACTTTGAAGTTACTGTAGTCACAAGGTTTATAGGAAGCTTAAATGAGATTGTTGGGAGTTTCCTAAGAGGCAACTGACAGGACTGCAGTTGGTAAAGTAAAGTCTAGCTCACAAGAATTTCAGAAAATAGCATCTATTTGCTTTATACAAAGGTAACATTTTGTTTAAGATCCACAGGGGATAACTGCTGAAAAAAATTCTGCCCTACCCAAGGTCGAGGCCCTACCCAAAGTCTTATACCTTCTGCATAAAGCCTGGGTCACTTTTACTTTATACAAAGTATCTATCAGAAACAGAATGTTAGTTTTATGTGGTCATCCTTTATAACAAATATAAATGGTTCAAAACGCTTGCTTCAAGGCTAGGGATAGGCTTCAATCAGACTTTGGAGCAACGGTGTTCTCCTTTCACATATCCCATAATCTCCATGTGTTTCCATCATGTACCACTCACTAATGCCCAACCTAACTGCGGTTTTCCATGGAAAAAGTTTAGTGCTCACCCAACCTCCTCAGTTTTGATAACATGATGACTCCATTATGTTTACACATGTTTAAGACCCATAAACTTAGCATGGAGAGCACTTTATAGTCTAGGGATGCAGTGACATGTCATTGTAGAGTGACAGTTTTGTAAATCACATAAAAATAAAAGCTGGCTGTACAAAGAGTGTGTTTGCTAATGTTTTCCAGGTTTTCTATAGGACTAGCAGTCAAAATAGTGTGCAAGTACTGAACACAAATAAAACTTCAGCTGAGCTTTTACTGCCTATCAAAGAGGACTACATTATTGAAGTTAAGGCCACCACAGATGGAGGGGATGGCACCAGTAGTGAGCAGATCAGGATTCCAAGAATAACCAGTAAGTTGATTGAACTCATTCCCTCCTTCACTTGCATCGGTGTCATTGAACCTTATAATGATTAACATGCTGCCTATCCATTTTTCCCAGCATGCCTTTGATATGCACGGGGCATAGACTATAAGGATGGGAGGAAATCATGGGAGAAGTAAAAGGCATTAAACCCTACTTAGCAAAGTTTACCATTTGAACTACTTATTTTGAGTTCTCCTTACATTTGCCTTGAGATTAATTTCCTAAACCTAAATTCCCTAAACACTTCTCAAGGGTATCGTTGAGCCACAGAGGGGTTTTCACACTTTTAATATTGCCAGGTGTGGCAACTCAAGCAAATAATCTCAGGAGTCACAACCAGAACAGCTTGAGTTCCAGACCAGCCTAGGATACATACTTCAAGGACAGCCTAAGTTACATAGTGAGAACCTGTCTTTTCTGAATTGTTTGGCCCCTTCTAATTACAGGCAAATATAAGATCTTTCAATAGAAAACTTAACATTTGTAACATCATAATCCATTTATATGTACTGGACAGAGAAATGAGATCTTAAAATAATCTATTTTTTAATTTCACAAAAACTTCACTTCTGTGCAGCTACACCCTTTCATCTTTAAAATGAAGTAGCTGACATTAGCAACTGAAGAGTGGAAACTTTGACAAGATGGGAAAATTTTATTTTCTGGGAAAATATCTTGACTAAAATACACAAATCCAAGTATCTTAGGAAATGGTGGGTAATTATTTCAGCACTTAACTGTGCAAGTCAGTCTGTGAAAGTCATTTCGGACTGGGGATTATCCCAAAAATCTATGCAATTCAGTGGAGACTGTTGAATAGGCCAAAAGAGAAACTGCTTTACATTTATTATGAGCACTCTAAGTTTGCTTTAAAGATATTAAAGTGTGTGTGTGTGTGTGTGTGTGTGTGTGTGTGTGTGTGTGTGTGTGTGTGTGTGTGTGTGTGTGTGTGTGTGTGTGTGTGTGTGTGTGTGTGTGTGTGTGTGTGTGTCTGCATGTGCCTGTCTGGGCCAAAAGAGGGTATCATTCAGATCACCTGAAGCTAGAGTTACAGGCAGTTGTGAGATTTTGAGCAACTTGACACAGAAGTTGTGAACTGAACTCTGGTCTTCTCAAGAACAGTGTTCTTCATCACTGAGCCGTCTCATCTCTTCA
Source organism: Cricetulus griseus (assembly GCF_003668045.3). Classification (NCBI taxonomy): domain Eukaryota; kingdom Metazoa; phylum Chordata; class Mammalia; order Rodentia; family Cricetidae; genus Cricetulus; species Cricetulus griseus. The sequence continues at coordinate 41,859,885 of NC_048601.1, forward strand.
GTCCTGATTATTTTAGCTTTTTAAAGTATGGAACACATACTTCTTATTATCCAGTAGCCTGAACTGTAGAGTTAAAAGTGACAGTATAGATGGTGACACTGGTAATATGACAAAGCACTGTGCTTTTGTGAGAGAAACACAGAGGGATTTTTATTTGGGGACTACTTTTCCTTCTGCCTGCTTTTTCTCCCTTATGTCTACAATAAAAATCTTCCCCGTACTTTAGGAGTAGTCATGTTCTCCTCTTTTTATTTCCTTTTTTCATTCAGCAACAACTGCCTAGTCTAGAGCACCTAACCCTGCCCTGTTGTTGTTCTTGTGCAGTCAGGTGACTGAAAATGGAGTTTCTACTGAACATTTTACAAAGATGATATTTGTGTTAAATGAATCTGCATAGAGACAAGCAGATTTTTTAAACCTTTATCCACTGAATCTTTCTTTAATTAAACTATCAAATTATCTCACCAGTTGTTTGTAATCAAGTCTAATCATTTTCATGATGATGAAGTTGTTTTTCCAATTTCAATTAAAGTTTAAGTATATGAAATGAACAGACTGGAGTAATTTACTAACACTTGGACATATCAGTGACTTATACGTACTCTTAGCAGCCAGAGTGTGCTACAGAGGGAAATAAGAAATAACTGATTCTTGGTTAGGCTTGTGTTGTAACTTAATTTTGATAGAACACGCATTACTTTTGTTTTAATGTGTCTTAGTTCATTCAAACTACTATATTTTAGGGAGAAGGTAGGAGCAGGGTGTGCCTGTGTAGCCCTGGCTGTCCTGAAACTCCTTCTGTAGATCAGGCTGGATTTGAACTCAGTGATCTGTCTATCTGTTCCTTTTCAGTGCTGGGATTAAAGACCTGCACCACTACCACCGGTTTCAAACTACTTTTATAAAAGTATCATGGCCTGGCTGTTTTATAACTACAGAAATATGTTTCTCATGATTTCAGAGAACAGAAAATGCAAGGTTAAGGTACCTGCAGATTTACAAACATTCTGAAAATGTTCAATACCCAAATTTTACCACAGAAACTGAGATTCCCCTTTTGGGTTCTTAGTCTTATTAACAAAAGAATTTAGAAATGGACTCAATACTCAGTTGACTACAATTTTATTAGAGTTGAGGAGAAAAGCAACAGGGCAGGCAAACTGTCAATCTGACAGCTGCCAGGAGGAGGGACATGGAGAACAGGAAGAGGAAAAGGTCATGCTTTTTGTCATTGAGGCCACCAAGCTGCCTCATGATGAAAGAACAACAAAAAGGAGATTGAGAGCCTCAGAGAATGAGTAAGAAAGCCCAGACGGTCTGGGACTGTTTGCTTAGGCTTTGGGCCAGTATCCAAAAATGAGACAAAGAAAAATAAAAAGAAAATTAATTAGGACCCAGAAGTAAGCAGACCATATGGCTAGCCTCCATAATGCTGCCTGATGGAAGGTCTTCTGCAAGTATTTTCACTAAGGAGCTTCTGGGAAGTAAAGTATATCATCAAATTCAGGGAATAACTATTCCTCCCATTTTAGCATGACTTCAGAGTATGCAGATTTCCTGGGGGAGTGGCATCCTGGCTAGGGAATTAAGTTGCCCAGGCATAGTGACAGAATGTATAGTCATTTTGACCAGGAGGAAGTAAATCTGCCCTAATGGGCCTCAATACAGCCCTGTTGCCCTGGCCTTTTCACATGGTACTTTAAATTTAAGGAGTGTCAAAGCTGATACTTAAGATTTCTTAGTTACCTGGAAAGCCTGGGTTGGGGTCCAAAGCTTTAAAGACCTGAAAAGCTACTACTGTAGCATGACTATCATCACAGCTGAAGACAGGATTTCAGCATGGTGCCAGAGAGAACAGAAACATTCAGTCCGTAGTGTCCTGATGGCCTTTACTAATGAGCTGCTTATCATTTTTGACAGGTATGGATGCAAGAGGATCCACATCAGCCATTTCTAACCTCCACCCTGTGTCAGGTTATATACCTGTCCTACTGTTCTTTATTGTAGATGCTCTGTGGTGAGGCGTTTTTTATTATATACTGGAAAGTTAATTGGTCACCCAAAAAAAGTGCTTTCTGAAACAGTGATTATGCATGTTTTTTTCAGCTATGTGTTTTTAAATTTCTACTCCATTATAGGTAAAATATGAATATAATAAAAACAGCAAATCCTTTTAGAGGAATCTGAAATGCCTTAATATTTGCTTGGTAAACCAAAGGAGTTTGCAAATTACATACTGCAAACTTTTGATACAAATGTTCTTATGTTTTAGTTTTAGTGCCTATGTGTGAGGCACATACAAACACAGGATACACACAAAAAACCCCACAGGGCACACATGATATGGAGAAACAAATAATACATATACAGTACAGACACACATACACACACGCACACACACACACACACACACACACACAGACACACTAACATAAGCAGTTTTTCTATATTAAAGAACACTTCGTTTATTCCAAATATTCTTTTCCCATTATTACAACATCTCTTATTATTTAAAAATTACCAATTTGAATCCCTCAGAGTAAAAATACACTTAGACAGTTATTATGCTGGAAGGGAGTGGCCTGTGATTCCATTGGGTATTGTTAGAAAATTTTACTGTGAGCTGGGGCAAGTGACATTTGCATCAGTGTATTGCTGTATGACTATGACATTCCCCTAGTCACTTTGTTCTGTCATCTCTGTTATTCATTATATGAAATGAGGTGATAATATTTCTCCCACCTGCCTTTCCTACAAGAATTAGTTGTTATAAAACATAGAGGGGGAATATGAAAAGCATGGTTTCCTCTCACAAGCAGTCTTCCTGTGCAGAATCTTACATGAACTTCCTAAAGTGACATGCAAACCAGGCTCCTTTTTGAAGCTTGCTGGCATTGCATGCTCTCAGTAGGATTATCTGTTCCATTGAAAGATGAAAATTGAATCTGAGTGAATATTATAACATCTTTTGTTTTTGTTCATATTTATAAAGGAAAAGATGGTACCTGGAAATGAATACATTTCATCCTGTCTCAAAATTAAGATGAAATTAATTAAGGATTCATTCCCTTCCCATGTAAAAATAAGCTTTCGGGCCTTTTTAAAACCTGGTAGGGAAAAGAAGAAACAAACTGTATCTTAACCCAAATATGAAACAATATGCCCACAATTCTTCATTTCCAATTTCTGATACCATTAAGGGGCCCTGTCTCTGTTTAGAGGGCAGAGATGTTTTTTTAAGGAAATCCTACTGTCTATCTCATCAAGTCAGGCAGGCTTTTTCATTGGTACCAAGTTAAATTTGTAATAGAACATGGTGATGCTGCTGGCTTTGATACAGATGACTCAGTCCTTCAATATGTGGTTTTCAAAAGAGTGTGGACGATGTGAGTTAACAGCAATATGTAAAAAGAAATATGAAAATCAGCAGACTGAGTGTGAGACATTCAAAATCAAATTTTTACCTCTTGCCTACCAATTTCCTATTTTGCTACATTGCTCATATTACCAAAGGTAGAAAAATTACAAAACAATGGGGTAGATCCCAAGAAACACTAAAAAGTAGCCAAATTCTGATACCATTTTAGTGTACCACTCTTCTTTCAGAGATTCCATTTAAGGCAAAGTCGAAATGTAAAGAGGAGAATGATTTTTTTTTTTACATATCTCTATAGGGTCTGTATATATTGTACATATCCAGAAGAAATCTGAATGACTAGTTGCTTTCATATGACCATTGTTATTTCCAGTCAAAAAGTGGGGGAAGAATTTCTCCAATCCCTGTGCTTTACAGTCCATGTAACAGAACTATACCTTTTTATTATCTGATGACTCCTAGAATTTGTTCCTGTACTTTACTTTTGCAAGATGGCAGTTCTCTTGTTTCCTGTTATTTCTATCAGTATATCTCCATGAGATGTAGACACTGTTTCATATTGAAAAGTCTAAATTTTACTCCTTAAATCCCCATGTGTGTATCCTATGGTTATCTGTATGTATTATTTTCTATTATTCTAATAAAATTTATAATAATCCCATACTCCTGTGTTGTTTATTGTGGTTTTGGTGGAGGGAAACATTTGCATGGGAAAGAGGGAGCCTAATTAGAGTTACATTCTTACTGCCCTTCCTTAGATTTTTTCAGCTAACATTTGACTTTTACATCTTTTAGGGGAGTGTTTTAAAATTTGATTTATGATCTACTGACAATGACTTCTACAATTCCAAATGATTCATATGTGCATCATGGGGCTGGAATGCAGAAACAGAAAATTTGCCTAATAGGCTTATGATGCCCAATTTTTCTCACTTCATTTTGGGATGTGTAGAAACTCACACATTTTTGACAAATGGGTTAATTTTTTCTTAGAAACAGTGTCAATGTACCACATTCTATGTAGACTTTTCTCTTTGGAATCAGAGTTAGACTACATGAAATAATCACTCTGATATAGTACATTCTAAATATTTTAAAAGTTTTTAATGTTTCAGCTTTGAAATTGTAAACAATTTCAAAAGTTACTTTGAGTAAGGGAAATAAGAACAAATGGTAATCCAGTTGTAGAAAAATTAAGGAGAAAAACTCTGTCAGATGATCTCTCTCTCTCTCTCTCTCTCTCTCTCTCTCTCTCTCTCTCTCTCTGTGTGTGTGTGTGTGTGTGTGTGTGTGTGTGTGTGTGTGTGTGTGTGTGTGTGTGTTTAAATAAAGCCAGTTGAGATAGCATAGGGTTCTGAAAAGGGTACTCAGAGAATGCAGATAGAGATTATGACATCAGCAGTACTAATGTCTGATGCTAGTGGGCATGGAAGGATTAGACGCCAGATCTGTCTGACAATTCTGCCAACTTCATAGCACCTTAATAATTGCCAATCATGGGCTTTTGCTGAAGTTTCAAAGCCTTTAGTTTCCTGGCTGAAGAATGCAGGGATGGTAGAATTCCCCTCATAGAGTTCTGTCTTCAACAAATGCTAAGACCCTTGGTGAAGAATGGCCTGTTGGGTGAGCTGAAGTTGTTGACACTACCCATTTATGAGTCAGGGAGCTAGGAAGTTAAATGGTGTGTGCAACTCATACAGAGTCATACTATTGTCTTTATCACCAAAGGTGGGAAATCAATCACCATGGAGAACAAAAGACCTCCTTCATAAGGTAGTTTTATGTATTTCTTTTAATTTCATTGTATTAAGGACAAGCTTTTAGAGGATAAATGATTCTGAAATTCAGTTTATTAATAGCAGAAAGTTACTTGTTTATTCTCCTTGACACACTGAGTTAACCCTTACATCATGTCCTTAATTAGGTCCCATGTAGCCCATTTTACAGATGATGAACAGTTAGTAATTTGCAGAAGGTCTCTCTGTGACAGGCATAGTAAAATATGACTCAAACTAATCCAGTTTCAACTTATGAACATTAAGAGGGATGAAGCTCTTTGTCCCTCTTAACATTAGACACATCAGGCTGGAAGGTCTGGTCCTCTCTGGTTTGACTACATAGTGGACCTTTTTTTCCTTTATTGAGCACAAAATCAGGGAGCCTAAAATTTCTTAATTAATTTTCATTATACTTTCTCATTAAAACTTTTGAAGATGGCACAAGTTGGTATTCAATCATTTTGCCACGTTCAATGAAAACCAACCAGCATAACTCAGCAAGATGAAGAAAATGTTACGTGATTAGAATGTTTCAAATTCCTTTTTTTCCAATTAAAATCCCTCCTGCTGATTCAAATTCACACAATGCCAGCTTTTTATTTAAAATTAATCTTAATTGGGTTCATTCTTTCTAAAGCATTTTACCCTTTTTAAAAAAATGAAAATGTGTGGGTATTCATTGTAATTTGGATATACTTCAGTAAATATTGCAAGTAAAACCAACCCACAACAGCAATTATGAAATCAGCAATTAATAAACTCTACCATTCTCTTGAAAGAAAATATGTAAACAGATTAGACTACAATGCATTTCAATCACCAGATTTTTTTTATTTAGACCTATACCCTAATTTAACATGCTTTGCTTTACATGCAGGTAATAATTACCTCTTCGAACAAACAGAGAATCCATACACTGATAAGAAAATTACACTTGTAAAGGATAACCTCTTCCCATACTTATCAGCCTTTATTCCTATTTTATTCCTCCTCCACCCTTTGAAATTATCTTAGCTCCCATGATTCTACCTTGATCATCAATAGAGCAGAGAAGAGAGAGAATCAGGCCCTAGGTAATTGGATATTACCTGAGGAGACACAGAAAAGGCAGCAACAAATGATAAGGCTGGCAAATGAGCACATTTGCTGCGGCCTCTAGTAGAAATTGACAGGCACAAAACTCTTGCAAAATGTACATTGTGCCTGGCTAATGAGAAAGTGAAATGTCCTTGTCACTGTGATTCTTGCATCAGCATCTCCACCTTTCCAGAACATCCTCATACAAAATAGTTTTGCCAGCTTGAGGTTTAAAGATGAAGACACAGAATACTCATTGGGATGTTAATCACTGTGCCACACTGTCCTTGTTGTGTGTGTGGGGGTTCTTCTTTCTATGCTCATTACTAACTTGAAGGAATTACCAGCCAGTTTTCAACATGTCTACTTTCTTTCTCTTATTTTACATCTGTCGTTTTTTTTCCTCCTGCATCGTCCCTGTGTATGATAAATTATGACCCTTAGGAAAATAAGGGATGCTATACAGTGTATATGAATCATTTAAAATAGCAGACACAATGTATTGACGATATTAACATATCTGGGAAGAAAGTTGCAGCACAGAGTCTGATTAGAATCCATACGATGCCCCTAAAAACCGTATGACCTTTTGTATATAGACTAATTCTTCCAAATGTCTACAATCTCTCTCTCTCTCTCTCTCTCTCTCTCTCTCTCTCTCTCTCTCTCTCTCTCTCTCTCTCTCTCTCTCACACACACACACACACACACACACACACACAAGACCTGCCTGGAAGCTCTGTCATGGCAATTACTGGATGTGATTGCATGAGTCTTTTATCAGACTTTGGCTAATGGTTACTCAAAAACACTGTGTAGTAAATTATTAATCTTGACTGTTATTAGGCTTCAGATTCTGGACCATTCTTTAAGAGTCAGTAGATCCTCAACAGAATTTGAGCCACAAATTGTGATGCATGAACTACACAGTTCCAGGTGATTCTTTGCCCTTTGTGTTAGAGAGAGGAAAGACCCTCCTCTCTGGAGCTTCTCACACTAAAGCAGGGAAAGAGCAACAGAAAATATGAGAGGTAAAAGGACTCTTAGAGTATATGCTAGAATGGTTGTTGATCACTGGGACCTTAACGGAGCGGTTGGCTCAAGTGAGCTTGCTGGGCACGTGGGACAAGCTAAACCTATAATGGCAGAATTCTTACTGACTCGGAGAACTACCCTCATGCACATGAAGGCATCAAAGGGGAAAGCCAGAGGAATTATTCACAGTTGCCATTCAGAAAGGTATGGAATCAGGCTGAAAGCTCGACTTGTGTTTTAAGAGTATTTAGTGCTGTGCTGTTGATAAAGCCTGTATATAACTCAATATGGTGCTTAGGAATTGTAGTTATGGAGTTGAAACAAGAGCCACTTGACCTGGCAGAGCTGCTCTGTGCTTCTGACGACTTTCAGTTAGCTGCTTGAAGTCCCAGGCACTGAGGAACAGTCAGAACTATGGACTCAGGATAAGCATGTTGAGCCATTAGGTTTAGCCTCCAAAGGTCATGTGGGGAGTATAAGCTCCAGGCCTCTTTGAGAATGCTATATACTGTTTTATATTCTTCCCTAAGACAAATTCCCTCATACTTCCAAGTCACTACCAATGAGTGATAGGCTAGATCTTGCTGGGACTTAGTTCCTGAGAAGGCCTCACCTACTGTTGCTACAGAATGAAAAGGCCATCTCTCCACTGAATTTAAACAAATTTATTTGTCTTTCTGCCATTTCTGCCTATGCTTTTTCAGTAGAAAAAAAAAAAACAGCCAATCTTCAAAGTCTCTCCTCTTCTATAAGGGATGGTAAAAGATGGGAAAGAACTTGGGAACCAAAACCTAGTTGCCTAATTGCACATATTGTGAAATATTAGTTTCACAGTAATGACATGCACCTTCAAAAGGCAGGGAGTAATGTCTATAGTTCAAGATTTGTGCCTTCTGAAGAAAGCAATGGGGCCACTTGGGAAGAAAAAAGGGACTAGCAGGAAAAGATAGGATAATAGGGTGAATATTATCAAAGTATGTGTGTAAACACATACATATGTATATATAAACAATATATATGTATAAATATATAAAGAGTAAATGTATACATATGCATGCATATATTAGCAGAAAATGTGCATAGCATGCAATGGACCCTGGTTCAATTCTAAATACACAAAAAAAGTTTCTCTTGAAAATAGTAGGGTTTAACTCAATACTTCTGAAAACTTTAAAACTTTATGACTAATGTACAAACCAAAACTAAAAATCCCCTAGTCTCAATATACCCAATCTAAAACAATGAAAAATGTTGTGTGGACCAAATCTCTTTTAAAATCAGTACAGAAGGATAATTATAAAATAAATCAAGAAGGAAAAAAAGGCAAAGAAAGTGTAGGTGGTTTTCTTATTTAAGGTTTCTTTTGCTGTGAAGAGACGCCATGATCACAGCAACTCTTAAAACATTTCATTGTTGCTGGCTTACTGTTTCAGAGGTTTAGTCCATTAGCATCATGGCATCAGGCAGGCAGACATGGAGCTGGGGAAGAAACAGAGTTCTAAATCTTGATCTGCAGGCAGCAGGAAAAGACTGAGCCACACTAGGCCCAGCTTGAGCATCTGAAACCTCAAAGCCTGTTTCCACAGTGGCATGCTTTCTCCAACAAGGCCACACCTCCTAATAGTGCCATTCCTTAGTGGCCACACTTTCCAAGACATGAGACCATGGGGGGCATTCTCATTCAGTGCACCAGAGTGGTTATGTACATTGTCCAGGGACATAATGATTGTAAATGTTTCATTCTTTCAGCACACATGTAACTTTCACAGAAGGCAGCCAATGGCACTCTAAAGACTGAATTTCACATCCCTCTGGTGAGATGAGTTAAGATTTCCAAGGGAATCATCCTGACTGCTTCATGAGGCTTGAAAGGTGACTAGCAAGCTACAGGTGTTAAGGAAGCTGGCTGACCCCAGCTGCCAACCAAGAGGCAGGGAACCGTAGTGCTCCCCCAGATTCTGGCTGTGAATGGCCACAGAGGGGACCTGGCCTGAAGGAAGCTTTGCTATAACTAAGCAACAGGTTAGTGGTGGGAAGGAGATTGTGCAGAGCTGCAAACTCTGCAATCACATAAATCGTACTTTTGAAGTGATGTTGGAGGGCGTTTTGGGAAATCGTTAAGATTCTGTGTTTTGGAGTGAGCCAGCCAGCAAGCCTAGTAGCTGCCACTCACTGCTTATTGGTTGCAAAGTAAACCAACTACTCTCAATTCTTTTCCCCTCCTTCATTTGTTTTTTTTTCACTATAAATTTCCTTAATTCTTTTGAACTCCAGCACACAGATTAAATAACTTAAGAACCTAGGAGACACAGGTGACTGCTACTAACCAGGGTGAAGTTAGTTTCAAAACCTGCCTTTGCTCCCTTTTTAAGTTTATTTTAACTACAACAGAAAACCTCTGTAGTCATGAGGCACTATGTAATGTTGCAATATATTGTATATTATGTAATGTTGGTAGAAGATTAAACATATGTGTCTTCTCAAGCATTTGTGATTGTCTTATGTTAAGAATGTTTAAAATCCCCCTCTCCCAACCTTTTGAAATGTAAACAGCATTGCTGGGTTGGTCGTGCACCACAGTGGCTTTCTCTCATTCAGCTGTGAATTAGTGTACTTTAAACAGTCTTCCCTGTTTCTTTTCTTTTTTCCCTCTCGCACCCTCTAGCGATCTTTCCAGTCTCAATTTCTGAGATAGCTTAACCTTCACAAAAATATTAGTTAAGGTTGTACTTCAGTTTCTGAGACTGCTTTATTTCACTTTCGATAATCTCCAGATCTATCTTTGTTGTGAAGAATGACTGGCTTTCATTCTTTTCATAGCTGAGTACTAGTCTACTTTGTATTTTTTTATTCCTTCATAATAGTTATTCTTACTGTAATGAGGTGCTGTTGTGGTTTGCATTTGAACTCAAAGCTTAAACATCCATGTTTTATTTTTCATATACATGCTGATAATACATCTTTTGAAAAATGTGTAGCAAGGTGTACGTTTCTTAGCTACCTTTCTATTGCTGTGCAGAGACAGCCATGAAATAAAATGTTTATTGGGCTCATGGTTCCACTGGAAGAAAGGCTATGATCATTATGGCAGGGGCATGGCAGCAGGCAGGTAGGCATGCATGGTACTGGAGCAGTAGCTGAGAACTTACATACTGAGACAGCCCCAAGGCATATAGAGATAGAGCTAATTGGGAATGACATGAGTTTTCAAAACCCCAAAGCCTACCACCAGTGGCACACCTCCCCCAGCAAGGTCATGCCTCCTAAACTTCCCAACTAGTCCCACCTACTAGGGGAAAAGCATTCATATAGGAGAGCATATGGAGGCCATTCTCATTCAGTATATGATCCATTTCATATCAGATAATCTTTTGCAATAAAGTTTTTTGAGTTCCTTATACATTATGGACATCAACCCTTGCCACATGTGTACTTCACAATTATTATCTCCAGTTCTATAGTTTTCTCCTCATTCTGTTATTTCTCTTGCTGATTTCTGATTTGATATATGCCCCTTTTCTTTTGTTTCCTGTGCTTTTGTGGGTATTGTTCCATAAAAGAATCTATCACTCCAGTATCCTGAAGTGTTTCCACTTTCGTTTTCTTCTAGAAGTTTCATAGTTTCCAATCTTACATTTAAGTCATTAAGCCATCTTGAGTTGATGTTTGTAATTAGAGAAAAGTGGCAGTCTAATTTCATTCTCCTGCATGTGAATCTGCTTCTTGAGAAGTCTGTCCTTTCTCCAGTACGAGTGCTTAGCACTTTTGTGGGGAGTCAGTGAATAAAGATCCCAGGGTTTACCTCTGTGATCTATGTAATGACTGACCTTATGAACTTTATTGGAGTGGGAAATGTCAAAGAGATTATGTAAGAACATCTCCAAGTGGAGTGTATTTCCACATATGAATGATATGTGGGCCAGGAATTGGGGGAGAAAAATACCTCCTTGAATATTGGGAGTGTAGTCTAAGGGCCTCAGATGCAATAAAAAGGAGAAAGGACAGAGCCTACTAACACAGATCTTCATTTTGCTTCCTGGCTGCTATAAATCAAGGAACTCTGAGTGGCCATGCCCGTCCACAATGATGAACTGAAACTTACAAAAACCTTGAGGTGAAATATACTTTTTCTCCCATAAGTTGTAGGACAGATATTCTGTCAGTGAGGGAAAATCTGATACACTGTCCAATCTATTCCGTTGGACTTCTTAGATGTCAAACATCAAGCTATTTTGATTTCTGCAGCTTTGTAGTATGTTTGGAAGCCAGTTAGTAAAATGCCTCCAACATTTTTTTTCTTTTTGCACATGGTGGCTTTGAGTATTCAGGTTTAGCAGAGAAGACTGTAAATTTAATGATTTGATTTTTTAAATCAAAATAGACATGAAAATTTTCTGCTTCTATTTTGTGAGAATTAGAAATTATACAGTGCCCAACACTCTAGAAGCTGAAGCAAGTAGATTACAAGTTCAAGCCCTGTCTGGGCTACACTGACAGACCCCAGCCCCAACTCCATAATGCCCCACATCCCTTCACATGCATTGACTGTGTGCAGTCCCCAGCCCTGCAAAATAGTAGTCACTATTACCACAGTGGCACTTGGGAAGTAATTATCCAGAAATCAAGTCACAAGTCTCAGTGTCCCATCTTTATGTCTGACTTCTCCTTTCGTGCTCTTCAGAATCTTTGTAGAAATGAGAAACTTGACATGGACTTCTGTATAAGTAAAATGCTTTGTGCATTGAACCCATGTGTTATCTTACTTCCTCTGATCCCATTTGCAGTCTTGCTGTTCAAGGTAAAAATGGAATGAACAAATTCCTTCTTGGAAGGAATTGCCCACAGTCCTTTTTGAGGTTCAAAGGAATTATCAGAAGGGAGAGACTGCCTGCTTGAGTGTTCATGAGCCTTTCACCAAAATAATCATATGTGAGTAAATTCATGTCCCTGAATCCCAAAGCATTCAACATTAATTACCCTTCCTTGGGATTAACTACTAAGGCCTCAGTGCTTTTGTTATCTTAAGTCTTTTGTATATGCATGGAGAGTAACTGTGGCTCTCAGAACAGAAATAAAACTTGTGTGAAATCTTATCACAGCATTCAGCTTCTTTGGAGGGACTTCGGAGAATTTTAGACAAATTCTATTATGAAAACAGCATTTAATCTTGACATTTTGACTTGAAGAAAAGATCCTTAATTAAACATACAGATAAACTTGAGATCCTTTGTCACATCCTAAAATATCTTTGCTTTCCCAGAATCAAAAAAAAATCTTTTCATCTATTTAACTAAATGGGAATAAGATGTCTGTGAAGTCTTTCTTGGCAGCTTCTAGTGAAAAGCTTTGCCTTTAATTGACAGATATAATGTATATGCTCATAGCTTACCAAGTGATTTATGATACATGTATATGTTTTGGAACAAATCAAGAAAATTCATACCCGTCCCCTCTCATGCTCACAGTTACTTTGTCATATGAATATTTGAAATCTCAGTTTTGGAATATTGCATGCAGCACCATATTAACTACAGTAACTGTGAGATAAAATAGACATAGTGAAATAACCTGTTCTGACACCTTGTGCTCTGACTTTTATCTCTCTCTTGCTCTGACAGTTTCTTGAATCCTATGATTCTCAGCCCAATGAGCCCTATGCATGATCCCCATAAAGAAGATCTTTACTGTCTCAGAGGCTTAGAAATGCCAGTATTTCATACAACTTCCTACCTTAGAATATCAGAGCTGATGAGCTGAGCTGCTGTTCCCTTGGTCCCTGGAATTGGATTGGACTGAGAGTTGCATTTGAGAAAGGTTTCGCAGAACAACAGAGACTCTTTCAAGAACTCTATGCAGACACTGGGTCTCTCCACAGCTACTTTGAATCAGAATCACAGGAAGTCAAGAATGTGCAGGTCTTCAACTGCCATGTCAGATAATGTATCCAATGGGAAAACATATTATGGAGTGTAAACATTTCTAAATATTAAATGTAAAGATACACCAGATAACTTTGATTAAAGGCAATGAATGAAATAAAACCAATTAAGAATTGCCATTTAGTTTTGAGAATTTACTAAAGGATATATGTACGGCCAAATAATCCGTGTAAAAGGATAGTCAGTATTTTCTGACCTATGATGAACTTGTTACAGTGTCCACTAGAAATATGAGGGAGAAATTAGATATAGTAAGTTTATGCTGTGAATTAGTGTGTGGTTCTTTAAAACAATCTGCTACTGAAGTTTTGAAAGGCAGTTCTTAAAGGTAAATTGAAAAAGAATAAAATCTGGTTTAATTTACATGAAAACTTTAAATGATATGTCAATATATACTATTTATTGGAAAAGCACAAATAAGTCTAGATTGGAAACAGACTTTTAATCAGCAACAATTATTCTTTCTGTGGTGAGATGTCAGCATTGGAAGTAGGAGTTAGATTCTAGTATATTTAGCCTTATTCATACTTTTTCTTATTAAAATAACCTTAATTAAAATAATGTGTTTTATGCTTTATTATTTCCTTAGGTGTATAAGAAGCAATAGTGGTATAATTGTATTGTAGAATCACAGTGAAAAGCAAGATTCTTAGTAGATAATGAGAAAGCATCTTAATTTGGGGGCTGAAATCATAGCTGGTGACCTTATATAGCTTGTCTACCTTGTTCCATCTCCAGCACAAAAACATGTACACACACACACACACACACACACACACACACACACACACACACACACTCATGCACATACATACATATATGCACACATGGGCACATATACCTACACATGTACAAATGTGTATACACATTTGCACACACATACACACTCAAAGACATACACACATGTATAAACACACACAAATATATGTGTGTGTGTGCACATGTAACATATATACAATCTTATATAAAGCTTTATTCCATCACTACTTTAAATATATTTTGTAACATCAAATCTCTATCCCTAAGTATAATTTCTGGAAATTCCTATGGCATTTCTGGTCACTTTCAGTTTATAAAATGTCCTCATTCATAATTACCCATCCAAGCATAAATTCTAACAAAGCAAGGTAGTATCTGTCTCCCTACCTTTCTCAGTTCAGTTCTGTTGCAGAATGTAGTCTCCATAGCAGATGTGGGCACAGGCAGTCCCGCTGTCTGGCCCTTGAACTGGTGATAACCTAATGGTTGTTACTGCTCATAATAGAAAGTGCTTGACAGTCATTATCTTCCCCATTTTGTTTCTCTAGTCAATCAAATATATGTCTGCCTTTGTTTATATTACTCCATAAAACTATAAAGGCCCGTGGGGTGGTGGTGGTACACACCTGTAATCCAGGAACTTTGGATGCAGAGGCAGGCAGATCGTTGAATTTGAGGCCAGCCTGATCTACAGATAGAGTTCCAGGACAAGCAGGACTACACAGATTAAACATCAAAACACAATAAATAAATAAATAAATAAATAAATAAATAAATAAATATAAAAACATGAGGGGTCTTTCCTCCCCTCCCACATGATTTTACCTTAGCTTCTTTGACTAATGAAATAACAGAAAAGATTCAAGAATAAATCTGAGAGATTTGTGTCTAAAATAACAATATGATATGGATAAGGGAAGCAGGCAAGTTTGTGAATAGCAACGTCTTTAGAAAATACATTTTGACTGTAGACAAATGTCCAAATTATATAATATGCAGAATACATTTTGCAAGGAAATATGAGTGGTGTGTTCTACAATGTGACCTTAGTTTGTTTCATTTTCTTCTCCATATCAATTCATAAAATGTCAAATGTATAGAAACATATTTTAGACTTTCCATGATCCTCTGGGTAATTTTAAATAAATTTTTTTTCAAGTTTTAGAGATTGGGAAGTTGAAAAAAATCAAAGCATCAAAATAATATAGTAGTAACTGAAATTTTATTTGTACATATGATGGGGAATGTATTGTGTATGTTCATCTTATTGATTATTGAATAAAATACTGTTTGGCCAATTAAACAGCAAGTTAGACAGGACTAGGAGTCAAAGGAGCTTCTGGGAAATGTAGTAGAGAAGTGGTGATCCAGGCAGGAAGTGACATAGCAAGGAGACTCATATTTAAGCAAGGAGAAAGAGGAAGTGTCCCTTTTTCCCCTTGCTCCTCCAGCAGCGCCATGTGAGCCACCGGCAAGGGAGGATGCCAATGAAAGGCATCCTCTATAAGATAAGTCTTATAAAATATGTAGGTTTATGATAATTAAGGCTGAGCTAACAGATGAGGAATCCTAGTCTTTGGCCAAGCAGTATTTGAACCTAATACAAGTCTCTCTGTGCATTAATTTGGGCCCTAACTCGGGCGTGCAGCTGGCATAAAGCACACATGTGGCGGTGGGGCCTGGGCAGCTTTTGGCGGAAAGATTTATCATAACAGAATGGTGTCAGTGAGACAGATGACCCCATACCCCAAAGTTCCCAGAGAAAGAGGGAAACCTGCCGCCACAGCCTGCCCTGTCAGGCCGCTGAGAGGCATTGGAGCAGCTCCCATATGCTCATGCCTTCCCAGTACTCATGGCGTTTGCACTCCAGCACACCCAAGATATCCTGCAGCCCTTGGGGGTCCTAGGGTTAGGATTCTGAGCTCTCACTGCCACAAGCCGCCTTCCTGCCTTCCAGAGACTAGTCAAACAGCAGCATAACCCGGGCAGCTGGAAGTAGTGTTATGAACTTCCATGTAAACGTTACAAAAGCTTAAAAAGGGATTTTAGCAGCAAAAGATCACAGACAAGAACGACTTCTTGTTAGCAGTGTTTTCTTGGGTGATCTCTGTTTTGCTAGAGACAAGCAGAGACTTGACTGGTTGCTTTAAGAGAGATTTCCTGACTCAGCAAAAACAGAAAAAACCAAAGACAGAGGCTAAGAAAGCCGCTACTTTATTTTTGGCGGTGTTGTTTAACAGTTAAAAGACTGGTGGCCAGAAAAAGGTAAAGATTTACAGTAAAGACAGATCCAGATAAAGAAAAAGCTTTAAAGCTTTACACTTCCTTTAAAAATATATGTAGGCTTGTGAGAGAAAAAAATAACAGGAGGAAATAGAGTAGCCGGTTGTGGTGGCACACACCGGTAGGATTTGCTGAAGGAAGCAGAGGCAGGCAGATTTCCACAGAGAAACCCGGTCTCTGGAAAAAAGAAACAAAAGAAAGTAAAAATAAAGTAATAAAAAAGCCACATAAAGATGGAAATTACACAGAGAATCTGGATACTATATGCCATATTGTTGTCTTTAAATTGCTTGATTGCCGAGGACAGACTTACTGCTGCTAAAATATATTTGATTATAAATGCTGCTAAATTAATCCAACTTAGACATTTTAAAAATGCTTTGACTTCAAAATTTAAGTCTAAGGACAGGCTACTTGGAAAAAGAATTTCTGTTTATGTTTCCACAGAGAATAAAAAGCTATGGATTCCTTCCAGACTAATATGGTTTGATCAAACAAGACCCCCGAAGCTGAGATGATACAGCCTTACAGACTACAAAAACAAGGACTTGGTCAGGTTTCTATGTTTTATCATGATCCTAAAGGTATGAAAATGACCCCAATCAGCAGGAAGCAGTTTAGAAAGAATCACGCCCATATCTCCAAATATTGTTTATAAATGTTTGTTTTCATTTAAAGGGGGTTGGTTATAAATGATAATGAGCATAGTCAAATTTTTAAAGAAAATAAAATGGGAATAGGATATAGGAATGAATACTTTGTATTGGTATAGATTTTCATTTATTGATACAACTTTAAGGTCAATTTTGTGATATGTATATGTCTCCTCTTTTTTAGGTATTGTGTTTATACAGATATTTTACCTATAATAGTCAGAACTTATAATTAGGTTAGTTAGGTTTTCTAGATTTACAGAGATCTATTTGAGATGGTTAGGTATTCTTCAAACCTTTCAAATACCTACAGAAATATGACATTTAAATGGTTTAGGGTTTTTCTTGGCAGTGAGACACAACTGCTCCTGGCACACCAATTACGTCAGAAAGGAAGATGGGCATTGAAGAAACTAGTTATGGAGTTTTTTTTTCAACATGGCAAGATTAGCCATTTGGGTAAGAAACTGCTCTTGCCTGCACTGTTTGTTATAGTATAAGCCTGACAAACAAAATCCACAAAAAAGTGACTGCTGAACTTACAAAACAAGACAGTACTGAAGGGTTCCTGTTGAAATGGAGAAATGTGCCAGCCACACTGTTGCCTATAGGCTGAAGATGGATACCCCAATGTTACAGAGGAACTGTGAGTGACTGTCCAGGCAGTGGATGTCTCTGTCAATTCCAGAGATTATATATTATCCTTCTGTGGTCTTTGATAGAGTTGAAGACAGATAGTTATGGCTATAGTTTTCTTCAGTTATTATAAAAGATAAGTTATCCTTCTTTTTATTTAGACAGAAAAGAGGAGATGATGGTTGAAGTACTTCTGTGTATGTTTATCTTATTGATTTTTTAATAAAGTTCTGTTTGGCCAATGAAACAGCAAGTCAGACAGGACTAGGAGTCAAAGAGGATTCTGGGAAATGTAGTAGAGAAGTGGTGATCCAGGCTGGAAGTGACATAGCAAGGAGACTCACATTTGAGCAAAGAGAAACAGGAAGTTCCCACTTTTCCCCTTCCTCCTCCAGCAGCACAATGTGATCCACCCACCGGCAAGGAGGGACGCCAATAAGGCATCCAATAAGATAAGTCTTATAACATATATAGATTTATGATAATTAAGAATGAGCTAACAGATGAGAATCCTAGTCAGTGGCCAAGCAGCATTGAACCTAATACAAGTCTCTCTGTATAATAATTTGGGCCCTAATTCGTGCGGGCGGCTGGCGTAAAGCACACACGTGACAGTGGGTCTCAGGTGGCTTATGGCGGAAAGATTTATCATAACATACATATTTATATACACACATACACATATATAAACATCCAATTGGAAAGTTTCTGTGTGCATGGACCAAGCTCTTTGATAAGATTATATTGATTTTATTTATTTAATAAAGTATAACTTTGACATTTTTTGCTACTAACTTGACATTATCTAATGTAGTCTGTTTTGACTCACTTACCTACCTGGATTTTAAGTTAATATTGAACGGGTGCATGCTTTTCCTTTAACAATATCTTTTTGAATGTTTGAGTATTATTATTAATGATTTACTTGATTACCTAGATGTGACAATATCTCTAAGGTAGAGGAGCATAAGCGAATTCATCTTTTATTTCTAACATTTAACAATGTCTTACTAACTGAGTGATATACTGATCTACAGGTATAGTGATATGTCATTAGGAGTCATTTTATTACTATGTTCCTTTAGAAGAATAATAGTAGTGGGTTGTAGCCTAAGCTATCTAGTCTCAGGTTCTTGGCCACTGTAGCAGTGTCAGATATGAAATATAACTTTTAGAGTATGGCTTAAATCTAGTTTTTAAAAGTGGTTGCTTACTCCCATAGCATTTGCACTACTATTGCACCAGCACATATTACAGGTATATATAAGCCTTTGATATAGGTTGGAGGATTTTCCAGCTGGGTAAAATTGATGATTAGTTTTCTCTTCCAGTAGCACCTCCAAATTACCTTCTAGCACCATGAACACTAATCAGTTGGGGTGAGGCATCTAGTTAGATACCTGTTAGTAATCAACCAGCAGTCAATAGGGCAAGGTTTTCTTTATTCGGATACACAAGCCAAGGGCAGGCCAATGAGAGGAGGAGGGAGCTGGGACCAGGGCGAGCAGAAGAAGGGGGAGTAGAAGAGAGCGCCCACGTGTCTGTGGACCCCTTAAGAAGCCTTCTTTACGTCACCTTAGACTTCCCCTCACCCTGCTCTCACAGGCGTGTTCCGGCACACTTGTAAATTTTACTATATGGCACGCTCCTTTTGTTTGATGGTTATAGCTAACTTCTTTCCTTAAGTAGCTATACCAGCTAAATTTTCTTTAACCAAACATTATAGTTTCTCTTTCCTTCAAAATAAACAAAAGCAAAGATTCATACATGCTTTGATATGTGTGATTCTCCCCATTGATGATGGAGCCATCCAATATTTGGCAAACACTACCTTATACCAATCCTGGCAAAGTGTTGAATTACCTTTAATAATACTATCTGAGTGAATCCTTAACAATTTAAATCATACTTGGTCAAAAAAAGAATAGGTCGATGACATTGATATTTTATCAGTTTGATCTAATGGTGTCTAAAAATAAGGCTACATTATATTGAACCATGTTTGGTCTTAACTTGTCTAAATACCATAAAAAATAATGCAAGCCAGCCTTGCAAGTTGAAATTGTAGCTCGAATGCCCTTTTACTCCTGTATAACACAATATCAAAAACATTTTATCTGCCAATATGTGATTCCTCTGGTGCCCTTTGACATTTTTGAGCACACATTCTCATGCATCATTAGAGGTTCCGTGTTGAGTCAATAACACACTTCTCTGTTATTTTCAGATGTCTCCTAAAGCAAAAGGTTAATGATCAATAAAGTGCACCGAAATGGTGCTTGTTGTTGCCATAGCTCATCTTTTTCTCTTTTCACTCACTCTCCACTTGCTCTTAATATTTCCCTGGCAGCTTTTGTTTTTTTATTTAATGAAGAGTAACTAATGTGGTATTTTCTCTTTATAAAGTAGCAATCTTTCTAATAGACGTCTATCCACAGGGACCAATGATGCTCAAGATGCCTTTCATCTGCCCTGCGACAGTGGTTAACCCACCATTTGACAATTGTATGCCTTTAAAAATTAAAGGTCATGCATAAAAATCCCTCATTTGCATGAGTTCATATAGGTTATAAAATTAATGTAAATGCTGTCTAGCTTAGGGGGGCTGTGACATTAGTAGTATTGAGTTATAAGAAAAGAACTAAATATGTCTCAGAAAATTGTCCTTATTTATAGAGATCATTATTCTATACTTAAAAGATCCCATAGAATCTACTAGACAACTCTTAAATCTAATAAATTTACCCAGTAAAGTCACAGAATACAAAATCAATATAAATATAGTAGGCTTAATATATATACCAACAATGTGCTCTTGGAGAAATAAATTAAGGAAAATATCTCATTTGTAATAGCTCAAAAAAGTAAGTCCCTAGGAATAAATCTAACCAAAGAAACAAAAGACCTCTAT
Source organism: Cricetulus griseus (assembly GCF_003668045.3). Taxonomy (NCBI): domain Eukaryota; kingdom Metazoa; phylum Chordata; class Mammalia; order Rodentia; family Cricetidae; genus Cricetulus; species Cricetulus griseus. The sequence continues at coordinate 41,880,332 of NC_048601.1, forward strand.
AATAAAAAGTTTAAGATATTGAAAGAAGGAAAACAGAGCCAAGTACTGGCAGCACATGACTTTAGTCCCAGCACTTGGGAGGGAGTGGCAGGCAGATCTCTGTGAAGCAGAGGCCAGCATAGCCTACAGAGCAAGCTCCAGGACAACCAGGTCTACACCGTGAAACCCTGTTTCAAAAAGGAAAGCAAAACAAAACAACCACAAAAGAAAGAAAGAAAATAAAAAGAAAATCAAAGAAGATATTAGATGATAGAAGGGGATCCCATGTTTCTGGATTAGCAGAATTAATATTTTAAAATGGCCATATTGCAAAAATTAATATACATATTTAATGTAATGACCATCATCAAAATTTTAGTGTTGCATTTCACAGATCTAGAAAGCACAATCCAAGAATTCATATGGTACCACAGAAGACCAGGGATAGTTGAAGCAGGTCTGAGAAGGGATCATCTTACTTAGACACCTCAAATGAAGCCTCAGAGCTCTCGAGACAAAACATCCTGGTATGTACACAAAGCAAACAGACCATTGGGGCAGTGTAGAAGGCCTGTGTACAAACAAGCAAAGTACAAAGCTTTGACCATCTAATTTTTGCCAAAGGTGTTTGACAAACATGCAGTAGAAAAAAAAAAAAAAACAACTTATCAACTTTTTTTGCATGTCTGAATATCTAAATGAAGAAGAATGAAATTAGATTAATATCTTACATCATGCACAAAGATCATGCTGAAATGGATCAGGGACCTTAATTTAAAACATGGACTGATGAAACCACTAGTGGAAAATTTAGAGAGCACTCTCCAAGACATCAGAGTGGTTAGGACCTTTCCTACCAGAACTTCAGTAGCACAGAAAGGAGCTGCAAGTATTTTTTTAAAAAAATGGAATGCTATGAAATTAAAAGTCTTTGTACTGCAGTGGATATTATCAGGAGAGCAATGATCCCACCAAATGTGAGAAAATCTCTAACATCTGTACTTCATCTAGAATTTACAGCACCTTCATGTTAGTTTGTAACCATCTGTAACTCTGATTCTTGGGAATCTAATAACTCTTTTGATCTTGAATGCAAGTGGTATGCAGTCATACATGCAAACAACAATTTCAGACATATATAAATTATAAAACATTAGGCGTTCAACATCCCTATTTATCAGGGCAGTGTGATACTGCTTTGAGAGACTACCTCACCCCACTCTGATGGCTATCATCAAGGTATCTGATAACAGAAGGACAGGAGTTTGTGGAAAAAGAAGGCTTATTCACTACTAGTAGCAGTTTAAATTAATACTGCCATTATGGAAACATTTGGAGGTTCCTAAAAATATTTAAATACAGAGGTACCATACAACCCAGCTATTTATTACATGTAGAGGATGACATATCCTACCGTACAAATATTTGCACATTCATGTTTATTGCTGTGCTATTTACTATAGCAAGGAAATGGAACCAACTTAAACCTTCATCAATAGATGAATAGATAAATGAAACTCTCATTCACATATAAACTGGAATATTATTTAGCTCTAAAAAGTGAAATCATAAATGTGCAGTATAATGGATGGACTTAGATGGTATGATATTAAAGGAGGCCAACCAAATGCTGAGAGGAAAAGAATTAAAAAAAAATACGTTCTTCCTCATGGACAGATAGCCTAATATATATATATATATATATATATATGTGTGTGTGTGTGTGTGTGTGTGTGTGTGTGTGTGTGTGTGTGTGTGTGTATATTATATGTGTGTGTGTGTGTGTGTGTGTGTGTGTGTGTGTGTGTGTGTGTAGTATAACATTTAGAAAGGAGACCAAAGAAGAATAATATTAGATGCTGAGGAAGGACTGAATGCAAGCAAATGAACACATGATTCATGAAAAAGGATATGAAGCTAATTGATTTTCTAGTTTCAAGTCTGTCATAGTTTTTGGGTTTTTTTGTGTGAGTGATGGATAAGTCCATAAGTTTGTAATTGATAATGGAAATGTAAAACCCTCGGCTTAAACTCAGTAGCTTCAGAAGAATCATTCTATTTGTATAGAAGTTCACTGCAATAATGATAAAATTAAATTTTTTGCAAATGTTTCTGATTTGAATTAGAAACAAGATTGTTTTACATGTCATTCCCAGAAACTTCTCCCTTCCCTCCTCCTCTACCAACCACCAACTAAAACCCTACCTATCACATATCATTTCTGCTCCCCCTGGAAGGTGAGGCCATCCATACGGTGTCATCAGAGTCTGTCGTATCCTTTAGGATAAGGCCTAGGCCCACTACCATGTGTCTTGGCTCAGGGAGTATCCCTCTATGTGGAATGGGCTCCCAAAGTCCACACTTATAGGGATAAGTACTGAACAGGAGGTCCCAGAGATTTCCGAGGTTTCCTCACAGAAACCCATGTTCCTGGGGTCTGGATCAGTACCATGCTGGTTTCCCAGCTATCAGTCTGGGAAAATTAAATTTTAAAATACAACTTCATGGTATTGAAAAACAGTTTTCAACCTATCATGCTATAATCAATAGATATGCCTTTCTAAAGAAATGGATGATAAATATGGTTGATAACAATATGTCATATTTTAAAAGTTGTGAGATAGTATACTTAAAGTGTTCTCAAAACAAAAATGATGAGTATGTGTGATATAACATGTTAATTGGTTTAATTTAGCCATGCCATTGTGAACATACTGTATTGTGTATCATAATTGTGCATGACTTTATTTATGAGCTAAATAAATGAATGAAAAAAAAGAAATGGATAAAAGAGAGAGAGAGAGACATACATTTTGAAGTATAAAACAATAACACTATGACCCTTTTACACAATGTGGCCCACAACTTGTTTTATTAGTAGAGTTTTGTTGTAACATACCCAAGTTCATTATGTACACATCTGCTGTGACTGCATGCACGCTCCAGTGATAGAAATCAGTAGCTTCCATATGCCTAATATGTGTTTTCTTGTTCTGCATAGGGAAAAAGTAATTATTAGTTTAAATAAAACTCATTCTATTTCTCTATTGAGAAAAAATAAAACCAAGATGTTATAATTGAGAGACTACAAAAGTTTCACCTCACAGAACAAAACATGAACTAAATTTCTTTTTAAATATCTCTTTTACTGCTAAAGTTAAGTTGGTGGTTGAACATGCCTCATACCCATGTCCAATGTTAATGTGTCTATACTTGGAGAAGGACTTCTGTGTAATGCTAGAATGTCCTGGTAAAGGCATGTGTTATATTCACATGCTTTTCTTTTAAACATACAGTTTGTTGGTAAAGGCTATACCCTTCTTTACCCTGTTACAATTCAATTTATTAGGTAACTATCTTGGTAATTTTGTTACAATATGTTCATCAAATAATGGTGCCATGTTTACTGTGAAACACAAGGACTCTCAGAGTCAGTATTTCCTCTTAGCTTCATTCTAACACAATATAATTAACCCTGTAATTTATCCTGGACAGCAATGTTGTTTCCATGATGTCAGTCTTATATGCACATACTAACAAAGATACTCCTGGCTAGTCACCCTGTCTCTGATGTTAAAGCAATTGATTAAAACAATTTAATCATTTGTTTCTATAGTCCACAATTTAAAAAAAAGAAAAAATAAACAAAAACCCAAAACAGCCAAAAATAGGGATGTGAATGGTAAGTTTTAGAGCCTTGTGTGTGGGGGGGTGTGGGGTGTATGTGTGTGTTTTCATTTGTTACATTGATCACAAATCCCTGTGGCCATGACAGTGTGGTGCCACCTGGTAGTTTGAGAGTATTGGGCTGGAATGAATTGACCAAGAATGCTTAACATATGTTTGTGCACAAGGTACTGTATCATTTATGTGTATTTAAAGAGTCAGTAAAATTGATCTTCTTGTATACTTCTTATATATAAGATCCTCCTTAGACTCAGAGTTCATAGTTTTTTGTTTGATCTTAGCAAAAGGCTGAGAAGCAATAGAGAACATGTTTTAGATTCACTGAAAAAGTTCATAGTTCTCACTTCCTCACAATCCAAAAATATCTATTAAGCAGGCAGGTCATTTGCCTTTTCTTCTTCATTGTGACAGAGGAACACTTGTATATGATGATTTTCTGTGTTGCTATTGCTTTCTAGTGATGTCTAGTTATTTTGCCCAAAATAAAATGTTCCTTCTGGAAAAGAGGCTCATAAGCCCCAATAAGTTCACAAAGTTACATGGATTTTTCAGCTCAGAAAGTTATAAAATCCACCAGGCCTTTCCCCAACATTATGCAGTCTGTAAAGGATTGCTACTGGAGAGGGAGGTTTCCTATGGAGCTGCCATCAGGCAAGCAGGAAGTTCTGAGGTACAGCTTTGCTGAGTCATCAACCATGCGGGCGGAGTAGGCTTTCTCATGATGAAGCTGCCTTAAGTGTTGCAAATAAAGTATATGGTTCATCAACTGTCCTTTTCTAGAATAATCTCTTTGGTCTGTTGTCTCTGTCTTATCAGGAGTGGATGAATACTTGTTCACAAGTGCAATATCACACAACATCTAGAAAATTGAGATATTGCTAGTGCACAAGATAGACACATTTAATATTGAAAGATACTGTCAATTGACACTTCTAAGTGATCCTAACAAAGTGTAACTAGAATACAGTATTTTATCAGGAGAGTCACTTCCCAGTGTGGTTTTCACTGAGGCATGATGACATTATAGACATTAATTTCCTAGTTAATTAATATTTCACAGCAGTACATACAAGGCCTGCATCTTACTTCTGTCAAGATTTTAGCACATATGTCTTTTTGCAAGAACTAAAATGTAGCTAAGAAGTAAATAAAGCTAACAGTCAGTCAGTGACTGCCTGAGAGAAGTGTTAAGTTGTGTAAGGAAGCTCCTCTGAGTAGTCTCTCAGGAAACATGGTTCCCCTGACTATTGATTTCTTGCCTTCTTTGGATAGACTGTTCTGCTTTAGTTGTGTGTGTGTGTGTGTGTGTGTGTGTGTGTGTGTGTGTGTGTGTGTGTGTGTGCTTATATTACCTTTTATGTATCCAGTATTGAATTAGACCATCTACATGCCTTGCAAACTTTAGTTTATCTTAGGTTATAATTTTAGATATTCCCAACCATGTGTTATACTACCAATTCTGAATTTTCATTTTAGGATTTAAAAATAATAATTTTGATTACTCCTTTTGGAAGGAAACAGAGTAGAGGCCTGGTCTCTTCATTGTCCACTTCTTAAGTGCTAAAAATATTGAAGCTGCCTATCATGTTCACTGACATATTGTAAACACAGCAGAAGCTGCTTGGGGTGGGAGAGTAATGTTAGTGTGGTGCTTTACTTTGTATTTGTAAACATTCAATACCACAAACAATACTGTCATTCAAATATATGTCTCAAACCTTGTGGTATTGAATGTTATCACATGGTAGATGTGATAAATACAGAATTGTCTGAACAAGGTTCCTCTCATCTTTAGTCATACAACAACCTACATTTTGAAGAGAGCAAGTTTTATTTTAAAAATAGCCTCAGATATTTCTGAATTGGTCATGACAGTAGCTAGAACCCAACAATGTCAAACAATTATAGTGCCAGACACATTCCAGTTGGCATTTTAGGGAGTTTGAATTTACAGCCTCAACTTGGAGGTTACTAAGTGGATAATAGATGACTAAGGTACTGATACATAGCAAATAAATTTGTCCCCTGATCTTTAACTTTCACTTGTTGACTTAAAAATACCAATGTTGATGCAAATATTTATTACTCAACAGAATATGAGTGGGGAAGAGATGTGCATTAAAGTGGTATAGACACAGTAAGAGGAGTGGTTTTCAAGTTTTAACACGTAGAGGTTCTTTGGACTTTGGAAATAGAGCTGCCGTATGGGTCAGGGCAACTCACGCCCAGACCTAGAGGAGACCGTGTTGCCTGTTATGTTGGCAAGAGCAGCAACAGCAAAGTCTAAAATTAAGTTTATTGCTTTGAGATCCTAGGATTTTATTCTGCCCAAGCATCTCTTCCTTATTTTTATAATTAATAAAATACTATTGAGATTAGAGAAATATTTTGATCCCAAATAAAACAGCCTTTGTTTAAGATATTGAGTGATATTTAACCTTTGTTCATTCCAGATACTTTAAGGGTCTATAGAAACATGATTCTTTCAGGAGGGAAAATAAATTGAAGTCAATTAACTTTGTAGAACATTTCCAAGATATGAAGACCTGTTCATGTCCATTGAGAGCAGAACTTGTACCCTGAACTAGCTGTTGGGGACATAGACAGAACTTACAGAGATTGATGTGTTCTTTGCTGTTTATTGTAATACTTTAAAACTATTGAATTGACTTGGCTGACAATGGGAAAGAGAGAAATGAACAGAAGAGGGAGAAATGAAGGCTATTTCAAAGTGTCCCTACTATGTTATATATATTGTGCTAGGTAATGGGCATAGAGAGATGGCATCTGATTTACTAGCACTAGTGTTCCTGGCAGAGGAAGAAAGGGAAACAGCCTAGTTTTCTATGACTCCTGTTCAGTTGCTGGAACCCTGATTCAAAGAAAATGTTCCCACACTTCTGTTAACTCAAGTGTTCCTTCATGACCTGTGGCCATCACAGCCTACAAAGAATTTCCATATATCCTCTTCCCATCAATCTTTCATTCAAATAAGGCTACCCACTCTCATGAGTGTGGCTGGCCCTGCTGAAGAGCATTTATTTTAGGACTGCTAGATACTTCATTATTTGCAGAAAAATAACTTAATCACCTAAGTCAAAAATAAAGAAGTCATCATGGTAGCTCATGTCTGCAATCTGCAATTCCATCATTATTATCCCAGAACTAGTAATATGAGGACAGGAGTATCATAGCAAGTCCAAGGATAGACCTGAGACCTTGTCTGAAAAACAACCCAACCAACCAATAAACAAAATATTGATGAGAAGGTATAGTGATACGTGCTTATAATCTTAACACATTGGAGACTGAGGCAGAAGGATGATTAAGTTTCATGGCAGGATGAGATGCATAGCAAGCTTCAGGCAAACCAGACTACACAGCAAGACCCTGTCTCCAAAAATTCAACAAAAATAAAACAAAACATCAACAAAATAAAAAAAAAAACCAACAAATCCAAACCAACTAGTGAAAACCCTTGATGACAGAATTAGGAAAACCCCATTAGAAGAACCATTAAAGATACAGTAATCTGTTATGGAAATATTTTCTATACAGAAAAGTCAGTAAAGCTTAGAGCCAACAGCTAAGGGATACAGTGAATTAAGGTACAAATATTATGCCTTCAACTTATTAGATTTGTGACATTACATGAATTATTTTCTCTAAATATTAGTTACATGACATGAAAGGGGAAGAGCATTCCCATATAATAAGATTTATATGAATTGAGTAATATCTAAAGATATGGACCATTACATATAACACAATAGCCATTGTCTGAGCATGTGTTATAATTCTCACTATTATTTCTGATCTTGGGACATATTGTTTCTGCCATTCAATATATGTAATGGGGAGGCACTATCTTAATAAAAGAAATTAAGAGAAAAATATTAGGTGCAAGATATTTAAAAAAGCTATAAATCCACAACAGTGTTTACTAATTCAGTTCTTGCTTTATTCCATATATAATTGGCTAAACATTAATAGTCTTAGATGTCAGTCAGCACACCAGAAAAAATATTTTGTAGGACTACTTAATATATAAACTTTTATCACAGAAAGGTCTCTTTGACTAAGTTCAACATTTATACAAAACTCGAGAGTTAAACATTTAGTCATATGCCAGGCATCCAGTTTAAATCAGGATTTAGTCAGACTAGAGGAAAATTACTTCTTGCTTTTTTTGTTAGGGCTGTAACAAGAATATTTTATTAGGCAGTTATTAAAATCCTTCATTTCAGACGAAACAAGCAGGAGTAAAAATAAGCTTTGAGGTTACTCATGTTACAGTGTAGGGAGTCTCCTTTGTGAATTGGAAGGTTGTAGGTAACTCTAAAAGGAGAAGCTATTGCAGTCACTGAACTAGAAAAGACAAGTCATTGAATCCCATGTATGCCTGTCAAGTACCTGTAATAATGTGGAGTGCCATATTAAATAGCAAATGCTTTAATTAAGCAACTTTAATTCTTCCAAGTGGAAATAGCAAGTTTTAATGTAATAAGCATCACTAACTTTGGTGCAACTTACAAGACAAAATAACACTAGAGTTAGAAACAGGAGTTTCTGCTATGAAACCAGCACTGATTTTAAATCAGTGTATTCAGCAGTCTGGTGGTTACAAATGAGATTTTAGTCCTGAGACTTCCTCTTTATTTTGACTTAATCTTTACCTCCATGTATCATTCCTGTCGACTAATAAGGAATTATAAGAAACACAAAACTTTCCCTTGGGACATTATTAACTTTTTGTAACTGAGATCTGGAGACATGATGTGACTTGCCAAGTTTGCAGCATTTTTATCATGCAAGAGAAGCACTGAATGTAATTCTCCACATGGCCATTCTCAGGAAAACCCAAGTGTGCCAGCTAGACTTTATGCCAACTTGATATCAGAAAGCAGGGGTTTCAGTGGAGAAAATGCTTCCATAAGATCAGACTGTGCCTTACAGTATTTACATAATTAGTGAATGATGCAGGAGTGTCCAGGGGTGATGGTGCCCCGGGCTGATGGTCCTGGGTTGGATAGGAAAGCAGAATGAGGTAGCCAAGAGGAGCAAGCCAGTGTGTAGCACTTGATTTCTGCTTCAGTTTCTGGCTGAGTTCCTGAGTTCCTGCCTGACTTCCTTCAATGATAAACTGTGAAATGACGATAGTGAGCAAAATAAACCCTTCCTTTTCCAACTTGCTTTTAGTCATGGTGTTTCATGGCAGCAATGGAAATAGTAGCTAAGACACCAAGGATTCACTGTGATAACACAAGAGCAGAACAATGGGAACAGTGGTAGGAAACTCAACCTTACCATCATTGTACTCAGTGCCCTATGACAATCTCCCACAGGAATTCCTCCATGCCCTTCCTGATTGCTCACACAATTAGCCCTCTAACTCTCTACTGGACCCTGACAGTACATGTTTGGCTGCCTTTTGCCCTGTTTCCCCAATCACTCATGAAGTCACCCTCATTATCCTTTTCTAGTTACCATAGTACCTCTTTTGGCAATGACCCCCACATGGACATCTACCCCACATTTTCACTCTCAGCTGATGTCTTCAGCTTGATTTCCTTATGATGGGAAGACCCACAGCATGATGAGTTAAATCACAAAACTCTTGTGGCCAGTCAGTGAATCTTGAAGCAAACTTCTGTCACCTTTAAATCACAGATTTTAAAATGCACTATTTCTTCTTGTCTTGGTCTTCCAGATCCTGCCCAAACTCTAAAGCCTCTTTTGTGTCTGAGGATACAGCTGTGGCACAGAAGTTCAAAAGAAATGGGTCTTGTAGATGAATAATTAGTTCATTCATACAAACCATTATACAAACCAGCATATCCCTTTTTAAAATAATTGCACAATTTTTGCAAAGCAGTTTCACTTCATTGATGTCAACCAGATGATTCCTTATGAGATGAGGCTACTGGACAAGACAGAGGTTGATTGACAGGAGCTGACATGGACACTTGTGGGCTGATTTCTTGCAAGTGCCTGCTCCTTAGGAATTTCTACTTGTCCAATTTACAGAAATATAGACATGTATAAATAAGAAAATGTCTTAGAAACAAGTATATAAATGCCCATAGTCTTTTGAGACTCTTTAGAACTTGGCTGGCGTATATTGTGTTGGTGGTATAAAAGGAATTTAGAGGATTTCAGCATGCTAGGCTTGGTACTGAAGGATTATGACTATGCCAAATCTAAAAAGCAGAGAACATTCCATAAGAAGGTTAAGTCACTATAACAAAATGAACAATGCCTGGTATGTTTCTGATGTTTTGTTTGGATCTTTGTCTGTATTAATTTATTGGTTAGGAAAAGTATCCAATCATCCTTAGCATGTCCACATGTTAAGGCGCCAGTCAGACTGAAATATCATCATCTACCTCCCCAACTTCTTCTGAGAACAGCATTTTAAAGTTGGCTGTATTTCTCTGAAATTTTCATTTATAGCTAAGGCTGTTCTGCTCTGATATAGGAGGTGCTAATATCCAGGTTTCCCCTGAATTACACATTTCATCTTCTGGGTGGAAGAGAAACTTTATGCAAGTCCACTTCATTACATTACATGCTTCCATGAGAAATTTCTAGTATAATTCTCTTTTTATTACTTGGAATCATTATGGAAGAGAAGTGCACTAAAACAATATATACACAATGAGTGAGGAGTGTAGTTTTCAAGTTTTAGCTTTGTACTCTTCTCTCCCACCAAGTTAACACTCCCACTGGCTTGGAAATATGTTAGGCTGTTAATCAATTTTACTCACATACAAAGAGACTCTATTTGAATATTCTTGATTATTTTTGGAAACATAACTCTTATGCCTTAATATAAAAATTCTCAGCAGTGTTGCTGTATTTTATTTTGGCTCAAACATGGGGAGAAAATCGATATTTTTCACATTCTCATATAAATATGATGAAAAATAGTGTCAGGGATTTATTAGCATGACATAGGTGATGCCTTTTTCTAAATAATTTACAATTGGAAAATGAACTGAATGTCTTGGGGACTGGTGATTTTCAAAGACAAGTATTTCACTCCAATGGAGGCTGCTGCTCACTGGGTTGCTGCTTTTCTCAGCTGTTGCATTCAGTCTGAGAAAATTTTCTGTGGTCTTCAGAAACCAAGCTTTGTGCATCCAGGTCATGCAAGTTCATGCACTAAAGCTTTTTGAAGGTGACCTTTTCCATTCTGTTTCTTAACTTAGATGCTTAGTTTCACAAGGGTAAACAATCCCAAGAATTTCATGATATGTTACACAGGAATGATTCTGAAAGAATTCACTCTTTGAAAGCAAAGAGCTGAAATGGAGGTACACACCTTATTGTGCTCAAATCTCACAAATGCTCTTAATAGCTGGAAGACCATAGCTGTTTGACTTTAGCATAAATTTCATTTCACCTTTGTCAGTTACAATGTTGTGTGTGTATGTTACAAATTTATTTTCAATGCAAAGTATTGTGTTAATAACATATTTACAATATAAAAGTAGGTGGATATGTGTACAGTTCCTACCTCTCAAAATGCTTGAGAGTAAGTTACACTGCAATGGATATATTATCATAGAAAAAATGCATCTAGTAAAATCCCAGGAAAATGTAGAACTTTTTTGAGTAATAGGGCAACATGAATTCCTTCAGCCAGGACAGAGATAAGGAACATTATCTTCCACATTAGCGAGAACGCTTTATTTCACAGTAGCCTCTTTAGTAACTTACCTTGAGACATCGTTTCTCAAATGAATGTTTGCTCTGATAACTCTGTTCTCCTTTAGCTGATAGAGACTGTCTCTCTCAAGTTAGTATGTACAAGGAAAACACAAGGTGTGTACAGATATGAAAAATGCAGTGATTTTCTTAGCATGAAATGGATTCCTTTCGGTTCTTGGTTGCAGTCTAAGCATTTAAGTTATAACTTCAAACTGCCATGAAATGTCACTTCATAGATGGGATTCACAACTGAGCTGATCACATCATTGTGCAAGCAAGCTGATCAGGACATGGCCCTATTACCATGTTGACTGCTGCTACAATCACAACTAATTTTATACGGCTGGACTATAGAAACAATTCACTAAGGGGCCAAGTAATTAGAGTAAAAACTGAAATACATAAAGAAGTCTCCAAAGCAAGACTGAGCTGCTGTTTGTTTTGATTATCGATCCATTCATGCTTGCTCTAGCCTTCTGTCAGTCATCTAGTTAGAGTTAAATGGAAATCTATTCTGCCTATTTCTTCTTCTTTCCACACAAAGACCAGGGCAACCATAAGACTAAGAAGGCTATTATAAGAGTCCTCATGGATAAGCCAGGAAATCCTTTTAGAAACGACAACTGCAAGCTTATCTTCGAGGCTCAGCCTTCTTTTTCTGGAAGATTCATTGTTTCATTGGTTCTATCCCCAGGCTTTTTTGATATAAAAATGACTCTAATGACTATCTGGCATTTCCTTCGTAGACAGTATTACCAAATGTGGTTATAGTTTTTCTGAACTTTAGCAGGGACATGAATATTTCTGATATCTGCCTTGGGATGAGACATGATCATCTCATACCAACAACAACAAAAACTCATTTTCTTTTTTTTTCCAAATTTTTTAATTTGAATTAGAAACAGGATTGTTTTACATGACAATCCCAGTTCCCTTCTCCCACCCATCCTCCCCTACGCCCCCCAAACTAAAACCTTATCTGTCACATATCTTTTCTGCTCCCCCTGGATGGTAAGACCTGCCATAGGGTATCATCAGAGTCTTTTGTATCCTTTGGGATAGGGCCTAGGCCTACCCCATGTGTCTTGGCTCACGGAGTATTCCTCTATATGGAATGGGCTCCCAAAGTCCACACCTATGCTAGGGATAAATACTGGGCTTTTATAGGAGGTCCCATAGATTTCTGAGGTTTCCTCACAGAAACCCATGTTGGAGCAAAAATAGACAGGTAGACCAATGGAGTAGGATTGAAAACCCTAATATTAACCCACACACCTATGAACACCTGATTTTTGACAAACAATCCAAATTTATATGATGGAACAAAGAGAACATCTTCAACTACACCAAACCTATTAGAAGACAAAGTGGAAAATACCCTTGAATTAATTGGTACAGGAGACCACTTCCTGAAAATTACACCAGTAGCACAGACACTGAAGTCAACAATTGATAAGTGGGACTTCCTGAAACTGAGAAGTTTCTGTAAAGCAAAGGACACAGTCAGCAAGACAAAACGGCAGCCCACAGACAGGGAAAAGATATTCACCAACCCCACATCTGACAGAGGGCTGATCTCCAAAATATACTATACGAAGAATTCAAGAAGCTAGTCCCCCAAACACCAAACAACCCAATTAAAAATTGGGGTACAGAACTAAATAGTCAAGTCTCAATAGAGGAATCTAAAATGGCTGAAAGACGCATAAGAAAGTGATCAACATCCTTAGCCATCAGGGAAATGCAAATCAAAACAACTCTGAGATACCATCTTATTCCTGTCAGAATGGCCATAATCAAAAACACCAATGACAGTTCATGTTGGAGAGGATGTGGAGAAAGGGGAACACTTCTCCACTGCTGGTGGGAGTGCCAACTTGTACAGCCACTTTGGAAATCAGTATGGCGACTCTTCAAAAAAAAAAAAAATGGGACTCAGTCTACCACAAGATCCAGCAATTCCACTCTTAGACATATACCCAAAAGAAGCACATTCATACAACAAGGACATATGTTCAACAATGTTCACAGCAGCACTATTTGTAATAGCCAGAAACTGGAAGCAGCCTAGATGCCCCTCAACCAAAGAATGGATAGAGAAAATGTGGTACATTTACACAATGGAGTACTACTCAGCAGAAAAAAAAAAAAAAAAACAATGGAATCTTGAAATTTGCAGGAAAATGGGTGGATCTAGAAGAAACCATTCTGAGAGGGGTAACCCAATCACAAAAAGACAAACATGGTATGCACTCACTCACGTGTGTATTTTGGACATAGAGTTAGGATTACCAGCCTACAATCCACACTGTAAAAGAAGCTAATAAGCAAGGAGGTCCCTAAGAGAGACATACATGTTCCCCTGGAGAAGGGGTGAGGTTCAAGATCTGCTGAGCAAATTGGGAGCATGGGAAGAGGGGGGAGGGAGCTAGGAGAATGAGAAGGGGAGAAGAAGAGGGATGCTGAGGACATGAGGGAGCAGAAAGTATAAGTCAAGGGAAGAATACATGATAACAAGAATGGAGATATTTTAATAGAAGGAGACATTTTTGGTTTACAGAGAAATGAGGCCCTAGGGAAATGTCTGGAGATCTACAAAGATGACACCAGCTAACAATCTAAGCAACGGAGGAGAGGCTACCTTAAATGCCCTCCCCTGATTATGAGATTGATGACTGACTTACATGCCTTCATCAAGCAGCTGGTGGAAGTAGAAGCAGACACCCATAACTAATCACCGAGCTGAACTGGAATCCAGATGCAGAGAAGGACCAGTGAAGATCACAGACATCCAGAACAGGCTGGTGAAACCTACAGGAACAGCTGACCTGAACATCCGGGAACTCTTGCTCCCCAGTCTGATAGCTGGAATACCAGCATGGGACTGATCCAGACCCCAGGAACATGGGTTTCTGTGAGGAAAAACTCATTACCTTTGTCCAGGGAGTACAAGAGACACATCTGACCCTTCTGTTTCCTTCAGTCTCCTATAGCCGCGTTACCACTTCACACCACACTTCCTTGACCATACCCTCTGAATATTATTAATGCTGCCCCCAATGTTACTACATTCAGTGTCATTGTGGTAATACAACCTATGATGTATCTGGCCTCTAATTCTTTATTGCTTTGCTTTCTCTTGACTTTTCTGAAGTTCATTCTCCATCCCATGACCAAAGAAAATAAAATCCCCTTTCCCCTAGATGGCCACTCTTCAGATGGCTTTTGTTGTCCTTAAGATGAAGCTCAATGACAAAAGGTTGTAAATGTTGCAGCTCCCAAGCTTCCATTCTGTGACCCATATACTTTCTAGCATAAAGCCCAGCCTCCTCATACTCAAGGACATGAACTAGTATCTCAACTGCCAGTTCCTTCACATATTTGTTGTTGTTGTTTCTTGCCTGTATAATTCCAAAGCTCTTTGAGACCCCATCTCATACTCTCTATTATGCACCAACATTTTCCTCTCAAATTGTCTGTTCCATAGGACAGCAATGGCCTTATGCTTACCTGTAGCCCTGATTGCTAGCCAGTGCCTGGAATAAGTGCTTAACTGAGTAAATAAATGAGAGAGAAAGGAAAGACCATGTGGTAGGGATTTCTAGATCATTAGTTTCAAATGTAGGGAGATTTGATGATACATATCATTTGTTTCTCTAAGGACCAAAGGAGAAATATGATTAAATGTAAATTCTCATAATTAACATATGAAGAACCTAGTTAACAGGGACATGAGAAAAATCTGTTAACGATTTAAGTAAGATATTCCCCTGGAAATCTGTGTTAGTGCTGACTTCCAACATCTCAGAGCCTAATAATGATATGAAAACACATGGATGATAGTGATGACAAATGCTTGTCTGCTAATTATAATGGCACATATGTAGTATAGAACACATTAGAAAATGCCAGTAATATTCTCACCTAGCTGAGTGTTCAGTATTCCTGCTTCTCGGATTCTTGGCTCCTCAGTTGATGACACCATGTCTGGCTTAAGAAGGACATTTGCACTGACCAGGGGTGCTTTTTCATGGTGGATCCTTTTTCCTCAGTGAAGCAGGCTTGCTGACTGGGATGTTCAGAAATTACAGCATGTGAAAATGTGTCTATGATCTTAAGTTGTATATGAACAAGACTGCCCAAACTTTTCTTTAATCAAAACGAATCCTCAGCCAAGCATGGTAGTACATGCCTATAATCTCAGAACTTTAGAGGCTCAAGGACTGTGAGTTTGAGTTTGAGGCCAGCCTGGGTTACATAGCTGATCTTGTCTCAAAAGCAACATAAACCAAACCAAAACAAACAAACAAAAAACTCAAATAAAAATGTGATCATTTGGGAGCTAGAGATATGCTTCAGTAGTTAAGATCGTTTATTTAATGCATTTGCAGAGGACCCAGAACGTTTTTTGCAGTGGCTCAGAACTTCCAGTAATTCTATATGTAGGGGCTCGGGCATCTTCTGCTTTCCTTGAGCACTTGGGAACTTTTGATGCTCATAAACTCATACAGACATACGCACATACACATTAAATGAATAAATAAATCTTTGTAAAGAGTGAACATTTTGTTAAAAGTGAAAGGATATGGATTGTCTCCACATCTGCTTGATTGTTATTCCCATTATGGTTTCCTGTCAAAAATCCAAGGCTGAGTCAAATCAAAGAGAGTTAATGCCTCACATCAACTCAACATTTTATTAATTCGACTGGTGGGTTGGTGAAAGTAAAGTATGTTGGGATGGAATACAGTTACTAGTCTTAGACGTGGGTGTTTGACAACATGAACATGTCTATTTGGGCAACTTGTACAGAGAACAGTTCTTTGCAGACAGTTCTTTTGGCTGTTTACTGTCTAACAAATTGTTTCAGAAAAATTACTGCTATTGTCCATTTAGGAAAATTTTCATTGATATTTTTCTTTGAATTTCCCTTAAAATTTTAGTTACCATTTGCTAATGACAGATAAAATGGACCTTATCCTTCATATCAATAATTTCCAAGTAATACTAATACTGTGCACTCCCAGTTTCTATGCTGAAATTATTAGGATGGTTCTGGTCCTCTATTAACGACTGCGTACAATAATCCTGATGGATTTGGATAACTGCATTAGACCATCTGTCACCTCACATGTGGATCTGAATATACTCATTGACTTTGGACCTGGGATAAAGCATGTAGGTGTTTATGATTCACAGATATGCTGAATAACCAGACAGTTTGGTCACTTTACCAGGTGACTTTCTTCTAAGATTTCCACTTCCAGCAGCTCCCAGAAGGCAATTTAAATTCAGATCTCAAAGAAAATTTCAAATGAGTATGTGTCATGGACCTTTATAGTCACTGCTAATTGTCAAAATCATAAAATATAAGCTTGCGCATGTTAGCAGTCTGCTGTAGTCATTATAAACTGTTCAGTTGGAGATGCTGCAACAGATTTTAAAGGCTCAATAATTAACAGGATTTGTGATTACATTCCTACTGAATTTTTATGAAGTAAGTCAATCTATGCAGCTGTTTAGAGGTGCTTTGGAAGTCAGAGTGTGTCCTGTCTAGGAAAAAGCAGATGAGTAAGAAAAACAAATCATGGTCATTATGTTTCTGAAAAGCTCGTTTGAAAAGTTACATGCAGAAAGAATGAGATAAGATGCAATTGCTTTTCAAACAAAAGGTACAGATAGTTTTTCTCTATACTTTTCAGAAATTAAGTTTGTTTTTGATAATGTCATGTGCTAACGTACATCTGATTAATCTCACCATAGTCATGGGTTACCTCCCTATGAGCTGGTGGTCAGTGTGCCCCCCTCAAGCCCCAAACAGTACATTATCTTGCCATTCCTCTTGGTTACACACTAGAACTAGATGAAAAAACTGTAGTACTGCTCAGCCGGACAGTAGTGGAACATGCCTTTCATCCTAGCACTTGAGTGGCAGAGGTAGGAGGATCTCTGTGAGTTCAAGGCCAATCTGGTCTACAGAGTAGTTCTAGGACAGCCAAGGCTACACAACGAAATCCTGTCTCCCACATAGGGGGCCTTACACTTTCTGAGGAGTGGATACAGGTGGGATGGGAGGAGGGCAGGGAGGGGAACTGTGATTGGTATGCAAAATTAATAAAAAATTAAATTTAAGAGGCCGAGCGGCGAGGCCCCGCTCAAAGAACAGTAACTACCCCTGTGGCTCATCACCATGCCCTCCGATCTGGCCAAGGAAAAAGCAGCCAAAAAGAAGGAAGCTGCCAAAGCTCGACAACGGCCCAGAAAGGGACATGAAAAAAATGGAGACACTGTCACAGAACCTCAGGTTGCAGAGGAGAAAAATGAGGAGGCCAATGGCAGAGAGACCAGAGAAGTTGATTTGCTGACCAAGGAGCTAGAGGACTTTGAGATGAAGAAAGTGGCTGCTCGCGCCGTCACCGGCGTCCTGGCCTCTCACCCCAACAGCACTGACATCCACATCATCAACCTTTCACTGACCTTTCATGGTCAAGACCTGCTCAGTGACACCAAACTGGAACTCAACTCAGGCCGTCGTTATGGTCTCATTGGCTTAAATGGAATTGGAAAATCCATGCTGCTCTCTGCTATTGGGAAACGTGAAGTGCCCATCCCTGAGAACATAGACATCTACCATCTGACTTGTGAGATGCCTCCTAGTGAAAAAAAACCCTTGCAGTGTGTGATGGAGGTGGACACAGAGAGGGCCATGCTGGAGAGGGAGGCAGAGCGGTTAGCTCATGAGGATGCGGAGTGTGAGAAGCTCATGGAATTCTATCAGCTGCTGGAAGATCTGGATGCTGACAAAGTGGAGATGAGGGCCTCAAGGATCTTACATGGGCTGGGTTTCACACCTGCCATGCAGCGCAAGAAGCTGAAAGATTTCAGTGATGGCTGGCGGATGAGAGTTGCTCTTGCCAGAGCCCTCTTTATTCGGCCCTTCATGCTGCTTCTGGATGAGCCTACCAACCACCTGGACCTGGATGCTTGTGTGTGGCTGGAAGAGGAACTTAAGACTTTCAAGCGCATCGTGGTCCTTGTGTCACATTCTCAGGACTTTCTGAATGGAGTCTGTACCAATATTATCCACATGCACAACAAGAAACTCAAGTATTACATGGGTAATTATGATCAGTATGTGAAGACGCGGCTGGAGCTGGAGGAGAACCAGATGAAGAGGTTTCACTGGGAGCAGGACCAGATCGCACACATGAAGAACTACATTGCCAGATTTGGCCATGGCATTGCCAAGCTGGCCCCGCAGGCTCAGAGCAAAGAGAAAACTCTACAGAAAATGATGGCATCAGGACTAACAGAAAGGGTTGTGAGTGACAAGACGCTGTCATTTTATTTCCCACCTTGTGGTAAAATCCCACCGCCTGTCATCATGGTGCAGAATGTGAGCTTCAAGTACACAAAAGACAGACCTTGCATCTACAATAATCTAGAATTTGGCATTGACCTTGACACACGGGTGGCTCTGGTAGGACCTAATGGTGCAGGGAAATCCACTCTTTTGAAGCTGCTCACTGGAGAGCTTCTACCCACAGCTGGAATGATCCGGAAGCATTCTCATGTCAAGATAGGGCGTTACCATCAGCACTTACAGGAGCAGTTGGACCTGGACCTTTCGGCATTGGAGTATGTGATGAAGTGCTACCCAGAGATCAAGGAAAAGGAGGAGATGAGGAAGATCATTGGGAGATACGGCCTTACTGGGAAACAGCAGGTGAGCCCAATCCGGAACCTGTCGGATGGGCAGAAGTGTCGAGTGTGTTTGGCCTGGCTGGCCTGGCAGAACCCTCACATGCTCTTTCTGGACGAGCCTACCAATCACCTGGACATCGAGACCATTGATGCACTGGCAGATGCCATCAATGAGTTTGAGGGTGGTATGATGCTAGTCAGCCATGACTTCAGACTCATCCAGCAGGTTGCACAGGAGATTTGGGTCTGTGAGAAGCAGACAATCATTAAATGGCTTGGAGACATCCTTGCCTACAAGGAGCACCTCAAATCCAAACTAGTAGATGAGGAGCCCCAGCTCACCAAGAGGACCCACAACGTGTGAGCCCTCAGCCAGGCTTGGGTCAGGAACGCCACCTGGAGACTGCCAGCTGACACCTGACACCTGACTCAGGACAGGACCCTGGGGCTGCATTCCCGCACTGCTGCAATACTGCCCCAGCCTCTCCCCTCAGCCTGCCTTTGCTGCATCTTATCTCCAGCTGGACAGCACATGTCCGTTTCCCATCTTCTTCCTTCCGTTTGGGTCTGTCTGTGTCTGGACTCGGCTGGCTGTTCCCTCCAGACCCTTGCTGGTTACCTTGCCCTAAGAGATGCAGCCAAGGGTCCCTGGGTTAACCCAAGGGCCCAAGCCCTGGTCTGACTCTGGAAGGATTCACAGAGTCTTGGGTTTTGGGTTTTGGTGATGCTGGAAGAGTACTGCCAGCTCATCACCCCACCCCTTATTGCTTCTGGTTTGGAACCCTGGGTCAGGGCTATAGTCCTGGTCGGTATTTTAATAATTATTTAACTGTAGACCTGTGTGTCGTCTACAAAGTGTCCAATAAAGAGGAAGCCACAGTCCCTCAAAAAATTAAATTTAAAAAAGAAACCTGTCTCAGAAAACCAAAAAAGAAAAACAAAACAAACCACCTCAAATAAACAAATAAACAAAAAACTGTATTGCTGAAGATGCCACACATCTTATATGCATGATATAGATAGCCTTCCTCCTAGCTGTGTAGCTTTCGTGGACCTGGAATGTGCTAGGCAGACTGCTGGAGAATAAAAGGAAGCAATAGTGTTGCTTACCTGTGACCCCTAAATTCTATGAGATAATTATTCCTGGTAAGTTGTACCAACTTGAGAAATAGTTACAATAGTTGCTGAGTAACCAATCACTTTCTGATTGGATTTGAGGCCCTGCTATGCAAGAGAAAATCCATACTTGATATAGCAACCCTCATCAAAAATTCACTAGGTTTAAAGAGAAACCTGCCACTAGGGAAATGTCCAAAGATCCACAAAGATGACCCCATCTAAGAATCTAAGTAATAGTGGAGAGGCTACTTTAAATGCCCTTCCTCTATAATGAGATTGATGACTACCTTAAATGCCATCCTAGTCTTCATCCAGTAGCCAATGGTAGCAGAAACAGACACCCACAGTAAGTGCTGAGCTGAACACTTGGAATCCAGTTGTAGAGAAGGAGAAGGGATGAGCAAAGCTGTCAAGACCAGGATGATGAAATCCACAGAAACAGCTGACCTGATCAAGTGAGAGCACAGGGACACCAGTTGTAAAGCTGGGAAACCAGCATTGAACCAAATGAAGCACTCTTAATGTGGGTGCCAGTTAGGAGACCTAGGCAGTTTATGGGACCTCTGACAGTGGAACCACTATTTATCCCTGGTGCATAAATGGACTTTGGGAGCGCATTCCCCATGGAGGGATACTCTCTCAGCCCAGATACTTGGAGGAGGGCCTTTACTCTTCCCCAAAGGATGTGACAGACATTGATGGCCCCCCATGGAAGGCCTTATCCTCCCTGGGGAGTGGATGAGGGGTGGGATGAGGGAGTCAGTTGGGGGCCATGGGAGGATGGGAAGGAGAAAGAACTGGGATTGATATGTAAAATAAGATTGTTTCTAAATTAAATAAGTAAATAAATCACTTATTTTTTTGAAAGATAAAATCCATTATTTTGTCTACTCATTAATTTGTACATAGAAATTCCAGTTTAACGGAAGATTATAAAAAAAATCATAAAGAGGGAATCCAGCATTTAAAAGTACACAGAAAAAAAAAAAACAAACATTGACAAAACACTGGATAAGCATTCTCTACCAGAGATGTTAGCCACAGTCCTATTACCCAGTGGGCATAAGAACTTTCATTTCTTTATTCAGTTTTCTTTTTAATTATGCAGATGTTCATCTTCATTGCATTATAGTTAGGTGACTTTCTATCCTGATTTTTTCTGTACTTTGCCATCTTAGAGGGAACTATATTGCTTCAGTATCAGCTAGAACATCACCTCCATTGTTACTTATTAGTCTAAGGCCCCAATTCTAATCCAGCCATTGTCCTATCTGTCCTTTGGAGTTTGTGGGAAGCTCTGAAAGACATTGACCTTAGGATTTACTATTCTAAGTCAATTGTATTCTTGTCTTTCTTTGTATTTTGCTAATACTGCAACCTAGTACCTGACCAGCTCCTGTTCTGTGAAGACTGAACAGAAGATAAAAGTGAAATGTGGCTGGATTCTACCCTCCAACTCTGTCCTACAGGTGGACTATGGTACCTAGGGAAAGAGGATCCTTTTGAGTATAACTCTCCTGAGAAGGGGACCCCTTTAACTATCTCTTCAGTGCAAAGTACTCTGTGTCACTTTCACAGAGGATTTCAAAATACTTGACTTCAAGAATAGTTTTTGTTCCCGCCTTTTATATAAAAGAGGCTCATGTTTGAAACAGGCTAACTGAGAGCCCCTTGATTCCAACAGTCAGTGAGAAATGTGCATTGCGTATGTTCTATGTATATGCCGGTAACTCTGCTAGCTATTTTAAATCCCTTCTCTCTGTATCGTCACCCCATACACCTTTTAGATGAGGCAGTGCAAATATTAGGAGTTTAGCATTTGGCTATTGTTTCTTTCTCTATAAGAACATGTGTCATTGGCTGGATTCTTTTGTTTGTTTGGTTGTTTGTATTTTTTTTTCTTTTTTTGAGACAGGGTTTCTCTGTGTAGCTTTGGAACCTATCCTAGAACTCGCTATGTAGATCAGGCTGGCCTCAAACTTACAGAGATCCACCTACTTCTGCCTCCCAAGTGCTGGGATTAAAGGTGTGCACCACCAATGCCCAGCCATTGGCTGGATTCTTTTGCAACAATTATGAAAGAGTCTTGGTACTTGACCTATAGCATATAACTCCTAATCTTGCTAGGACTAATTTATAAAGGGTGATTGAAGAAAGACTTTCCCTGTACAAACTCTCAATAAAATTTTGAGAAAATAATGGGAGATTTTTGTGGCAACTGAGTAAACACACTGGGCTATACCTAGTACATTTACTCTAGTGATGGCCATTTTCATTTCATGAATGAAAATAAAACTTGCCTCAGATACAAGGAGATAGTTTAGTCTACTATGAAAATAAATAAATCAGAAGTGTTGGGATTTAGCTTTAGCTGCTTCTCAAAAGAGCTTAACTAATGGAAGAATCATTTTTCCCTCATTTGGAATTCAGAGTTAGGAGGTCCAACATGGTCTGGTAATTTCAGAAGTTTATGGACACCTGTGAGAGGTATATCTTAAGCATGTTTCTTCATGTTCCAAGTTAGTTTTTTTTTTTTTTTTTTGGAGCCCTGTCCATTATTTCTGAGCTCCAGACCTCAGGAAGATTGAAGGAATACAAGTCATGTTGTAACTCCAGAGAGGATTCTCAATCACTAACATATAAATATCCTTTGTGGTTCTGTTTGGAGTAGGTCACATGGTGACATCTAGCTCTAAAAGAGGCTGGGGAATACAATGCTTAATTAATGCCAGACACATGCTCTTATAGAGAAAGAAACAAACAAAATAGATCTTGGAAAGCATGTCACCAGTTCTGGCCTGATGGTGTTCCTTTAGAAATTTACCTGAGCCTGGACAAGGAGCTTAGATGCTCAGCTTGTAGTATCTGATTAAAATTGTAGGTAAAATGGAAGAATTGAGCCTATAATTACTTGCTGCAATGATAAAATAAGAGTCTGAAATAGCAGAAGGAGACACTTTTGTTCCACAGACCAGTTCAGATCCAAAAAATCCAACTGGTCATCACAGACCTGAATGTTGACTCATTATTGGGTGAACTCTTGACAATAGGCTCTGCCCAGTTCTGGTAACCTGGAAATCAAGTGCAAGGGAAAACGGATGGGGCAATAAAGATATTTTATTCTGACTATGGAAAAGTGTATTTCAGGGTTCTCTTCTATACAGTAAGGAAGATCTGGAGGAGAGAAAGAAAAATATGGCCTAGTACTCTCAAGGTGGATGGTGTCCCTCTGTTCATGAGTGAGCATTACCAGTATAAGATCTTTAACTCATTGGCTATGTTCCCCTCACTGACTGTAGAACACTGGGTTGTCTCCAAGTCTGAGTTTGTAAGGATATCTCTCCAACAAAAAGCTGGATATGTAAAGTCTGTACAGTCATCTAGAGTCAACTAGACTCCTCAATAACCCTGGCTTTATTCCTGGTCTCTTTGGTGGTCCTTTAATATTCTACTATATGCCTTCAAGGCTGTGCTTTAATTAATAAGAAATGTCTTAATGAATTATCTCCATAACTTTTTTTATTTTCCTTCTCTTTGTCCACTAGAAGGTGTTACCACTTTATTAATAGAGGGTGACAATTCTATCAATGTTGCCAATATATAACCTCTTTCTTGATCTTTTTAGCTTCTATTATTGGTTATTTACAGACTCCATCACTGATATTTTATACAAATAAACTGTCAATTAAACTACCATGTTATAGTATGTGAATATAATTTCTAACATCTTCCTTTCTGAGAAGATCCTTTGGATACTTCTTCATGAGAAGTAGGTATTCTTTTTGGTCATACTGCTGAGTCGTACATACTCCAAGACAAGTGTTGATTTAAATAAAGACTATTTATGCTCTAAAATACCTGAAATCTCATAAGATTGTGAATGCAAGTCATGTAACACATAGAGCTATGCATCACTACATTCTTCAGAATTCCAAATTCAGGAACAGGAATTCAAAAATGCTGTGAACAATTTTCCAAGGAACCTTAAGTACAACCAAGTGCCACAAGGAGGAAACAGATAGGTTCCATTAGTGATTTCCCTTACTTTCATATTTGGAAGGGAAACGGTTACAGAAGTAAAGTCAACACACATGTGTAGTAAAAAGAAGAGACATGTATTGCTCAGAGCCAGTGGAAACAACTTTCAATTTTGGGGAAAGACAGGAAGGATCTTCTCACATGTAGAGAAAGAGAAGTCAGTTATTAAAGCTGGCATAATTTATTTCTTTATATACCCCTCAAATCGACTGTGTATCTTGCACACTAATATAGCACAGCAAGAAAGTGCTTGCCATGACCCAAAAGTGTAGTCCTACTAGCACTGAGCACTGACTATTCCTTTATCGTGGAATTAACCACCTCAAAAATTGTGAGAAATGTATTCCATTCAATTCCAAGACACCCAGTCTGTGGTGGGTGTATTGAAGGGGCTTTGGAAAAATTCCTAGGCTGGTATACGCCCAGAGGATGTTGTTTCAAGTATTTCAACATAATTTTGATTTATTCTTTTATCTTGTGAGAAATCACTTCAACATTAATTGAAAAAAGACAACAGAAATGAGAATATTTGAGGAGAGAGGAAACAGACCGTGAGATTAATTCAAGCATGCAGAATCTTAGGTGAAAGTCTGGTGTCAGGAAAATACAGTTTTCTGTGTGTGAAAATAAAGAGAGCACAGGTCTGTGGGTATTGATTTGCATGATTACTCAATTAATGATGACAATTACTGTGGTAAACACATGTACCCACTGTAAACCAACTGCCACATGTAAACCACATGCACAAACAAAATCACTGAGTGGGAAATGTTAAAATATATATATATATATATATATATATATATATATATATATGTCTCAACCTGACACTGAAAAGCAAAATCCTGCATCATTTGCTAATAGAGGTGGAATGCCCTAGAGATGCTACTTGTAGCTTTATAATACTTAGTCTACAAGACAATGAACCTGGATTGGGGCCATGAGTACTCTTTCTGTTTGGTAGGAGGTCATGTCAAATTTTGACTTGATAGTATACCCCACAGAGAAGCTAAGTTCTAGAGCAAGGCGAATATGAATTAGAAAGTAGTGTCTTACTTGAGATTAATTGCAATCAGATAGAGTGATTGTGCATGAAGAAGATGCATTGGGGCTGAATAAAAATAGGGTAACATGCAATGATATATGCTTGGGGATCATTGATGTAAGAGAACAGAAATAACATTCAAAAGAAATGCAATATTGTTTCTTTGTGAGTAAGTGCCTTATCCAGTCTCCTGCTTTATAATAGGCATGCTGCTGTACATTTATTTAAATAAAATAGGAAGTTCATGGAATATAAGGTATTTCAGCTGCTGCCACATGTTAAAGTAGAGATTGATGCAGCTAGTATCTGTGCAGGTCTGTGTGTTCCTAGAGAGCAATCATCTCTCTGATCCTATATCCAACCATGATGAGAACATTCTTTCCATCAAGTTAATGTCACTTGTAGGATTAGACTGGTTTATTACATAACTCATCCGTGATCCTTCCTGTCTTTCCCCAAAATTGAAAGTTGTTTCCACTGGCTCTGAGCAATACATGTCATTTCTTTTGTTCCTCTGGAATTTTGGTTGTTCTTGTGTTATAGTCCAGGGTGATTCATCTATATCTGTAAAATATTGTACTCCAGTACTCACTGCCTTGAGTTCAAAATTCTTGTTGTTCATCTTTTCTTGTTTACCAAATTATGATTTAGGGATTTTGTCACAGGGTCAGTAAATTCTAAAACGCAGAGGATTTCTTGTTTCTCTAGTTGTATATACCTATGTCCATCCTCCACAGAGACTGCTAGATTATATTGGAATCATGAAACTTTTTAGACAACAGAAGTGTTACAAAGCTAGGGCTAGAAATCTTGTCTATTTTTAAGCATTCTTTAGCTGCTCTTCATTTTTACCCTGCTTCTTCAGGAGACCCAGACCAAATCAGTCAACATCTGTTCCCAGGAAAGACTCCTGTCACAATATTCATGGAAGTTAACATGTAAGTTCCAACCTAGTAGCATTTTTAGACTTACCCTGAAAGTAGAGTCTTGTGCTTCATATGGGAATTTCATGACCATGAGCACCACAGATATAACATTGTAGCAATGTGATCTATTTTTCTTTGAGGTGTAAGAAAACAACAACATACTTGCCTGCAGGGGAGTGTAGATGTCTTGTTTCATCTGGTGAGGGAAAACAGAGCAGGCTTACTGCTGTCTTCTTTAAACTTATCAAACACATTTGTTTCTGAGAAATGAGTAGTATTTTGCCCTATGGAAACTTAAACATAGACATTGGCATTTGGATGTTTGTTGGCTACAACAGGCAATATCCCATTCCAGAATTATTCAATTTTGAAGAGGAGAAAAATCAAATACATTAGGATAGATGGATTTATTTTTAGAATAACTAATACTAGACAATTTATGTGGATGTTTGATTTTGACTTGTAAAATGCATCTAAGCAAGTTTAAAATACAATGTATTAAATCATAAAATACATTATGCATTGGATATCATGTTGAATTGTAAAAGAATAAAGAGAAAATAATACATGACAATGGTGAAGTTTTCTAGAGAAACTACAGGGAAATATGTATTTGAATAAAGGTTAACATCCTTTGTATGAGGAAATAATTAGATAAAATGAGAAAACTTTTATGTGTATGATACAATAGCATTCATATCCGGACTGGATAAAGAATACAGAGGGTTTAATGATAAAAGATGAATGACCCCCATAGAAAAATGAGTCAAAAGGTATAAATAGAAGACATTCACAGAACTAATAAATATGGAAAGTGTCAAGGCCAACTTCACTAGTATTCAGTGAAATATATATTAGAAGAACAAACTGCTGTAATTTTTTATCTATCAAATTGCCAAATTGTCCCATTGGTGCTTAAAGAGAGAAAAAAATCAGTAATAAATCAGTAGGGATACTTTGCACATTAAACTTCTGTAAAAATGTCATGTAATTCCTTCAGAGTGGCTTCTTCCTAGTGGGATTTATAGTGGCTGTTTAATCCATTTTTAATAGTTGTTTCCAAATATACAGAATAGATAATACGACAATGTGCCCTTCGAAACTCATCAGTTAACCTAAGCATTTTATCCAGATCCTCAGGTAGTTTCTATATGTTTGTGCATGTGCAAATTTGAATGTTTACATTTGAGTTGCATGTATGTGCACATGTTTGATGATGACAGCTTGGGGGACAGTTCCTTTGGAAAGACTCTCCCTGGGAACTGAAGTGCTATGAGTAGGTGAGGACAGTTTGGTAGTTTGTATGGGAATGGACACATGGGCTACCCAAGTACTTGGTCACCAGTGGATGAAACTATTTGGGGAGGATGAGGAAGTGTGACTTTGTTGGAGGAGGTGTATCACTGGGGTCAGATTTTTAGGTTTCTAAAGATTTGAGTCATTTCCAGGATACATATTTTTATATCTGCCTCCTACTTGTGGATTAAGATGTAAGCTATGAGCTACTGCTCTAGTACCACACCTGCCTGCCTGCTGTCATGTTCTCTACCATGATGGATACTAATCTTCTGAAGCCCCAAATTAAATGGTTTATCTTCTAAGTTGCCTTGATTATGGTGTTTTATCAAAATAGAAAACTAAGGCAGCTAGTGAACTAGCAAGCTCCAGAGGTCTCTATTCTATGTCTCCCTGGGAATCCTATTATAAGTGAACAACATATCCAGGTTTTTACTTGTATTAGGTATTGATCTCAGGTGCTCATTGCTAGTATGATGAGTACTGTAACAACTAAAGTCTTTCTCCAGTTCCTTTAACATAGCTTTGAACATTTAAAAATATGACTTATTCTCTGGTATGATATATATGTATGATCTATATCAAAATTCTTATATGTTAACAGGTTGATTTATTTATTTTATACACCAACAATATTTTCCCTCCCTCCACCTCCCTTCTATTCCCCCACCATCCACTCCTCCTCCATCTCGATTCAGAAGGAGGTCCCACATGGGAGTCAACAAAGCATGGCATATCAAGTTGAAGCAGGACCATGCTTCTCTCCTTTGTATCAAGGCTGAGCAATGAATTCCACCATAAAGAATAGGTTCCAAAGAGCCAGCTCATGCACCAGAGATAGGTCCTGGTCACACTGCTAGAGGTCCCACAAAAGACCAAGTTACACAACTGTCACCCAGATGCAGAGGGCCTAGGTCAGTCCCATTCAAGCTCCCTAGCTGTCTGTCCAGAGTCCATGAGCTCCCACAAGCTCAGGTCAGCGGTCTCTGTGGGTTTCCCCGTCATGATCTTGACACCCTCCTTTCTCATAAAATTCCTCCTCCTTCTCTTTAACAGGAATCCCAGAGCTCATTCCAGTGCTTGGCTGTGAATCTCTGTATTCACTTCCATCAGTTACTGGATGAAGGCTCTATGATAACATTTAAGGTAGTCACCAATCTGACTACAAGGGAAGGACAGTTCAGGTACCCTCTTCACTATTGCAAAGAGTTAGCTGGGCTTATCCTTATAGGTTCCTGGGAGTTTCCCTGGCACCAGGATTCTCCCTAACCCCATAATGGCCACCTCTATGAAGATGTCTCTTTCATCACACTCTGCCCTCTTCCTACCCCCAAACTAACCATCCTGATCCCCCATGTTCCCATCCCCACATCTCCTCTCCTCTGTTATGGGATCACCAGGTTCTGATGGCACCATATTGCTCTTTCAGTTGTTAAGTACACTCTTACATCAGTGTTTACTAATATTTTCTTTCACCTGATGTGATTTGTTCCTATGTCTCTTCTTC
Organism: Cricetulus griseus; assembly: GCF_003668045.3. NCBI lineage: Eukaryota > Metazoa > Chordata > Mammalia > Rodentia > Cricetidae > Cricetulus > Cricetulus griseus. The sequence goes on from NC_048601.1 coordinate 41,909,346, forward strand.
CAACTGCTGTGGTTTGCACCTTTTCCTATGCAGTGTGCTGTTTTTCCAAGGGGGTGTTTTGCACCTGTGCCTATGTAGTTTGCTAGGGTTGCAGGGGAAGACTGGCCATGGAGAGAATGATAAACAGGGAGATTTTAAGCTTTCAAAGCACTTTAAGTTGCCCTGTAAGATTTAGGATATAATTCTAAAGTGATAATGTTAAGAAAGGAGAATTCCTGTTGGAAATGTTAGGAGTGATAGTAGAAAATAGTTTGCATTTTCTTCTCCTGAAAGGACACTATACTACTTCTGAATGAAAGATAAAATAGTACTCTATTTTAGAAAGGTACTTTTTCTCTAACCAATAGGTATAATAGTAATAGATGGTTCATGTTAATTATTTAAGACAGTCCTTTAAAAGTACTGAAGTTGATGGTATTGTATGGTTACCTTTATCACGCAGATAAACATGAGTAAATGGTCACCATTTTTATATCAAGGTCATTTAAGGATCTGGGAATCTTAACTGTAAATCTTTCATCTTGACACACATTGTCCCAATATTCTATGCTAGAATAAAAATCTAGGACCACTTAAAAATAAATACAGGATCTATCCAAAATGATAATGGAGTGTGTTCATTTTCTTTCATGTTGTTTTTTCAAGCATATGAATGTTTTTCGTTATAATCTCATTAAAATTTTAAAAATTATTTGTGTATGTATGTGTATATGTGTATGTGCATGTGCATGCACACTTGTACTTGATTGGTGTCTGTTTGTGAATTCATGGCACATCTTGATGCTAGAGATAAGAGCACACATTTGTGAAGTTGGTTATCTCTTTCCACATTTATGTGGGTTCCAGATATCAAACTGAGAACTCCATGCTTGCAAAGCCATTCTTACAAACTATACCCTAGACAAACTTTAAGAAAAAGACTATTTACAAAAAGTAAGATCATCTCTTAGGTAGGCTTGAACTCTCCACAAGACTTTTGCTGTTTTTACAATAAAGCAATTACAAATCCCTAAATATATGAATATATGTTTTGTAATGACTGGTCTAAGAAGTAGAGTTGTCCAGTTGCCCTAAAGTCCTTTTTCCATTGTAACCATGTTCTCTGACTATATCTCATCATTACTCATCTTTATGTTTTATATTCTTCCAAATGCATCCTTAAGCACATTAGTTTTGTCATATCTATTTTAATAAGATATATTTTTATGTCTCTTAACCTACAGGTTCTCCATATTTTTCCCTTATAATTTATCAGCATATTATTATTATTGAATTTTCCTTTTAGAGATAGCAGGCTATGTCTAAAAATAATAAATCTATTGAAATGGAGGATATATATATATATATATATATATATATATATATATATATATTCAGAGATGCCTGAATTAACCTATAAACCTCAACAAATAAATAATCACTATCAACCCCTTGATATATATTTTCCGCCATCATTATTTTTGCAATACTTTATCTTGGAGAGAAATTAAGAATTTAATTTAAAAGTTTATTATAACTTTGAGAAATAAAAGTGTCTATAGATAAAGTGGGGCTTTATGTCATCTAATTGTTGGGACTACAAGCTCACTGAGGTTGGCTGGAGGCCCATAGCATGCTTGTTATGATTCCATAGTGTCACAGAGTATCAAAAGGTCCACATGAGGGTTCATCAATAATAATATGCATGTTTCTATATTATACATTAATGTACATGGATATAATGCAATGGTTTCACAAAAACTTAACTGTTGATTAACAGATCTCATGTGGAGTTAGAGGCTATAACCTTCTAATGACATCTAAGGTAAGCACAGAGATGTTAGTCCAGGACTGCCCTATGAATAGTAATGGATCACTCATCAACTGATTCTAGCTGTCTGTGGTCTTTCTCTTGGTATCTAGATTCTCTCTATACTTCTAAAAGAAATAAATACATATGTTAGTGGCATGACAGTCACACAGGATAATATAAATCACATGAGACAACAAGCTTCCATGCAGGATGCCAACCTAGAAACTCTAAATGAATTTTGGACCAGCTTGGAGACCTTAGCCCTGAAACTAACAATCCTTTCCCTGCCAGCTCCATCTAACATGTTTCCAATGTCCTTGCACATACTCTTCCCTAAGTCTGCCCTGCTATTATAGAAAACAAAATTCATAATAAAGTCTAGACTCTGCCCTGAGAGAGCAAGTGCATTTATTCTAATGCTTCCTTTGTAAATGAAATCATCACTCCTTAAATTTCATGAATAGACAAGAAAGTTAAAATAATACAGAAGCCAGACTGTTATGTTTTTGTTTAAATTAGATATAAAGAAAAAGAGGAGGTGCAAGATGAGACATATTAACAAATTTATTATAAGCCTGATAGAGTAGGGAGACTAAGAGAGAATAGGAACAGGGGTAATGGCTGACCGCCATGGCTGGTAACCATAGAGAGAGAGAGAGAAGAGAAGAAGAAGCAAACAGAGAGGAAAGATGAAACAGAGAGAGTGAAGCAGAGAAGTTGGAACTTTTAAAGGGAAGACTGTGCATGCGCACTGAGGTTCCAAGCATGCCCAGAGTCCTCACGTAGGCTGTAATGCATGGCGGGTGACATGGTGATGACAGCACATTTTCCTGTCCATGCCCTGACTGTTGTCAGGGGCGGGGGGCGGGGTTCTGTCTCTAAAAGAGGTAGAGCCAATCAGCACTACAGCCGATTCCACCTCTACTTATTATTTTAAAAGGTGGGGTGTTAGACATGGACGGTTAAGGAATAAGGGCATCAGATTCTCATGACTGCTTCCTGCTGACATGGGGGGCATTGACCATCTTTGGGGGACCTGAGAAGGTTGGGGTACCCCACGTCCTGGGGTAGCTGGTTGTTTCATTACAGTCCAGGATGTGTGGAACTCCCTGGTGACTCTTAGACCTGGCAAGATATTGGCAGCAGAGGACAAGGTTAAGTTTAGAAAAAAATTTTTTTCTTAGGTCCTGTCACTTGATGGGAAGATTATAAGATGAGGGAGAGATTCCCAAGGAGTCCCAACATGAGGAAAGGGAGTCCTGGGATGAGGGAAAGATTGAATAACTGAAGTGAATCTGACCTGTTTGTTTGGATCCAATTCAGCTCCTTGGAACTTACAAAAAATCCTTAGAGTTTGTGGAAACATAAGTATTAGACACATTAGCAGCATATTCATGTTAGAAGCAACTTGGCTGAAAGCACTAGCATTTTAAAATTGACAGATATTTTTTAGGACAATGAAAAGCATTGACCTTGTAGTTATGATCCTATAGTGGTATTGTAGAACTTTACAATGAGCAGTAGCATGAGAAATAGAGAAATCAGGAACATATTTCATTCTTTTTATTGTCTCAACTCACTTTATCATCACTTAAGCATTTTTTATCCTTAGAACTTCATAACTTTAATTCATTCACCTTACACAGTCTTCATGATACATGCTTTTAATCCCAGCACTCAAGGCAGGAATGGGCAGGTAGATCTGACTTTGAGGACTGCCTGGTCTGCAGAGCAAGTTCCAGGACAGCCAAGAATACATGGAGAAACTCTGCCATGAAAAACCAAAATAAAATAAAATAAAATAAGAGAGAAGGAAGGGAGGAAGGAGAGAGGGGGGAAGAAAGAACAGCATATGGTAGGCTGTATTAGGTTTATTATTTAATGCTAAGACTGCCTTCTAATTATGGGTACATTGTTAAATGAAGTAATACTCAGGCTTAGAAATTACCAAGCAGGTGTTTAAAAGACATCAGTAAGCATTTCTGCTATAGTGTAATTAGCACTAGGATATATTTTACAGTGCATAGTCATCACTATTTCTTCTTCATCAGTTGCTGATATTTTATATAATGCATCTTATAAAATCTTCCTACCATATTACAAAGATACAGCTCCATACAAAGTATAAAGGTTATGGAAGCATCTTCATGAAAACTCACATTTTATATCCACGTATAAAATAATTTGTAGTGTAAATGGTATGTTTATTTACATATGCTAATGTAAATTAGTAAATATTTATTTTTGCCCAAATCTACTTTCTGTGTATTGTGTTAAGATACTTTATACAACTAGAATGATGATTATAAACATTGTCATATTTGGCAGGAAGTTATAAATAAAGATCCCAGTGGTTGGATTACATTAGGATACTTCTGGGTAGACATTTGTTTAAAGATGGAAGTCACGCTTCAAAATGAGCAGTCTTGAATAGGTAGTCCAAAGGTATGAAACTAGCAGGACAATTCACACTGTTGGGTTACACAGTAGTTAGTCCTAGCTGACAGGGTTACTCAGAAGCTACTGTGACGTGTCTGACCCCAGATCCTTTGTGTGAGCAATATACAGTTACATTTTTATAACAAATGCACTTTACTTGCTTAGATGCATTGTGTGGCCCAGCTAGGCTGACTTGAGAGTAGCATCTCCATAAATAATAAGTTGTGTTGTTTAGTGTTTCTGAAATGGCCAAGGCAAATTTTATTTTGATTATTTTTGTTTAATTTAAGAAAAAAAACTTTATGTTTAATTTGTAACTGTCAACTTGATACAATATAGAAACATCTGTCTAGATTAGGTTAACCTGTGGACATGACTATATGGAGTTAGCTTGATTAGTGGGAAGAAACACCCACTGTGCATGGGACCATTCCCTAAGCAAGAGATTTTGAATGGTGTAAAATTGGTAAAAGGAAATTGAGTACCAACACTCATTGTATTAATTTATTGGTGTCTGTGTCTGTCTATGATAACCTGACTAGCTGCTTTGAGTTCCTGATGCCTTGACTCCCCACAATTATATTATTATGGACTGGATTGTTCTGCTCTCCCTTTCTCTCTGTGTCTCTGTGTCTCTGTGTCTCTGTGTCTGTCTCTGTCTGTCTCTGTCTGTCTCTATCTCTGTCTCTGTCTCTGTCTCTGTCTCTCTCTCTCTCTCTCTCTCTCTCTCTCTCTCTCTCTCTCTCTCTCTCTCTCTCGTGTGTGTGTGTGTGTGTGTGTGTGTGTGTGTGTGTGTGTGTGTCTGTGTGTCTGTGTGTCTGTGTGTCTGTGTGTCTGTGTGTGTGTGTGCCTGTGAGTATACATGCATGCATACACTTGTAGAGGCCAAAGACTGATGTTGGTACCTTTCTCTCCACCTTATATTTTTACTTTGCTACTGCATACATAAATACATCATTTTTGATGAAATTCATCCTGCATTTTCCATCTCTAAGTTCTGCTGAGTACCTCTCCCCTCTACCTCTGACTTTCATGTCCACATGTATGTTTGTATAATTATTGATACATATTTAATGTATAGACTAATGAATTTAATTAGCATTGCCTTCATGCACATGTGTACAGCACTGTCTACTCTAACACTGGAAACCTACCTGAGGTTCTACCACTGAAGAAAACTGACTTTCTCATTCCCAGTAACTAATTACTGCTTATAGCATCTTGACTATGAGTGGAGTCTTATTAAGATACCTAAGCCCACCCAAACATACACACATATATGCTGGAAATTATGGATACAGCTGTATATCATATCCAGAATATACTATTTTGCAGGTATCTACTCTGACCTTTTGTGTGCTCTCTTCTATAAAGTTCCCTTAGCCTTATGGGGAAGCAGTGTTATATAGAAGTTAACACTCAACAATCATTTATTGTCTATACTTTGACCATTTGTTTTTCTCTATAGTAATGTCCAGCCCTGCAAGTGAAGCTACTCGGATGTATAGTATAGGGTGAACTAAGTTATGAGTGTAAGAGTAAATATTTAGAAGACTAGATAATCTATCAATTTAGCAAAATGATAGTAGTAACTTCTCTCCTGGAGTCTATGACTTCTATAGTCATGGGTTCTTGGCCAGGTTCATGGTATCAGGTATGAATTCCCTCCTGTTGATAGGGCCCTAAATCCAGTCAGACAGATGTGGGTTACTGCCCAAGAAGTTCATGCCACTATTGAAATGTTGGGATGGATCAGAGTTGATGGCTGGCTGCACAGAAGACCAGGTCCTTCCCAGATGTAAACTAAGGGTTCAATGTCCAGGGACAAAAGAAATAAAAACTCAGAAAAAGTAAATGCAGAATTGAGGAAGGGAGCAAAGAACAGACAGAACCCTGTGGAGACGGTAAGGTCTCCGAAGCTGGTAAGCTACCAACTGTTCTTCTACAAGGCCCTCAGAACATTTCTTCCTTTTATCCCCTTCTCCCTTCCCTCATTTTCTTGACCCCTGCAGAAATAACCTAAACCAGATGGCTTTGTTCAAGAGAGCACTTGGTTAATAGATGACCTGTTTGTTAGACAGGATGCAGCTCCTATATATGAATATATCTCTCTTTTCTGACCCCTTTCTTGACAGTATATATTCCCTTTATTTCTTTTTTATCCTACCCTCATAAATTATATTCTAACTGCAGTGACCCCTCCTTCTACTCCTTCCAGCCCCCTCCTTCAAGCTACTCTTGTTTCAATTCTTTTAAAAAAAAATGAGCAGGTTTCCCTGTGACATCAGCCAAACATGGAAGAGCAAATTACAATAAGACTAGGCACAAACCCCCATATCAAAGCTGGATAAGGAAATCCAGTAGGAGGAAAAGAATCCTGAGCCCATGCAAAAGAGTGAGAGACCCCGTCCCTCCTGATTTCAAGCTGTACCACAGAGCTATAGTAATCAAAACTACATGGTATCAGTGTAAAAGCAGACAGGTAGATCAATGGAATGGAATAGAATACACAGCTGTAAATCCACACAGCTATGGATACATGACTTTTGACGAAGAAGACCAAAAACAAAAAAAAAATGAAAAATAGATAGCATCTTCAACAAATGGTGCTGGTCTAACTGAATGTCGGCACTCCCTATTGCTAACTTTTTACAGTGCAAATTTTGCTAGGTAAGTTGTTATTGCAGTTTTCAGGGACCATAGCTGGGTCTGACTGTTGGTGTCTTTTCTCTCATGGCAAACTTCCCAGTTCATTGTAGAGCTCTGAAGGCTGGCCATCAGAGAGGGGGCTTCTGGTTCAGTGTCAGTTTGGTTTCTCCTAGTCCAATGACCAAAGTCAACAGTGACTTTAGCAATAGGGTCTTATCTTCATGTTCTAGTGGGCAACCAATTGCAATGGCAATAACTTTTCATTTTGGCAGGCTGGGGTCTCTAGTACTTTCTCTGAACAATAACTTAAAGGTAGCTATTTCATACATGGAACTAGGCTTCTTATTCCTTTTTTACTTTTTATTATACTTTCCTAGAGGAATATTATCCCTCCCCTCCTTTCCATATGACTTTATAAATATCTTTGTTTAGATTTCTTCCTCCTTTTCACCCCTGCTTTACTCTTCTGTGCCCCTTCCTACTTAGATCTCTCCCTCTACTCTGTTATTTTGTTCCCTTCTCCCTTCATACCATCTGTATTATATCCTTCCTGCCTCGACACCCTGCTTAGCATGTTTCTTCCCCTCTCCCAGTACCCCCTTTCCATTTTCCTGGCTTCTACAGATTGCACACTGAATCTCGATTTTGTAGAGTTGCATGTTGATTGCTGTCAATTGCTGCTTTTGCACTGTTAGTTCCTGGTGCTATGTTGTATACCAATTACCTTAGCATCATTTGTTTTCTGCCTATGCCCTCTTGGTTATGTTTATTGTTGTCACCAGTTCTGAGTATTCCAGTATTCTCTGTAGGGCTGGTTAATGGACCTGATTTCCTTCAACCTAGATACAGCACTGAAAGCTGTTCATTCTTTTTCATCCATGGCAGATAGTTTTGCTGTTAGTCTGGGCTGACATCTGTGGTCTTTCAGAACTTGAAGAACATTGAGCCATCTCCCTAGCCCCTACTCTGCACTTTATACTTTCACAATGGCTTATCATTCTGATTCTGTAAATTCTATAAACCCTACTTTGAAAAACAGATGAAGTAAATTGCAAACTCATAAACAGTTGAAAGTTTATTTATCATCATGAAGGAAGATTAAACCTGAGAGTTTGGTTTTCCTGTTAAATTACATGATCACTGTTTTGATACATAGTAGAGATACTGAACCTCAACTTTCTGCTCATATGTTTTTGAGAAAATTTCAGCTATACCTTCCAAATCCAACTGCCTGTCCTCTCAATCAGGAATGGGTTCACAAACCTTTCACTTTTAGCAAAGACTATGCAATTTTTAAATCAGATTAAACAAAATATCTAGGATGTGCTGTCTCATTTTAGTTTGTTATTTATATTTGTTTGTTTAGAAACATGGTCTCACTATACAATCCTGAGTAGCCTGGAATCCACTTTGTAGGCCAGGCTGGCCTTGAGCTGCCACCAACCCCAAGCTAGAATTACAGTCTTACAACCACACCCAGCTAGTTCTCACTGAGTTAAACTTCCCGTGTGTGTGTGTGTGTGTGTGTGTGTGTGTGTGTGTGTGTGTGTGTGTGTGTAAAATAATATATGCTTTGCAGCCTTGCCAAATACATGTTTCAATAAATAAATTTATTTATTGTCCAAGAAGGAATGATTATTAGAAAGAAAACATTTAGATGTTTCAGTAGGGAAATTGGTTGAAAAGAAAAATACATTAATACATGTAACAAAAATGAAAAGTACTTAAAAAGTAAACCTGGGTTTTGTTTTTTGTAGGTGTGTCCTATTTATTTGAGATTTTCTACAAAAAGAAGTCCTGTAACCAATATCCAGCTAATTATCAGCACCTACTAAGCCTTGATATTCCTTCTGCATGCTTCTCAATATGGTACTTTCCAGTAATACATATTAGCTTTGTTAAAACAAATAAATAAAACTCTACATGATGTAGCCTTTGGTGAGTAGCCTCTTTAGTTCATTATTTAGATAATTTACCATGCAGCAAATATTTTCTGTTGTTTAAATTATTATATAGAATTACATTACGTTGATTAGAGATAATAATGCTATAAGTACATCTGTCATGTAGAGATTTGTCTTTTGTATTGTTTGCACATTTTACCTATTTTGAATATTCTGTTAAACACAATTTTTGGCAAATGTCTACACATTTAAATTTGGCCTGACCCCAGACCTAGAATTGCTACATTATGGTAAATGCTTATAATTTGCTGTTGTGGAATTTGTTAAACAGCTTTCCTAAATGAATGAACAATTTATAATAAAACACCTGACAATATGTGATCCAATTGTTTTGTTTCCTCTTCAGTACTCAGAACCAAATCTTTGTTACTTTGATTCTTTGAATTGTTTTCTTTGGTTTGGCTTTATTGATTTCTGCCCTCGGTTTTATTATTTCCTGGCGTCTACTCCTCTGGGATGAATTTGCTTCCATTTGTTCTAGAGCTTTCAGTTGTGGTATCAACTCTCTGTTGTGACTATTCTCTAGTTTCTTCATGTGAGCACTTAGAGCTATGAATTTTCCTCTTAGTTACTGCTTTCAAAGTGTCCCATAAGTTTGGGTATGTTGTGTTTTAATTCTCATTGAATTCTAGGAGGTCTTTAATGTCTTTCCTTATTTTTTCATTGACCCATGAGTCAGTCGTGCAATTGCGAATTGTTCAATTTCCATGAGTTGGTAGGTTTTTTACAATTTATGTTGTTTTTGAATTCTCACTTTAAACCATGGTGGTCTGGTAAGACACAGGGGGGTTATTCCAATTTTTTTGTACCTGTTTAGGTTTGCTATTTTGCCAAATATGTGATCAATTTTAGATTTTAGAGAAGGTTCCATGTGGTGTTGAGCAGAAGGTATATTCTTTTGTGTTTGGATAGAATGTTACATAGATGTCTGTTACTCTCAATTGGGTCATAACTTCTGTTAGTTCCTTTGTATCTTTGTTTAGTTTCTGTCTGGTGGTCCTTTTCAATGGTGAGAGTGGCTGGCTAAGGTCTCCCTCTATTAGTGTGTGAGGTCTTATTTGTGGTTTGAGGTTTAATAATTTTTCCTTTACAAATGTTGGTGCCTTTGTATTTGGGGCATAGATGTTTAGAATTGAGACTTCTTCCTGATGGATTTTTCCTGTGATGAATATGAAATGTCCTTCTTCATTTTAGTTTGAAGTCAAATTTGTTAGATACTAGGATAGCTATACCAGCTTGTTTCTTGGGTCCATTTGATTGAAATATCTTGTCCCAACCCTTTCCTCTGAGGTCAGTCTGTCTTTGAACTTAAGTTGTGTTTCTTGTATGAAACAGAAGGATGGGTTCTGTCTTCATATCCATTCTGTTAGCCTGTGTCTTTTTATAGGCAAGTTAAGACAATTAATATTGATGGAAATTAAAGACCATTGAGTGGTAATTTGTGTTTGTTTTTGATTTGTTGTTGGTGGTGGTATTTTGTGTGGATTTACCCTGAATTTTCTTTTGGTAAAGTGGGATTATCTATTGGCTAATTTTTTGTGAGTGTAGTTAACTTCCTTAGATTGGAGTTTTCCTTCCAGTACTTTCTGTATGGCTGGATTAGTGGTTATGTCTTGTTTAAATCTGGTTTTGTTATGGAATATCTTGTTTTCTCCATCTATAGTGATTGAAAGCTTTGCTGGGTATAGTAATCTGGGCTGGCATCCATGATCTCTTAGTGTTTGTAGAATATCTACCTATCTAGGACCTTCTGTCTTTCAGAGTTTCCATGGAGAAGTCTGGTATAATTCTGATAGGTTTTCCTTTTTATGTTACTTGGCCTGTTTTCTTTGCTGCTCTTAATATTCTTTCTTTATTGAGTATATTTGGTGTTTTAATTATTATGTGACTAGGGTACTTTTTGTGGTCCACTCTATCTGGTGTTTTGTAGGCTTCTTGTACTTTCATTGGCATGTCTTTCTTTAGGTTGGGAAAGTTTTCTTCTATTTTGTTGAATATGTGTTCTGCACCTTTGAGTTGGGTTTCTTCACCTTCTTCTATACCTATTATCCTTAGTTTTGGTCTTTTCACAGTGTTCCATATTTCCTGGATATTTTGTGTTAAGGATTTGTTGGGCTTGAGATTTTCTTTTGTGGATGAATCTATTTCCTCTATTTTATCTTCAGTGTCTGAGATTATGTCTTCCATCTCTTGTATTTTGTTGGTTATGCTTGCCTGTGTGGCTCCTAATTGTTTACTCAGCTTTTCTATTCCCAGCATTCCCTCAGTTTGTGGTTTTTTTTATTGTCTCTATTTCAGTTTTCAGGTCTTGAACTGTCTGAGTTGTTTCCTTCATTTGTTTGTTTGTATTTTCTTTACTTTCCTTAAAATACTTGTTGATTTCTTACATCGTTTGGTTTGTCTTTTCTTCCATTTCTCTGAAGGATTTTCTCATTTCCTCTCTCCTAAGAGGTCTCTATCATCTACCTGAAGTTGTTTTTAATGTTGCTGTCTCCTGCTTCATCTGTGTTGGGATGTTCAGGTCTTACTGGAGTAGAATCCCTAGACTCTGGTGGCATCATATTGTTTTGTTTTCTGTTGTTGTATGTGTTCTTATATTGTTGTCTTCCCATCTCTTCTTCCTGTGGGTGCAGGTGGTGTCTCTTCCTTTTCTGGTGTGTATGGGTCCAAGTTTCTCTTCCAGTAGGTGCAAGAGGGTCCAATACTCTGATGGGTCTCAAAGTGGGTGCAGGCGGGTCTGAGGCACTTGTCCAGGTGGGTCAGAGCAGGACTAACACAGAAATGTCAGAGGACTCAGAGTTGCTTGGTCCTCAGGGGCTGAGTCAACCTGCCTGCAGACCCCAGGACAGGAGTTTCCCGTGTGCATGATTTTCATGTTCTCCTTCATTGTGTAACTGTATTTCACGTGACAATGAGTATTCATTGCACATACTCACAGTAAATTATGTCTCTTGCTCTCTTGTGTCTTGTTATTTAAAACCTCCCTGATATCACACCAACTTTCATTTGAGGAAGGTGTTGACAAATTAGTGTTTTTTTTTCCAGTGAACTCAGGTATAAAGATGATACACATTTACCATCATTGATGTTGATGTATAGTTATGAAAATGAAAAATAATCAAAATAACTTTTGTAGCCAACAAAGCCTTGAGACAGTGGCTTTTAGACCTTTATCTCAAAATTTGAAGAATGAATTTCACAGACTACTGACAGTTGAATTTTAGAGAGAAATATACACATGTCCCTATGTAGTATGTTGTATGATGTTCACAGAAAAATCACCAGTCTGAACTGTCAGGTCTGGAAGAATGTTAAAGTACTCATGGCAGGTACTGGATATATGGTGAGTGACATGAGTCAGTTGACCTAACTATGAGGTATCCTGGTGCCTCCTCTCATTTTCAGTCCAGAAACAGGAGAGAGTTCTCTCCTGGGATTCCTAGCCTCCACCATGGTCTGCCTTGTGACTAGGGTCTCTGCCTTACTTGTCTAGCTTCTATTTCCTGTTCTCAACAATTCTTTATTATTTATCAATAAAATCCCATGGGATCTATAGCTCCCCTCTGTCTTTGCCAACACACCAAGTTCTCTGTCTTCCACTCCTCTCTTTGCACTCATAGTGCTCCATCAAACCTGGCTTAGCCAGCCACTTTGTAGACCAATTATGCCTTTCCATATATCTCTAATATTGACATGGCTCACTTCTTCATTATCTGCTCATCTCTGCTGAAATGTTGATTTGCCAAAAGACCATTTCTGATAATCTTGTGTTAAATAACTTGCTCTCCTCATCTCTTTACACTGTATTTATGTTTCTCATTTTTAGATGTTATCCACACCCAATATATTACATCTATCATTTATCCAGTGCTCCTTCCTGTTAGAATGGGAGTTCTGAGGTAGATGTTGTTGCCTGTTGTAACCCTAACCCTAATCCTAACCATATATTCCTATAAAGCTATAACAATATAACCTATATTCCCAGTACCTGTGATCACACAGTGGTTATACTGTCCTTTTTATCTATTAACTTATTATTTGATTAAAGGTTTGATGGGTTGTAATTTGTTCCAGATAGGTTTTCTGTTTTTTGGCTTGGATTTTTTGTCAGCTAGAGTCATCTGGGAAGATGAAAACACAGTTGAGAAAATACCTCCATCAAATTGGCCAATAGACATCCCCGTGGGACAGTTTCTTAATGACTGACACAGGAAGGCCCAGCCCATTGAGAAAATGGAGCAAGCTAAATAAGTCATGTGGAGCAAGGCAGTAAACATCATTCCTCCAGGGCTTCTGTTTCCACTTCAAGATTTCTTCCTTGAGTTCCTATAGAGACTTTCCACTCTAATGGACTGTGATGTGCAAGTGCCAGCTGGATAAAGGCTTTCCTCTCTACTTTGCTTTCATCATGTTTATCCCAGCAACAGAAAGCAAACTAAAAGAGCTTGGGTGATAAAGATAACCTTGTGGATATTTATAATAGTGTATCACTGAGTATTTAGTGAAGATGGGTCCTGTGTATGATTTAATATGAGCTAGATTAAAATAATAAGCAAGAGTTGATGCTCTATATGTGGGGAGTTGAGGGGGACAGAAGCAGGATTGAACATGGTGAACACCTTTTATAAGTGAATTCTTTTACAATGTTATTGTTTCATTTGCTGCTTTTCAATTCAGGATTAACAAGATTCAAATATGTTCTGCTTTTTTCCTCTTTCCATCTTAATCAAACTGCAAAAGTTACTTATCAAAGGATGATGTAGACACTTTTCATTAAATATCTGCTATCAGAATGCCTCTCTATTTCAAAAGAAGAAATGAAAACTTGGGGAAAAGGAACAATTAATGTAACTAAACAAGTCTATATTAACTGTGGCTAAATGTACTAGAAAGGGAACCAATGAAAACAGAAATTCAGTGTAAGTGGGTGAAATAATTTTGAATTTTCTACTGTGAGATAAGATATTGAAACTGAGGGCCTGATTCAGGTTTGGAATTCCATCTTTTTATAAGACTCTACAATAATGCTAGAAAAGCAAAATTATTATGAATTTTTAAATATTTCTGGTTTTGGTTTTTAGTTTTCCAGTAGATTTATTGAGTCTGTGTCCCTGTGTTTTTACTTAGTAACTTACTAATTTTCTTGTTTTACAAATTAATGGACTTCTACATTAAACATATCTTTAAACTGTTTGACAGTCTCCTACATTTACATGATAAACTTTAGTCACTTTCATGACCTACTCCTCTACCTCTCTTATCGCATCCCTTCCGTTTGTACCTTTCTTCACAGCAAGTCCTCCACTACATTTTCCTCTTACCTTTTGGGTATCACTCACTAAATGTAATGAGATTCTTGGAACAAGTATAACACAGCAGTTGCTTCACCACTGAAAAAAGTAACCTCTTCTCTCCTAGCAACTGTCAATGTCCCTGATGGAGGAGTAAAGACTCACGGGCCCTTCCTCATCCATGATAATCTATTTCTGGGTCCAATCTTATACAACACTTGTGTGGAAGATTATCCAGATTATATAAGATTATCACATACGATGGTCTTGTTACTGTCTACCAGCAATTCCAAAACCTGAAGATTTGGTAAAGTGAAAGTCAATAGAAATATTAATTATGAAGTCACAATCTCGAAAACAGGGTCCAATCTTCATAGCACTATTGCTGAAGATAATGACGCAGTTGACTAGGTAGGACATGATAAGTTGTTTCATGGCTTTGACAAGTTGCTAAAACGGGGTTGGGGAACAAGAGAGCTAATATTTGGTCTTAAGGTTTCTCATTCCAGGAAGCTAAAGTTGGTAAGGGAAAGCATGACACTACATAAGAATGTCATTCAATCAAAAATAAAGCTGAAGTAGTTATTTGTTTTGACACATATTGGAGACTGAAGAGTAACAATTGTTTGTTCAGTGTGCAAACATTACTGAATAATGTCAAACACTGCAACATACTAGGGTAGAATGCCAGAAAATCTCCTGACACTTTTGATTATCTGGAAAGGAACTCAGGAACATTTAGAGTCTGAAAAATATATTTGTTTAAAAAAATAAAAGGAAGAAAATAAGAGGCAAAGTGACCTGAAACTAAAATAATACTCTTTAATGGGCATCAGAAAAAGCAGTGTAAGGTAATTGCTATGAAATGCTCAACATTTGTTATTAAGATAAGAAATATTTCACAAAGATTTAGCTGACAGAGCATATGAAGGGCTCACTCTCACCTCTCCCCCACACTCTGTCTCTGTCCAAATGAAAGAAATATTGACAGTGTTTCAGTGGGAGCATTGCTGTATATAACCAGAAGAAAGTAGAATAGTAAGTAATTAGCATGTAGTAGATAGTATTTGAATTCATGGACCTTATTTCTGACTTAACAGATTGGTCATTCCTATACAATTAGCTATGTGTGAGGTTTCAATTTGTGCTTATCAGGTTTGTTGTTGTCTCCATGCAATAAGATGATTGACCTATTTATCAACTAAGTGTAGGAGGCTATTGTGTTTTATGACCTCTGCAGTTTTGTCCATCCATGTTAATGAGCCATGAAGGAGGGTTTGAAAACCTATTGAAATGTGGTGCATTATTACCTGAATGACATGGTAGACACTGTAATAAATGACCAACACCTCAAATATGGAAAATCCCTATGTAATACAGATACCAAAATAGCTTAGGAGGGCAATTTCTGTCATAAACATATTGGTTAATATTTGAAGCTCATTATTTTATGAATTATTCTTAGAAAATATTTAGAAATGTGTGATTTCAGAAGCTATGCATTCCCTGATTGAAGGGCATTCATTTTATACAATTAAAATCAGTGAGGGTAAGTGGCTTCCTCATGGAGGGATATGCCCTCCAACTATTATCCTGGGGTGAACTGAAAGCTGTATCACATGGTGCTGCTTCGATTTTTCTTAACCACCCACTTCTGAGTTTTTACTGGGGTCTTTAATTATGTTTCTTTGTGTCCTTCAGCCCAGGATCATTAGTGAACTGCGTGGGAGCAGAGGTTGTAGTACCAAGGAAATTTGGACCAAGAGATCCTAGCCAGAGCACTTTTTTTTTTTTACCTCTTGTGAGACCTTGAGCAGGTTATCAGTAACAATCTTCTCTACTGATGTCTTATGGAGACACACCTAGTGTGGCCACAGCCCCTTAAAACGTAGGAGATCATTTTTCTTTCATAATTGTTCCTGTTCAAAAGTGGTGAGAGTTCACATTGAATAATTCAGAAACATAAAATTCAAAAACAAGGAAAATACTTTGTGTTAATTTTATAGACCCTGATCTCCCTCTCCAACCTCTAGAGTTGGCACATATAGGGAAATTGACTAATTTGTGACCTGGTTCCTCGGCTAGCATGTATTAAGGTAGGAAAGCTACATAAATGTGAGCCAAGTAAACCAACAAGATACCCTTCATATTTATGAAATCAAAAATAAGAGTCAGCCTTCTTTTTGATGGTGTGAAGTAGGAAAGTGTATCCAGATGTTGTAAGACATTTTTCATCTGAAGTATACACTTAGAAGTAGTTTATTGAGGAGAATAAAGGAAACTTTAGAAAACACACAAGGCTTCCAGGACATTCTGATAAAAAATGAAAGACAATAAGTGTGTAATTGCCTTATTTTCCAGTAAGTCTCCATTGCTCAGTTCCCATACCTAATGGGCCCCAGTTGGGTCTGGGGTGACAAGAGAGCAAACTTTATTTAGAAAGAATTGACTCCTTTTTAAAATTAAATTTATTTATTTTACATCCCAAGTGGAATTTCTTCTCCTTCCTCCCCCCTCCCCTCTGCCCCATCCCCATCGCAATCCATTCCTTTTCTGTTTCTGTTCAGAAAGGGGAAGGCCTTCCATGGGTATAAAAGCATGGCATGTGAAGTTGTAGTAGAACTAAGCTCCTCCCCTTGTATTAAGGCTAGGCAAGCCAACCCAGGATGTAGAATAGGTTCCCCAAAGCTACCCACAGCCAGCCCCGGCTCCTGCTATTAGGAGTCCCACAAGTAGACTAAGCTACGCAATTGACACATATATGTACAGGAACTAGATCAGTCCCATGTAGGCTCTCTCCTTGTCAGTTCAGACTCTGTGAGTGCCTATGAGCCCAGGTTAGTTTTTTTTTTTTTTTTTTTCTGTGAACTTTCTTGTGATGTCTTTGGCCTGCCTGACTTTTTCAATTCTTCCTCCCATTCTTCAGTAGGATTCCCCAAGCTCAGCCTAATGTTTGACTGTGGTTCTCTACATCTGTTTCCATTTGCTGGATGAAGCCGCTCTGATGACAGTTGGGGTGAGCACCAATCTATTAGCATAGTAGAATATCTTTAGGCAACTTTACAATGGCATTTTCTTCTCCAATCATGTTTAGTTCTATCCTAGGTCTCTAAGCTTCTGGGTTGTGGTCCTCCAGGGATTGTCAGGGGTAGGCTCACTCTCATGGAATGGGTCTCAGGCTAAACCAGTCATTGGTTGCCCAATCATACAATCTCTGTACTACCCTTATTCCAGCAGATCCTATAACTGTGGCAGACTGTAGGTCAAAGGTTGTGTGGCTGGTTTTGTGTCCAATTCCTCCAATGGAAGTCTTACCTGGTCATAGGAGATGGCCAGTTCAGGCTACATACCACTGTTGCTGAAAAATATGTGTGCTCACCTTGTATATTCCTGGGATTTTGCCTTGCATCAAATTTCTACCTGACCCCAGAAGCTCCCCTTTCCAGCTTTCTTTTTCAGTACTCTTCTGCGGCGTCCACCGTTGACCAGCAAGAAAGACGCCACACCGAGGAATCTTCTTCAAACACAGTTTAATCGGGAACCTCTTTGCTTTGTACAGTGTATAATGGCGGCGGCGGCTGCGGCGGCGGCAGCAGCCCCGGGCCGAGGGAGACGGGGCCTGATATAGTCTACATCTACCAATCACCTAACCCTACGTGGCGTGCCAGGATAGGTTGTCTCCAAGCAGAATTAAGAGGATACATGACCTTTACCATATTTGGAGTTGTTTACTACAGAGAGCGCTCGCCGTCGGGCTGGCGGAGGGCAGAAACCGGCGCCATCTTTTGGGTGCGGTTTTCTGCAGCTCCCTACAGTTCCCCCTTTTTGTTTTAATATTATAGGAGTAGCAGTATCTATCTGTTGTCAGATTTCAGTCATCTCTGTCTTAGGTTCAACCCCAGTGTCCCTATCTTACCCGTCAAAGAGTCACTGTGTCGCCCTCACAGGCTCATGTCTTAGGTTGAAGGGAACACATGTATGCTTATTCGCTCAGCATGAGGGTAGGTGCCCGTCATTGAGCATGACTGATTCAGATACGCATCACTCACTCAGCAAGGGCGAGACAGACATCTATTTGTCTGTCAGCATGGATAACCATGCTTGAGGGGACTGTCCTGCTTCCACAGCAGCAAAGGCCTGTACCAACATAGCAGCTTGGGATTTTTGCGACTTCCTGATCCTGCATAGGCACCACAAGCAAACAAAAATGGCTAACAGCATCATGGAAAACATAACCCCTACTCCATCCCATTCCTTAACTAAACTAAAGGCTTGTGCAATCATGGTATTACTTCTCTGCTGTGTGACCCTCATCCTGCAGATACACCATAACGCTATGAAACTAACTAGGATAAGCATTCCTCCCAGGGCACCCATTCCTGCCCACTCTTTCAGATGATTCATGGCTTGAGTGATCCACGCAGACAGTCCTTCCGCAACCGAGATGTCGACCCTGGTGGAATTCACATGCACTACGGAGAGTCTCAGCTCCTGCATCAGCTTGTCAAAATCCCCAGACCAGTTGCCTAGAAGATACTATGAAGGTTGTTTAGACATGTTTGCTGCTAAGGAATAATTCTGATAGGAAACAGCTGTTACACAAAAACCAGGCATTCTCCATTCACATCCCAACTGTGCCAGTTGCCGTAAAGTATCCAATTGTTCCTGTAATAGATCAATGTGTTGATTCAAAACCATAATGCCACCTTTTAATTGAGCATTAAGGGTAGATTGGATATCCAATGCAATCTCCACATGCTAAGTGCAGCAATTTCAACTCCTTACTAGTTAAGAGAATATCATCCATATAGTGGACACATCTCACAGCAGGGTATTTCTCTCTAATAGGAGCAATAGCATGACACACAAAAAGCTGACACATAGTGGGGCTATTGGCCATACCCTGGGGTAAAACCACCCACTCATATAATGGTATGGAGAATAGAAGGTAAAGTAAAAGCAAACCTAACACTATCCTGCACACATCACAAATCAGGTTCTTCATGATTGGGTAGGGCTGACAGCAACGGTAAACCACGCTGCACAGTCCCCATGACTTGCATCTATTTATTTCCTTCAGCTGTTTGATCAAAGGCATAGCAGTATCTGGATCCCCAAACACTCTTCCTGCAGCTTCTACCATTCTTGCCACAAAGTCTGAAAAGGGTTCCATAGGACCTTGTAATATCTTTGTAAGATTTCCACTGACCTCACCTTTGTTAGGCAGAGACCTCCAAGCCCTAATGGCTATTTGATTAATCTGATCATACACTTGAGGAGGATATCCTGTTTGTTGCTGTGCAAAACGTCCTTGACCAAGAAGCATGTCCACATCCCAATATTGATCACCAGCTGCACGATTAATCGCACCTTGATCATTGGCAAACTCAATTTGAAAAGCTCTCCAATCCAAATATTGTCCTGGTGATAAGCAAGCTCTTACCAAATTTGTCCAATCACTGGGTGTCATACAGTAGCGACCGAGCGCCTCTACCTGAGCAATTGTAAAAGCTGCCGTCACCCCATAGGTGCGTACCGATTCTGCCAGAGCTTTGACTATTTTAAAGTCAATTGGTTCATGATATCTCTGTTGGTTACCGTCTGTAAAAACTGGATAAGCCAGTGGTCGAGTAACCCGAAACTCAGTGCGAACCGTACGCCACACTTCCGGACAGAAGGTGGAGCAACCAGGACCTCCTACTTCCTCTTTCGAGCAGTAGGGGGGAGGAGCGATAGGGCGGTGCCCTTGCTTTACAGTCGCCATTTTAGGACGCTGTTTTTCTGATACTTTTAATGAATGTTTTTCCATGAGCTCAATAATCTCTTCCTCCTCTTCCTCCATGATGTCCTCATCCTCACATATATCCTCCTCTGATTCTGAATCCTCTCCTGGTTCTTTTAATTCCTTCCTCAACCTTCCTAGAGAAGGATAGACTCGCTTCTTATCCCTTTTCTGTTTCTCCTTTGTTCTCTCACTTTCTGACTGTTCTGACCTTTCTTCTTGGAGCATTTCAAGGGCAGCCTGTCCATTTGCTATAGCTTTCTTATTTCCCCCTTTGTCCTCTAGACAGCTGCGCACCAGGCGCCAAACCGGGCGAACACTCGGCTTCAACGCTCCTTGCTCCCAGGCAAAATCCAGGTCTTTCCCTAATTTATCCCAACTATCCACAGTGAGATTGCCCGAGGCTGCAAACCAGGGTGCAATGGTGTCGCATTCACTCAGGAACCTCTGTAATGTGGCTTTAGTTAACCTTAAATTGTTAGAATGAAGTAGCTCTTGAAGAGCCAGAAAAATTGGATGTGATTGTGACGATCCCATTGTGCTTTTGTCTTAGTTAGCGCGCTCCGAAGGTGTGCAAGTCGGATAACACCACCAGAAAACAAAAGCCCACACTGCGATATTAAAAAGCAACCAAATCACCACTATAATAGCGGGGTCCATTAACTTACTTTCACTCTGCAAATTAAAGCAGAAGCGAGGGTTTTTTACTTTCGGTTCGCTTTTGTCGCGAACAATGTTGCTCCTTTCCGGAGACTTTACTGCCTCTTCCCCGAGGGCTTTGGTACTCTTTTACTGAGACCTATCTCCTCTTTCCTGAGGACCTTGGTGCTCCTTTACCGGAGACCTATCTCCTCTTTCCCGAGGACCTTGGTGCTCCTTTACCCTATCTCCGCATTCACCGCGGACTTTACAGTTCCACTTACCTTGGGAACTTACCCCCGACTGTGAGAAGTTCTGATTCCCCGTACGTACGGGCCACCACTTGTGGCGGTGGCGGCTTCCCCGTACGGGCCACCACTTGCGGCGTCCACCGTTGACCAGCAAGAAAGACGCCACACCGAGGAATCTTCTTCAAACACAGTTTAATCGGGAACCTCTTTGCTTTGTACAGTGTATAATGGCGGCGGCGGGCGGCGGCGGCAGCAGCCCCGGGCCGAGGGAGACGGGGCCTGATATAGTCTACATCTACCAATCACCTAACCCTACGTGGCGTGCCAGGATAGGTTGTCTCCAAGCAGAATTAAGAGGATACATGACCTTTACCATATTTGGAGTTGTTTACTACAGAGAGCGCTCGCCGTCGGGCTGGCGGAGGGCAGAAACCGGCGCCATCTTTTGGGTGCGGTTTTCTGCAGCTCCCTACACTCTTCCCCAACATCATCCCCCAACCTATCATTCATATTCCTATCCCTGACTGCTCCAAGTCTACATATGAGAATTCTTCCACTTCCACTTCCCAGGGAGATCTATGAATTCCCTCTCTCAGGCATTCCTTGTTACCTAGTCTCTCTGGAGCTGTGGATTATAGCATAGTTATCATTCACTATATCTTTACATATTTATCAGTGAGTACATACCATGCTTGTCTTTCTGAGCCTGGGTTACCTCACTCAGGATGATTTTTTTTTACTTCTATCCATTTGCATTCAAGTATCATGTTGTAGTTTTTTCCATTTTTTATTTAAATTATAAAGAAGAATGTGTTACATGTCAATCCCGGTTCCCTTTCCCTCCCTCCCTCCCTCCCTCCCCTGGCATCCACTAACACCATACCTAGTCCATGCTTTCTGCTTTCCAGGGAGGGTGACAACTTGCATGGGGGATCTTCAGAGTCTGTCATATATTTTGGGATAGGGCCTAGGCCCTCCCCCATATGTCTATGCTCGGGGAGTTTCCCTCTATGTGGAATGGGCACCCAAAGTCCATTCCTATGCTAAGGATAAGTACTGGTCTACTACAAGAGGCGCCATACATTGCCCAGGCCTTCTCACTGACAGACACATTCATGGGGTCTGAATTAGTCCTATGCTGGTTTCCCAGCTATCAATCTGGGTACCATGAGCTCCCCCTTGTTCAGGTCAGCTGTTTCTGTGGGATTCCCCAGCCTGGTCTTGTCAGCTTTGCTCATCACTCCTCCCTCTCTGCAACTGGATTCTAGTTCATTTCAGTGTTTAGCTGTGGGTGTATGCTTCTACTTCCACCAGCTGCTGGCATCAATCTCATGATCAGGGGAGGACATTTAAGGTAGGCTCTCCTCTATTGCTTACATTGTTAGTTGGTATCATATTTATAGATCTTTGGACATTTCCCTAGTGCCTGATTTCTTTAAACCTATAATGGCTCCCTCCATTATGGTATCTCTTATTTTGCTCTCTTCTATTTTCCCCCTGACTCAAACTTCCTGCTGTCTCATGTCCTCCTCACCACTCCTCTTCTCCCCTTGTCATTCTCCTAGCTCCAAATCCCCTCCCCCATGCTCCCAAATATCTCAGGAGATCTTGTCCCTTGACCTTTCTCTAGGGGACCATGTATGTCCCTCTTAGACTCTTCCTTGTTTCTAGCTTCTCTGGCGGTGTGGATAGTAGGCTGGTAATCTTTGGTCGATGTCTAAAATCCATATATGAGTGAGTACATACCATGTTTGTCTTTTTAAGAATGGGTTACCTAGCTAAGAATGGTTTCTTCTAGTTCCATCCGTTTGCCCATGAATTTCAAGATTCCATTGTTTTATTCCACTCTATTGTGTACAGGTACCACATTTTCTCTATCCATTATTCAGTTGAGGAGTATCTAGGCTGCTTCCAGTCTCTGGCTATTACAATTAATGCTGCTATGAACATCGTTGAACATATATTCTTGTTGGATGAATGTGCTTCTTTTGGGTATATGCCTAAGAGTGCAATTGCTGGATCTTGTGGTAGACTAATTCCCATTTTCCTGAGGAATCACCATACTGGTTTCCAAAGTGGCTATACAGGTTGGCACGCCAACCAGCAGTGAAGGAGTGTTCCCCTTTCTCCACATCCTCTCCAATAAACTGGCATTAGTGTATTTTATTTTAGCCATTCTGTCAGAAGTAAGATGGAATCTCAGAGTTGTTTTGATTAGCATTTCCCTGATGGATAAGGATGCTGACCACTTTCTTATTTGTCTTTCAGCCATTATATATTCCTCTAGAGAATTCTCTATTTAGTTCTATACCCCACTTTTTAATTGGATCATTTGGTGTTTTGGAAAATACCTTCTTGAGTTCTTGGAAATTTTGGAGATCAGACCACTTTTGGATGTGGGGTTGCTGAATATCTTTTCCCATTCTGTGGGCTGCT
The DNA here is from genome assembly GCF_003668045.3 of Cricetulus griseus. NCBI lineage: Eukaryota > Metazoa > Chordata > Mammalia > Rodentia > Cricetidae > Cricetulus > Cricetulus griseus. The sequence goes on from NC_048601.1 coordinate 41,932,589, forward strand.
GTTTTCTCTTGTTGACTGTGTCCTTTGCCTTACAGAAACTTTCCAGTTTCACGAGGTCCCATTTATTAATTGTGGATCTCAGTGTATGTGATGCTGGTGTTATGTTCAGGAAGTAGTCTCCTGTACCAATTTGTAAAATGGTACTTTCCACTTTCTCTTCTCATAGGAGCAGTGTTGCTGGATATATATTGAAGTCTTTGATCCATTTGGACTTAAGTTTTATGCATGGCAATAGACATGGATCTATCTGCAGTCTTCTACATGTTAGCATCCAGTTATGTTGTTGAAGATTTGTTGAAGATGCTTTCTTTATTCCATTGTATGTCTGTTACGATAAATCTTTCCGCCAAAGCTGCCAAGCCCCACTGCCACATGTGTGCTTTACACCAGCTGCTTGCCCAAGTTAGGGCCCAAATTAATACACAGAAACTTGTATTAGGTTCAAAGCTGCTTGGCCAATGACTAGGACTTCTCATCTGCTAGCTCAGTCTTAATTATCAATAATTATTAATAAATTTAATTAATAAATCATAAATTATTATCTATATATTTTATAAGACTTATCTTATAGAGGATGCCTTTCACTGGCACCCTCTCTTGCCCGTGGTTCACATGGTGCCGCTGGAGGAGCAAGGGGAAAAGGGGACACTTCTTATCTCTCCTTACTCAAATATGAATCTCCTTGCGATGTCACTTCCAGCCTGAATCACCACTTCTCTACTACATTTCCCAGAATCCTCTTTGACTCCTAGTCCTGTCTAACATGCTGTTTCATTGGCCAAACAGAACTTTACTAAACAATCAGAGATAAACATACACAGAAGTACTTCCCCCATCATCTCCTCTTTTCTTTCTAAATAAAAAGAAGGGTAACTTATCTTTTATAATAACTGAAGAAAACTATAACCATAACTATCTGTCTTCAACTCTATCAAAGACCACAGAAGGATAATATATAAAACTCTAGAATTGACAGAAACATCTTGCTACCTGGACAGTCACCCAAAGTTCCTCTGTAACGTTGGGGCATCTACCTTCAGCCTATAGGCCACAGTGTGTCTAGCATACTTCTTCATTTATCAGGAACCCTTCAGTACTGTCTTGTTTTGTAAGTTCAGCAGCCACTTTCTTGTGGGTCCTGTATGTCCAGCTTATACTGTAACAAACAGTCCAGGCAAGAGCAGTTTCTTGCCCAAATGGCTAATCTTGCCATGTTGAAAGCACACTCCATAACGAGTTTCTTCAATGCCCATCCTCCTTTCTGACTTAATTGGTGTGCCAGGAGCAGTTGTGTCTCACTGCCAAGAAAAACCCTAAACCATTTAAATGCCATATTTCTGTAGGTCTTTGAAAAGTTTGAAGAATACCTATCCATCTCAAATACATCTCTGTATATCTAGAAAACCTAACTAACCAAATTATAAGTTCTGACTATCATAGGTGACTATATAACCTTATTTAATTATGTATATCATTTTAAAAGATCTGTATAAACAAAATAGCTAAACAGGAGAAGACATATACATATCACAAAATTGACCTTAAAGTTGTATCAATAAATGAAAATCTATACCAATGCAAAGTATTCATTCCTATATTCTATCCCCCCTTTTTTCTTTAAAATAATTGACTATGCACATTATCATTTATAACCAACCCCATTTAAATGAAAACAAACATATATAAACAATATTTGGGATTAAGGGCATTGTTCTTTCTAAACTGCTTCCTTCTGATTAGAGGCAATGTTCATACACTACAGGGATCATGATAAAACAGAAACCTGACCAAGTCCTTGTTTTTGTAGTCTGTATCGTCTCAGCTTCAGGGGGTCTTGCTTGATCAAACCATATTAGTCTGGAAGGAATCCATAGCTTTTTATTTATTGTGGAAACACAAGTAAAAACTTTTTTTCCAAGTAGCCTGTCCTTAGACTTAAATTTTGAAGTCAAAGCATTTTTAAAATGTATAAGTTGGATTAATTTAGCAGCATTTATAATCAAATGTATTTTAGTAGCACTATGTCTTTTCTCAGCAATCAAACAATTCAAAGACAACAATATGGCATGTAGTATCCAGATTCTCTGTGTATTTTCCATCTTTATGTGGATTTTTTATTTCTTTATTTTTACTTTCTTTTGTTTCTTTTTTCCCAAGACAGGGTTTCTCTGTGGAAATCTGCCTGCCTCTGCTTCCTTCAGCAAATCCTACCAGCATCCACCACCACAACTGGATACTCTCTTTCCTCCTGTTACTTTTTCTCTCACAAGCCTAGATATATTTTTAATCGCAGTGTAAACGTTTAGAGGTTTTTCTTTATGTGGATCTGTCTTTATCATCTCGGGAGTGCCGAATCCAACACCCAAGAGAGCAGGGATGGTACGAGCATATGGAAGCTGGTCCATTGCCTCTCAGCAGCCAGACAGGGCAGGCTGTGGCAGCAGGTTTCCCTCTTTCTCTGGAAACCTTGGGGCATGGGGTCATCCCACTCACTGACACCATATATGTCTTTAGCTTCTTTGTCAAAAATCAGGTACTTGTATGTGTGTGGTATATTATGGTTAGAAGTTTGATTTCATTGGTTTACCTGTCTATTTTTTTTGCCAGTACCAAGATGTTTTTAGAATTATAGCTCTATAATAGTGCTTGAAATCAGGGATCATGATGCCTCTGGAAGTTTCTTTATTGTATAGGGTTGTTTTGGCTGTCCTGGGCTTATTGTTTTTTTTTTCCATATAATGTTGAGTATAATTCTTTCAAGGTCTGTGAAGAATTTTCCTGGTATTTTGATAGGGACTGCATTGATGAATTTTTGTATGTTGAGCCAACCTTGCATTGAGGGGATGCAGGGGATGAAGCCTACTTGATCATGGTGGGTAATTTTTCTGATATGTTCTTGGATTAGGCTTGCCAGGATTTTATTGACTATTTTTGCATCAGTGTTCATGAGGGATATTGGTCTGTAGTTCTCTTTCTTAGTTGGGTCTTTGTGTGGCTTGGGTACCAAGGTAATTGTAGCCTCATAAAAAGAGTTTGGGAAGCAGAGACAGACATCCACAGAAATACACTGAGCTGAAATCTGGAACCAAGTTGAAGAGAGGGAGGAATGAAGAACGAAGGGGTCTGTACCAGGTTGGAGAAACCCACAGAAACAGTTGGCCTGAAAAAGGGAAAGCATGTCGACCCCAGATGCTCTTTGGGAGGCCAGTACGGGACTAATCCAGCCCCCTGATCATGGATGCCATCGGGGAGGCCCCTGCACTCCTGGGAGCCTTGGGAGGTGGGCTTTTTGCCCTGGTGTATGTGGGGGACTTCGAGAGCCCATCCCACTTGAAGGGATGCACTCTGTCTCTGAACACATGGGGAGGGTCCCAGGCCCAGCACAGGAAGATTTGGTGGACTTGGTGGAGCCCTGGTTGGGGGTCCTACCCTGCCTGGGGAGTGGTGGGTGGATGGGGTGGGGGGTAGGTTGGAGGTGGGGGAGAAGGAATGGGGGTGAGGCGGAGGGAGAGGGAGAGGGAGAGGGGAATTACATGTGAAACAAGCCTGTTCCCTAACTTGAATTAATAATAAAATAAAATAAAACAAACAATAAATAAAAAAAAAGAGTTTGGCATTGAACCCTCTGCTTCTATTGTGTGGAACAATTTGAGGAGTATTGTTATTAGTTCTTCTTTGAATTTCTGGGAGAATTCTGCACTGAAGCCATCTGGCCCTGGGCTGTTTTTGGTTGGGAGATTTTTGATGACTGCTTCTATTTCCATAGGGGTTATAGGTCTGTTTAAGTTGCTTATCTGTTCTTGATTCAATTTTGGTAAGTAATATCTATCCAGAAAATTGTCCATTTCCTTTAAATTTTTTAATTTTGTGGAGTTCAGGTTTTCAAAGTATGACATGAAGATTCTCTGGAGATCCTCAGTGTCTGTTGTTATGTCCCCCTTTTCATTTCTGAATTTGTTAATTTGTATGTTCTCTCTCTGCCTTTTGGTTAGTTTCAATAAAGGTTTCTCTATCTTGTTGATTTTCTCAAAGAACCAACTCTTTGTTACATTAATTCTTTGAATTGTTTTCTTTGGTTTGGCTTTATTGATTTCTGCCCTCAGTTCAATTATTTCCTGGTGTCTACTCTGGTGTGAATTTACTTCTATTAGTCTAGAGCTCAGTTGTACAGTCAATTCTCTGTTGTGACTATTCTCTAATTTCTTCATATGAGCATTTAGAGCTATGAAGTTTCCTCTTAGTACTGCTTTCAGAATGTCGCATAAGTTTCGGTATGTTGTGTTTTCATTTTCATTCAATTCTAGGAAGTCTAATATTTTTTGACCCCAGAATGGTGCAATTGTTGGTTGTTCAATTTTCATGAGTTGGTAGGTTTTCTACAATTTGTGTTTTTGTTGAATTCTAACTTTAAAGCATGGTGGTCTGATAAGACGCAAGGAGTTATTCCAAATTTTTGTACCTGTTGAGGTTTGCTAAGTTGCCAAGTATGTGGTCGATTTTAGAGAAGGTTCCATGTGGTGTTGAAAAGAATATATATTCTTTTGTGTTTGGATGGAATGTTCTATAGATGTCTGTTAATCTTAATAGGATTATAACTTCTGTTAGTTCCTTTGTCTCTTTGTTAAGTTTCTGTCTGGTTATCCTGTCCAGTGATGAGAGTAGGGTGTTGAAGTCTCCCACTATAGCTGTCTGTGGTCTTATGTGTGATTTTAGTTTTAATAATTTTTCTTTCATGGGTGTGGGTGCCTTTGTATTTGGGGCATATATATTCAGAATTGTGACTTCTTCCTGGTAGGTTTTTCCTGTGATGTATATGAAATCACCTTCTTCATCTCTTTTGATTGATTTTAGTTTGAAGTCTAATTGTTAGATACTAGGATAGCTACACCAGCATGTTTCTCGTGTCCATTTCATTGGTAAATCTTATCCCAACACTTTTTTACTCTGAGCTAATGAATGTCTGTCTTTGAATTTGAGGTGTGTTTCTTGTATGCAGCAGAAGGCTGGATTCTGTCTTCATATCCATTCTATTAGCCAGTGACTTTTTATGGGCAAGTTAAGACCATTAATATTGAGAGAAATTAAGGAACATTGAGTGTTAATTCCTGTTTGTTTTGGATTTGCTGGTGGTGGTGATATTGTGGGTGGATTTACCCTGATTATTCTTTTGGCTTTTGGTAAAGTGGGATTATCTATTGCCTATGTTTTTGTGAGTGTAGTTAACTTCCTTGGGTTGGAGTTTTCCTTCCAGTAGTTTGTGTGGGGCTGGATTAGTGGCTATGTATTCTTTAAATCTGGTTTTGTCATGGAATATCTTGTGTTTTCCATCTATTGTTTTTGAAAGCTTTGCTTTGTATAGTAGTCTGGGCTGGCATCTGTGGTCTCTTATTGTTTGTAGAATATCCATCCAGGATGTTCTGGCTTTCAGAGTTTCCACGGAGAAGTCTGGTCTAATTCTGATAGGTTTGCCTTTATATGTTACTTGGCCATTTTCCTTTGCTGCTCTTAATGATATTTCTTTATTCTGTGTGTTTTGTGTTTTTATTATTATGTGACGAGGGTACATTTTTGGGGTATACTCTATTTGGTGTTCTGTAGGCTTCTTCTATTTTCATTGCCGTGTCTTTCTTTAGGTTCAGAAAGTTTTGTTCTATTTTGTCGAATATGTTTTCTGCACCTTTGAGTTGGGTTTCTTTATCTTCTTCTATGCCTATTATTCTTAGGTTTGGCCTTTTCATGGTGTCCCATATTTCATGGATATCATGTATTAGGGATTTGTTGAACTTATATTTTCTTTGGTCAATGAATCTATTTCTCCTAGTATATCTTCAACACCTGGGATTCTCTCTTCCATCTCTTGTATTCTGTTGATTATGCTTGCATCTGTAGTTCATGATCATTTACCCATCTTTTCTAATTCCATCATCCCCTCAGACAGTGTTTTTTTTTATTGTATGTATCTTGGCTTTTAAATTTTGCACTGTTTGTATTGTTTCTTGCAATTTTTGGTTTGTCATTTCTTCCATTTCTGTGAAGGATTTTCTCATTTCCTCTCTTAGGGACCCTATCATCTGCATGAAGCTGTTTTTAAGGTTGTTCTTTTCTGCTTTATCTGTGTTGGGATGTTCAGGTCTCCTGGCATAGAGTCCCTGAACTCTGGTGGTGTCATATTGGTTTTCCTGTTGTTGAATGTGTTCTTATATTGTAATCTTCCCATCTTTTCTTCCAGTGGGTTCAGGTGATGTCTCTTTCTTTCCTGGTGTGTGCGGGTCCAAGGTTCTCTTCCAGTGAGAAAGAGTCCGATACTCTGATTGGTCTCAAGGTGGGTGCAGGCAGATCTGAGGCACTCCCTCTCCAGGCACATGGGACCTGGACTAGCACAATGATGTCAGCAGACTCAGGGTTGCTTGGTCCTTAGGGGGAGAGTAAATCTGCCTGCAGTCTCCAATACATGAGTTTCCAGAGTGAGCAGGCAGAAGTTGAGCCCAAGGCAGGGGCCAAAGCTCACCTCTGCCCTGAGTGGGGAGGGAGTAGCCCAGTGATCTCAGCAGAATCATGGTTACCTGGTCCCCAGGGGCAGAATCAACCTCCATGGTGTAATTTTTTAACTGCTAAATAAATACCACATTGTCTTTATTCTTTGGTTGAGGGACATCTAGGTTGCCTCTATGTTCTGGCTATTAAAAATAAACCTGCTATGGACATAATTTAGGAAGTGTCCTTGTGGATTGATTGAGCATTATTTGAGTACAAATGCTCAAGAATGCATGGGCCTTTGGGTAGATTGAGTCCCATTTTCTGAGAAATCACCATAACCCTGACTTCTAAGAATCTCCTGGCCATTTATGATTAATTTAACCTCCATTTAGTTAAACCTATCCTAGTAGGTGTCTATTCCTTATACCATATCAGAAGTCAGAATGCGTGTTTACCAATCTATTCTTATAACAGTGTCAGCATCAGCACCAGGTGTGGGGGACTTACCCTCACACACTGACAAATGAATTTGTAGTATGGCTCTTTCACACACATTTGAAAGGTGCAGTGGTCAAAGTCCAAGGTGTCTCATGCAGAATTCATCCCATAGCCATGCTTGTTAATTTGCTGGGTACAGAAATCCTGTACAGATTGAGAGAAGAACTGAGTGTGTTTGAATTTGTTGGTTATTTTTCCTTCAGGGTGCAGGAGAAGACGCTTTCTGAAATGGTGGCTTGATTGTCTATCACACAAATTGTGTCATAAAAAGGTAAAGGAAATTAGAGTTTCTATGATTCACTATAAAGATGACAAACTCTGGATTTTATGAATGCCTAGGAGGGGTATTTATGGGCCATGAACTTTAGAGAAAAACCAACATATAATTTATTTATTATGTTTTCCTTCAATCATTTTGTTGCTTTTAATATTTTACCATTCTAAATCATATAGAAATGAATGGCTTTAGAATGATTTGCTTGTTCTCAACACTTAGTATTTCATAATTGATCTTGCTGTTTCATGTACTTCAACAACTTTTGCTCTGCTGCATGTTGTCAAACTCCCACTGGAAAGTTATACTAACCTAGAACCTTTCATTTCTTTGGGCTCACAGTGAGCCTAATGTACTCAGAGAGGCTAGTAACTCACTGAGTTTTTAATGTATGGATATATGCTTCAGATTTTCAAAAATCAAACCAATTTACTATCAGAATTATGACAATATGAATGTAACCCAAATGTTGCCTACTGGTTTAATTAGATAGCCTCAGAGTTTAATATAAGCTCTAGCTATACTGCTATTTTTGACCTTGTCCTCAAAGTAGGGTTAACCATTTGTGCTTACAAAAGGCATGGTAGAGATTCAATGAGAACATGAAGTAACCTGGCTGATACAGATAGCCTAACCAGTCATAAGCTTCAATTTTAAAAGATGAATATACTTATTGACAGAAGTGCTTTTAGGCAGGAATATAATCTTTCCTAGAAATTCCTGTGCTTTAGAAATGAACTGATTACTTACATTGTAACTTTATCACATCATTCCTACATTTTATTAAGCATAATGATTTTTCTAATAATCAATATTTCCACTAGTTACTAAGATATCTTTCTCTCAAAAAAATCAAGGTTTCATTAGAGTGGAAGCATTTCGTTAGATTATGCTTTGGTCTTAAGTGAAGACCCTTTTTGTGAGCATCTTATCGCCTAATAGTTCCAAGCATCATTACCTGAGCATTCACTCTATTAAATCTACATTAGCTATGAGGCTTACATTCAAGTGTCAGGCTTAGCTTCCCTACATTAGTCACTTCTTTACATAATGATCCTGTTATTTCGTACCACTCTTTGCCAGCTTTCAGCAACTCTTTATAAGTAGATAAAGCATATTACAAAGCCCCTCTCCACAGAACATCTATGCTTAATGTGAGATGGCAAAGTGTAAACATGTTTTAGAAATCTCAGGAAGGTTTTTTTTTATTGACTTAGATGTGTATCCCTGAACAACTGCCAATGTAAAGTACATGAGATATATACATTGGTTTAGTTCAGAGACCTACATCCCAATCTTGAGCTGAGGCAAGAAGTTATTAACCAAGATCAAAGGGAGGTGTATGTGTCAGAAAACAATGGGCAATGTTTCAGGAGAGAAAAATCAGCAGGTGTTCACTGCACCTTAGTACTCACGGCACCATTGGCAGTTCATGGTCAATGGATGAGAAAATAACCACATAACTGGTTTATACTTAATCTCTTATACTCTTACAATATTTCAAATTTTATTCATCCTGTCATTTTAATTTTTATGTTATCTTTTCTCTGTAACCCATAAATATGAATATGGTGATGTTTTCCTTTGATCACTGCCTCCTGTCTGTGTCTTGTCAGTTTTCTATACTCAAGACACAATCATGCTTGTGGAAAGACCTTTGAGTGACAATTTCCCCACTTTGCTTAAGATCCTTTCTTTTTTCTGTTGTTACTGAAACATAATCCCAAAATATAGCCTTATTTTTTTCAAGACATGATCGTCACTTACCTTTGCAGATGTGTTGGCAAATGCTGTTTCCATTCCATACATTCTGGTTGTTCTTTTCCTCTCAGATACCTCTCATATATCATTTTTCATGCCGTATTATACATAGGAGAAACTGATGCTGTCCTAAACCTGTCTTTAAAGTAGAAGGGTAAAGCAAACTAACAACTTTAATAAGGCTACTGAGGCCAAGATTTGAACTCAGAAATCAACTCCTAATAGTTTTAACTATTATGCTACACTACCTCTAATACTAGATAATAAAACAACCAAATGGCAGTAATAAAATAACAGTGATAATAGACAGAGCTTTACCAGTTTCAGGCCTGCAAGCTTACAAAAGTATTTTTGATATGGATACATTGGTCAAAGAACCAAAAACAGGTAATTTGTTCATAGATCATCTCCTATATATCGAGAGGTTGAGAGGTTACAGATATATAATAGGACAAATGAGGGCAAAATTTAGATTAATGAAATGGAAACAGAAATGACATTGCTGAATAGAAGTCAGATATGAATCAGGCACTAGTAAAATGTCTGGAGATCTACAAAGATGACACCAACTAACAATCTAAGCAACAGAGGAGAGGCTACCTTAACTGTCCTCCCTGATAATGAAATTGATGATTGACTTATATACCCTCCTATAGCCTTCATCCAGCAGCTGGTGGAAGTAGAAGCGGACATCCACAACTAATTACTGAACTGAACTGGAATCCAGTTGCAGAGAAGGAGGAGTGATGAGCAAAGGTGTCCAGACCAGGCTGGTGAAACCCACAGAAACAGCTGACCTGAACAATGGGGAGCTCTTGGTCCCCAGGTTTGATAGCTGGGAAACCAGCATGGGACTGATCCAGACCCCATGAACATGGGTGTCAGTGAGGAGACCTCAGAAATCTATGGGACCTCCTGTAGTAGATCAGTACTTATCCCTAGCATAGGTGTGGATTTTGGAGCCCATCCCACATAGAGGGATACTTCCTGAGCCAAGACACATGGGGTAGGCCTAGGCCCGATGCCAAAGGATAGGATAGACTCTTATGACCCCCTATGGAAGGCTTCACCCTCCCTGAGGAGCAGAAAGGATATGTGATAGGTAGGGTTTTAGTTGGGGGGTGGTAGGGGAGGAGGGGAGGGAGAGATAACTGGGATTGACATGTAAAACAATATTGTTACTAATTCAAATTAAAAAATCTTCAAAAAAGGAAGTCAGACATAAGTTCTTTTTTAATTCTCTATTGATATTTCTGGTTGTGATTCCTAGTAAAAGGAGGAAGGAGGTTAGGGAAATCTAGTTTAAGTTCATTCTATATTACAATTCTTTTATTTTCCTTTTCAAGATAGGGTTTCTCTGTCTAGCTTTGGAGCCTGTCCTTAGAACTTGCTTTACAGACTAGGCTGGCCTCAAACTCACAGAGTTGTGACTGCCTCTGCCTCCTGAGTGCTTGGATTATAGACGTGCACCACCATTGCCAGCTCTGCTTTACACTTCTAAATGAAGCATTTCTCAAACACTCAAAGGTTCACACAGGAACTGTATGATATCTTCTAACCAGAATGGTTAAGGCAGCAAAAGAAACAAATACAGCATGAAGCTAGGAAGCTAGCTATCTTTATTTCACTCTTATAATGTCATCTAATAAATAGTTGCAGTTTTGAGTAAAGTAAATGTTTTAGGAAAAGTTACCTTTAGTTCCTGGAAAGGCACCTAGGCAAAATTATCCTAGTTCACGCTTCAGAAGACTACTGGAAAGCTAGGAAGAAAGTAGTAATATGTCATCATTTATGGCCTGGAAAATGGCACCATTAGTCCAACTGTCACCTAGTGAAACTAGATGATTTTTGTATATTATTCTTTGGTAATATCAAACAAGAGAGTTATTATAATAGGAACAATTCTGAAATAATAGACTTTCTCTCCTCTGAATATATTCTGGGGCTTTCTGAGGGCATTTCATGGGGTGAAGATTTTTTTCTTGGTAAAAATGAGACTTGATAAAAAATGACCTTTCTAATTAGAAGAATCTTGTATTATTCTGGAAGCATGGTAGATATTCAACAAATATTGGTTAAATAATAAATTTCTGCCAAGCCTCCTGTTTGAATGCACAATACTAACTCAATACAGTAGAGTGTGGAATGTTGTCTAGGGCCCTCATTGAAAAGATTTAGAAATGAATTCTTTGCCAGATGACCCTAGAAAACCAAATTGATATGTATCCACATATCAATCTCTGCTTTGAGCAATGCAGTCTTCCAGATGAAGGAGAGAGGCAACTGGCCCTCTTAATGAATAACTTCCTGAACATTTCATTGTGTGAGATAGATATTAAAATTACTCTATTATTTATAATAGTCCTGAAGCAGCCTCTTTACACTAAAGTTTTTATTTAATGTATAGTTTTAAGTACAATTAATGGTTAATGATTTTCAAAACTTGTATTGACCAATGTCTAGGGTTGTTGACTGATAGTAAGTGAAAGTTGTTTCCATGTAGATCTCAGTCAATTCATGTGAAAGAAACATAATGGTGGAAATAATAGCCATTGAGAGCTAACATTTTGGAGCATTTCCTGTGTGTCAAGCATTGTGCTAAGCATTGCGTATTCATTATTAAATTATTATGTTGAATGCAGCACCGATGTTGTTATTTTTCCATTTTGAAGGAGAGGTTGATAAGAGGTTGATTATTTTATTGAGAGTTATTACTAAGTGGAGAAGGCAGAATTTTAACCTGGACTCGATTGAAATCTTAACAATACTACATAGCAATTTCCCATCATTCAGCATTTTACTTATTTAAATGTCACTCTTGCCATTAACATGTAATTCCTATTAAGTTCATAATATAGCAAAGCAGTCCATTGACCTTCCAATAACAAGGCAGTCTGAATGCAAATGTGCCATCCTGGCTATCTTGTTATATTTAGGGTGCTGAGTTTTGTTACCTCTCATTTCTGATAATGGTAGTCAGGGTTTTCTCTAGTGAACTTTGCCCTTCTTTGCCATGTTGTGCTTTGGTGATATGATTAAACATAAAATAGGTTCTCTCTGTGTGTTCTCTCTCAAACATTGAATCACTAGTACAAAGAAAAATAAATTATCCAAAAGTTTTATTCCAAATACTAATTGTGGTGCTAATGAGAAATCTGCTATTGTCCTCATTCATGTCTTCCCAGAATGGGAATCTCTCGGTTCTGTGCATTATACTATTTGCCTACCACTGAAGTAAATCTCTCTCTTTCTGTCTCTGTCTCTGTCTCTGTCTCTGTCTCTGTCTCTGTCTCTGTCTCTCTCTCTCTCTCTCTCTCTCTCTCTCTCTCTCTTTCCCTCTCTCTCCCATCTCCCTCTCCTTCCCCCCTCTCTCTGTGTGTAGGAGAGCCTCAGTGATATAGAAACAAGAAAACCATATAAATTGGCCTTCTTTCTAGCAATTCTCAACTTTATCTTTATTTCAACTCCCTTTGTTTGCAAGCACCTCTCAATTTTAATCCAGAAACGAAAGGCAAAAAACAGATAAAATAAAGTACACAAAAGCTAATGAAAACCATTTGGAAGTAATATATACATCCTTATTTTCAGATTTATTATTTGAAAATTATAGGACTAAGCCACTTATCCCTAAAGACCACATGTCTGAGTTTATTTTCCTTTAAAGCATTTCTTAATGTACAAAATAATGGATTTCAAGATGGCATTTTAATACTTGTGTATCACTGTACTTGTGAGTTTTTAATTTGGCAGAGTTGAAACATTTTTCATGCCTTTATCAGTATGTAACTGGGGCTCTGAAAAAAAAACTGTGATGTATTTGAAACTGAATATGAAGCTGCTCATTTCAGTCCCATTTCATAGCATAACAAATTTGCTCAAAAAACATTTTCAGGTGTAAGAACAAAGTGCTATATTATGAATTCAACTTCATATACTAACTTACAAGTGTGCTCATCAGAAAAAAAAATCAACAAAACACAACCTTGTGTGAAAAATGGCAATAGTTTGGGGCCAGTTTTGCTCTATGGAACTTTCGATTATAGAGCTTTCTCAGCATGTGGCTATTTCTCCTGTGAATCAATTATCAGATAGTTTTATGCTTATTTTTCAATAATAATTAAACAATCTCCATCCACAAATAAACCACAGTTTTTATATCTGTCTTATAATTTAGCTGAAATCCTTTTGTCCCTTGAAGTAGAATTGTTTGACTTTAAAAACCACCAGCATCAGTGTAATCCCTAGAATCTAATAAGGATTCCATCAGTGTAAAATCGTTATCCTTAGGCAGAAAAGAGAACCAATTCAATTATGATGTTGGTTGAAAAATTGAAAGGCTTTTTAACTTGAGGGTGGAAAAGTTGTAGTACATATTAAAATGGTTAGAACAAAATCTGTGCATCCCAGCTAACAAATGCTAATACATGCTTTTGTTACCCTCTAATTTATATGATTCATGTAAGCCTCCAGCCAGCGAAACTTGTACTAAATTTCATGTGCATTAAAAAATAGCAAAGCAATGAATTGTGAAGTTATTAACATTCGTGCCTGCTTGCATTATTAAGCCGTACACATCAAATCTGGTAGTACAAGGAGAGAAATGTCATAATGAAGTACAACAGCGTTTAATCAGGAGTTTTTCTAAAGGTCATCAGGGCATTATACTATACCCATCCATGCAGAACAGAAATCTGAAATGGATATCCAATGTGGCACAATAACAGTAAGTTGAACAGTCATCCACATACTCTATCTGCTAATGATCATATTTGCTACTCTGCTGTAGGAGATAAAACTGAATCTGGTCACAAATCATATATGCTGCTCCCTAAATTAATTACAGATTAACATGGATATAAGAGTGTCAGCACAAAGGACATATGCGTGCTTATTTACCTTCTACCAGGGAGCAGATGACTGATGCTCCCAATACAAGCTTATAAAGAACTCCATGGCTCTTCATCTAAGGAAGCCATGGGCTGTACGATTTAAGTAACCTATCATTTATTAATATTTTCATACTCAGAATGGAGTTTTATGTGCTTCGGGAAAAGTATTCTCATTTTAATACTTACAAGCTATGAGTATTTGACCCTGCTAAATATTTTACACTGTGATTCTAAGGGATGCTATGCTTTCTCATGTGGTTGGGCAGCTTCAGTGAGGAAGAAAAAAAAAACAAAATAAATGTCCCCATAATTGCCTCGTGGTAGATAATAGCTGTATGTCTAATTCATATTTTTTCAGATATTGGAATTTCTTTACAGGCGATTAGAGCTTTTGAAATTGGAAACAACAAGAAGGGGGTGAAGGCAATTTAAGATGGTTAACGTTGATTTGTGCCTGCTACCAGTGTTTACTGCAACTGTCTCTTTATATTGCCGTCCTTTATAGTTAAATTTGACCCCACAGCCACAGCCAAAGAAATCTCTTCTCTCCTTTATAGACTCATGCCTGGCATAGACATCTTTTGTTATCTCCCAAGAGACTGTGGTGAGTCAACCGTAGCAGTAAACAGGCTTCAACTCTCCTTAAACACTCTCATTTGCTGATCCCATTTTTCTGAATTCCCCTTCCTCATGCCCAAACCCCTGCACCCATATTGTTCTAATGCAAAGGCCATTGGCATGCTGCTTCTCTCTGTTTCCTTTGCCCAGATCTATAGCAAGAAGTTGAAACTCTTGGATGGTTTTTCTTAAGGATTCTAAAAACTTAGTTAAATGATGTCAAAATTTGAGGTCTAAATATATGCAGTTGGATGTTTTGATTCAACAAGACAATACTTATTAAGATTATTTGCCCTGATAAGTATATACTTGGTGAATAGCTACTGCATGCATGGAGAAAACATTTGATATCCCATCAACCTTATTAAAGCACTGTGCATATGTGTATTGGTGTTATACCTTAAGAATACAGTGTGTAGCTCGACACAATCAATATTCTTAGCTTTGAAAATTGGAATGTTAGCAGTCTCCATAAAATCTCCATAGATTAGATGTGTAGCCCACTGCCAACTCTGCTGAATTTTAACATCACAAAATTCCCTCTTGTTCTGTTTTTTGCACATGGATTCATTTACTATATCAACTTTTGTATCTGATTTATGTTGCTAACATTAGAAGTTTCACCCAAGTTGAGTTCAGTTGACTATTTATTGTCCTAGCTGGATATCTCCTCACTGTGTGAGTCCACATTTCAATGTACAGTCCAGTACTAAGGGCACATTGTTATCTCCCAAGAGGGAGGGATAATATGAATGAATCTGCTAAGAATCATTAACTACATGTCCTTTGTTATATGCATGAACGTGTGTATATAATCTTAGCAAATCTGCTGTGTCATGGGCTATGTAGTAGATACAAAAGCAGGAATAATTTTAAGATATGCGTCTATAGTAAATCTCTTCAAGGGTAATGTGATATTGAAGCTCAGATAAAATGGCATCTGGGAAAACTCCATATTAAAGTTGAATTATTGTTTGAGCTGAAGAATTGGGATTTGGACAAAAAGCAGTTGTTCAATTAGAGTCGTAGGTTCCAAACCCTATCAGTTTGTAGAACTCACTGACTTCTCTGAGCTTTATTTTTCTTGTTTTCAGGCAGAGTGGTAGGGGTCACCTTGCAAGTAAGTGGTAAGGGTTAAATGAGATAACATATATAAGCATAAGCCCTTAGGAGAATGAACAGGCTGCACTGAATGGTTGGTTCATTCATTATTTCTTCCTTCCTTTCTTCCTCATTCTCTTTCTTCTTCTTTCTTTATTTATTTATTTTCATTTATTGTGATACTAGAAATTTACCCTAGGGTTCTCATGCATGCTATGCAAAGGCTTTAAAACTATGCTTTTTTTCAAGCTCAGAACTAACTGTTTATACAATGGCCTCTATTTATGTAATTTCATCTATGAGTTCAGAAATCTGGACTTTAGGATGTCCTTTCTGGGTCCCATGTCTCAAGCCATATAGCCCTCTCTGGTACACACAATCTCTTTTCTGTGTTTAGTCTACTGTAATTCCTAATTAACTCTGTCACCATCACTTATAATCATATTTTCATCCTTTGAGCTTTCAGACTGTGGAATTTATGTGTTCTACATAGAATACATAAAAGTCTATAAATGTCTGAGTTTTAAAGCCATCAGAATTTAGTAAGGTCATGTAACAGAAGTGTTCTATTTTTACATTTCGGGGAGAATAATTGATGCTAAAAGTCTTACTATAATAATTGTCATTAAGAAAATAACACTAGGCTTTCCAGAAACCTTTAAACATTTTAAAAATCTCTATCTAGGTCAGGTGTTGTGGTGTACACCTCTAATCCCAGCAGATGCAGGTAGATCTCTGGGAGTTTGAGGCTAGTCTGGTGGTCTACATGGAGAGTTCCAGGACAGCCAAAACTACATAATAGAGAGACCCTGCCTCAAAACAAAGAAACAAATAAAGGTTTATATCTACCTATTTATCTATTTAGTGTATGTGCATGTGTACATACATATACAGGGTGCTTGTGGAGGTCAGAGGACACCTTTCCATAATTATTTTTCTGCTTCCACCAGGTAGGCTCTTGAAACAGAACTAAGGTCATCAGGTATAAGTACCTTTATTCACTGAGCAATCTTACTGGGGCCTCATACTTTTAAATATAAATATCAAATGTTTATACTTTAGTTAATTCTATGTATTTCAGACATATCAAGAGTGAGAGCTGTGTCAACTACAAAAATCACTGATCAGTGTTAAATGACAAATGTTCCTCATCCAGGAGTTGAATAGCTGCAATGAAGTTTATTTATTTATAAACAAGCTATGATTTACTGTATGCACTAGAAAGCCATTCTTAAACTGAAGGCAATATTTGGGAAATAAACTTACACCCCCCAGTATTCTGACATTAAGGCAAGATCAGAAATGTCTGAGAAGGGTGGCGTGTTATTATTCAATAGCTTTTAATTTTGCTAATCTAGACTCAATTGATGAATGTGCATCCATGCACACTCTGAGCCCTTTGAAGTGCATCTACAAAACTCAGAACTGTGGTCTGACAGAGCTGAAGACAACTGAACTAACAGAGTCAGTGTGCTTGTGGTTTATTTGCTCTGTGGCACTGAGTATTGATTAATGACATAATAAATCTCTTTGAATCTTACTTTCCATTGCCAGCATAGCATCCTGAAATGAGAGCTGCAAGCATGGGTAGAGATGAAGAGATGCATGTCAAATAAGATAAGTTTGTCTGAGCTCATGACTGATGAATAAATGCATTGGGGGAGTTACCTGCTAACTTTTCTTCATCCTTAACCTGCAAAATTACTTTTCAAAGCCTTCCTCAGAAATTTTCATTAGTCTGGATTGAATTCATTTGGATTTAAAATTTTTTAACCATGCCAATATAATGTGAGGAAGAAATTCAGAAGGTTGAGACTGTAATAAATGGTTCTGTTTATTCTTGGAATATTAATTTTAACTTCATGTCATCTATTGGTATTTGTAGGGATGTTATTAAAAGCATGAATAGAGACTTAGGAAGACACATTCAGATCCTGTCTGTGGTTGTTGTGTGACTGCACTAAATCCCAGTTTCCTCTTTTGTAGAATGAGATTCTGTCATCACATGCTAATTAAGCATTGTTGCAAAACATCTGGTACAGTGTTTTGTACACAGTAAAGATTCAATATATTGGGACACATACCATATTACCCTTTTAAATAAAGAAAACAGTTTCTGCCTCCAAATTTAAAGGATCTTTAGTATTCGTGAAATACTCCTTACCTGCTAAGCTATAAACTAGGGGATATATTATTAATAAATCAAATTATAAAACATAGTAGTTATACAAGGACATAAAGAAAGATAATTGGCCCTTAACAACAAAGTGTTTTAGAACATTTCCCAGACCTGTAAGAACGTAAATGCTAGAGCAGTGGATTTTAGACAAAAAGATATCATTTTCCAAGAATAATCAGTTTATATTCACTAGGATTCAGCTTATCTCCCTGACATAGTGGCTAGAGATCCTTTTACAGTTTAAATAATTAAGTTTCAAAAACCAAAGGTTGTTCATCTTGTACCATTCATGCCTATACTGGGAATCCTTGAACTACATGAAGGAACACAATTTACATACAGGATCAACACACATTATATATTCCATAGGAGATGGTGACAAAATGACAATTTGGGGTTGTCATCATGGCTGTCAACATAATTGAAACCAAATATGTGCCAATAAGACTTAGTCCTATGAATCACCTTCATAGCATCATGATATAGGGTATGATTAAAAAATGCATTCTACAGATGAGAAAGCTGGGTCACTGTATTAAGGGCTTAGGTGATTGGTTTGAACATGGGAAACTGGTGTCAAAAGCTTAGTCTCTTTACTGTTATTCCAACTTTGCAAAGTGGGAGCTCTGCTGACAGGAAGGATAGTTTTTGGGAGATGAAGAGTCTAAAGATCTGAAGGATGATTTCACTACAGACATTATTATTATTATCAATGAACTACAATTCCCAATTAGGTAACTTTTGGGCTTTTCCAATTGCACAGTAATTTATGTGTGCCTCTTTATCTTTTAATTAACATCATTATTTTATTAAGCATATACTATTATTCTTTTGAGAGTCTATCTTTTAAAAAATCATTTTATTAGTTCTTTGAGAATTTTCTAAAAATGTGTGTCATTTTTTGATCACATTCAACCCCTTCCCCAGTTCTTCCCAGACACAGCCCCTTTCCCCACTTTGTGTCCTTTTGTCCATCAAGACCAATTGGTATTGCCTAAATATTCTTGGATATGTGTCTTCCCCTGGAGCATTTCAATTTCTCAGGGGCTACATCTTCAGAAAAACGTGACCATTTATCTTCCAGCAGCTAACAATTACCAATAGCTCTATAACTAAGGGTGGGATTTTGTGTCAAATTCCCTTTCCATTTTTGGAATTTGTTTAGTTTAATCTTGCACAGGTATTGTGCATACTGTTACAGTCTACATGTTTATATAATATACAGCTGCCTTGATCTGTCCAAATGATACTATTTACTTGTATTGGTCCCACTCCCTTTGATTTTTAATCCTTTCTGTCCCGTCTTCCATAATAATTCTTGAGCTTCAGGAATCTCTCTCTCTCTCTCTCTCTCTCTCTCTCTCTCTCTCTCTCTCTCTCTCTCTCTCTGTGTGTGTGTGGGGGGGTTGTCAGAGGTAAGTGTATGTTTCATTTAGCACTGTGCATTCTGTAGTTTCTTTCTTTCAATGCTAAGAATTGAACTTAAGATCTCACACATGTTAGACAAACACTCTAATTCTGAACTAAATTTCCAGTCCAACAGATATTATCTTTAACTAAATTTTAAGGGCCTAGTATGATATAATATAATAAGCAGGGCCTGCATGTTTGGGAAGCATGGAAGAGAGACAACGAATAGAGGCTGTCTTGGTGCACACCCAGAATCCAGGTTCCCTTTAGTCATCCCTGCTACCTCTTTAAACATTCCTTCTATTGATACTAACTGCCAACCCACAGAAAAGCACTCTACGAGGGATCCGCAACTCCACACTTGACTGGGAATATTTTTTTTTCTTATTGAAAATAAATTCTTCTCTCATGCAGTGCATCCTGACCACAGTTCCACTTCCCTCCACTCCTCCAAGCTCCCTCTGTCCTTCCCTTTCTCCCTTGGTTTCCCTTCAGAAAAAAAGCAGGCCTCCAAGAGACAAAAGCAAAACATAACTAAGCACATACGACAAGACAAGGCATAATTATGCCTTCATATTGAGGTGGGACAAGGCAACCTGGTAGGAGGAAGAGTCTCAAGAGCAGGCAAAAGAGTCAGAGACTTGCCCACTTCCACAGCTTCCGTCTCTGTGATTCCCTGTTAAGTTGACTCAATGCCTATGTTGTCTTCCTGTCTTCTGTCTTCTCTGGCTTCTATAATCTTTCCTCCTGCTCCTTCACAGCCAGGCATGGAGACAGAATCTAAATCAGTGCACTGCTCAACCCTTATCAAGGAATTTTATTATTGTGGTATTTAGGAATTGACTGAGCAATATATAGCTGGACAATGTACAGAAATTGAGAGACTTTGGAGCTTAATGGATATCTTTAGCAAAACCCTTTATTTAAGGCTCAAAGATATCTGTGGAAGAGGAGACAAAAAATTGTAAGAGCCAGAAGTTGTGAATGACATCAAGGAAATAGCATCTTGCAGACACAGAAGGACTGATATACTCACAGAAAGTATGACAGCATGTACAAGATCTGCACAAGTTGAAACCAGACATAAACCCAACATGAAGAAGGGGAAATGGACTCAAATTCTTGATTGTAACTAAGAAGCTATTTGCAACTTATAATCAAAGAAAGTGAAAATCAGTTTTTCTCCAATGCAGTGTCTTTGGATGCATCAACCAAACACACTCTAGGGCTTTAGTGCAAGCCCCATGCCCAGAAGTAGCTGGCTAACACAAATCAGACTCTATGTTCTTGCATGTGTGCTTTTTGTTTTGTTTTGGTGTTTTCTATCTTACTAATATTTTTTGTTGTTTTGATGAAGCTGAATGGGTACAGAGGTAGGAAGGTAGGAAGGATCAGGGAGGAATTAGCTAAAGAAGATATTTTATGAAAAATAACAAATTATTTTACAAAAAATTAAAATTATGTCATTCAATATGCTATACTGAATTATAATTGGTATTTTATATGAGATGAGTGCAGCTATGACATATATATTATTGATTATAGAGTTCCTATAAAAATAATATTACACAGTCTATAAAGCCAATAATATAAGAAGGTGATGTCTGTCTATGGAAACTTCTTAAACTACAAATCTACTATTTCATTGATAATGAATAGACAATTTACTAAACTAAAAAATTTTATTCATTATGGTTTATACTGGAAGCAAATGATAGCCTTCTGATAAAAATAAAAAGCATCTCATCACAGTGGGCTACTTATGTAATTCAAAATTCTCCTATTTCTCGTTGAACGAACCATCTTATTTCTTAGTGGATTTCATTGTACATATCCATTAATAAGAAGTGTCTGTAATGAATCTATAGAAAAAGGAAGGAGATTGATAATTGCCTGTGGCTAGGAAGTAAAGAAAAAACGGATGCTGATTAGTGTGTAGGCTTTCTTTGAAAGGTCATGAAAGACAATGGATGAAAATTAAATAGTGTGGTGCCAGGGAGATAGCTCAGTGAGTGAAGATGCTTGCCACCAATGCTGGCAACCTGTATTCAATTGCTAGAACTCACAAAATAGAGGGAGAGTAGTAACAACTGCAAGTTTTCCTTTGCCCTCCACATGTGCACATGTTGCATGCACATACAAACAAATAAGTAAAAACATAAATGAAAATTAGTATAAAGACTTGCAGTGCATATTAGTCTCTGTGAGTGTATAGATTGAGCAGTGGATTGTTTTTGAAAGGGCACAGGTCTTTTTACATAGATATTGTGCACAATGAAATATTGCTTAGAACATGAGGAAAAGGGGAAAGGAGCTGGAAAGATAGCTCAGTAGTTAAAAGCCTATGCTGCTCTTACCAAAGACCAGAATTTACCAAAGCCCCAGAGCCCATGTTGTATAGTTTACAACAACTGTAGCTCCAACTTCAGGGGATTTAATATATTCTTCTGGCATTTGAGTACACTGGCACATGCACATGCGAACGAGGGCACACACACCACACACACACACACACACACACACAGAGAGAGAGAGAGAGAGAGAGAGAGAGAGAGAGAGAGAGAGAGAGAGAGAGACAGACAGAGACAGAGACAGAGAGATAGAACAACAGAAAGTTGTGTACATATAAATAAAAAATAAAGGAAAAATTAGGTTCCATTATTTAAAGACCTTTACATATTCAAATAGCACACTACATTTCTTAGAATGAAAAATTCACAAAGCACAATGCACAATTAAGGAACAACTATATCTTCCTTGTGTATCATAGCCTATGATCTCATAAAATTACTGACATCATCTGAATGATGCCTCCAATGATAGAGATCATACTATAGCAGTTAGATTTTCAACTATGTTAAAGGCAAAGTAGAATTAAATTGTAAGTCTTAGTATTAGGAAATCACATTATTTCTGTGGTAGGAGAATATTGTCTGTTACTTTGGTGAAAATAGTGAGAAAATGCATGTATTCAGTTAGTAAGATATACTTCATATACTAGTTTCCGAAGGATGCTGCAATAAGGTACCTCAAACTGGGCTTTGGCAGGATCATTCCTCTTCTGAAATTACTAGGAAATAACCTTGCTTTGTTCCTGGTGTTCCCCCTAACCCCTGCTCTTCCTGACTTCTCTGTACCAGTACAATTTCTAAGTTTGTGCTTACATGTCCTTCCCTGAGCATATCTGTTTTTCCTCTCTTCTTAGAAGAACACCAGATATTGAATTTCGGGCCTTTTCTAATCTAGTATGCCTCATCTTAACTAATTATTTACATCTCTGGTGACCCTAATCCCCAATATGGGTATACTATGAGTTTTCTAAAAGGCACTGTTTGGGGAGATACAGATCTATACCTGATATCACATATGGAATGAGACTGTTACATGTGGGTTGTACATGCAGAAAAGGATGCTTTTGCAAAATTGTAATTTGCAGTATGGCATCCTTAGACACTAGAATTGAATCAGAGGCAGTGTAATCAAAGACTAAACCACTATCTGGAAGACCTGACACTATTCATATTAAAATATCTGTCTCTCACATGATAAACAAAAAAGAACCAAAATATCCCAGCCATTATTTGCCCTCTTTTTGTCTTCTCTCATAATTAATTCTGTTTAGCTAAAATGACATTTGACACATTTCCCAAGGAAAAAAATATGAATCAATGTAATTATTTTACCTTTTTGTGAGTTTTACCTGTGCATATAAATGTTCACATTAAATGGAGTATTGTTATTGTAGCTAGATCAGAATGTTTTAACCTTTGTTTTGCAAATTTTGAGGTTTTTCTCCTACTGTTTCTTATTATGAGTTCCTTCTGTAAATTTAGGATTATCACCATAAATTTCAACATTTAGCAGATAACCTATCAGTCTTCTAAAAATCTCAAGATATTCATGTAGATGAAGGTTGTACACATTAACATATGAACCTTGTGGATGGTGAATATAGGAGGGTTATAATAACCTGCTTAGAAAATCCATTGTCTAGATGATGAAAGAAGCTAACACAAGAGCTGAAAGGCAAGTGAGAGGAGACACTTGTGAATTGCATGGCAGTGCTCTCCATAAATCTGCTTTTGCACAACAAGAATATTCACAGAAACAGGAAAGATTAACTTTTTCAGGATTCAGAAAATTAATCAAAGTCAAGACTAATAGATGATGCTAGATATTAAACTCAAAGGTTAGTGGCTTTATTTTATTGTTATTTGTGGTTCTGGGGCTCAAAACCAGGGCCTTGCACATGGTACACATGGTGATCTTCAGCTTAATTATCTCCCCAGCCCTCCATGGATTTTGTAATGCCCTGCTAATGCCCTCCTCCCAGCTCTGGCAACCATGAGAATCACTGCTTTTTGTTCACCATACATTGAAAGTGGGCTCAGTACCCTCTGCAGAAACAGAATAGATTTGCAGCACAATGCTCCCTAAATTCACATGCCCAGAAAACTCTGAGTGCTTTGTTTGCCTAATCTCATAGCAAAATCAAAAGAAATAGTAAAAACTTATATCTTCCAGAGACATGGTTAATAGCTTACCACTAAGCACTTGTCAAGAAAACTTAAACAGATAAGCAAACAGAGGAACACCCAGATGACGTAAAAGTTACATGAGGCTTTGAACAACTCTGATATATTTTATGTGATCTAGGAAAACCTTTCACAGACAGAGTTGTGCAAGTGTCTACAAAAGAAGCAAGAAGATATTGTTTCATCACTAGGAGACCTTGAAACTCTGCACAAGAACAAAAAGAAGGCTAGATAATGTATTGAACTTCCAAGCTTTAGAGGATGGGTATGTCCCACCACTTTGACCCTTGACAAAGATGAGGAGACTTGTTCATCTGGGTCAGTCAATACAATATTTAACCAGTTTAGCTGACTATAAAACTAACATAACTAATGCTTTAGTGCTGTATGAAAATGACATGAAAAAGAAGGCAAATTTTATGTAAGCAGTCCTGAAAAATCATTTTAAAACATGTTACATGACTGGAGAGATGGCTGAGCAGTTAAGGGTGCTTACTGTTATCGCAGAGGACTTGAGTTTGGTTATTAGTACATAGCTGCCTATAACTAGAGCTCCAGGCATATCCATCATCCTGTTCTGCTCTTTGGACATCTATACTAGAGTATATTCATACCACACACACACACACACACACACACACACACACACACACACACACACACACACACACACAAATACATTTTTAAAAACATACAAACTGTTACAATAAGAACTACATCAAAAAACCTTGAAGATGGGGCATGGTTTCTAGTATAAATTACTTGTGCCATACTTACTGCAAAACTTTTGCAAACTGCAAAAGGAAATAGGAAAGTATATACTAGAAAAAGTATATCAGGGAAAGAGCCGCAAGAAGCCAGGCTATTGTGATAATATATTGTTTGTGATTTAATACAGCCACTGAAGATCAGAAAAGCAAAGCTGCCAGCCACTCGCACTTACCTCTATCTCAGTCTAAAATGGGTGATCCTGTCTCCATGAATACTCAGAGTACAATGCAGACTTCACTGCTCTCTCTACCATGTCTCAGACTGCAATTCCCTGTGTTCCTGTCTCCTCCCTCCTTATATTCCTCTCTCTGCCCAGCCATATCACTCCTGTGTCTACCTCCCTAGTGCTGGGATTAAATGCGTGTGATCCCAAATTCTAAAATCACCTTTGTGTGAGCTGTTTCTCTTTTAGACTGGATCAATTTTATGTAGCCCAGTGTGACCTTGAACTAACAGAGATCTGTCCTGCCTCTGTCTCCTGAGTCCTGGGATTAAAGTTGTGGAGCACCACAGCTTGGCCTCTATGGCTAGCTAGTGTGGCTGCTGGGATAAAAGGTGTGTACCACCACAGCCTGGCCTCTATGGCTAGCTGGTATGGCTGTGGGGATTAAAGGTGTATATCATCACTCCCTGGCTCTATTGCTGTGGCTAGCTTTTCATTTTGATCTCCAGTGGTATTAAATCATAAACAATATATTCCCACAAGCCAGTCTCAACTCTTTCAACTGAGTGTGTCATTAGTATTAATGACAAAATAAAATTGTCCCGGTGACTATTTTGGAGTTCAAGAACAAAGAAACAATGCAATCCATTAACTAAGGAGAAGCTCCAGAGAACTGAAAATCTTCAACAGATTAGTTTGACCCATGAGACAGAACAATAACCTTCCCTTGGTGCATACATATTCTTACTGCTGAAGCCACTGGCTTTATTATCAATGTGAAGCCTTTCTCATCAGTCCAAACCTGGGTATTACAATGGCCCCATTGCTTAGATTTATAGGCTTCTCTTACAGGTTCTTGTCATATTTAATTTTGTAATCTGATTCTATAACACCTTGTTTTTTTTCTCATGCACGTATTCTATTCCCATTAATCATTCAATGTCCACCCTGAAGTTTGAGACTAGATTTATTGTTTCATCACTTGTAAGGCAGAATACAAATCTCTTATCCCATATAGCTATTAAAATGATTAAATAATTTAGTGTTTGGAAGTAGGAAGTACCTGGAATATCAGTTCATTCCTCCATAGATATGGAGGAAGCTCTCTCTTAGAGATGTATTAGTTAGTAGAGATCCCCATCCTGTGGGAGCTTCCACTCTTCTACTGCCTATCAGAACTAATGTGCTAGCTGTGTAACTCAACTTTCCATTAAGTCAGATAAAATAAAAAATAGTCTTTTTCAAAGTTTGACTCGAAGACTTAGGAAAAGTAGAGGCCGTTGCTTAAAATGCTTGTAGATATATGCAACTAAGAATTGCCCATTGGACTCAACTTGCTGTTTTTGACACCAGTAAACTCTGAAAATGACAATATAATGAGTTCCTCTTGAGCCTAAATTGTCCTGCTGTGCAGTGTTACAGGGATGGCACAGTGCCTTTTGTGTAGCCTGTGTGGGAAGCCTGGAAGAATTTAGCTGACCACAAGATCAATATGAGGAAATAACATGACATGGATACATTAAAAGCAAGAGCATTTGCTCTGCAGTTTTAAGGCAATGGTGGAAATGTATATTCCAGAACAAGTGTGGTGATACTCTGGGTCCATATTGTGCATGATGGAGCATGCTTATTACCACACTGGCTGAGAAGACAGTGTTTCTAGAGAAAAGCAACCAGGGAATAGACTTGTGAAAACAGAATGTTAGATGATTAAAGAGGAATTTTTAGTAAGTTATAAAGCTGGGGAACCAGCATTGAAATGAACCAAGCCCTCTGAACGTGGGTGCCAGTTAGGAGGCCTGGGCAATCTATGGGACCTCTAACAGTGGATCCAGTATGTATCCCTGGTGCAAAAATGGACTTCAGTGGCCAGTTCCCTATGGAGGGATACTCTCTCAGACCAGAACATGGAGGAGGGCCTAGGCCCTCCTTCAAATGATGTGACAGAATTTGATGATCCCCATGGAAGACCCCACTGCCCTTAGGGAGTGGGTGAGGAATGGGTTGGAGAGGTTTGTAGGGGGCATGGGA
Source organism: Cricetulus griseus (assembly GCF_003668045.3). Lineage (NCBI taxonomy): Eukaryota > Metazoa > Chordata > Mammalia > Rodentia > Cricetidae > Cricetulus > Cricetulus griseus. The sequence goes on from NC_048601.1 coordinate 41,959,296, forward strand.
GGATAAGAAGAAAAGGGAACAGGGTATTGATGTGTAAAGTGGTTGTTTCTAAATAAAAATGTTCAAATTAAAAATATATATTTTTATTTTTTAGATTATAATATAACTGCAACATTGTTCTTTCTCTTTCCTCCCTCCAAACTCACTCATATACCTCTCAATACTCTCTTTCAAATTCATGGCTTGAAAGGAATTCTAGGAGAGAGAGGAGAGAGAGAGAGAGAGAGAGAGAGAGAGAGAGAGAGAGAGAGAAAGAGAGAGAGTCTAAGGGTAAATAAGAGCTGAAAATAGAGGGTCGAACAGCTGTATTTATGCAACTTTACTCAGAATTCTGAACCAATGAATGAATATAGATAAAGGCAGGTTTACATTGGATGTAAATAAGGGGGTTTGACCTACATATAAGAGTGTACTACCCTGAACTAGATGAAGGTAAGCCTTGATAACTTCTGATATGTTTTCCTTTGGGAAGTCCAACACTTTTAACTTTGATCACAAGTTCAAGATTTAATGGTGATTTTCTTTTTAGCAAGTTCACATAGTCTTGAGACATGTCAGTGTAGGCAAATCAAAATAAACATAGGCCATCTTTAGAAGTGTAGTTTGATTATTGCTGTTGCTGGTGGGAACTATCACTTTCACTTGAGGAAACTATAGAGAATGATGTTGTAAGTTGACTGACAAACCTTGAAATTCACTGTTTCCTTTCAAAAACAATTTGCAGAGTTACGATGAATTTTCTTCTAAGTCACCTTAGGTCTCAATATACTTGATGATTGAAGTTGAGGGACCCAGAACTCTGGTTCACTTTGTGGCATATATAGTTTGTCTCTCAGAACACTGAAAACAATGAATAAACTACAAATAAGCCAGAACTAGACAAGATGACCACTTCCTTGAAAGCTGGGTGATAGAAGCTAGGTCTCTTCTTTTAGTTCAGTGTTACCTGATTTGAGGCAATTTATTGACCATCTGAATTTAGAAGGATTCTGAAGAAGTGTTTTTCATCACTGGGGAAACCCATCAAATGTATTATTTACTATACATCATCAAATATATTATTTACTCTTGGCAGAAGATTCCAGATGCTCTTGCCAGGATCAACAACATCACACATCTTAATAGTGTCTATTGAATCCTTGTAGGTTTCATTTTCTCCTTGACTTCACTTTGCATTCAGCTTCCTCTGGGAGGCTGACCTACTTCCCCGATAGTCAAGTGAGGGCCAAAATCAGTTTCAGAAGCCACAGACTTGAAATGATCTATCTTTCTGCCCCCCGGAATTTGCATCAACCCCTATCCATGTGTGAATTCAATAGTTTCATCAATAAAAACTCTGTTTAATGCATTGAGTAAAATTATGCATGAAATGGGAACTGTTATAATTATAATGTATTTTCTGTGAATTTCTAATAGATATAGGTAACTGAGCAAATCTCAACTCTGTCCCTAATACTTTTTCTCCTTCCTTTTATCACTCCCTACTTCCTTCTATCTATTTCTCCTTCTTTTTCTCTCTCACAGAAAAAGATAGGAATATGCCTTTCAATTAGCAAACTAAGAAAACTGTCCATTTGTTAGGATGGAAATTTTTATTAATGCCATTTTCTTCCTTTGCCCAATAATGTGGAGTTTATGAAATAGAAATTCTCAATTTAACCTGAAGCCACCGTCACAAATTTCCTTAGAAGCAACACCATTTCAGCTTCCATGTCTGCAGCTCGATTTCTACAGCTAGTTTCAGAAAGATGCCAAAACCCATATCTGAGAAGAGATAAATAATAGTTTTCCTATTCCTGAAGTGTGCGCATAACTCAAACTCAATTTTGACTGAGGCATGGAGATGGAATTCTCAACTCACAATGAGTTTATTTCACGAAGACAGCAACTTTTCCACATTTTCAACTATGTGCTTAATTCCTACCTTTAAAAATATCCTAAAGAATCAATTCCTGCTGACTAGTGACAAGTTCAACATAAAGATTGCCTGTAAGAGTCCCATTTATTTATTTTTCCTTCAGGAGCAGTCCTAATTAAAAACTGGTTGGTTCCTTTAAGTAGTTTGAATTGCTCTATATTAAGAGCACCATGAGTTCTAATCCCTTATAGGTGTATTGAAGGGAGGAAGAGACAGCGACACAAAAGAAACCATGTAGTTTTCTTCAGTAAGTCCATAAATACAAAGGGCATCTAAAGGTAGCAGGGTTCATGCTCTTTTGCTATTCTGCTTAGAATCAGTTTTACCTTGATCTCTCCATTTCTGATCATTCGTAGGACTTCAGGATGCTTTAGAATTGCCTGTGAAACCTGGTAAACAAACAAATAATTTTTCTGAGTCTTCTAACAGGTGAACTGAATCTAAACTTAATCCTAGGAATTTGACTTGCACCAAGAGTTTCAGATGTGATGGCGAATGGTACACTTAGAGCATGGTGAATTGACAGCGCCCAAACCCTAAACAATAACTAGAAAACAAAAACTCAAAAAATAGACCAGTCAGCAGGTAGCAGAGTATCATCACACAGTTTTGTAGAAGAAGTCACCGAACTCTTTTAAAATCCTGTTAAGAAAGAGGTTTCTTCAAAAATCTCAAGGTATTGGAGCCTGAATCAAATGCCTGGGCCTCAGCTTTTTCCTTGCAGATGTTAGTCAATGCATTTAGCCTGCAATCCAGGAATCTCTACCATTGGACATTAGGATTCTGCAACAGGTGTTTGTGTTGTATATACAGGGCATAGACAGTTTCTACTAAGGAGTACTTTAATTATAGTGTTAATCCCCAAATGCAATCTGACAGCTCAGTGTGCTGTCTGATTTGATGATTTCCTTAACCCTGAGGTATAGGGTCTTTTCTTGAAATGTTATATGATAAATTTTTTACATACTTTTATTTGGGAAAAAATGAATCTAAAGAAGGTTGCTAACTTCTTTTCTTATGACGTATGCGAGCACAATGCATTTTTGTTAGGAACTCTCTAGAAAGAAAGCTTCAGTTGTTCTGTAACCTCTCTCTCTCTCTCTCTCTCTCTCTCTCTCTCTCTCTCTCTCTCTTTCTGTGTGTGTGTGTGTGTGTGTGTGTCTGTCTGTCTGTCTGTCTGTCTCTCTCTCTCTCTCCATTGATAAAAAGATAAAACCACTTGCCTCAAGAATTGGCAAATTCTAGTGTTATCTCAGTCTTCAGAGATTTAACTGCTCTACCCAGACTGTTTCTTGCCTGTTTTTCTGCCTGCTCACTTCCTCCACTGATATCAGTCTCCTGATTTAAGTTGCAAAGATAATGATTGCAGGAAGATCTTTTACAGTGCTTTAAGTTCAACTCCAGTGCAAATACCATCAGTCAGTTCCTGTGGCACCCTGGGAGTTTCTCTGATGGGACAAACTGAGGTCAGATTGTCAGTGAAATGTGATGGAATGATTAGCTTAGCCTTGGTTCATGCTGGGGAGAAGTAACTCCTCTGAGACTACAAATACTAAGTGAGGAAAAGAGATTCATGTGATAGGTTGAATTAGTTGGTTGCTGTGAGTTCTTCTTACCAATTAGAAGAGGGATGCATCTGTGGACAGAGCTCCAACCCAGGTGATATCCACCAGGATGCCATGTGTACGTAGATGCAATCTGAAATTATACCCTGGCTTTCTGCTTCCAATGTTACTAGGGGCCTGGTTTGAAGGAGCTAACAAGCTCTTTTGGACAGTCTTTCTAGCAAACACTGTAGAACAAAAACTAGAGATACCAGTATTTGGAACTTGTCTTATGTTGGGTTAATAATTATCTTTGGGGTGTCTGGTTTGTGCTTGAACTCTCAGACACTCCCATGGCATATGCATACCTTGCTGTCTAAGGTGTGTGTGGTTGCTAGCTTCCTGTTATTATAACTAACACTGGAATTATTTAAAGCTGTAGGGAGGAAAAGTTTACTTTGCTCATGCTATCCAAGTTTTCAGTCTGTAGTTTCTTGGCCATATTGGCTTTGGCCCTGTAGTTAGGTAACAAATGATGACAGTGAGAGGAAAGTAGAATGTGTTGCGTGCTTCATAGTAGCTGTGAAGCAGAGAAAGGAAAAGGAGAGATCAGCATCCCAAGAAACCCTTTAAAACATTTCCCTGGTGACCCAGCATCACTCCACAGTTCTACATGTCCTAAAGGTTACACAACAGGTAGGAGATCCAGCCTTTAACACATAGTCATTTGGGGGGAACACTTTATAAGTATTTATATATACATGAACCCTTTCCTTAGAGACTGGTAACTGTTTCTTGTACCATAGACCCCTCTGAGTAGCTGAAGAGATTCATCCACCCCTCATCAGAATAATATCTTTAAAATTAAAGATAAATTAAATTAAATTAATTTATTAAATCATAAACTAAAACATATAATACTATAAAGTCAGTATTTTAGAAGTTATCATCAGTGCATCAAGAATAAATTTGTCACATGGAAAGATGTGCTCCTTCAATAGTGCATTCAATTGTTCAGTAAAAGTAAGTGTTTTTTTTTTTCTTGCCTTTGTGCTACTCTACTTTACAGAATTGTGGGATTATGCAGGGTGTCCAGGGATTATAAATAAGAATTCTTTACATGTAGATTCTGGTAGAATTTAATGAAGATGTCCGTGTAATTCCCTACCTAAACTCAAGCCATACTCAATTTCCCTTGGGATATAGTCAGAAATTTTCAGCCTATCACACAGGCCTTGGTATAATCTGGCTGGGTTTAGTATCTCCAGCTCCCACTTTTTCACTTTAAGCTCAGACCATACTGAGAAACCTGTAATTTCAGGAATTAACAGTGTCTTTTCATCATAGGTCATGTACATAGACTAAGTAGCTGTCTACATAAGTTCCACCCCATTGTTTGCTATTTTACCTGGGAATCCAGTTACTGTCATCTTTTAGGATTCATACTTACTTGCACAGATGCTTACTCCTAAGCAGTACTTCTATTCTGAAAAAGTCTTTAACCCAAACAAAACATATAAGGATCATAAATTGCTGTAGATACTCCTAGCAAGAATGGGTGGTCAGACAAGTCTCAATGTGATGATTAGGTTTAAATATCAAATCGCCACCACCAAAAATCACCTGGGAGGACAGAATCTCATTTGAAGAATTGCCTTATTAAGATCAGGTTGCCTTGTAGGCATGCCAATGGAGGAAAATCTTGTTAATTGACCCTGCCCATTGTAGGTGCCACCATCTCCTATGATTGGCCCTACATTATTTAATAATGAATAACAAAGCTACTTGAACATTAGCAGCAACAAGCAAGAAGTATGGGTGCATTGATTTCTTTCTGCTCTTGGTTGTGGATGTGGTCTGATTCTGAGCTTCCCTGAAGTGATGGACTGTAACCTGGGATTATAAACCACCTTTTCCTCTCCAATGATGCTTTTTGTCAGAGTATTTTTATAGCATCTGAAATTAAACTAAGAATTGCTCCATTATAATGTCAGTGCCTCTATTAATAAAACTGCTGAATGTGTACTTTAATCTTGAATCAGATATGAAAGCAAAATTATTTGATTTATGCCAGGCAGTGGTGACACATGCCTTTAATACCAGCACTCGGGAGGCAGAGAGAGGTTGATCTCTGTGAATTTGATGCCAGCCTTGTCTACAAAGTGAGTTCAAGGATAGGCTTCAAAGCTACAGAGAAACCCTGTCTCAAAAACAAACAAACAAAATAAAAATGTGATTTAAACAGATTGATTATTGAGTCAGCAGAAAGAGAAATCTCTGTGTATTAAATCAATAGTAAGTTATTTTGATATTTCCCATTTATCCTGTCCCATGAATACTTTTCTATATGTTTTTATAGTACCCTGTTTACTATTACAATACTGTAAGATAGCTAGTATAATTCCTTCTGTTATGAAAGCAGAGTTGATAGAAGATGAAAATTTTGCTCACAGTTATAGAGCTGGGAAATATTTCTTTCAGTACAGGAGTGGAGTCCGAGCTCTCATTTTTAGTTGCTGTTGTTCAATAAGTTAGGTCCTCATCATTAAAAGCTGTCATTTCAAAAACATATATAACAGATATACATAATATACATGCCCAGAGATGAACATATATGCACATATTTAATTTGCTTGGATTGTTTTTGCTTTCTCGTTTAAACTCTTGGCTGCTTTGTAGAACTGGTATTAATAATTATTTGTTTCTAGGACTTGGAAAACTTTCAGCCAGGAATGGTTTGGGAAGAAATTGTTGTACCCTAGTCATTGGCCATTTTCCTGCCCATTGAGATCTCAGTTTATCAGTTTTGACAATGTTGTCTTCTTTTATTATTATTAACCAAATATATTCATTTATTCTACATACCAACCAAAGTTTTCCCTGCCTCCTCCCCTCAAGTTCCTTCCCCCACCTTCCTCTTCCAATCCACCCCCCCTCTGTTTCTATTCAGAAAGGAACAGGCCTCCCATGGGTATCAACAAAGCATGGTGTATCAAGTTGAGGTAGGACTAAGCTTCTCCACTTGTATCTTCTTGACACAATGATAGGATGGCAGTTCATGTGGGATTTGAAGATAATAAACCTGCATTAACTGCTACTCACACCTTCAGTCCTAACGACTTCACATTTTAAGATCCTCATGGTTAAAAAATGAAGCTATGACAAAATTTAAAGCATAGAGAAATTAGAAATTATAAGGCTGTTTTAAAAAGTATTTTCATTCTTATTTTCACAATTTATTATATGTTTGTATATGGTATGCATATGTGGGTTTTCATCTCTCTCTCTCTCTCTCTCTCTCTCTCTCTCTCTCTGTGTGTGTGTGTGTGTGTGTGTGTGTGTGTGTGTGTTTTTCTGGGTGGAATCATAGGTGTAAAGCTCTGACTACCTAGAATTTCCCAAGATTTCTACATATTCTAACTGCACATTTTAACCCACTGAGCCATCACCCCATTCCCTTTATCTCATTCTCCTTTCAATTTGAAATTTTTAAAATTGTAGCCTATGAAACGAATGCTTCCTTTGATTTGAAATATGCTTAACCTCTTCTAGATTTATCAAAATTTTCTCTTGTCTATACTTCTAAGAATAAAATAGTCATGTACATGTCATTAAAAGAAGACCTAAAACAATCAATTTATGAAGATAAATGCCTTGTATTAGTCCACAGTTTTGGATGGCCCCATCCATAATGGCCCTAGTACTTTGGGCCTTCAGTAAGGCCACACATCATGCCAAAAGTCCAAGACACAAAATCCCTCACTTAACTTACCAGCCAGGAAAGACAGGAGAAAGGATGGGTTGAAAGTCCCAGGCAGCCACAGCCAAACATGAGTCAGACCTTGGGAAACCTACAGAAAAGGGGAGGAAAGATTGTAGAAGCCAGAGGGGGGTCAAAGACAGGAGGACATGGCCCACAGAATCAACTAAGCAGCGCTCATAGAGGCTCACAGAGACTGAAGCAGCAACTACTGGGCCTAAGTGGGTGTGCTTTAGGCCCTCTGCACACATACTATGATTGTTCAGCTTGGTGTTTATTTGGGGACTCCTAACAGTGGCAGTGGGGTGTCTCTGACTCTTTTGCCTTCTTGTGGGACCCTTTTCCTCCTAGTGGGTTGCCTCATCCAGCCTTGATATGAGGGATTATGCCTAGTGTTATTGCATCTTGTTATGCCGTATTTGGTTGATGTCACTGGGAGGACTGCTCCTTTCTGAAGGGAAATGAAGACTAGGTAGATCTAGGGGGAGAGGGGAAGTGAGGGGTACTGGGATGAGGGAATGCAGGGATTTTGTGGAAGGGATTCATTGTGTAAGAAAAGGGTAAATAAAAGTAGCCTCCCAAAAGAATATCCCACAATCCCCCTTGGTGGGATGCCTATATTGACTTAATAACCTCTCAAAGAGTCACCTGCCTCCCAGACACTTCATCATAGGGACCAACTCATTAGTAAATGAGCTGGGATGGGTGTGAGGTGGTCAGTATAAATCCAGTATAGCACTAACAAATTACTTCATTTTCAAAAGGTTGTCATTCCCATCTTACCTTTAAAAAATTTTTTATCACATCACCATACAAACTATTCAGAATATTATTTCTTATTTCTAAGTTGGATCAATTTTTCTGTTGTGTATTAAACAGTAATTGTATAATGTCTGTCAACTCTCTGTGTCAATATGTCTTTGTTTGTCTACATTAAGATAAATGAAATGTACAAATCATTAGCTAGAGATGGCTGGGTCTCAAAAGTGCTATGAGTGAGGGCACACACATCCTTCAGGAAACACACTGCTCAAGGCTCCACAGGAGCAGCCATCTGTCACCCATGCCCTATCTAAAGTTTGTGGCACCAAAGAAGATGCTTTATAGTCTGATGCTTATGGGTTATACATGCAGCTTTCACCCATGGCATTATGTGTGCATATATGTCAGCCTTGGTTATTGTCAGGTACAGAGGAGAGGCAAGCCCTTGGCAAAATTGCACAATAGAAGTTATCATTGTCACATCACTCTGCCTCTTCCTTCTCTGTTTTTCTTACCTCTCTAGAATTGTAGACACCCACGCCCAGCCTGCTCAACCCTCACTGAATACCCAATTATGGTTTTCTCTGTATAAGCAGAAATCTTTCTTGGGAGAGATCATTTTCTTCATGGTATATTCCTTCATTGCCTCTGTTTTGCCTCAAAACTTTATAACACAACTTTCTGGTTAATATTCTCTCAGATGTGTGGTTGGTAGCCATCTGATTTAATAGACTGATTCTTGAATTTTCTAATTGGGGGAAATGTGACTGAATATTGTAGTCCTAGCAAAATAGGGCTTTGAATATTAATGCCAAGAGTGGCCTCAAGCCATGTTCTGGTTCTCTAATAATGTATGTTTGCAACAGTCTAGCACTCTCACTCTGTAGCTAATTCTTGGGTAGAAATCCCTGCAATAGCCCTTAAATCTCACCACAGAGTCTGGAAAGCCTAAACCATTTGGCAGGAAAGTTCCATTAATTTCCTTATGGAAGAATTTTGAATCCTTAAAAGCAAAATAATTGTTCCTTTAAAAATTAAAAAAAATCTGTTAGACTTTTCAGTTTTCAATATTTATGTAAATTATCTACAAACACACTGCAATGCACCACTTGTTCATTTCTATTTTTAAAGGAGAATTCATGTTTTTCCAAGACTGTAAGCCGGGGGAGCCCATGTCCCATTGAGAAGCAACCATGGATGTGCACAGGCAAACCTAATCATGAAGCAAAGAGCACAGAAATAAACTGCAGGACAGTTTATCATCAGTTGTTTGAGCTCATTTTTGTTCAATCTAGGTCAGTTCCCATCATTCCTCCTCTTTTACTGAAGGACACTGGAGTAGAAATGACTGAACGTGAATCTGCTGTTGGAGGTCAGGCTGAGGGCACACTACAGTGCCTTAATAGTATGACTTTGTATGTAACTAAATTATGAAGTTGTGTGGCACACATGTTTAATCCCAGACTTGGGAGGCAGAGGCAGGCAGATTTCTGTGAGTTCCAGGTTTGACTGGTCTACAGAGTGAGTTCCAGGACAGCCAGGACTTACACAGAGTACCCCTATCTCAGACAACCTAAAAGGAAATTATAAAGTTTGATTGGCCATTTCAGCTAATGAACAAACTCCTTTCCTTTCTTCCTTCCTTCCTTCCTTCCTTCCTTCCTTCCTTCCTTCCTTCCTTCCTTTTTTATAGTGAAAATATATTTTTTTCTCACATAACATATCCTGATTGTAGTTTACAGTTTTCCTCTATCTCTACTCCTCCCAGTTCCTCTCCACCTCTCTTCCCATACAGATCCACCCCCTTTCTGTCTCTCATCAGAAAACAAACAGGCTTCTAAGGGATAATAAAATAAAGATAAACCAAAACTAACATATCAGAATAGGACAAAGCAAACAGAAGGAAAGAACCCAAGATAGGGCACAAGAAACAGATATAGAGACTTGCTGTGATATATATAAAGGTCCTGTAGGAAGAAAGGGGGGAGGGGAGAGAGGGAGAGAGAGCAGAGAAAGAAGGGGATATATAAAATTGCATAAAATAAAAATAAGTTCAATTTTTTAAAAGCAATCTTTGATGTGGTATTCTGAGAAACTTCTAGAGATGCCATTGACTTTATTTACTTTTGGCCATCTACTGCTGACCATGTAGCCCACCCTTAAGATTTGTTTGTTTCCCCAGTGGAACTGCATTGGAAGACACTAAGTTTCATTTGCAAGTTGCAAGCAATTGGAGATAGCATCTGGGTTGGGGATGAGGGCATGTGTCCATTTCTCCTTTCAGCTCTGGGATTCCATCTGGTGCAATCCATGCAGGCCATGTACAGGCTGCCTTAGTCTCTGTGAGCTCATATGTGTATGGATCAAGTTTATTTAGTGGAACTTCTTTCTTAGTTGCTCACCATTCCCTCTGACTCATATACTTTCTGCCTGTTCTTCTGCAGGGTTCCCTGAACCCTGCAGGGAAGGATTTGTTGAAGACATACTACTTAGGACTACGTGTTCCAAGGTTTTTTAGACTCTGCATGTTGTCTGGTTGTGGGTCTCTGTAATTTGTTCCCATTTTATTGAAACATTCTTTTAGTAGAACAATATTTTTTTAGTTTTATTGTATGTCCCTGGGCTAACTAGTCTCAAGATCTTGGACACCCAAGCAGCATTGCATATGAATTCTATCTTGTGGAGCAGGCCTTAAGTCAAATAAGATATTGGTTTGTTACTCCCAAAAACTGTGCCACAATTACTCTAGCATATTTTGCAGGCAGGACACAGTTGTAGATTAAAGGGTTTGTGGCTGTGTTGATGTTTACATTTTTCCTTAAATAGCACACAGAGTAATTTCTGTACTGAAGAAACTAGAATGTAGGAGAGAAGGCTCTGTGTAGACACCAGTTCACCTTCCTCTGTGTTCAATGAATTGTGTTCAAGGCATTAGGGCCTTGCTGTCAGTATGTAAAGAGCAATCAATAGGCTTGGAAACAGCATGGGTTATTTAGGGATTCCCATGGGACTACTTGGGCCAACAACTGTATAAGATAAAGCCATTGCTTGTACTGGAAGCTTCATGTGGTCACAAGAGAAGTACATTGGGGGATCTATCTCCCTGTTATGTGATGATTTCATTTAGATTGCCTTCATATATGTATGCATTTTAGGAATCTTCTAATGTATTAGGTTTCTATACTACTCCTCAAAAGATCCTTAATTTTAGCTGCCTCACCCCATATTCCCTCACTCATTCCCCTCTTCCCTCATTCTCTCCACTTGCTCCAGTCCTTTTCATACTCCCATACCTATTTATTCTCTTCTCCTGTCCTATGGAGATATGCCTGCCCAAGCTAGTCCCTTTAGACACCTAACTTCTATGGTTCTACAGATTATAGCTTGGCTATGATTGCCTTCACAGCTCATTATCCATGTTTAAGTGAATACATATCTGTATTTGTCTTTCTGAGTCTCAGTTACCTCATTCAGGGTGATTTTTTTCTAGTTCTATCCATTTACCTGTGAATTTCATGATTTCATTTTTCAATGGCTGAGTAGTATTCCATTGCATAAATATACACATTTTCTCTATTCATCTATATGTTGAGGCATATCTTTGCTGTTTTCAACATTTAGCTATTATTAATAGAACAGCAATAAACACGGTTAAACAAGTGTCTCTGAGGTAGGATGAAGTATCCTTTGGATATATGCCCAAGAATGATGTAGCTGGATCTTGAGAGAGATTAATTTTCATGTTCCTGAGGAAGCACCACACTGATTTCCATAGTGGCTGCACAAGTTTATACACCCACCAGCAGTGGATGAACAATTGATGGAATCAAATTGAAGACCCAGACATAAATACTCACACCTATGGATACCTGATTTTTGAAAAAGAAGCCAAAAACCCACACTGCAAATAGAAAAAAAGACAGTGTCTTCAACAGTGTCCTGAACTTGATGGCTGCATATAGAAGAATCCAAATATATCCATATTTATCACCCTGCATAAAACTCAACTCCTAATTGATCAAAAACCCCAGCATAAAATGAGAAACACTGAACCTGACTGACAAAAAAAGTGATGACTAGCCTTGAACTCATTGGCATGGGGAAAAACTTTCTGAACAGAACACTATTAGCGCAAGTACTAAGATCAACAATTCATAAATGGGAGGTCATAATACTTAAAAGCTTCTGTATAACAAAGGACACCATCATTTGAACAAAAGGACACACTACAGAAATGGAAATGATTTTTACCAACTACATATCGAATAGAGGCCTAATATCAAACATATATAAAGGACTCAAAAACTATATATCAAGAAAAAACTAGTCCAATTTATAAATGAGGTATGTAACTAACTAACTCAACAGAGAATTCTAAAAAGAAGAAACTCAAATGTCTGCACAACAATTAATTGTTCAATACACTTAGTCATCAAGGTAATGCAAATAAAGACTACTTTGAGATCCTATCTTATACTTGTCAAAATGCTACTATCAACAGCACAAGGGGCAACTCATGGTAGAGAGGATGTAGAGCAAGAGGAATTATTTCCATGCTATCCCTACTGCGTGTTTCCTTGCCATCTTCAAAAAGAGTGCAATATCAGATTATTATGAAATATTTATAAAATATTGTAATTTTCCTTGGATTATAGGAAGTGTGTATTGTTTTTCAGCTTTATGACATACTAGTTGGTGGTGGTAACTTTTCATTCAAAATTAATATCTCCTTTTAGATATGTTCTTATGTTAGTAATCTTATATGATACTTAATGTCAGACTTTTAAATTGGACAAGCGTTAAGCTATACACTTTGATGTTCAATCACAAGCTATTCAGCTATTGCCTGACCTGCATTTGAAGTCAGGAAAATACTTCAGTACCATTTGCCCTTAAAGGACGAGTTATTTTTATATTTATTATTAGAAAGAAAATTATTTTACATGTCAATCCCAGGTCCCTTTCCCTTCCCTCTCCCCCTGCCCCCCAACTGACACGCTACCTATCCCATACCCTTTCTGCTCTCAAGGGAGGGCAAGGCCTTCCATAGGGGGTCTTCAAAGTCTGTCTTATTCTTTGGTATAGGGCATAGGGCAACCTCCTTGTATCTAAGCACAGGGAGTATCCCTCCATGTGGGATCAGGCACTAGGGAAATGTCTGGAGAGCGACAAAGATGACACCAAATAACAATCTAAGCAACAGAGGAGAGGCTACCTTAAATGCCCTCTCCTGATAATGAGATTGATGACTAATTCATATGACATTATATTGCCTTCATCCAAAAGATGGTGGAAGTAGAAGCAGACACCCACAAGTAAACCTTGAACTGAACTGGAATCCAGTTCCAGAGAAGGAGGACTGATGAGCAAAGGGTTCCACACCAGGCTGGCAAAACCCACAGAAAGCTGACATGAACAAGGGAGAGCTCTTGATCCTCAGATTGATACCTAGGAAACCTGCATGGGACTGATCCAGAGTCGCTGAATGTGGGTGTCTGTGAGGAGACCTTGGAAATCCATGGGACCTCTTGCAGTAGATCAGTACTTATCCCTAGCATAGGAAAGGACAAGTTCTTTAGCTATGTTTTATTTCAAAAATTTCCTTTCTGACTATCAACCACTTATTATGCTAGCCATGAGTTAAGGGAATTTCCCTGTTATTTACAACTTTCACCAACAGCCACTTCAGTAAGACTGGATCCCACAGTGACATTAACTCATTTTCTATTTTTCTCCCAGGAACTTTTGTCTCATTGCATTTATCCTTGGAGAACTTCTTTTGAACTGCTCCCTCGATACTCAGTTTTTCTCTCTTGTGCTCTGGAACAAACTCCCAAAGCCATATGATTTATATTGGTGGAATAGTCATCTGCTACTGTACCTATGTGTAAATAGGAAATTTTGGAGTGGGGTACGTAAAGACTTTCCTACTCAGAACCAGTGTGCTCACGAAATCGATATCAGTTTCTTATCTATGACTGCCTATGTGTTTGTTCATAGATGCTTCGTCAGGATATATATGGCATTGTGTATTTTAATATCAGTTTTATTGTCAAAAATAACTCTATTTTTCAGTCCAAACTTTGTTAATGAACGAGATTTTACAATTATATTTGTCTACCTCATTGTGTCATCATGGCATCTTTGAAGTGATTTAATTAAATCAAATTTAGTGTTTGAACATTTTATTGCATCTCTGGACATTGTTCTGATCAATTCTAACTGTAAACCATTTACAGGAACTATAAATGTCAAAAGGCCAAGGTCAGTGCTCAATAACTCTGGAATTAAATTGGAAAAAATTTGAAGTCAGATAAGGTCTATTCTTCATTTCACTTTTTCTATTAAATTGCATAGACTTTAGAATACTATCAATTATTAAGGCTGTGGGTACCAGTTGGAACTTGAATTTCTGTGAGCAAGTTTGCCAGATAACAGATTTTCTGTCAAAACTACACGGGCCTAGAAGTGGTTTAAGTTTGTACCTTATAAGAAAAAGGAGGCAGGAGGGTAAATTAAGTGGAAATATCCATGCTGGTTTTCCCTAGGCAAGGTCAAATACCTGGATCACAGATGCTAGGCTGGCTTCCTTCTCCAAACATCACAACTTTAAATAATGACCACAGAGCTTTCTATTTAGTGGCACTTTTGTGTTTATAGCCATCATTTGAATTCATTCCCAATGTGTTCAGAGTGAGGAGAGGACATGCTATATTCCTTTTCTACAAAGATAAAATTGTAGGCTTACAACTGTCAATGACTCCAATTTTAAGAGATCAGATGCCATCTTCTGGCCTCCACAGTTAACACAGATACACACACACACACACACACACACACACACACACACACAGAGAGAGAGAGAGAGAGAGAGAGAGAGAGAGAGAGAGAGAAAGAGAGAGAGAGAGACAGAGAGAGACAGAGAGAGATACACACATACATAGTATTCATGAACATAAAAATAAATAAATCCCTTTTCAAATGGTACATTGCATAGACATGTGGAATTCAAGGTCTCAAAAGGTTCATGAAGAAAAATGAATTGTTCCTTTCCCTTTATCCATACAAATTATTTTTGCTGCTAGAGTCTCATGGGGCTTTGCCAAGATTTAAATGATGCCTTCTGGGTCTTGCATTTACAAGATCTCAGGTCTTGATGATTGCTTTTGAGTTACAAGTTTTGTATTGAATTGCTGCAACTGAAAGTTTCTGCCCTGTAGGAACTTCAGTATTTACATGTCTTTGTATAGAAAATGCTTACTAAAACCTGATCTTTTCAAATATATGTATATATTAATGCAAGTACCAAGCTTGACATACTCAGTTTCACATGGAATCCATTTGAAGCTTAAAAGTACATATGCATAAAGATACATTCATGCAAGGGAGCACATACATATTCCTCAATTCATGTATCAAAATATTTTGTTTTATAACATTTTAGGTAAGCATATTTGAAGGCTGAGAGTATCGAATTCTGTACTTGCTAAGAATGTCCTTAGTTTAATCTCTTGTAAAAATAAATAAATAAATAAATAAGCATTCATTTCATATCACTGCCTGTAAATACCTTTAATTTTGGGTTTTTTTTTTTTTTTTTTTTTTTTTTTTTTTACAATTGCTACACTGATTGTGTTTTGGAGAATTTTATGTAATTACTTATTTTCATTCTCACAAGGTCTTGTTTTACACACTCAAAAACTAAAGCTCCAAATTAAATGACTTTGGGTTAACTGCCTGATGAGAACTTAAAGAAAGAAGCTTGAATTCTTATGACTCTCACTTCAGAGCCTGGATACTGGTCATGAGTAATCTATCTACTATTCATAGAGCATTTATAAAATTGAATAATAGTGTTCATTCTGATTTATGTGCCTTCCCAGGCAGTGGTTAATATGACCTGTTTTGTTGGGAATGTGGCAGCATCTTAATCTCCATGTATTGCAAGCATGTTCAAGGATGATTAGATGCTTCTCAGCATGGGCATCTGGAGCTTTTGGGCTCCCAGTCATCTTCTCTAGGATGCATTGCAGACGATCTTGAAGATTCCATAAACTTTCCTGTTCACAGAGAGTAAATAATGACATGGATGTAGATTTTATTTTAATCTTTACATTTTTTTAGTTAATTTTAAGTTACTGTGGCCATAAAGATAATGGAAGCAATTCAAAAGAAGAAAAGTTTATTTTGGTTTCGAATTGAAAGATATCATTCTTCAAGATGGGGAGGCACAAAAAAAAAAAAAAACTCAAGCACCTTACTCAGTGGTGGGGGTGGGGCGGTTCCCACAGAACTCATTAACACTGAAAGACCCCCGAAGAGGTACTTTCGTAGAAGGAGACCCGTACCCAGGAATTAGCGAGACCACTAACTTGGATGCAAACTGCAAGAGGTTTTATTAGAGACGCGGGTACCCGGGGCGACTTAGCTTCTGTGTGGCTAAGCGCGCCGAGCCAAGGGAAAGGGGTCCTTATATAGGGAAAAAGGCGCAAGCTAGAAGCAGGGATTCTATTGGATAATTCTAATGAGGCATTGTACAGAGCTATTCCCATTGGTCAATGTAAATGAGGCGCTATACAGGGTTATTCAAATGAGGCGAAGTATAGAGTTATTCAAATGAGGTGAAACTCAGAGTCTTTCAAATGAGGCGAAATACAGAATCATTTCTATTGGATGGTTCAAATGAGGCACAGAGCCATTCCAGATCAGCATATTCTCAAGATCTGGTGTCTGGTACAACAGACTCAATTCCCTCCGCGTCCGGATAGCTGACCTTGGGACGGAGTGTTCCCCATCAGGTGGGGGTGTGGGGGCGGGGCCCCAGGCCGGCCTAACTGGTGCTCTCGCCCTCGGGCCAACGCACCTGGTGCTCGCCCTCAGGCCGGCCCACCTGGTGCTCGTTGCTCGGCCCCAGCCCCGAGGCGCGGTGCCAGGCGGGGCGGGCCGGGGGCGCGAGCCCTGCCGGGGTGAAGGCTTGGGAGGCCCCGGCAGCTCCGCGGCCCCCGTGTCCTTGGCCTTGGAGGCGGCTCCCCGCTCGCAGCTCCTGGACAAGCAGCACCGCTGCTCTCCCAGCTCAAGTTCCCCTTCCAGGCGCCGCCCGTGCTGCATTCTCCAGCCTCCGGCCGAACCCTGGCCCTGCCCTGCTCAGTCCCCGCCACGCTGCCCTCGGTCAACTGCTCCTTCCGCCTGCTCGAGGGGCAGGGGGCATGCAGAAGCATTCCGAGCGGGTCTTTCAACACCTCAGTGGATCAGGTAGCACACAGCTTGGGCTAGAAGTATCTGTCACCTCCAAGGTCCATCCCTAGCAACCTAAGTAACAGTCTGAAAGGTTTCACAACCTTCTAAGACATCATCACCTGGTGACCAACTGTGACATCTCATTAACCTGTGTGGGACTTTCTGCAGTTCAATAACATCTCAATACCATAACACATGGCATCAGTGAAATCTGTTAAAGTTTGAAATTCTGAAATGAAATGAAAATTATGCTTATAAAATTAACCTGGGTAATCTATGTGATCTCTGATGAGGTATAGCCAACAGTTGCAAGTTCCTCAGCAGGTGAAGCCAATATTTTCTGTGGGGCTGTTTGCAGAATCTAAGAGTTGAAGGTCTCAGCAGATTTTTAGAAAATGTGTTGCA
This sequence comes from Cricetulus griseus, assembly GCF_003668045.3. Taxonomy (NCBI): domain Eukaryota; kingdom Metazoa; phylum Chordata; class Mammalia; order Rodentia; family Cricetidae; genus Cricetulus; species Cricetulus griseus. The sequence continues at coordinate 41,976,922 of NC_048601.1, forward strand.
TATAAGTAGGTGTTAAGTAGTTTCCCTTTTCCTCTAGAGCAGTCCACTTACTCAACAATTCTCTACACAGAATGCCACTTGTCCAAATAAAGAAATATTTCCATATTTTGTTCATTTTGTAGCTGTCCCTATCCAGGCAGGGACTGGATTATGAAGCATTACAAAACATATCAGGCCTGTAAGATGGCTCTATGAGTAAACCACCCTAAGTATAAAGTGAACTACTGAGTTTCAACCCTGGGAATCCACATAGAGGTGGAAAAAGAGAATCAAATCCATAGAGTGTTGTAGAATGCACACATGCACACACAATAATAAAAAAATAATAATACAAGAGGTCAAAAGCTGCCTTACTATCTAACAGAACATGACTATAATCTTCAGGTAACATCCAAATTAAAGAATTTTAAGGCCAGTATGTGATTATTGATAGTAATCACCTCTTCTCTACTCACACTCATTAATAATTACTTAACATGTAAGGTCTTCTTAAGCATCTCAAAGCTCCCCTAGATACTTCTTTCCTAACCCAAATCAGAAGACTTTGAGGAATCTGTTTGCTTTGCAAAAAATAGTAATTCTCCCATAAAGCACTTGAAACAACAGTGATAAGTAAAATGCCCACAATATTATAAACCATGATGCTACCACAATGTCATTAGAAATTACCTTTAGGTATTGCTTGGAGTTAATTTTAAAGTCATGATAAGATTGGAAGAGCAGTCTCTTGAGCATTTTACTGCAATGTAATTTTTAATCCTTTTCATTTTTGGTGTGTGTGTGCACTCGTGTGTGTGTGTGTGTGTGTGTGTGTGTGTGTGTGTGTGTGTGTGTGTGTGTGTTTTCTTGCATGTATGTTTGTGCATCATATGCTGCATGCAGTACCCATGAAAGACTGTATCTTCTGGGACTGCAGTTAAAGGTGGTTGTGGGCATCTATATGGATGCTGAGAACCAAACTCACCCAGTGCTCTTAACCACAAGCCATCTCTTTAGCACATGCAATGAACTTCTCATGGTACCATATCATCAAAGAAATTAATGTGAAATGAAGGAACTACATTAATGCTTCTAGGCTATTGAGTTTCAAGTAATTGTTTATAAAAACTGCTACAACATTACAAGATAAACATAAGGAAAGCTTTAAGTCTACCTGTTGTTCTAGAACCTGAAAAACAGAATTCCTCCCCAAAGAGAAAATTAACTGCTTAAAAAGAACTCTAAAAAGTCACATCTTCTCTCACCCAGCAAACTTCACATTGCCCTGTTGGTACATTAATCATGTGAAGATTAGAAAGTAAATTTCCTAAGCCAGTGTCTAGAAATCCAAGATCATAGTCACAAGAGTGAGAAAGCTATGATAATGTCTTTCAGCATAACTATTTGGGGATTTTATATGCATTCAAATGATAGCCCTGATGAACACAGTCATAAAAGGACACCAATAATTTCCTTTGAGCTCCCTTAGAGCCTATCAGAGTTTTGAAATACATGGGAGTTTCAAAACACTCATTTTCAGGTACCCACTTTTTTTATGAGTTTAGAACATGGATGGTACTCACATGATAACCCTGGGTCCACGTGTATTTCTGAGGCTTTGTTATGGTCAGACTTCGGCCACATTCTTACTTACACTTGGCTGATAATGAATGCTAAGAAAAGTATATGTGAATTTAAGACCACAGCAATCAAGCAATTCAAAGAAGACAATTCTCTGCCCCTCCCACCTGCATGTGAATTTATGTGCATGCAATTGGAGGCCAGATTGGGGTGTTATGTGCCTTTATAAGTTGCTCTCCACCGTGTGTGTGTGTGTGTGTGTGTGTGTGTGTGTGTGTGTGTGTGTGTGTGCTGGCCAAAAGCCACAGGAATCCTCCCGTGTCTCTGCTTGCCCAGCTAGCACTGTGCTAGAATTTTTACTTTCTGCCATTTTTATTGCTATTAGTAACCAACTTTAATCCATTGTGGTCATGTAGAATGCAGGATTTTTCCTATATCTTTTGATACTTGCTTTGTGTCCAAATACATAAATTATTTGGAGAAGAGTTCATGGGCTGCTGAAAATATAGTATATTCTCTAGTGTTTGGGTAGAAAGATCTGTAGGTGTCAATTATGTCCATTTAATTTGTTACATTATCTAACTCCAGAGTTTATCTATTTATATTTTCTCTGGATGACTTATACTTTGGTGAGAGGGTAGTATTGAAGTCACCTACCATCACTGTATTAGGGATGATGTGTGCCAGTGCTACATCCAAACTCCAGACACAGCCAGGATTGCACATCCTGTGTCCCTCCCTGTCTGGTTAGTCTACAGTCCTTAACCTGCCTAAGCCATTCCAACCTCCAGGCATGGCCCCAAGTCTACATCCTGTGTGCTGGTGCATCTTGTGAGCTTCCCAGATCATAGCTTGGCTACATTATATCTGGCCTCCCGTCCTAGCCAGTTTCAGACATTGGTAAATCAGCACAGTCTGATGAGTCCCTGGGATAATGCCCTTCTGCACCATCCCCAGCCCTCAGGGCTAGCCTCATGTGTACAGCCTGTATATTGGTCTGCTTGCTAAGTTCTCAAGATCCTGGCCCACTTACACCATCCTCACACTCCCAGTACTAACACAGGTAGTTCAGCTGACACATGCCCCACATAGATGAAGTCATTGGTTCTTCTGCACGATTTCCTGCTTACTACTAAATCTAAATTGCCCCATTCATCCATTGCAAAACTAACACTGAGTACCTAAAGCACTGACCTACCAACTCATCATACTTTATCTAAAATCAACCTGGCTTAAGCAACAACAACAACAAATTCACTCAACAGGAGCAGTCTGGAATCTCATATCACACTCCCGTCAGTCAAGAAAAGAAATCCAAAAGCTGTGACTCATTGCAAGAATATATACATTATGGAGAAACAACAGAGTATGCCCCCCTCCACAAATATAGCTACTACAAAAGAAATTTTCTCCATTGAAAATTACCTAGATAAACCCCATGGTAAAGAACAATCATAGAGCTGGAATTATGTCTCAGCAGTTCAGAACACTGACTGCTCTTCTAGAGGACCCAGATTCAATTCCTGGCACTCAGATGGTGGTACACAACCATTAGAAATTTTAGTCCCAGATGGTATGATACCCTCTCTGACCTCCCTGGGTACCATGCATGCACATGGTGAAAAACAGACATGAAAAATCATAAACTTCATCAAAGAATTCAAGGAGTTTTAAAAAGACAAGAACAAACAGCTCCATGAATTTAAGAAAATATCAATAAATACCCGAGTGATTGACAAGAAAACAGAAAAAAATACAGCTGAATGAAATGTCAAAGATAATTCAGGACTTGAAAAGAGATATATTGAAGAAAGCTCAAGCTGAAGTGAAAATGGAATTGAAAGACTTACTAACTCAATTCAAAATCATAGGTTAAAGCCTTGTAGATAGAATGGATGGAGTTGAAGATAGAACTTCAGGACTCAAAAATAGAGGAATGGACAAAGACAAAAATCTTTGAATCACAGGCATAGAAGAGTCTCAGGTCAAGTCATAGAGCAAATCCTCAACAGGATCAGAGAAGAAAACTTCCTGAAATGCCTGTTAATCCCAGCACACAGGAGATAAAAGTCTAGAAGACTAGAAATCTAAAGCTAGCATCAGCTATGTAGAATATTAGAGACAGTGCTACAAGAAACATCATAGTAAAAAACAACAGCTATCAGCAACTAAAACAAAACAACTCCACTAAATTAAACTTCAAAAGAACTCATCCGATGAATTTGGACTCAGGATTAGAAAATAATTTCCAATGGTTTCTGCCATTAACCATTATTTGCTTGTTTGTTATATAGTGCCATAGTGTATGTGTGTCTGAAAGTCATGGGACAGCTTGCAGGAGTCACTTTTTCCCTACCACTCCATGGCTCCCATGGATTAAATGCAACCTTGGCTCTAAGTGCATTTACCTGCTGAGCTATCTCATAGGCCCCAACTTTTGCCACTTTTCAGTATCTATTTACATGAAACAACATTCTCAGCACTGACATTGACAAAACCGAAATATTGATGTACTCTGAAAACCATTGAAGATGCCCTGCTTCTTACATTATTAAATAGTCAGTCAAAATTTAATATTAATGAAAACAGAAACACATAAATGAAATCAAGGGAAAGTGTAAGAAAGGGTTTAGAGGGATGGAAGGGGAAATGATATAATTATATTATGATTTCAAAAATAAAAATCTCAGTGGTATGCTAATTTGCTTTCATCTTTACTAAGTTCTCCAATGCTGTATATAACAAAGAATTGTTTCAGAATACATTTCTTTTTAATTTATTAAAATAATAGGTTTTATTTTTATGTCTATTTTATATTCCTCTATATCCTGGATGTATAAAATGCGTTTTGGGTTTGTGAGCAGAAAATGATGAAAGAACTGTGATAAATCATGGATAAAGCAATGACAGAATCTAGAGTGCTCTAGATTCTTCAAGTGACTCATAGATCTTTGGCGAAGGCTCGGGAACTATTTCCCTGATCCTAGTTTTCAAAAATGGCATTGCTTGACAGACTCGCATGCATTCAGTAGAATGGCACTGAGCATCTCCTATGTAATAAACACCAGGGCATACACTGTGAATATATTTGTAAGTAGACATAACTCTTGATTTTGGGAAGTTTGATTCCACAGGGGTGAAATAACAGAATAAAACAAAGCTGGTTTTATTTCATGTTCACCAAGCCTTTTCCTCTTGGTTGAAGTGGGAGACATATCCTATAACTATATAGAACAGCAATTGAAGGGTTTAATAGTGTAAATGTCACTTTGTCATAATTTAGTACCTGGTTTGTTTTCTTTAAACATCATGACTATATGACTATCATATTCCTCTCCCATGTTGGAATTACAGATGTGTGCCCCCATCTCTCCAGTGTTGGGATTACAGGTGTGTGCCTCTACATCTCCAGTGTTGGAATTATAGATGTGTGCCTCCACCTTTCGAGTGTAGAGAGTACAACTGTTTGCCTCCACCTCTCCAATGTTGGGAGTACAAATGTGTGTCTCCATCTTTCCGGTGTTGGAATTACAGATGTGTGCCTCCTTTAAAAGGAAAGAGTGAAATCAAGTCATCATGCTTACATAAAATACACTTTTAATAACTGAGCCATGGCCCCAGCTTCTCATTCAATTTTTAAACTCGTAGTTTAAAGAAGCAGTCCAGTTATGAAAGGTGAGAAGAGTGACTCTATTTTCACAACTAAGTTTGATAAAGCATACCAATGACTCTGCTCCCAAACCAAAATTATAGATACCATGTGTGCCATGTGTGCACTGTTTCTGGGAGCTCAGCTGCTACAAATTCTGTTAGCAAACTCCAACGAGGAACCAGTGACAGGAAACAAAACATCCTAGGGCTTGCAACTGAATTTTTAAAGCGACTTCAACGCCTTTTGAAATAATTAGGTCAGATATAATATTTGAAATGCAAATAACTGGGTGTTTCAAAATGAATCAAATCATGAAGTCAAACTCATAGCATTATTACTTCATTGGAAGGTTTTAAACTTGCAATGACATATTAAAATTTTAAATTGTTTGCTTGCTTCTGCAGCTTTGTGCACTTATCCTTGCCTCTTGGTGCAAATTAGTCTTCAGTTTTTATTTCAGGATGTACTTAAAACATATGAATCAGATTAAACTGTCTTTCATCTCTACAAACGTGGCCAAATTTTCCTGTATTTTGTGTTAGCCAGCAAATATTTTCTCTTTTAACATCTACTTCTGCTGAGAGGTTGAAAAAAAAGCTAGACATAATAGAAAGAAGTACAACCATGATCTAATTTCTTTCAATTACTTTGGGTCTTACTGGAGCGTGCGTCTTATATTTTATGGTCACTCATTCATCTACCCTGTTTTGCTGGCTTTGTAATCTCATCGTTAACAATATATGAGAAGAGCGGTCCTTCAGATTCAGGCATAACTGTGATTTGTTTGTGGCTGCTGGCCCACTGGAGTGGGTTGGCTTTTGTTATGAATCATTTGTGCACATGATTTAATATATGTTTGGACCATAAGTCTACCTTTGATTTTTAAACATTTGACAGGTTGAGTCAATCTTGCATGAATGTAAGAAAAATGCAAGGTGCATTCAATATTATCTCCCTAAGCATGGTGTTTTCAGGCATGTAATCATCTGGGCTCATGGATGCTATGAATTCAGAATAATTTTGAATTAGAGTTTAACCAGCAGCCTGTGCCCAAAATCGTCAACAAAAATAATCATTAAGATAAGTTGAAACAACAGCAAATTGAAAAGTATTAGAAAGTATATTGTGCAAACACAGCATGGATTTGCCATCTTAAAGAGTTCAGAGCTCTGGATGCCTCATTATATATTCTTAGAAAGTTAAACTCACTTCTAACATTTATTTCTGTTTGTAAAATAGAGCCAAATTCAAAATCTGTTTCTTTGATATGTTTTTAGTATTAACTAATACTATCTTTGACATGTGATAACTTCAGCAGCTCACTGAATATCTAAAGTAGAAATCTACTTTATGCAGTTGACCATAGTTGCAGAAAATTGTATGAAATCCAAGTTCAGATACAAACACAATACTTGGTAAAGAATGCACTGGATGAAAAGGATGTGTATTCTTTGTTGTCTGTCTGTTCCAGAAGTTAGTCCACAACCCAGGAACAGAGGTAGTTATTAACTTGACTTCAATAGCAATGAGTTTTGCTTGGTTTTTACTTTGTCAAGAGATGTTTCTAAATTTCCTGTAGATCCTATCATCTCCAAGAATAACAACATATTCTTCCTTCCCAACACCTCATTTTCTCCTTCCTTTTTGGTCTGCATAGAATTGCTAATAAAATGACTTGGTCTTGTTTGCTATCAAATGTTTAGTATTTCACCAATATATATGATTTTGTTAAATTTTATCCCAAGTTTTATTTGTACCCATGGACATTCCTTTCCTTTTTGTGAATAATGCTGAAAATGATAGTTTCCCCCAAGCTTTAAGCAAGTTTGCATTCACCAAGTAAATATCCTCTAATTGTGGTATTTGCTGTATATTCCAAAGAAATGATGTTGCTTTTATTTCTACTGGTGTAGTATTTTATTTTAATCATTATGTTTTATGTTTATTCTTTGACAGTGTCATACATATGTGTAATGGATCTTAATCATTTTGACCCACTGTAACATGCCCTCATTTTTGTTACTTCTCTCACTGAATCTCTTCTAAATGAGTCTTCTTCACACTTCTTGTCTTCTGTATCTGTGAGAGCAGCTGAGCTGTAATGTTGCTGCCAGCATGAGCCTTTTGGGAGGTTACTTACATGAACAAGGGCAGATAATCAGTGACCATGAGGGAGTCTCTGTAAGTATCCATGCACAGAAGAGAACCACAAAGAGATGAGAATGAAAACTCTTGACTCAGTCAACCAGGATCAAGAATTTGGGAGTCTTATGTCAGATGGTTCATTGTTAAACATACTTAAAACAGTATAATTTGGGGAAAAATAGTTTTCATGGAATAATACAATCCACAGTGCACAAGGAAATACAATTACATCAAAACTTGACTCGGTAAATGTCATTTCTTCCGTGAAGATGGGTTACAGAGATAGGATACCTGTATTAGCTTAAGGGACAGGACTATCAAAGAATCTGGCCTGGTCTTAGTCATACAAGTAGTATAGAAGCCAATTGGGCTACTAGCCACTTATGGTCCTGGTTGTGAGATCTGGGAGAGTCTCTGACTATACAGCTAATGTAAGAGTCCTTTACACTATTATGTATCTCTGGTCTTAGCTGTAGGAGCTTGATATTGCCTAACCCAACAGAAAATGCAGATCACCAGGCTATTAATCACCAGCTTTCTTAATGATAAAACAGTTTTATTGTTAATTTTTTGTTTGTTTTTACATCTTTTCCGTTGGAAAGACAATAGAATGTACTTAACATTCCTGGTTTCTCTAGAGATCTATAGGCATAAGGACATTTATGCTATGATCCAACAGAGTCAAAACCACTGAAGAAAGTGACCCTCCCTGTTTCAGTCATTATTAACTGTCTACAGTCCTTCAGCAAGCATGAGGCCATATGAATGCTTCCCTCTTCCATTGTGAAATGCGATGGAAACAATCTTGTGCCGGCAACCACAGTTGCTATAAGTTCATGAGTGTATTGGCCACATAATCACATTATGACCAGAAGACAGTTTTGTAACTTCCATCCCCAACTATGCTTCTTAAAAATCTCTCTACTCCTTCTTCTGTGAGAATTCCCTAAGCTGTGTGTGTGTGTGTGTGTGTGTGTGTGTGTGTGTGTTATGGACTAAGTGCTACAGGACAAAGAACTATAGAACTATGTACAGTTGTCACTAATTATTTGCATTTTTACAACTTATGAATTTCTGTATTAATCACTATCCACTGCACAAAGAAGCTTCTCTGATGAACGTTTATAGCTTGCTTAATTTTCAGGAATAAAGATATGACACTTTGAAAAGACAATTTTACACCATAATTGATAGCTAGAAAAAAATAAAGAGTAGTAGGTTATCCCTGAGGGCCTATGACCTCTCCAGCAATGGGCTCTTGGCCAGTTCTATAGTACCAAGCATGAGTTCCCTCTTGTGGAAGTTCCAAAAATCTAATTAGATACTGGATGATTACCAACATAACATTCATTCATGCCAGGATTAAACCAGTGAGCACATCTTGCCATGTCAATCATTGTTATAGCTCACAGGGATCAAAGCTAGGTATGATTATTGGTGATTTTTCTTCCCAGCTGTTTATATAGCATTTTATGGCACTATGAAAGCTAACCAGCAAACAAGAAGTTTCTGGGTTTGTCCTAGTATTATTTGTCTCAGTCATGTCACCAAAACATTCTGTTTTTAGCAGTAGGGTTTTACTATCAAATTCTTGTGGGTAACCAAGAGTAATTACAATATCCTGTATTGTTTGTAGGGCCACTGGGAAATCTTTGACCAACATGTCCATAGGAAAGTATTTCAGACCTGGCTGGGATTTTTGTTTACTAGCCTATGGTGTGGTAGTTTAAATGCAACTGGACCCCACAATCTCATAGGGAATGTGGCCCTACTAGCAGGTTTGGCTTTGTTGGAATGGATATGGCCTTGTTGGGGGAATTGTGCCAATGTGGGAGAGGGCTTTGAGGTTTCCTATGCTCAGGATACTTCCAAGTGTCTCAGTTAACTTTCTGTTGCCTGTAAGATTGCAGGACTCTCAGCTACTAGCCCAGCCCTATGCCTGCACGCACACCACTGTGCTCCCCATCATGATGGGGATGGACTGAAACTCTGAAACTGTAAGCAAGCCACCCCAATTAAACGTTTTCATTTACAAGAGCTGTGGCCATGGTGCCTCTTCACAACAATTAAAAACTCTAACTTACATGGCTTGTGGGACCCCCTCAGATAGGTTATCTCCTCCTTTCAAACTCATTTTTTAAAATTATATTTTTGGTAAGCTCATAAAATAATAGTCTCCTTTTTATATATCATTAGTGTTAGTCATTCTCCCCTTTGCCCTTCCTCTGCCTTACCCTCCCATCACTGTCCATATTTAAACTTCCCTCCATTATTTGCTTTTCCACCTTTTTATCACCTGTATTCTACTATTACCACTCCCTTGCTGCCTTTGCTTTGATTCCAGAAGAAAATTTTGCTATAATCTTCCTTGTAATGTCCTGTTTACATTTTGTGTTTCTCTTTTGCTGGTTGTATAAAATGAGAGAGATAACATCTCTCCTTTTTCTGTTCCTCTGTATGATCCTTTCTCTTTTTTTCATAATTCATGTTTATTTTCCTAAGTCTTTTAAAGAACATACTGATGAAAACAGGAGATGTGTTTGAATCAGGTTTGACAATGAGTAGTTTTTAAGAAGTATGGACTATTCATCAATATTGTTGTATTTCCCTTAATCCCATATTGTTTCATTTTACCACATGATATTACCTTAAATCTGGGTTGTTGTTTTTTTCTGTTTTACGAAGTAGATTTACTTTTTGATTCTTAGCTTATATAATATTCTAATAGAAAATTCTGAGAGTCTAATATTCCTTTATACATTATATCAGCTACATTAGGTAAGACTTGATGTTTTGGACCTTTATTTCCAAAAGACTTTGCTTCTGTTCATGAGTTATTTCTTGAGTATATTTTAATTATTTAATTTTCAAGAAGCTTGTGGCATTTTAGTTATTAGATAAATTTTCAGGTTAATTATATTACATCCTCAATTTGATTAAGATTGATTTTTAGATCTATATTAATCGATCTAGAACACTTTATAGTTTGTTCATTTTAATATGTGTTATAATTTGCTTGGCCTATAGTCTGTGTACATTCATGAAAATGTACATTTTTGTTTTTCAGGGGAATATTCTATAGTAGTTGATTATGTAAAGATGATCAATATTATTACTATGCCTCTTTGTGACATTGTTGTTTTTAGATTTTAGATGTTTTGAAAAGGAGCTCATGGGTAGTCAATGATTTGACTCACTTCTGGCCTAAAATCACCAATTGTATGTTTTCATTAATAATACTACTTAATTTTGGCAAGAATAAAGTCTTCTCAAGCAACCTGATGCTTTAATAGTGAATGTTAATGTCAAATAATGTTCCCTAGAATTAGTATTTTGAAAATTTTAGTTGATAAGCCACTTGGATTTTGTTTACTCAATTTAACTTTTTAAGATAGCATTTCTGTTGTCATGAGCTATTTTCTTTTTGTATGCCTAAAGAGTAGTGAAAATGCCATGCTAAATTTTAGTGCATGATAACAAGGAGGCCTCATTATGCTGAAACTGGCAAAGAGAAACAGCCTAGTATGTGCCATAACAGAACTTCATTAATTATAAGAAACTAGGAACCCTCTTTTCCCAAAAGGGCCCTCAGAGGTTCCTGAAATGGCAAATAAATGACTGACTGTCAGTCCACAGTTTCCAAATGGCAATGGTTTTGCATATTAGTAAGATAAATACATCAAGCCAAACTTGTGCTATGATCTAGGAACCATTGAGGTGTTTGATATGTCAATACTCTAACAAAAAATATATAACTCACCTTCAAACATGCACAATGAAATCCAATGATAGTGATTTATGAATGAACCACATAAGACCCATTTCCAGCATCAGAACTTCAAATGCCAAACCAAGAAATTGCTTGGCTGGTAAATATGTATTGCTGCCTGAGACCAGGCAGATGTCTATGAGCAGGGCTGCTGCAGGAGACTGTGTTGATGTCTGTGATCCATGCTGCCACTGAGGATCACATTGAGGTCTGTATTCCATCCTTCTGCCTGAGGCCTTGTGGATGTCTGTGGTCCATGCTGGTGCTGGAAACTATGTAGATGTCCACGATCCATGATGCTGATGGCTGTTATGGTCAGAGAGGCTTAATTTGCAGTGGTAATAATGACTGTTAATTCATAATTGAGAATGAGAGATGTTGAAGGCATCTGTGACACCCCCTACACAAAGGAACCACTAAGACAGGAAGCTATTGAAGAGGGCTTTTCACAGGTGTTGGCTTCTGGTGTATGTGTTGGGGGAGCAGAATTCAGTTACCTTTAAGGGCCTGGCCACTGGGAGTTTAAGCATGCTCCAAAGAGTATATGGGCAACACAAATTGGACTTAGTATATTATTTTTCTTTCTTATGGGAGGGCACACTGGTAGAAGGATGGACCTGAGAAGGAAGGGAAGAGAGTATGATCAGAGTGCATGTATGAAATTCCCAAATAATCAGTAGGAAATATTATGTTGGGGGGCAGAAATTAAAGAGAACCAACACACACACACACACACACACACACACACACACACACACACACACAGAGAGAGAGACACCGTATGTAACCTGGACATGCAGAGTTGTCATTTTATATAGATTTGGAAGGTTCTTGAAAACACAACCCAAGTGGAATATATATATATATATATATATATATATATATATATATATATATGTGTGTGTGTGTGTGTGTGTGTGTGTGTGTGTGTGTGTGTGTGTATTATTATTACACATATAATGAAAATATACATGCAAGTGTATCGATATAGAAATTATGGAACAGTACTATCATAAATAATATGAATTATTGAAAACCTGATATACTCACATGTAAGCTATTTAAAATAAGTTAGTTTGGTTTGGTCACATGCAACAAGAAAAACAATCATGTCTCTGCTTACTATATCTGTTATCAAATGTGAGGAAATAGTATAATTGTCCTGTGGCTCAGAACTGATTTTAAATCTAGTGTTTATATTTAGTTGTGTCTTTTGTATGGTCCTATTCAGAATATTATATTTGGTTTTTATATTCTAAGACATGCATCTACTGAAAGAAAATTGGGCCTGTCAGAATGTTGCAATAGTTTTTTCCTCAATCTTTCCATCCTGGAATCTCCTGGTCTTTGACAGTCAATGGATAGAAGCAAGAAGCTTATATCTATTTTAATCAAACCATTCTGAATAATTCCTGAGAAATAGCAATTATCCTCAAAGTTTACAGCGCAGTATTCTTTAAAACAATGAGTGAGTCTCTGTTTTCTCTGAGTTCCAAAGCTGAAAACTAAACTGATTATATCTACTTTTACATTCATAAATTGGTAAAATGAAAGTTTCATTTTTGCTTTTAACTCAGCTTCTATAAGATTCTCACTATCCAGGGAGAGCAGAAAGGATATGTGATAAGTAGGGTTTTTGTTGGGGGCAGGGTAGTAAGGGAGGATGGGAGGGAGAGGGATTGTCATCTAAAACAATCTTATTTCTAATTGAAATTTAAAAAATCTGCAAAAAAACAAAAACAAATTAAAAAATATTCTCTTTAAGCATGCTAAGCTTTTAGTGATATGGATAGCCTCTCTCTCTCTCTCTCTCTCTCTCTCTCTCTCTCTCTCTCTCTCTCTCTCTCTCTCTCTCTCTCTCTGTGTGTGTGTGTGTGTGTGTGTGTGTGTGTGTGTGTGTGTGTGTCATTACTGACATACATTACTGACTCAGTGTTTCATTTCAGACAGGTTCCGTGCATATTAGCCTAAAGCAAGTTATTCTTTGATATTCAGAGACAAATCATAAGGTTTCCATGAAAGGAAGAAGTTTAACTTTCAAAGCCACAGGTGCACGCTCCCCACATCTCTGATCTTAAAGGAGTTATTTTAATTTCACATCATAGAATTGGCCACCATCTGTATTTTGACTTTTTTATTCTAGAAATAATGACTGGTACTCCCTCTAAATGTATGAATAAAAATGAATTAAGTAGAGGTTCTTCAGAAGAGTGCCTTATAGGGGCTGCAGAGCCACAGTCCATTGCCTGTGTTCTGTCATGCAGCCGACACTCAGGTGTTGAGTATACCACTCTACCTTTTATCTTAGGTAAAATTCATCGGGAGAAAACAGACTTATTTTGTAAGTCTCCTGATTCATTTTAATTTCTAATTAGAGGGAAATCTCAATATGAGTTATTTGATTTGCCTTTGTTAACTTTTTGAAATTTATTATTTTTTTAATTTTATGTGTATGGCCGGTTTGTGTATATTAATGTCTGTGCACCTGTTTGTATGTTTAGCACACACAGAGGCCACAAGAAGGCATCAGATTCCCTGGAACTGGAATTACTTACAGTCCTAAACCACCATGTGGGTGGTGAGAACAGGACCTGGGTCTTCCGAAGAGAATCCAGTGCTCGTTACTACTGAGGTAACTCCCATTAATTTGCTTTTATTTTAAAAAATAGTTTTACTTTATGTCGAACTCCAAGGCTGGAACATGACATCATCTTTGGCATGTGCACGTCTTCTTTAATACTCTTACTAAAAAATTTTGGTAATTAGAAAGAATTGTTGTAAGAATGTTTTTTTTTGTTTTAGGATTGAAGCCTTCATCTACTAGTATGTATGTAGTCTGCTCATATTTGATTCAGGTGCAGAGTTTCTACTTTTCCTCCTATTGCTTCCTCATTTTATATAAAGCATGCAAAGATGGACGCTGTTGTTGATATCTCGGCATTATGCTGACCCTGCCCCCTGACAATTGGCAGGGTAAACACACTGACATTCAGGCAGATACTTAGACAGATCAAAGGGCCCTGTGTTGCTTGGCTACATCATGTATTACATGACTGCATACCGACTCTATACCCATGTGCAAGCTTTCCCTTTTAAGCAAGCACCTCCCGATTGTTCTCTCTTTCCATTTCCACTCCAATAGGCTAAAACCAATCGCTTCCCTTGCTCCCTTTCCCAATAAACTCCTGGTGGGTTTTGTTGAGTTTTGTGGTTCTTGTTTCATCTCCCTGCTGCAGCAAACAACAGCTATGCTACAAAAATGAGGTTTAATTAATACTCCTTCTTTTTCTAAATTAATATTCTTTCTAAAACCACTTTTTCAAATTCTTGGCAACGATTGATTTACTAAATTATTAGAATAACTTACTGAGTCATTATCTTGATTGTGTGGAATAATAAGTGTATGTTATTTGTTTAATTTCTTAAAAAATATTTGAAACATTTAAAATTAGTCAAACCCATGGATGTAATAACCTATGGAAGATATCTAAAAGCAGTGATAAAATATACAATATAACATTTACTTTATTTTCTTCCTTTTAAAATTTAAATTAGAAATATTTACTTTAAATGTTTTAAATGAACAGTTTAGAAGCACTGGTGCAACAATCATGTTTGCACATTTTGAAATTTTTTTCATCAAAATAAAAAGAAATGCTGTATTCCTTTGTGTTAGTAACTTTTTGTCATTGCAGTAACTGAAGATCCATGGAAACAACTCAAGTGAGCAAAGGCTCATTTCACTCATGGTTTCATGGGATTCAGGCCATCCGTGGTGGGGAAAGAATGGCCAACCAGAACATTTCACATCATGGTAGGCCAAGAAGCAGAGGGGGAGGGAACACGTCCCCATCCCCACTGCCCATGCAATGGTGCTAGCCACATTCAGAGTGAGCCTTTCTTCTCACTCATTATCCTCTTGGAATTTCTTCAGAATTCCATTATCTTTATTTAAATTAGTAACTGTGAATTTTATTATGTAGATTATGTAAATAGCTACTCTGACACATATTTGCACTCACATACCCGGAAATGTGCTTTATCAACCTCTTCTCTGATTCTAAATCCAGTTATGGTGACAATAAAAGTTAAAAGTAGAGAAACTCACCATATCCTTTCCCTACAGCCCCTGACAGACTGTTCTACTTTCCATATTTATGGATGTGACTATTTTTTAAGCCACATTGCTAAGGATTAAACAGTTTGGATCTCTGAGTTTGAGGTCAGGCTGGTTTACAGATCAAGTTTCAGAATAGCCAGGGCTAAACAGGGGAACCATGTCTTGATAAACAAACAAATGTTTTATGTACCTTCCCAAATTTATATGTTGGAATTTCCCACCTTTTATGTCATGATGTAACAGATTTTTTAAATGGGTAAGAAGGTCATTGTGGTGAAATATTATGAATGAGGGTAATGTATTCATAAGAATGTCTTAGGGCTTCTTCTTCTGTGTCTTTGTGTCCTTTTGTGTCTGGCTCTGACTCTCTCTCCTCTGCCATGTGGCAAAAAAGAAAGGAGGAAGCCTCACCAGATACCAAATCTTCAGGGGCTTTGTTCTTATATTTCACAACTTCTAAAACTATGAAAAAAAAAAAAAAACACTTGCTGTTTAATCTTCCCAGTCTTAATGCATTTGCTGCAACACCTCAAATTGACTACGACACTCATGGAAGAAGAAACACACAGTGTTTGTCCTTTCATGACAATATTTCATGTTGCATAATATAACCAAGGTTTATCCTAGTAATATTATGTCACCCTTCAGAAATCCTTTATCTTTATTTAAATTGGTAATCATGAATTTTATTATGTAGATTATGTAAATAGGCACTGTGAAACATATTTGCACAAGCCTTTTCAGCAATGGTCTACAGTTGGGAAATCAATAAAAGGCATAAGTGCTCCCTCAGGTTTTCAAACTACAGTTTAATGGTACAGGGTACTTGCATGACCTTGGTCATATTTCTTAAACACAAGCAGCTATAAACACATTAATTATTGTTGTATCTTCAGACCTCAAATATATCATTCTTAGGAGCTCCTAGAGCCCTCACTGGAGGCTAGGGACATGGAATAAACAGAATCTGAAAGGCTGTGAAAGCATAACTGTCCAGTTGGGAAGCCTAGTTTGCCGAACTTATGTTTTCTATAATGGTAGGTGCTTATGGTAGGTAGGGATACTCTCTCAGCCTACATACACAGGGGAGTGCCTAGGCCCTGCTGCAAATGATGTGACAGACTTTTATGAACCCCCATGGAAGGCCTCACCCTTCTTGGGGAGTGGATGGGGGAGAGATGGGCATCAGTGGGGGGGGTCATGGGAGGATGGGAGGGAGAGGGAACTTGGATTGATATGTAAAATAAGATTGTTTCTAAATTAAATACAAATTCATGAAAAATAAAAATAAATAAATAATCGGAAAATAGAAAAATTCACAATGAAATCCTCTGAATGGAAGCTTGACCATATTAATAGTGTGAACAAAGGCTTAATCTCCAATCTAGTAAAATTGGATGAAGTAGAATCAGTAATGGGTACCTTGCAACATTATTGAGGTACTCTTCTTACTAGAGGTTAAGGAGGCCAGTCTTGGGAAGAGATACCATGGTAGACCCTATCCAGAAGGTGGCAAAGCACTAGCACAGTAACTTAGCTGCTTTGGTGACTACCCTAGTAACAATGAGATGGTGTTGGGGTCTCATTCTTTCATGCTATGGAATACATGGCTGTGTTTATACACCACTAAAGAGCCAAATGGTGAATTACTGATATCAAAGAAGGTTACAGTGATATTTAGGTAGCTATGTTTATTACCCTTCCACTGACATATCTCATCTAGGTGGTCCAACCTACCAGTTGGACTTGTGGTTGTAAGTTTAGCTTCTTTAATTGCAGATCTATTTGTTGTTCTAGTTGTTGAAGCTATTGGGTGTGCATAAGTAGGGGATATAGGCTTTGAGTATTCTGTAATTGTTGCAAAACTACTTAAAACCTCACAATTTGTACCAACATACAGCTGCCTCAGCTCATCTGGCAATGGAAAGGATGGACTTGGTAACTACAGACAGTTGGTGACAGTGGATGTGTTAAGAATGCCATCTGCCCAAACAGCCCATGCATAGGCCATTGGAGGAATTCGAACTTGTGAATCAGGGGCATAACTCGATACAGTCATAAGAGATGGTGTTTCAGCCGGCCTGACCCCTACCAAGGATTCATACGGAAAGATTTCATAATTAAAGTTTCTCCATGAACTTAAGAAAAAAGAGAGAGATGGTGTTTCAGTTCCAGGTGGCATCATCCTACCATTGGCGCCATTATGATTTTACTGCAAAATGCCAAAATATTTTCTCTGAAGTTATAAAACAGGTATATCTGGTGGGATCACTGGCATGAATGGAGGAAAGTCTAGCATTAGCAGAGGTATATTCCTGGAACTCCACAACTGCCAGCTGTCCTATTGAGCCACTGATGGGATATAACCTTGTTGGGTTGAACAGGCTGTGGTTGAAATGAACTTGAGATTCTAGTCTACATGTTTTCAGAATCATGTTGTTGCTGCTCATCTCCCTCCATTATAGTTTTGAGCATCACCCCCTGACTCCTGCTTCTACTTTAACTTCACCTGTGTTCTACTTAGAATAAATTGCCATCTTTTATCATTGTTTTCTTGAACTACTGACTGCCTGTTAATGGTGTATGTCTATTGTCTCACTGTGAACCTATGTATGACTAATAGCTAAGGTTCATTCCTTTGTAAGGGTAAAAAATACCTTCGTTCATGCATTTATGTGAGTGAGCACATGTGTAATATAATGTTTATATAATGATAGGCATATAGATTTCTTTCATTTACTGATTGGAATGAATAATGCTGCTATGAGCATCAGCACATTAGTACACATACATACCACACACGCACATGCAAATTCACATATACACAACACACACACACACACACACACACACACACACACACACACACATACAACACACATATGTACACACATGCATGCACATAGAAGAAGGGGGAGAGACTTGATAGACTATAACTAAATAACTAATTCCGTTATTTGACATTCCATCCAGTGAACTATAAGAGTACTGTTTTATATTCTCAGTGGAAGCAAACACCAGTTCTAATATCTAGTTTCTACTTTCTTACCAAGAGTTATTATTTCCACAGTTTTTAGAAAGCTGCCTTCAACACTGGAGAAGAGGTTTAGTGGTGGTTCCATTCCATGCTCTCACATCAGACACTCCACAACAGCCTGTTCCCCAGTTCCAGTGGAACTGGTGCCCTCTTTAGGCCTCTATGGGCATTGCATGTTTATGCTGTACATAAACCATGCAGGCATACATATATACTAAATAAATATCTGCTCATTGTGAACTTAATTTGAATGTCATAGAATTATTATAGTTATTTCAGTTACTTTCCTTGTTGCAATAAACCACCTGACCAAAGAAACATAAGTTTGTTTGGCTTAAAGTTACTTCTGGTTGTGGGAACATCATGATAAGAAATATTGTATCTGTAGCCAGGAGCTGTAAGAGAGATAAATGCTGGGTTTTACATTGCTTTATCTTTTTATGTAGCCCAGGACCCAGCCATGGAATGTTGTGGCCCACATTTAGGGTATGTCTTCCTGTCTCAATTAACCTAATTTAGAAAATCCTTCACAGATGAGGCCTAGCAATTAATGTTCATGATGATTCTAGAGGCTGTTGACAATCAATATAAACCATTCTGAGTCTACATCTTGTCAGCTTCATTCATATACATGTCACTCTTAAGCCATTATTATTCCCAAGGCAATCTCATAATATACTATAATTTAGTACAACTTTAAAAGTCACCGTAATTGGTAACTCTGTTCAAAAGTATAAGCATGAAAACTCTTCTGAGACTCAGGCATTTGTGATCTCTGAAGCTTCATGGGAGAAAAATTACACATTTCCATATATATGATGGTAAAGAATACACATTTTTGGCAGAAATGGAGGAACAGCAAGGAAACATGAAAAGAAATTAGTCCGTTAATTTTTAATTCAGTTTCAACCAATTTATTTGAAAGCAGAGAGAACAATGCTATGTTCAATTCTAGAATACAGCAAGAATGCTCTTCATTTCAGTCACCAATAAATCTGTCATTCATTTCTGAAAATTTATGAGTTGTACCTCTATTCTCTGCATTTCTCACAGCACTCTGGTTTTACTGGACATCACCAAAATTGCCCATTAAGTTCTATTTGGAACACTATAAGTCTTTTTTCAACCAATATCCCAAATTCTTCCAAAACCCCTCTCCTTCACAAATCTATTTCAAGTTTTGAAGACTCACACATTGCAGCAAGAGCCCCCCATTCACTATTTTGTTTTAGTTTCTTTCCTCATTGTTGTGATAATATACCTGTCTGTCTGTTCCCCTCTCTGTGTGTGTCTCTTTCTCTTTCTCTGTCTCTGTCTCTTCTCTTCTCTTCTCTTCTCTTCTCTTCTCTTCTCTTCTCTCTATTCTATTCTCTTCTCTTTCCCTCTCTCTTCCCTCTCTCCTCCTCTTTCCTCTCTTCTCTCTCCTGCTGCTCCTGTCTCCTGAGGCTGGTCTCTCCCTCCCCTTTCCCCTTTTTATAATCCCTTTCACTAATAGAAATCCCCTCTTCTTGAACACTGTAATATGCTGTCTTCCTTTTGTGAGCCAATATACTTAAATCACAATACCCAGTTTTCTGAATGCTTAGTTGAAAAGAGTCTTTTCCCATTAACCAGTCTTGATTGACTGCTGGGAAATTCTTTATCTCTGCATGGAAAGTTTAATTCGGTTTTACTGATCAATGTTCTGCTTTTAATGCTAAATACCACACTGTTTTGAATATTGTAACTTTGTGATAAGTTGAACATCAGAAAGTGTTAGCCCTTCAACTATATTCCTTTTCAAGATTGAGTATTGAAAAGTCTTTAAGATTACATATAGAATTTTTTGGATTATTTTCTCTTTTAAAATCTCATTGGAATTCTGATGTTAACTATATTGAACCTGTAGATTACACTGAATTCTACTCTCATCATAACAGTGTCATGTTTAGTTATCAATAACCAATGTCATTCCATTGTTCTGGTTATGTCTTCCATAAGTTCAGCAATGTTTTGTGATTGACAATTTTAGGTTTAGGACCTTAATGATTAAATATATTCTTGAATGTACTCTTCTTCTTGATGCTCTTGTAAAATTTTTATTTCTTTTTTAAAATAATACTTTATTTTTCTTTGAAAATTTCATGCATTTATCTAATGTATTTTGATAATATCCATCCACCATCCCATCTTCCTCCGAATTTCATGTCCTCTTTTTAGTTATTAATATCCTTAAGTTCGATTAGAGCTACCTATATGCATATGCGTGTGGGGCCATCAACTGGAACATCACCAACTGTATGAGCCTTCTTTTCCCCAAAAGAAAATAACTCTTCCTCCCTTAACAGCTATCAACTGCTTGTAATTTATCAGCCAATCAAGCAGGGGTCTTCACCGGCCCCACCCATCTGTTATAGAATTATGACTGGCTTTATTTTGTGCATGTAACCACAGCTGCTGTAAGATGTGAGCCATAGCTATGTTGAGTCCGGAAATCAGCATTTTAGAACTCTCCTCCCCATCTGCTAGCTCTAAAATACTGTCTATCCCTCCAGTCACAATGTTCCTAGAACTTTGGGTATGCAGAGGTTGATGTAACTTACCCATTTATAACTGAGAATTCATGATTACTTATAGTCAGATCTTTGACCAGTTAAGAGCCTCTGCATAAACCACTACTCACTGCAAAAAGAAAATTCTCTCAACAGAGTTGAAAGCACAAATTTAGAGGCATAAAAATAAATATTTAGAAGGCAATTTTATTGCATGACCATTTAATAAAACAGCAACAGTCAGTTATCCCCTAGGGTTTATGATCTCCAAAGTCACAGACTTTTGACGAGGCATGAAATCCCTCCTGTGAGGAGGCCTCATGCCAATCAGAATGCAGTTACTTGCTCCTATAAACGCCATGATATTGTTGCATCAGTGCATATGTCTTGCTTTACCAGTCACCATTGTAGTATGTAAGGTTATAATTGGTGTATAAAATAAAATTATTTCTGTGTGTAAATTATATGAATCTCTACTTTGATAAATGTATTAGAATTCCCCTTCCTTTTCTTTTGTTTCTCATTCTATGTTATTGAGAAAACACAGATATAGTCTTAAAAAGGATTCTGTGCTTTATTCTGAGAGGTCTATCTAAAGTAGCAATATTTGCCATCTCCTATTTCCTCTTATTTTGATTCATTTCTCTTTAGGGATATGAATGGGGAACCGTGTTAAATAGCATTCATCACATCATCTCCAGCACTCCTAGTTAGAAATCAAAAGCATTCTGAGAAAACAATACTTAGCTGAAGTATGATACTTTAAGTCTTCAAGTAAGAGAAATTTAAGCAAGAATGCCAATCACTATAAAGTGCCATCTGAAGCTGGTTTCGCCAATTGGCACACATGAGCTGGATTCTAGCATATGGAATTTTTATTTGAGCAACAAAATGCACCTAATTGTGTAATTTGCATATCTTTACTAATTCATGAGGAAAACAATAGTAAATAGAGAATGTTCTACTCCTTGAAATGAAGGATAGTAGTGGCTCCTTTAGGCACTGTTTCCCAGGAGTTTGCATAGTTTAGATTACATTATGAAATTGTTAAAAGATAAGAAATTGAGTTAACTTAATAATAAATAATGTAAGAGGGAGGACTTGGAAGTATTTATGCCTTATTAATTATGTTCATATGTGTGATAAAGATGTGAATCTCTTGAATTTAGCCCCAAATTATCTATTACTAAATTTGATCCTTTAATCTGAATTTAAAAAAATAAGAGTATCATAAAACAGTCTGGGAGGCTTTTAAAATTATATGTATATTGCTTTAAATTATGTATATGTATTTATTGCTTTTTTTGAGTTAGGCAAATGAAATATCTACATTGGTAGGGTAGAATTCTATTACTTTTGCTATCTGTAGGCTATGATAGAAAAACATAAATTTTTTCTTTAAGAATCTCATTCACAAGTAAGGGAGATAGCTCAGTAGGTAAAATACTTGCTTCCACACAGGGAGTTAATGGAGGGTGTTATGAGAGGGTCGGTGGGGGCCATGGGATCATGGGAGGGAGAGGGAACTGGGATTGATATGTAAAATAAGATTGTTTCTAATTTAAATAAAAACTTATAAAATAAAATAAAAATCTTTAAAAAATTGTGTCGACCCGAGTGCTCATCCCACATCCCTCAAGTAGGCAGACATGGTGGTAGTGCATTACATAATCCCATAACTATTAGGACAAAATGGAAAATAGAGACTAGGTGTTCACAGAATTTCATGGGCCAGCTAGACAGACATGTTCAGCAGGTGACAAAGACCCTGTCTCAAACAAAGTAGAAGATGAGGATCAGTATCAGAGTCTATCCTCTGTCCTCTACACATATGCCTTGATTTGTACATGCCTGAGAGTCCCCACCAACATACCCACTGGGGTTGTCTGAAAGAAAATGGCCCCCAAATGGAGTGATGCCATTAGGATATATGGCCTTGTTGGAGGAAGTGTATCACTGGGGTGAGTGACTTTTAGATCTCTTTTGCTCAAGCTTCTCTCAGTGAGACTTTCAGTCAACTTCCTGTTGCCTGCAAGATGTAGGACTCTCAGCTATTCCACCAACACCATTTCTGCATACAAGCTGTCATGATAACAATGAACTAAAGCTCTGAAACTTTAAGCGACCCACCACAGTTGAATGTTTTCTTTGGAAGGGTTGCCGTGCTCATGGTATCTCTTTACAGAAGTAAAAACCCTAAGAAACACTCCCACAGATGATGGGAAGAATCTCATTGAACGTGCAGAGTCATATATATTATTACAAAAATACTTATCAAACTGTGCTTGTTACCAGTCATAGGCATGCATGTGTTTAAGATGGTGCTTACTGTTCTTTTATATGATGAAGCACAATGTCTTGGACTAGGTGGTTGCCTTCAGAGTAGCCATTTCACCAATTCTACACTGAAAAAAGCACTGTTTCTTTCTTAAAAGTTACATGGCTTAGCCCATGTTGTAAATCAGGCTGACTGTGCAGCTAGGGTTCTATTAATGAATTGAACCAAATGGAATTTATTGAATGGATCTTGCAGGAAGGATGTTTATAATGAGAGAATGAATTCAGAAAGTAGGAGGATTCTCTATAGTGTCTGTCTTGCTACCAGCATTCTGTAAATTTGGTGAGCAGAGCTCTGTCCATAGGGACAGTATGTGTCAAGTCCTAATTCCCTTCATGTAAAAGTACACATTTGTGCCTCTATATCTGTACTACACACATTGCAGGGAATAAAGCCAAGTCTTCTAAGTCATCCTTTGGGGGATATCCTGCCACTCTTTAAATGGCATTTAGATTCCTGTATTTCTAATTTTATTTTGTTAATAAATTATATGAGCTTTTTCATTTTCTGAATTCATGATGGAATGCATGCTATTAAGAAAATAGTCTGTATATCAAAAGCTCATGGCCAACATTATATTTAATGATGAAAGACTAATGGATTTTCCCACCACTCTAAAATGAAAAAGATACTGCCTTTGCCATTTCTACTTCACATATTATTGGAAATTATCCTAAGACTAATTAGGCAATAACAAATATTAAGAGACCTTATATTAAAATAAGAAAAATTATCTATATTGATCAATAACTAACTCTTTATATATGAACCATAACAATATTCATAGATGCTAATTTTGTTTATTATATCTATGTATTTCTTAATATATTTGTATCTCTTCTTTTAATATATCCCTTCATCTAATATGTACCCATGAAGAAACATCATTAATCAACAAGGAATTTTTTTAAATTGCTATTTGTTGCCATTTATGCAATTTAAATTGGGATCTAAATTCTATCACTCTAAAGAGACAGTATTTATCTTTTTTGACAACTCAGTGTTGTTTGACAACTCAAAATGTTGGTTATTTATTGAAGATGAGTTGTTTAAAACATTCAGTGATGCCATCCAGGAATAGTTTAGCACAAATTGAATCTGCATGTGTTTATCTACATTCTTAACTAATAGAAAAACATTTTTCTAAATAAATGTAAGAATACCCCTAATCAGAGCAAGATGACAAGCCAGACCAGCAGAATCAGGAGTCTCTGGGTTCAAGTGAAAGACATTGCCTCAGTGGCTAGCATGCAAAGCAATGCTAGGAAGACTCCCTGTGTTGACCTGGGGTATGTATACCCACATATACTCACTACTGCCCATGAACATGTGACATGCCACAAATGCAAACCCATGAGAAAAAAAGATATGATTAAATCATGCTACAAGATGTTTCACTGTAAATCTGTATCTATTTTAAATCGTTCAACTTTGCACAGAAATCCACCTGACATATTGACCCACCTCCAAACAGATATCTATCCCCATTTGAAATGGTACTTTTGTGTTGTCATTCCTGTTCTGCAGAATGAAAAACTACATAAAACTTAAGTCAAGGAATGTTTTCAGAAATTGGACTTCCAGAGGCATCTCTATCCCTGATTTCCAGCTCTATTATAGAGCAATAGTCCTGAAAACAGCTTGGTATTGGCACAAATATAGACAGGTAGACCAATTGAATGGAATTGAAAAGCCTGATACTAACCAGCACACCAATGAACACCTGATTTTTGACAAAGAAGCTAAAGTTATACATTGGAATATAGAAAGTGTCTTCAACAAATGGTGCTGGCATAACTGGATGCAAACATGTAGAAGACTGCAGATAGATCCATGTCTTTTGCCATGCATAAAACTTAAATCCAAATGGATCAAATGCCTCAACATAAATTCACCCACATTGAATCTCTTAGAAGAGAAAGTGGGAAGTACGCTAGAAAGAATTGGTACAGGAGACCATTTCCTGAACATAACACAGGCAGAACAGACACTGAGATCCACAGTTAATAAATGGGACCTCCTGAAACTCAGAAGCTTCTGTAAGGCAAAGGAAAGTCAACAAGACAAAATGGCAGCCCCCGATTGGGAAAAGATATTCACCAAACCCACATCCAACAGAGGGCTGATTTCCAAAATGTACAAAGAATTCAAGAAGCTAGTCTCCAAAACACCTAATAATCCAATTAAATAGTGGGGTACCGAACTAAATAGACAGTTCTCAATAGAGGAATCTAAAATAGCTGAAAGACACATAAAGTGTTCAACATCATTAGCCATCATGGAACTGCAAATCGAAACAACTCTGAGATACCAACTCACACCTGTCAGAATGGCTAAAATGAAAAACACCAATGACAGTTTATGCTGGAGAGGATGTGGAGAAAGGGGAACACTCCTCCACTGCTGGTGAGAGTGCCAACTCATACAGCCACTTTGGAAATCTGTATAGTGATTTCTCAGGAAAATGAGAATCAGTCTACAACAAGATCCAGCAATTCCACTCTTAGGCACATACACAAAAGAAGCACATTCATACAAGAACATCTGTTCAATGATGTTCATTGCAGCATTATTTGTAATAGCCAGAACCTGGGAACAACCTATATGCCCCTCAACTGAAGAATGAATAGGGAAAATATGGTACATTTACACAATGGAGTACTACTCAGTGGGGGATGGTGGGAGAAACAATGGAAACTTGAAATTCACAGGCAAATGGATGGAACTAAAAGAAACCATTCTGAGTGAGGTAACCCATTCATAAACTCACAAACATGGTATGTACTCACTCATATGTGGATTTTAGACTTAGAGTAATTGATTACCAGGCTACAATCCACACTGCCAGAGAAGCTAGTAAACAAGGAGGACCCTAAGAGAGACATTCATGGTCCCCTGGAGAAGCAGAAAGGGACAAGATCTCCTGAGCAAATTGAGAGCATGGGGGTGGGGGGAGAGGGAACTAGGAGAATGAGAAGGGGAGAAGAGGAGGGGTGAGGAAGACATGATGGGGCAGGGAGGTTGAGTTGAGGGAAGAACAGAAGAGAGCAAGATAGATAATATAATAGAGGGAGATATTATAGGTTTAAAGAAAAACTAGGGAAATGTCTGGATAGCTACAAAGATGACACCAACTAACAATCTAAGCAACAGAGGAGAATCTACCTTAAATGCCCTCTCCTGATAATGAGATTGATGACTAATTCATATGACATCGTATAGCTTTCATCCAACAACTGGTGGAAGTAAAAGCAGACACCCACAGCGAAACCTTGAACTGAACTGGAATCCAGTTGCAGAGAATGAGGACTGATGAGCAAAGGGGTCCACACCAGGCTGATGAAACCCACAGAAACAGCTGACCTGACCAAGGGAGAACTCTTGGTCCCCTGACTGATACCTCGGAACCCATCATGGGACTGATCCATAGCCCCTGAATGTGGGTGTCAGTGAGGAGACCTTGGAAATCTATGGGACCTCTTGTAGTGGATCAGTACTTATCCCTAGCATAGGAATGGTCTTTGGGAGCCCATCCCACATGGAGGGATACTCCCTGAGCCTAGACACAAGGGGATTGGCCTAGGCCCTATCCCAAAGAATAAGACAGACTTTGAAGACCCCCTATGGAAGGCCTTGCCCTCCCTTGGGAGGAGAAAGGGTATGGGATAGGAAGGGCAGTAGTTGGGGGGCAGGGGAGGAGTGGAGGGAGAGCAAGCTGGGATTGACATGTAAAATAACCTTCTTTCTAATTAAAATAAGTAAAAAAAGAAATTGGAAATTTCTGAAACTAAAGTAACAGTATCTTCACATGTAAGAAATTAGCATGTTAGGTGGATGATAAATTTTTATATTTTATCATTTATATTTTATATTTTATCAAGACAAATGTCTTGTCTTTTTTGCAGTACCATAGAGCAGACAGTGCTTTGAACATGGTAAGTAAACATTCTACCAATGTATCACCATGCCTTGTTGATACATTTTGTACACAAAGCATAGTTTGTAGCCACAATGTCTTTCTAAATTGACTATTTAAAATGAGTTCTCCATGGTAATTTGATCATATTTTAATGAAAGCAAAGGAAACATTACTTAAGGCAGTAAGAATCCTAAACTTCAGGAAAACTTCGACAATTTAGCACAGTAACAAGTAAGTGCCCACAAGGCTACCAAGAAGCAAAGTTAGAAGCCCCCCCGGCATTCTGGGCTCTGCCATATTCAAAGTTGAGAAACTAAGGGGAACTCATTATGAAGCTCCTTATTGTTCTACAGGTCATAACTAATTATTCAATATTAATAACAATACTCATCCCCTTTCTAATAAACAGTTCCATTTCAAAAAGCAACCTTTATTATTTAATGTCTGAATTTTATTTACTTATACCCAAAGATATCCTACATCAGAAATGCAGTCATTGTAAAGATAAAATATCAGGGGCAAAATAATCTTCTATAGTCCATTTGACAAAAGTTCTTGATCATTTAAGCATTCATTTTCTTACTCAGTGGGCAATGCCAGACAAGTATTGCCAGACGAGTCTTGTTTCCAACTTGTAGAACTTTAGTAATGTTACACAGCAATTACAAGTATCACAAAATGGTATGTGACCTTAAGGGAACATAGACATAATAATTTTTTTAACAAAGAAACCCCTCCGAGTTGCACAAGTACAATTTTCTGAAAAATGACATCTAAGATGAGACCCAAGAATAGGGCAACATTTTCTCCATGAAATAGAGAAGGAGGGACCAGTGTTCTCTGAGATCTGAAGTGGGAAGTAAAAGGAACTCAGGTAGGGGAAGCCTGCTGAATGGAGGTGACATCGGTGTCTTGAGTAGAACACCCACAGAGCTGATTCTCTGAGGTATGGATGCTTATTTCCAGTCTTGAGATTTCCTTCCATTCAGATTAAGAAGCTGTTGCAAAATCTTCATCTTTGAAGAGGCAAAAGGGAGTTTGCATTTAAAAAATGAAGTCTGCTTAGTCTGTGGGGAAGATATTGTACGAGTAAGAATAGAAACCGTCAGGAGGCCATCACAGCTGCAAGATAAAAGAAGATGGACCAGACTGTGGGTGCATTACGTGAGGTAAATGCCAGGAAGATGGAGCTGGGACAGTTTGGAGACACATCCACATGAGTTGTAGGTATAAATACATGTACAACCCACTGTTGTCTGCAGCCCAACAAGTGTGTCTGTTTCCAAGATGTTCTGATTGCTTTCTTCCCTCATTTCTTTGAAATATAATATTGGCATTCACATGGTCTTGCCTTTGTATTACAATGGTGACTCTTAAGGTTTTCATTGAATTAGAGGGTTTATCAGCAAATCTATTCTTGCAGAGCAATGGTTCTTAACCTTCCTAATGCTGCAACCCTTTAATACAGTCCCTCATGTTGTGGTGACCCCCAACCTTAAAATTATTTTGTTGCTACTTAATAAGTATAATTTTGCTACTGTTATGAATCATAATGTGAATATCTGATATGTCAGATATCTAATTGTGATCCATGTGGGGGTTGCAAGCCACAGGCTGAAAACCACTGCTGTAGAGTTTGTTATCTATTGGAAGGAGTCCAACTTCTGAGTGCTTTCTTCTCTTCCCTACCTCAGCATTAGTGTGTTAGGGTGTGGCAAGCTCTGAATGTGCATATTGGCCTGACTCTGAGAGATTTTGTAGGCACTTCAAATGCTGCTACTTGACATTAAATGACTATTGCCTGATAGTGATTTTTGTTTAAAATAAGAGTAAGAATGTTGGTAATACACAGATGCTGTGTTGTGGAGGATCTCAGAAATTTTTAACCCTATAGCATTAAGGCAAGCTGAGCTTAGGACAGGGACCAGTATGTATTTGATTGGTATTCTCTGTGGCTCAGTTACTTTTTAAAGCACTGTTTAAATCTCACAATGCAAGTAGTACTTATTTTAGTACTTAATGCTCCAGTGTAGTTTCTCTTGCATTTGTTAGTTCTTTGAGACTATTGTTTGTGCATATGAAAACCTCTCTCTCTCTCTCTCTCTCTCTCTCTCTCTCTCTCTCTCTCTCTGTGTGTGTGTGTGTGTGTGTGTGTGTGTGTAAAGTCATTCTTGGGCATCATTACTTGGGGGCTGTTCATCTTATTATTTGAGGCAGGATCTCTCACTGGTCCTGGGCTACTCTGCTTGACCATTATACCCTGATCCTCCCCAGTTCTGGGATTACAATTGCCTGCCACTATTCCAAAACAATTAAATAAATACTGGGAATGAATTTAAGCATTCCTTCTTATGTGGCAACTATTTTGCCAACTGAGACATCTTCCCAATCCAGTACTATAACTTTTAAATAAGGGGAAGAAAAGTTTCCTTCATATCTCCCCATGGCATTTCACTGTTTCTTCCGGCTCCATTCTCTTCTATAGTGGGAAATTACCAATATGGAGTCAAGTGGAAATATAAGGGTATTTAATGGGGGAAAAGCCTTACAGAGCGACCTAGCCAGCCGGCATGACAGCAGTCTGTCCAGCAAATACAAAAGTGAAAGTGAAAGAGAAAATGCAGTATCGCTCTACATCACCCTGACCACGCCTTCGCAAGTGTGGTCAGGCACACCTATAGCCAGCCCCTAAGTAGGTGTGGCTACAGCTTCCCCTACACCCTTCCACTCAAGCATTTTTTTTAGATATCCACCCTGCAACAAACTTTCTATCCTTAAAATTTTCCCATTCTCCTCCACTAATTGTCTGTGCATCTGTGGCCTATTGACTTACTTCTCCTGGCACCTCCCAGTGGTTAATTTCTGCACTGAAACTACTCCAGCTCTAGAAGGTCACATCCCTGCTCCTGTGGATCCTTGTAAGAATTTCACATCTTAACTGTCTCAGTGTGATACAGTTCTCTACATATGCATGTAATTTTGTGGCTCGGTGATCCAGAAATAAGGATAATGGAGAATATGAAATTGTCAATTGATGTAAAATTCACATTTTCACCTAGGTTAATGTTTGTGGTAGAAACTGCTGGCTGCTTAAGAGGTCCATTCTGGCTTTCTTAAATAATATAAGTTCCCAAACATATGGGCTCCTCCACTAGAAATCCTATTGGCTAGGCTCTTACAAACAGATACCTATATGTACATTCTGCTGAGAGTGGGATTTCTAGGTCATGACCTTTAAGGACAGTAAAATAATTGTCTCATCCTTACTTTGTGAAAAGTACAAACATCATTGAGAACTGGAGTAAATTTTTTTCAGATTGTGACATGGAATCCATCTGTTGAGGATGACAGCACAAGAAGTCTAGAATTATTTGGATTCCCAACTGGGAAACAGAGCTATGTTAGAGGCATCTGGATCCAGTTATTTTTTGGGGGGGGGCTAGAATCACCAACTTGAATCCTTATGCAAACTCAATGTTGCTTTGATGGATTTCTGTAGAGGCTCCTGCTGTACATTGAGTTGTGATAATTATTTTTCCTCACAATAAACCAGAAGTATTGATAATTCTTAGTCAAGTTTTAAATATGATTATTCAGAAAATCTAGTTAGTAGCAGTAGAGCTTGTTTGTTGGGGGATGAGGTCCTATGTGACCCAGATTGGCCTCAAAACATGTGATCTAGCTTTAGATGATCTTAAACTACTGATCCCCCTGTTCATACTTCTCCAATGATGAGATTACAAATGTGGCCCCTGTTTTTATTAACATAAGGTGCTAGAGTTAAAACCCATAGCCTCTTGCATCCTAGGGTAGTGCTCTACCAACTGAGCTGTATACTCAATAAATACATTCTCTTTTATCCATTTGTGTTGAATGATTACACAACTTAAGGGGTTAGCATTCTTTCTAAAATGTATTCTATTGTATAAATGAACAAAAACTCATGATACTTACTTATCCAACATTTAAAGTCATCATATGACTACTGGAAACCACTAGTATTATTGTCTCAAACTACATACAAGTTTCATAGACATTCAGCATGTTCATCTCAGCACACTCTTTCATAATACCTGTTTGACTCATAAATGGGCTAGATACACCGAGGCCCAGTGGCAGTTCTGCATCCATCTGCTGGCCCAGCCCAGCGGGATCCAACACACCCGAGCACTGCCTAGGCCCTGGTACAGTGACATCTCAACCCAAGAGAAGAGGACAGACATCAGAGTACTGGATCCATTTGCATCTACCAGAAGAGAACCTTGATCCCATACTCACAAGGAGAGCAAGAAACTCCTGCTACACCCACCAGAAGAAAGGATGAGAAGAGGGCAAGATAAAAGCACATTCAACAACAAAAAAACACAATATGACACCACCAGAGACTAGGAACTATACACCAGCAAGACCTGAACTTCAAAATGCTGATGAGACAGAAGAGAATGACCTTAAAAACATCTTCAGGAAAATGATAGAAGACCTCAAAGAGGACATGAGAAAATCCCTTAAAGAAATAGAAGAAAAAAACAAACCAAAAAATACAAGATATCAACAAATCTCTCAAAGAAACAGTTCAAGACCTAAAAACTGAAATACAGACAATAAAGAAAGGATAATCTGAGGGAATGCTGGAAATAGAAAAGCTGGATAAACGATCAGGAACAACAGATGTAAGCATAAGCAACAGAATACAAGAGATGGAAGAGAGAATCTCAGGAGTTGAAGACACACTAGCAGAAATAGATACATCAACTAAAGAAAATCTTAATTCCAACAAATCCCTAATACAAAATATCCAGGAAATATGGGATACTGTGAAAAGACCAAACCTAAGATTAATAGTTATAGAAGAAGGTGAAGAAATCCAACTCAAAGGCACAGAAAACATATTCAACAAAATCATAGAAGAAAACTTTCCCAACCTTAAGAAAGACACGCCAATGAAAATGCAAGAAGCCTACAGAACACCAAATAGAGTGAACCAAAAAAGTCTCCTCATCACGTAATAATCAAAACACCAACCATACAGAACAAAGAGAAAATATTAAGAGCAGCAAAGGTAAAAGGTCAAGTAACCTATAAAGGCAAACCTATCAGAATCACACCTGACTTTTCAATGGAAACTCTGAAAGCCAGAAGGTCCTGGATAGATATTCTACTACACTAAGAGAACATGGATGCCAGCCCAGACTATTACACCCAGCAAAGCTTTCAATCAATATAGATGGAGAAAACGAGATATTCCATGACAAAACCAGATTCAAACAATACATATCCACCAATCCAGCCCTACAGAAAGTTCTGGAAGGAAAAATACAACCCAAGGAAATTAACTAAAATGAGAAAAATATAAGCAATAGATAATCCCACTTTACCAACAGCCTAAAAAAATGGGATAGAATCCCACAAATAATCTTGCCACCATCACCAAATCAAAAACAAACAAGAATGAACAATCAATGGTCATTAATATCCATCAACAATAATGGCCTTAACTCCCCTATAAAAAGACACAGATTAGCAGAATGGATAAGAAGACAGAACCCTTCCTTCTGATGCATACAAGAAACACACCTCAACTTCAAAGACACATGACACCTAAGAAGTAAAGATTGGGAAAAATTTTTCCAATCAAATGGAACCAAGAAAAAACAGGTGTAGCAAACATAATATCCAACAAATTGGACTTTAAACTAAAATCAATTAAAAGAGATGAAGAAGGTCACTTCCTACTCATCACAGGAGAAATCCATCAGGATGAATTCTCAATTCTGAACATTTATGCCCCAAATACAAAGGCATCCACGTTTGTAAAAGAAACATTACTAAAACTCAAATCACACATAAAACCACACACACTTATAGTGGGAGACTTAAACACCCCACTCTCACCACTGGACAGGAACACAAGACAGAAACTTAACAAAGAAACAAAGGAACTAATAGAAGTTATGGCACAATTGGATTTAACAGATATCTATAGAATACTCCTTCCAAATAAAAAACAATTTACCTTCTTCTCAGCGCCACATGGAACCTTCTCTAAAATCGGCCACATATTTGGCAACATAGCAAACCTCAACAGGTACAAAAAATTGAAATAATCCCCTGTGTCTTATCAGACCACCATGCTTTAAAATTAGAATTCAACAACAACAAGAACTACAGAAAACCTACAAACTCATGGAAATTAAGTAACACCCTATTGCACAATACATGGGTCCAGGAAGAAATAAAAAAAGAAATTAAAGACTTCCTAAAATTCAATGAGAATGCAGACACAACATATCCAAACCTATGGGATACTTTGAAAGCAGTGCTAAGAGGAAAGTTCATAGCGCTGTATGCACACATGAAGAAACAGGAGAATAATCACACTAGAGAATTAACAGCACAACTGAAAGCTTGAGAAAAAAAGAAGCCAATACACCCCGAAGGAGCAGACACCAGGAAATAATCAATTTAAGGGCTGAAATCAATAAAATGGAAACTAGGAGAACAATACAAAGAATCAATATAACAAAGAGTTGGTTCTTCAAGAAAATCAACAAGATAGACAAACCTTTATCCAAACTTACCAAACAACAAAGAGCGAACATGCAAATTAATAAAATCAGGAATGAAAAGGGGGTCATAACAACAGACACAGAGGAAATCCAGAGAATCATCAGGTCATACTTTGAAAACCTATATTCCTCAAAATTTGAAAATCTAAAGGAAATGGACAATTTTCTGGACAGACTTCACTTACCAAAATTAAATCAAGAACAGATAAGCAACTTAAATAGACCTATAACCTCTAATGAAATTGAAGCAGTCGTCAGAAGTTGCCCAATCAAAACAAGCCCAAGCCAAATGGCTTAAGCGCAGAATTCTACCAGAAATTCAAAAGACAGCTAATACCTATTCTCCTCAAATTATTCCACACAATAGAAGCAGAAGGGTCATTACCAAACTCTTTTTATGAGGCTTGAATAACCTTGATACCTGAGCCACACAAAGACACAACTAAGAAAGAGAACTACAGAACAATATCCCTCATGAACATTGATGCAACTATTCTCAATAAAATACTGGCAAATCGAATCCAAGAACACATCAGAGAAATCATCCATCACGATCAAGTAGGCTTCATCCCAGGCATGCAAGGATGGTTCAACATACAAAAATACATCAATGTAATCCACCACATTAACAGACTGATGGAAAAAAAAAACACATGATCATCTCACTAGATGCTGAAAAAGCCTATGACAAAATCCAACACCCCTTCATGATAAAGGTCTTGGAGAAATCAGGGATAACAGGAACATACCTCAACATAATAAAAGCAATGTACAGCAAGCCAACACCAACATCAAATTAAATGGAAAGAGGCTCAATGTAATTCCTCTAAAATCAGGAACAAGACAAAGGCTGTCCACTCTCTCCATACCTCTTCAATATTGTCCTTGAAGTTCTAGCTAGAGCAATAAGACAACAAAAGGAGATCAAGGGAATACAAATAACAAAGGAAGAAGTCAAATTCTCACTATTTGCAGATGATATGATAGTCTACATAAGTGACCTGCAAACTCTACCAGGGAACTGCTAAAGCTGATAAACACCTTCATCAAAGTGGCAGAATACAAGAATAACTCAAAAAAATCTGTAGCCCTACTATATACAGATGAAATATTGGTGGAGAAAGAAATCAAAGAAACATCACCCTTTAAAATTGCCACAAACAACATAAAATACCTTGGGGTAACACTAACCAAAAAAAGTGAAAGACCTGTACCATAAGAATTTTGAGTCTCTAAAGAAAGAAGTAAAAGAAGATACCAGAAAATGGAAAGATCTCCCATGCTCTTTGATAAGCAGCATCAACATAGTAAAAATGGCAATCTTGCCAAAAGCAATCTACAGATTCAATGCAATCCCAATCAAAATCCCAACACAATTATTCACTGACCTTGAAAGAACATTTCTCAACTTTACATGCAGAAAGAAAAGACCCAGGATAGCCAAAACAACCCTGTACAATAGAGGAACTTCTGGAGGCATCACCATCCCTGACTTCAAGCTCTATTACAGATCTATAGTCCTGAAAACAGCTTTGTATTGGCAAAAAAATAGACAGGTATACCAATGGAATAGAGTTGAAAACCCTGATATTAACCCAGACCCCTAGGAACACCTGATTTTTGACAAACAATCCAAATATATACTCTGGAACAAAGAGAACATCTTCAACAAATGGTGCTGGCGTAACTGGATGCAAACATGTAGAAGACTACAGATAGATCCAAGCCTTTCAACCTGCACAAAATGGATCTAAGACCTCAACTTAAATCCAGCCACACTGAATCTATTAGAAGATAAAGTGGGAAATACCCTTGAATTAATTGGGACAGGAGACTGCTTCCTGAACATAACACCAGTAGCACAGACACTGAGATTAACAATTAATAAATGGGACCTCCTAAAACTGAGAAGCTTCTGTAAGGCAAAGGACACAGTCTGCAAGACAAAAACGACAGCCCACAGACTGGGAAAAGATATTCACCAACCCCACATCTGACAGAGGGCTGATATCCAAAATATACAAAGAAATCAAAAAGCTAGTCTCCAAAACACCAAACAATCCAATTAAAAAAGTGGAGTACAGAACTAAATAGACAATTCTCAATAGAGGAATGTAAAATGGCTGAAAGACACATCAGAAAGTGTTCAACATCCTTAGCCATCAGGGAAATGCAAATCAAAACAACTCTGAGATACCATCTTACTCCTGTCAGAATGGCTAAAATCAAAAACACCAATGACAGTTTATGCTGGAGAGGATGTGGAGAAAGGGGAACACTCCTCCACTGCTGGTGGGAGTGCCAACTTGTACAACCACTTTGGAAATCAGTTTGGCGACTCCTCAAGAAAATGGGAATCAGTCTACCACAAGATCCAACAATTCCACTCCTAGGCATATACCCCCCAAAAGCACATTCGTACAACAAAGACATCTGTTCAACCATGTTCATAGCAGCATTATTTGTAATAGCCAGAAACTGGAAGCAGCCTAGATGCCCCTCAACTGAAGAATGGATAGAGAAAGTGTGGTACATTTACACAATGGAATACTACTTAGCAGAAAAAAAAAACAATGGAATCTTGAAATTTACAGGAAAAATGGATGGAACTAGAAGAAACCATTCTGAGTGAAGTAACCCAGTCACAAAAACACAAACATGGTATGTACTCACACATATGTGGATTTTAAACAGAGTAAGGGATTACCAGCCTACAATACACACTGCCAGAGAAATTAGTAAACAAGCAGGACCTTAAAAATGACAAACTTTGTCCCCTGGAGAAGGGGAAAGGGTCAAAATCCCCTGAGCAAATTGAGAGCATGGGAATAGGGCAGAGGGAGCTAAGAGAATGAGAAGGGAAGAAGAGGAAGGATGCAGAGGTCATGAGGGAGCAGAAAGGCTGAGTCAGGTATAGATTAGAAGAAAGGATTTGCAATAGGTAGGGTTTTAGTTGGGGGGTGCTAGGGGAGGAGGGGAAGGAGAAGGGAACTGGGATTGTCGTGTAATTCAATCGTGTTTGTAACTCAAATAAATAAAAAGAAAAAATATTTTTCTTGGTTCTTGATGGTATGGGTGTCCCATTAAAATTTCTGGTTAAGGCAAGGCCCTCACCTCCTATATCCTGAGTGTGAGGATAAGTGGCTCTACATGGCTTACTAAGGAAGAAAAACTATTTATAGGAAAAACTATAAGTAAATGAGAAATAAAGACGTGCTTTCGGAAGTGTGCCTGACTCTATACCCCACTATCAGAATGGCCCTAATGGTATCTAGAAAGAGTAATAAAAGTTCTTGTCTGGCAAAAATCTGTTTTCCTAGGAATGGCAAGGTGCTTTTCTCCTGAGAAGTTTATATATAGTTAGGTTGGCTTGGCATAAAACTTTCTTTACGAAATGAGTGTGTACGTCCTGCATACACTGGGAAATGCAAATTTTTAAGTTCTTCTAAAATAATTTGGTTTGGACCTTACTTTGTGAAATCCTGGATTTTTAATTAATTTAATTCCTTTTCATTTTAAGCGAGTGAGCACCTGCTACTTTCTCTAGAGATGTGCATCTAAGCTGGTCATTAGACTCCAGATTTATTGCAGATTTTCCAGTGTTAATCTAAAGTTAGTAAAGTTCAAAATACACTTCCATATGATTACCTTACATTAGACAACAATGTCTGAGTTTTTATAAATTAATATAGCTGAAGTTGGTCCAAAAGAGAAGGTGTTTTCAAATTTTATCTCATATTTTTCAAATTTTGTCTCTAAATAAAAGAGGGAAATTGATTGAATGTCATATTAATTCATAGGAAAAGTTATCTGAAGATGTATCAGATTGTGATTCCATGTGGAATTCCAGATGTTTATATTATATTTAGGTGAATATCCTGTGGTCCATTGTAGTTATTGTTTTTAATTTTTTAAATTTTTGTACATTTGCCTATGTGTATGTTATGTGTATAAGGGTACCTGCAGAGGTCACAAGTAGAAATTAGATTCCCTAGAACTGAGCTACAGTATTTGGAGCCACTCTTGACTACTGAGCCATATCTCCAACACTTACTGTAGTTAGTAGGAAAAGATCTTCACCAACCCCATATTTGACAGAGGACTGGTCTCCAAATATATAAAGAACTCAAGAAACAAAATCAAAATACTAAATAATCCAATTTTTAAATGGGGTACAGATCTAAACAGTAGAATCTCAAATGGTTCCGATACATTTAAAGAGATATGAGCATCCTTAGCAATGAGGGAAATGAAAATCAAAAAGACCCTGAGATACCATCTTATACCTGTCAGAATGGCTAAGAACAAAAACACTAATGGCAACTTATGCTGGAGAGAATGTGGAGAAAGGGGAACACTTCTCCACTGCTAGTGGGAATGCAAACGTGTACAGCCACCTTTGAAATGTATATGGTGGTTTATCAGAAAATCAGGAATCAATCTACCTCAAGATCCATCTATTCTACTCTTGGTCATATATCCAAATAATTCTCAATCATACCACAAGGACACTTGCTCAGCTATGTTCAAAGCAGGAACATTCATAATAGAGAACTTGTAAATAACCTAGATGCCCCTCAACTGAAGAATGGATAAGAAAAATGTGGTTCATTTACACAATGGAGTAAAGGGTAACCAGGCTATAATCCACAGCCTCAGAGAGGCTAGGAGGGCTCAAAGAGGGACACGTGGATCTTCTTGGGAAGGGGGAAATAGAAAAAAAAAATTCCTGGGGTGGAGTTGGAGGGTGGGGAGTTGTTGGAAACAAGAAGGATTGATTTGGGCAGTTTGGCAGCTGGACAAAGTGGGGGAGTAATGAAAGCTATGTCTGAATGAGGATCGAGGAACATTTCAGGTATAGGGAGAAACCTCATACTAGGGAATCCACAGGGTGATCCCTGTTAAGTCTCCTAGAAATAGTGGAAAGGGTTCCTGTAATCAGATTGGTGACTACCCTAAATATCTTCAGGGAGCATTCATCGAGTGGAAGCAGATGCAGATATGCAA
Source organism: Cricetulus griseus (assembly GCF_003668045.3). Classification (NCBI taxonomy): domain Eukaryota; kingdom Metazoa; phylum Chordata; class Mammalia; order Rodentia; family Cricetidae; genus Cricetulus; species Cricetulus griseus. Next base: position 42,015,566 of record NC_048601.1, read on the forward strand.
AGATCCATTGCCAAGCATTTGGCCAAGCTCAGAGAATCCTGTTGAAGAGAGGGAGGAGGGATTGCACATGCCAGAGAACTCAAGGTCATGGGAGTTAACCCACAAAGACCAGAGTGAGCTTCTGGGAGCTCATGGACTCTGGACTAAAAGGGAGCATACATGGGACAGACATAGTCTCTCTTCCTGTGTGTGACAGTTGTGTAGCTTGGTTTGTTTGTAGGGCTCCTGGCAGTGGAATCAAGACCTGTCTGGAGCACTTAAATTGGCTTTGGGGAACTTATTCCTCATGCTGGGTTGTCTAGCCCAGCCTTGATGTAGGGGAAGGAGCTTGGTCCTATCTGAACTTGATGTGTCATGAGAGGAGTCCTGACCCTTTCTGAAAGGAAATGGAATAGGAGTAGATGGGGTGGGAGGGTAGAAGTGAGGCAGGGTGGTGGGTAGAGGGGTGGTGAACAGGAGGAGAGAAGGGTGGGAAAAACAATCTGCAATTGGGATGTAAAATAAATGAAAAAAATTTCCCAAGAAATTGTATTTTGTTAGTTCAAATTAGAAATATGCTTGCTTCACATTTCAATCCCTTCTCCCTCTCCCTCCCTTCTCCCAACCCCCCCCAGCAATCCCCCATCTCATTCCCCTCTACTCCCCAGGGAAGGAAAGGCCCTCCATGGAGGTTCCCCAAAGTCTGTCATATTATCCTGGGCAGGGCCTAGGCCCTCCTCCATTTGTCCAGGTTGAGAGAGCATCCCTCCATTGGGATGGGCTCCCAAAGTCCCTTTTTAGGACAGGGATAAATACTGATCCACTACCAGGGGCCCTGTATAGTGCTGAGGCCTTCTCATTGACAACCACGTTTAGGGGTCTGGATCAGTACCATAATGACCTCCAAGATATCAGTCTGGGGTCCATGTGCTCCCCCTTGTTCAGGTCAGCTGTTCCTGTGGGTTTCACCAACCTGGTCCTGATCTTTTTGCCCTTCATTCCTCCCTATCTGCAAATGGGTTCCAGAATTCAGTTCAGTGTTTAGCTGTGGGTGTCTGCCTCTGATTCCATCAGTCACTGGATGAAGGCTCTAGGATGGCATATAAGGCTCAGTCTCATTATAGGGGAAGGGCACTTAGGGTAGCCTCTCCACCATTGCCTAGATTGTCAGTTGCTGTCATCCAGATCCTTGTAGATCTCTGGAAATCTTCCTAGTGCCAGATCTCTCCTCAAACATATAATGGCTCCCTCTGTTATGGTATCTCTCATCTTGCTCTCCTCCATTCTTTCCCTGACTCAAACTTTCTGCTCCTCGTTTTCTCCTCTCCCCTCCTCTTCTCCCCTCTCATTCTACCAGGTCCCTCTCCCTACCCTCATGCTCCCAATTAACTCATGAGATCCTTCCCCTTTCCTTTCTTCTTGGTCCATACATTTTTCTCTTAGAGTCCTTCTTATTTCCTAGTTCCTTTGATGATGATGATGATTGTAGGCTGGTAATCCTTTGGTCTATATCTAAAATTCATATATGAGTGAGTGCATACCATGTTATCTTTTTGTGACTGGGTTACCTCACTCAGGATGCTTTCTTCTAGTTCCATCCATTTGCCTGCGAATTTCAAGATTCCATTGCTTTTTTCCTGTGAGGAGTACTCCATTGTATAAGTGTACCACATTTTCTCTATCCATTCTTCAGTTGAGTGTCATCTAGATTGCTTCCAGGTTCTGGCTATTACAAATAATTCTGTTATGAACGTAGTTGAGCATATGTCTTTATTGTATGAATGTGCATCCTTTGGGTATATGAGAAACTGCCATACTGATTTCCAAAGTGGTCTTATAAGTTTGCACTCCCACCAGCAATGAAGGAGTGTTCCTTTTTCTCCACGTCATCTCCAGCATAGACTGTCATTGGTATTTTTGATTTTAGTCATTCTGGCCATCAGAAGATGGTATCTCAGAGTAGTTTTGATTTGCATTTCCTTGATGGCTAAGGATTTTGAGCACTTTCTTATGTGTCTTTCGGCCATTTTAGATTCCTGTTGAGAATTCTCTATTTAGTTATGCACCCCACTTTTTAATTTCATTGTTTGGTGTTTTGGAGGCTAGCTTCTTGAGTTGATTGTATATTTTGGAAATCAGCCCTCTGACAAATGTGGGATGGGTGAAGATCTTTTCCCATTCTGTGGGCAGTTGTTTTGTCTTACTGACTGTGTCCTGGGATATTTTTCTGACTTCTTTCTCAAAGCATTTATCATCTGTATATAGTAGGGCTACTGATTTTTTGAGTTAATATTGTATCCTGCCACTTTACTGAAAGTGTTTATCAGCTGTAAGAGTTCCCTGGTAGAGTTTTTCGGGTCACTTATGTAGACTATCATATCATATATGATATCATGCATAATATCATGCAAATAGTGAAAGTTTGACGACTTCTTTTCCAATTTGTATCCCCTTGATCTCCTTTTTTTGACTTATTGCTCTAGCTAGCACTTCAAGTACAATATTGAAGAGATATGGAGAGAGTGGACAGCCTTTTCTTGTTCCTGATTTTAGTGGAATCACTTTGAGTTACTCTCCATTTAATTTGATGTTGGCTGTTGGTTTGCTGTATGTGCTTTTATCATGTTAATTATGTTCCTGTTATTCCTGTTCTCTCCAAGGTCTTTATTACGAAGGGATGTTGGATTTTGTCACAAGATTTTCAGCATCTAGTGAGATGATCATGTGGGTTTTCTTTTTCAGTTTGTTTATATGGTGGATTTTCATATGTTGAACCATCCTTGCATCCCTGGGATGAAGCCTACTTGATCATGGTGGATGAATTTTCTGATGTGTTCTTGGATTCGCCAATATTTTGTTGAGTATTTTTTGCATGGATGTTCATGAGGAATATTGGACTGTAGTTCTCTTTTTTAGTTGTGTCTTTGTGTGGCTTGGCTATCAAGGTAATTGTAGCCTTGTAAAAAGAGTTTAGTAATGTCCCTTCTGCTTCTATTATATGCAACAATGTGAGGAGAACTGGTATTAACTCTTGTTTGAATTTCTGGTAGAATTCTGCAGTGAAGCCATCTGGTCCTGGGCTCTTTTTTGGTTGGGTGACTTTTGATGACTGCTTCTATTTCATTATGGATTATAAGTCAATTTAAATTGCTTGTCTGCTCTTGATTTAATTTTGGTAAGTGATATCTATTCAGAAAATTGTACATTTCCTTTAGATTTTCAAATTTTGTGGAGTACAGGTTTTCAAAGTATGACTTAATGATTTTCTGGATTTCCTCAGTGTCTGTTGTTATATGTCCCTTTTCATTTCTGATTTTGTTAATTAGCATGCTCTCTCTGTCTGCCTTTTGCTTAGTTTGGATAGAGGTTTGTGTATCTGTTGATTTTCTCAAAGAACCAAATCTTCGTTCTTTGTAATATTTTCCTAGTTTCTACTTTATTGATTTCATCCCTCATTTTTATTATTTCCTGGCATCTACTCCTCCATGGTCAGTTTGCTTCTTGTTGTTCTAAAACTTTCAGTTGTTCTGTCAACTCTCTAGTCTGACTATTCTCCAGTTTCTTCATGTGGACACTTAGTGCTATGAACTTTCCTCTTAGCACTGCTTTCAAAGTGTCCCATAATTCTGGGAATGTTATATCTCTGTTCTCATTAAATTATAGGAAATCTTTAGTTTTTTATTATTTCTTCCTAGACCCATGAATGGGTCAATTGGGCATTATTCAATTTCCATGAAGTTTAAGGTTTTCTGCAATTTGTGTTGTTGAATTCTAACTTTAAGGCATGGTGGTCTGATAAGATACAGGGAGATATTTCAATTTTTTTGTATCTGTGGAGGTTTGCTATGTTGCCAAGTAAATAGTCAATTATAGAGAAGGTTCCATGTGGCACTGAGAAGAAGGTATATTCTTTTATGTTTGGATGGAATGTTCTATAGATGTCTGTTAAACCCAATTGGGTCATAACTTCTGTTAGATCCTTTGCTTCTTTGTTAAGTTTCTGTCTGGTGGTCCTATCTACTGGGGAAAGTGGTGTGTTGAAATCTCTTATTATAATTGTGTAGATTTTTATGTGTGGTTTGAGCTTTAGTAATGTTTCTTTTACAAATGTGGATGCCTTCGTATTTGGGGCATAGATGTTCAGGATTGAGGCTTCATCTTGATGGACTTTCCCTGTGATGTATATGAAATGCCCTTCTTCATCTCTTTTGATTGATTTTAGTTTGAAGTCTAATGTGTTAGATATTAGGATTGCTACACCAGCTTGTTTCTTGGGTCCTTTTGATTGGAAAGTCTTTTCCCAACCCTTTACTCTGAGGTAATACCTGTCTTTGAAGTTGAGGTGTGTTTCTTGTATACAGAAGAAGGATGGATTCTGTCTTTGTATCAATTCTGTTAGCCTGTATCTTTTTATAGGCAGTTTAAGACCATTGAATTTGAGGGATATTAATGTCCATTGATTGTTGGTTCTTGTTTGTTTTGGATTTATTGTTGGTGGTGTCATTGTGTGTGGATTTCACTCTCCTGTTTCTTTTCCTGTTTGGTAAAGTGGGATTATCTGTTGCCTATGTTTTTGTGAGTGTAGTTGTCTTCACTGGGTTTGAGTGAACTTTCTGAAGAGCTGTATTTGTGGATATGCATCGTTTAAATCTGTTTTTTGTCATGGAATATCTTGTTTTCTCCATCTATAGTAATTGAATGCTTTTCTGGGTATAGTCATCTGGGATGACATCCATGCTCCATTAGTGCTTGTATGGTATCTATTCAGGACCTTTTGGCTTTCAAAGTTTCCATTGAGAAGTCGGGAGTGATTCTGATAGGTCTGACTTTATATTTTACTTGGCCTTTTTCCTTTGCTGTTCTTAATATCTTCTCTTCATTCTGTAAGTTTTGTGCTTTGATTATTATGTGGTGAAGGGACTTTATTTTGTGGTCCAGTTTATTTGGTGTTCTTTAAGCTTCTTGTACTTTCATAAGCATATCGTTCTGTAGGTTGGGGAAGTTTTCTTCTATGATTTTGTTGAATATGCTTTCTGTACCTTTGAGCTGTATTTCTTTTTTTATTTGTAATCAATTATTAATACAAGAATACTAAAAATATAAACAGTATTTTGGAAGCATCATCTTTCCCTCTCTGATAGTCTGCAATTGAGCTGTATTTCTTCACCTTCTTCTATACCTATTATTCTTAGGTTTGGACTTTTCATGGTGTCCCATATTTCCTGAATATTTTGTGTTAGGGATTTGTTTGTCTTGAGATTTTCTTTGGCCAATGAATGCATATCCTCTAGTGATAGTCTTCAACAACTGAGATTCTCTCTTCCATCTCTTGTATTCTATTGGTTGTACTAACATCCTTAGCTCCCTATTGTTTATCCAGCCTTTCTATTGCAAGCACCCCTCATTCTGTCTTTTCTTTATTGTTTCTATTTCAGCTTTCATGCCTTGAACTGTTTCAATTGTTTCCTTCACTTGTTGGTTTTTTTTTTTCTTGGCTTTCTTCAGATTCTTTAAGAGAATTATTTAATTATTGCATTTTTTGTTTGTTTTTTCTTCTATTTCTTTAAGATATTTCTTTGGTTTCTCTTTAAGGGACTCTATCATCTTCATAAAGGAGCTTTTTAAGGTTCGGCTCTTCTTCTTCCTCTGTGTTGTGCTTTTCAGATCTTGCTTGTTTGGAGTCCCTAGATTCTGATGGTGTCATATTGGTCTTTCTGTCATTTAGTGTGTTCTTACTTTATCTTCTTTCACTGTTTCTTCCCGTGGGTGCAGGTGGGGGCTCTATCTCCTCTTGTCACCCATTGGTGTATGTGGGCCAATATTTCAGTGTCTGCATCTCTGGATGTTCCTGCCTCTCCTTGTATTCTCCTTCCTCAGAAGAGATCATGTCAGAATGGGAACCAGGAGTGAGGTGGGTTTCCAGACTCAGGGAGATCCTCCCTGTCTGGGCTGGTCCACTCTATGCCTAGAGCAGGCCCAGAAACATGGGAGGAAGAGGTGATGGCGGGAGTCCGGCAGGAACAGATGGGACACTCATCTCAGCAGAGGTCAGGACTAAGGGGGAAACAAGCATGAGGTGCTTCCAGACTTACAGAGATCCTCCATGTCTGGCTGGGTCCATTCTATGCCAGGTCCCAGCCCAGAGAGATCCAAGGGGTGATGGTAGAAGTTGGGCAGGAGTCAGATGAGAATAGAGGGGACACTCACCTCAGCAGAAGTCAAGGTGGAGGGAGAACCAAGAGTGAGGTGTTTCTGGACTCAGGGAGATCTTCCATGTCTGGGTGGGTCCACTCTATGCCAGGCCCCAGCCCAGAAAGAGATCCAAGTGGTGATGGTGGGAGTAGGGCTGGAGCAGAGGGGACACAGGGCTCAGCAGAGGTCAGGGCAGAGGGGACAAAAATTTTAATTAATAATAAAAACAAATCTGATCTCCAACCAGCTACTTACATTATTATTCAGGTCTACCTAAAACAGTTTGCTCTTCTTTTTATTAATGAAAAAGCCAACTGCTTATTTTTCTGACTGAGCATATGTGAATATATTTCATGAAAAACTAATTTGGAATTTCAAAGTATCAAAGTTCATTAAAGTAGACAAGGTATATGAACCCTATACATATATGTATACATGTTTTGATAACAATATCAAGATTACTTTTATCACAACTTTTTATCCTATTTGCTTTTCTTTATTAAACTTTCTATTCATTTCAGCATACTGTTACTGGGATATTGTATTGACCAGTATTGAACCAAGACATTGTTAATAAATGACTTGGAAAATTAAAATTCAAAACAAAACTTAAGATGCTCTTAAAATTAAAATAATCAAGTTGGAGAAGAGGAAGCAAATATGTAATTTGAGTACATTTTGGGAAACTGAATAGTTCTGTGTAATAGAACACACACTTGTGTAACTTTATTCTTTGCACAAAAGCTCAGATTAAAATTATCTTAGGTTCAGTAAAATTGAACAAATACATAAAGTTCTTCCTTGAATGGTTGAATTACACATTTAATTTCACTTTTCTAGAGAATTACAGAGTTATTTGTCTACTACAATTTACATTTGGTTCTACACAAAGACTTATCCATGGTTAGAAATATTGAAATCACCTTTAGAACTCTGACTTTACTAAAGTAAGTTATTCAAATTCCAAACATTTAAAGTAAAATATAGAAAAAATATAGAAAATATCACCCTATATGTTTTCCTTAATGTTCTGCAATGACTGAAATGATTTTTTAAAAACCAGGAAATATATCCTATCAGAAGCAACTTTTGCGTCAAGTTTGAACATTCCAAAATCAATTTTGAAATATCTCTAAAGATATTTCTAACTATGTTTTAAATTTTTGCTTAAACAAAAGAAAAATACCATTATTACATTTCACCTCTAGTGGTGTTGTGTTGATTCCTTACCTTGGAATATGTGAATATTTCAAAACTACATCTAAATACTCAAAACTTTGAGAAGTTGCTGTTATTAGAAACATACATTACTCATTCCTCTGTGCTTCAAGAGGCACCATGTTTAAAAGTCTGTCTAAGGATCAAGGGATTCCCATACCCACATAAGACATCTGACAAAGTGACAGTATAATGAAAATGTTTGTATCTCCCCCAGCTCTTACAGACTCCCCAGGGTTTTCTTGAACAGAGCATGACTCTTGGCCTTGTCATAGCAAAGTGCAGTGATTACCTGACAGTGTGGGTACACTCATTATATTCAGTGTAGTTCTTCTTTTTTATAATGTTGCTAATCTAGATTTAAATTATACTTGTCATGTTGGAATGCCTGTGTCCTGCATCTGAATCTCTTCTGCTATTGTTGCTATAGTGACCAGAAGAAATCCTAGGTATCTTCATTTCAATGGGGAGGTCTATCTGGGCTCCCTTTAAGCAGTAGTTTCTTCACTTGTTATCTTTGATATTTCATATAATAATGAATGTCATCACATTTTGAAGGTTCAGCTTTTATTCTCAGAACTTAAAAAAAATTACCACCATGTTTGTGCTGGGTTCCAAAGTAATTTCCAGAATTTTCAGGTCACAAAATATATTATATTCTGAATTACAAAGTTACTATTGTATTAATAAAGTGTGTATTTCCACAATCCCCCATCTCCCTTTTTGTGTTTAAATCAGTGGTTATCCATGGGGGAACAAATGTGTACCACAGGGAATATTTGGCAAGGTCTGAGATGTGTTTAATTGTAGGAAGAATGAGGACTTCTACAGGCATGTAGTAGAATGAAGCCAGGGAGGCTGCTAAACATAGTTTAAGGAATAATGAATTATCTGACTCAGTGTTAACGGGCTGAGCTTATGAAGTCCCACTTCAGAACAACTGCAGCTCATGGTTATAAATAATACTATACCATGAATCTTTCAGCCTGCCAAGATCACAAGCTGGAGTAAGGCTGGTTTTCTAATGATAAGTGTAAGGAGAACAAGAATGAGATGAGATGTTTAGCTGTCTATGTGATATATTAGTCTGGATGTCAATTAATTACTGGAAGAAAATGTTTCTTCATGAAAATGTTCAAGTGGTTCTAAATACTTTTCCCCATTGTGTTTTACTATCTACTTATGCAGATACATCCCTATCTCACTTGTCTTTCACAAAATGAGATATAAGATGGCAAAGAAGATGCCAGTTTTCAGGCATGTAACTGCTTTCTTGGGGTCAACCCTGGGACCTTGGATCCTGAGGACCTGGCATGTATGATGATAATGAACACAAAGGACCTGATGGACTTGCTCATATATTTTATGGATATGTTACATTTTGGGAAAAGGGGGAGTATTTTTTCATAGGAACTCGTGTCCATGCTTGGATCACTTAACTCTAAGCTTAGTCATATTCTTATTAATGAAAAGTACAGAATATATACAATACATCATCACAGGAACATACTCAAAAGAGATATTTCTCAGTAAAGCAAACTTACAATGAAACGGAGAACGCAGAACCATTCATGACCATAGTAACCCTGATTTTGCTTATGTTTCCTTCTTCTGGATTATATTGCCTCTGGTATTCATACTGTCAAATATCATATACATTTTCCTATTTAGACTGAAAATGCATAATACATATGTGATTAGAGTCATTGTCAGGGCATCAAACAAAGGAGAATAGAATATGCTCATTGACCTTCGACCTCTTGAATGAAATTGCATATTGACATTAAAGGCACATGTGGTAGGATTTCATGTAGAGTAGTATTTTTGTCTCTCTATTAACCTATTTTCTTCTCTGATTACAATACTTTGATTAGCCTTCAGAAAACAGTCACCCTCATTTCTTCTTAGTTTGTGTCATGTAACTTGGATCAGCACTCTCTAAGCACAACTGGTGAGTGCCAAGTTTAGATCTTGCCGTGGATCTAGTTTAGATCTAGTCATGGAATATAAGTCATTGATTATGAACTGATAGGCAGCTGGATTTGTAATAAGAAGGTACTGTGCATACCATTACCCATCATGTGTTGCAAAATTAACTAAACATTAAGATAGCATAGAGTTAAAACAGGACCCAATGATGGAAGAAGACGAACTATGGCATTATTTGATAATTTGCATCCACCAGCCCATAAAGACAGTCACTCCTGCATGTCTTAATGACTTGCACCAATAAATCTATCTTCTTTTCTTTATAAGCCCATTTGATATTCTTTTCTGCTACTCATAGCCAAGATTACTGAAAACTGTTATAAAGAAAAACTTCCCAGAAATGTGAAGTAGGTGACAATGAAGAAAACATACACATCTTTGAAAATGCTGTGCTTGGTCTTCTTTTACCCTTTTTATTGAAAATAGATATTTTTCTCAATTAAAATATCCCATTACAGCTTCCCCTCCTGCTACTCCTCACAGTTTCTTCCTCCTTCCCCTCCCGGGCAGATCTACCCCCTCTCAGTTTCTCAATAGAAAAGTACTTATTCTTTTTATCCTTCCTTCAATATGTAAACGTAATTTTAAAAAGATGTTTCAGTCAATTTAGCCAATTGTTTCCAATTTTACATTTCTTACTTTTTCCTAATGAATGTGTTATAATTTGGAAGATTGACTCTTGTTTCATGGAGAGATGATTTTCTTTGTTCTTATTGTCACAGAATAGCCTTCCAGTGAAGGAAAATAACATTTTCTTTCCCTGCTTTCCATTGTGGAGTGCAGATGACTGACACACAAAGCATCGACTGTGAGACCAGTCAATCTTGTTGATTCAACAAAAGTTATCACCTGCCATTAAAGTCTTTTCAGTTCCTGAGGCTAACTTGCAGAGTACGTGTAATAATCATTCTTGGAAATGCTGAACAGAGTCAAGATTCTTCATCTTCCTTTTAAAGTAATGACTTGAGAAATAGGAGAGGAAGTCATTCCATCTTAAACACAACCTTGAATTATAATTCAAACACTATGTAAAAACAAAGATAATTACATTTCTGGTGTGGAGATGCTAAAGCCTTCCTGGATGGATTTATCTGACCTATGGTCCACTATAGCTCTTTTTGCACACTGAAGTCAATATCAATAAAATTTGAGCATTAACTATTTACTAGGATACACTGAGATTTTTAATGTGTTAGTTGAAAACAGTGGCTAATAAAATTTAGATCAGTTTTCTCTTGAATACAGAGATGAGAGAGAGAGAGAGAGAGAGAGAGAGAGAGAGAGAGAGAGAGAGAGAGAGAGAGAGAGAGATGCTTAATGTGTGGATAAATTAAATACTCACTGTGAGGTATGGCCTTCATCAGTCATTTAAAATTTCTATAAGTTGTTTTAATGTGTAATTGGGATATTATTACTGCAAGTTGCTACATGTATGGTTTTCATGTATGCACAATCACCTGGCAATATTAAGATTAGATTACAATTCATTAGGCATTTGGGGAGTCAAGATTCTGTCTTCAGATGTGAGTACTATACTGAAAATAGCAGGAATGTAAAACTTCAATTGAATTTCTGGAATTAAATATGCATAGGTACATTTCTGAGTGTCTATCTTTTTGCTATCCTGAATTAAGATTAGAATCTCTAGTAATTTAGGCATTTGGGTGCTGGATTTTATAATGTTGTAGGTCTGTGGAGTTAATCCTCCTTATAGTATCACTTTTTTCTAAGGGTAGGACAAATGGTTGCTTCTAAGTCTTATCTCCTGGCCTTCAAATAGGTAAGGATTGGGCAAATGTTTAGTGTTCAAATAGATAAGGGTTAGGCAAAAGATTGGACCTGGTTTCCATACCTCCAAATCCTTATTCAGGACTACGTCTTTCTCTAGTTGTTCTTATCTCTTTGTGACATGCCTCTCTCTGCATCTACATCTTTACTTTAAATTAAAATTAGTTTTGAATGGGTAGATTTTAAGGTCATTTGCCAGTTTGGTAATCCATAACAAAAGCTTCCTAGGTTTGGCTATGATTACAAATAATTCAAGTTTGTCGGGCAGTGGTGGTGCACGCTTTTAATCCCAGCACTCGGGAGGCAGAGGCAGGCAGATCTCTGTGAGTTTGAGACCAGCCTGGTCTACAAGAACTAGTTCCAGGAAAGCCTCCAAAGCCACAGAGAAGCCCTGTCTCAAAAAAAAAAGAATATTCTAGTTTTAGGCTTGGACACAAAAATGAACTGTTGGGAGCCAAATCTCAGGGCTTGGCATGAGATCCTAGGCCATTCTTGGCCAGCCACATAGTTATGTATTAACCTGTACATAGGAGCTCCTTAGAACCTCAGCTCAAGTAAAAGACCCACTCCTCCACCCACATGCTAGGCAACCTAGGCAACCCTTCCTGGACCTCTTACTCAGAAACTCTTTACCCTTCCAAACATCCTCTTCGTGGCTTCCTAATATCTTGCATACACTAACACCTGGCTCACAAACAACCCATTCTACCCCTCCCCATATCCTTCTGCCAACTATATAAGCTAGCCTGAGAAAAAAATAAAGTTTTCCACTTGATCAGACTCCTGTCTTGTGGTCATTCTTTCTGCATCTCTTGTCCCCATTACCTATCCCTGATTCTCTTGCCCCAGGTTGATGTCCTGCAGGTCGGGACAATGAAAGGTTCCCATTACCTAGTATATAGTGTTGTACTGATATTTACAACTTCCTAAACACCATCTTTTTCTGGAGAGGTGGGACTGTCTTCAACAATGACCTCAATTTCATTCTCACAACCCCTGATGCAAATTCTGTTTGAACTATTTAAAGATTAAGCAGCAGAAACCAACAAATTGCAAACATTTTCTTTTCTTGGCAGCATCATAATCTTCAGGGAATTGGTTTCCTTGGGTGAACATTTTATAAGTTTAGATAGATAATCCTTGTGGCAACTGTCTTAGGAAGAGGGGACAGTGTAGGGGACAGTGTAAGCCATGCCTGCTAGAAGCTGGCTACAGGTATGACTAACCATGCCCATCAGGAAGGTTTTGCCACAAAGGATGCTAAATAGTTCTACTTTATGTCAACACTTTGTACAACAACCTTTGGAAATAGTTCATAAGAAATTTTCACAATCCCTCATTGATCATGATATGGATGATATTCTTTTATCAGATTCTAATAAGGAAACTCTGAAATGTATGTTTGACATGGTGAAGGAAGTTCTGCCTAGATGGGGGTTACAGATTGCCCCAGAAAAGATACAAAGAGGAGATTCTATTAACTATTTAGGTTATAAGATATACTTACAAAGAACCAGGCCACAAAAGGTACAAATTAGAAGGGATCATTATCAAACTCTTAATAGTCTTCAGAAGCTGCTAGGGGAAATTTCTCAATTACAGACAATTATTGGGGTAGAAGGACATGACTTAAAGCATTTAAAAATGACCCTTAAAGGAGATAAGGACCTAAACAGTGCAAGAATATTATCCGCTGAGGCAGAAATAGAATTACAATGAGTATAAAACAGAATATTGGATGTGCATGTAGATCAGGCAAATCTTGATTTAGACTGTATTCTGGTTATCTTGCCATCCAAAGAATAACCTTCTGGGATTCTGATGCAGATGGAAGAGACCATATTGGAGTGGATATTTCTGCCACATAAACAGAATAAAAAATTAAAGACATATATGGAAAAGATTTCTGATTTGATTTTAAAGGGAAAATTAAGACTTCATCAATTGACTGGGAAAGACCCAGCAGAAATTACAGTACCTTTAACTAATGAAGAAATTCCCTAATTATGGAAGGATAATGAATATTGGCAAATAGCTCTTACTGATTTTTGGGAACGATTAGCAACAACTATCCCAAAACTGACAGAATTAAATTAATAAAAAAGACAGTCTGGATTCTTCCACATATTGTAAGACAAACTCCCATTTCTAGAGTTCTTACCTTCTACACTGATGCCAATAAATCAGGTAAGGCTGGTTACAAAGCAGGTGAGGTAAGTATAGTAGTTCAAAGTCCGTATACATCTGTATAAAAGGCAGAATTATATGCAGTTCTCATGTTGCTTATAGATTTTACAGAACCTCTTAACATAGTTACTGATCCCCAATATGCAGAAAGAGTCATTTTACACATTAAGACTGCATAATTCATTCATGATAATACAGAATTAACTTCACTGTTTATACAATTACAGGAAACAATCAGAAACAGAAGCAATCCTCTATACATTATACATATCAGATCCCATACGGGTCTGCCAGGCTGACTTGCACAAGGCAATGACCAGATTGATCATTATTTGTTTTGAAGTGTGCTAGAAGCCTCAGAATTTCATAAGAAACATCATGTAAATAGCAAAGGTCTAAAAAAGGACTTCTCCACCACTTGGCAACAAGCCAAGGAGAGAATGAGAAACTGTCCTACTTATTCCTTTTATAACCAAATTCCATTGTCAGCAGGCTTTAATCCTAAGAGCATTCAGAGGAATGAGGTTTGGCAGATGGATGTCTTTCACTTTACAGAATTTGGAAATTTGAAATATGTGCATCACACTATAGACACATTCTCAGGGTTCCAATGGGCTACTGCTCTCAACTCTGAAAAACCTGATTCTGTTATTACACACCTGCTAGAGGTGATGGCAGTTATGGGTACACCTGCACAAATAAAAACTGACAATGCTCCAGCATATGTCTCCACAAAAATAGAACAGTTTTTCAAATATTTTAACATAAATCATGTCACTGGTATACCACACAATCCTACAGGACAAGCAGTGATTGAGAGATCTAATAGAACATTTAAGGAGATGCTCCATAGACAGTCGAGGAAAACAAAACCCCCAAAACATAAGTTGCATAATGCTTTATTGACACTAAACTTTCTTAATGCCAATGAAAAAGTACAAACAGCTTCAGAAAGACACTGGACTATGGAAAAACTACTGAACTAAATCAGCCAGTATACTTCAAAGATGTACTAACCTCTGTATGGAAACCAGTACATGTGTTACGTTGGGGTAGGGGTTTTGCATTTGTTTCTACAGGAGAAGAAAACTTTGCATACCATCAAACTTGATCAAGATTCAAGTTGAAAAAGACAAACCTCTCAACAAGGACAAGTGACAGGTATTTTAGTAGGCATATCTAGTAAACTAAAGAGAAACCTCCCAAAGGAAAAGGAAGTTTTTTGCTTCTATCTGCACAGGAAAACTCATCTCCATAAGTCCAAGAAAACTACATGGGTAGATGCTTAAGAAGAGAAGGTAGCTATAACCATCAAACAAAAGGAATATGTCATACGGTAAACTTTACAGCTGTCTCTCAAAGAACTCTATTTTCCTTTATTTTCCTAGTCCCTATTCAATTAAAATCAATGCTGGATTTAGAGGTGGGTTTGGCTTTCCTCCTCTAAAATCGAAGCACGTTGTTTAACTAAACTTTAGAGTTTCTGTATTGTCTCAAGAAGCCAATTGATATAATACAGAATAAGAGAAGAATGTGGGGACTGTCTTTGTCTTTCTTGGCTCTTTCCTTCAAGGTGTACACCATCTCATAATCATTATTTTTCCACGGTTGCCTTTCCCAGCATGCATACTTGTACAAGTAAACATTTCTCTGCTAACACTTATGTTTGAGTCCCACACAGCTAATGAAGCCCCATCTGACAACAATCCCTGGATGCTCTGGAAAGAAATTGGGCCATATCTCCTATACTGCACTGGATCCAACTTACTCCGTTTCAACTGACACTCCGACCAGAGTTTCAGGTACTGACTTCAATCAAGTTGAGGATTTCAACCTAGATCTTCAACCAAGCAAATCCCATCTAACATGGACTGGATATAATCCATTAGAGACTTTCACTATACTAACATTTTCTTCCTGCAGGACCCCACGAGGCTACTGCCATCCCATTTCAGCAGGAAGTAACTTGGAGGATGCTATGGTTCCTTCCTCCATTATTGTCTATTAGGATAATGTAAGCCTAGTTAGGGATAGCTTACTATTGTTTATGGTTGGGATTGAAAGGAGGTGTTCAGTCTTGGACATCTTTTTTCAGATGACTTCATGTAGACATAGTTAGGATGTGTCATAGCAGATTATTGTATCTTCTTGTATTTCACATTTATGTTGATTAATTTTGGACAATTTATACTCTTAAGCTTTAATCCTCTTTTAGAATAAAAGCAGAATTGTAGGGGACAGTGTAAGCCATGCCTACTAGAAACTGGCTACAGGTGTGGCTGACCACATCCATCAGGGAATGGTCAAGGTAAGGTCAGGATGACTCGGATATGGTTTAAAGGGACAGACTGGGCACAAGAGAGCCCCTTCTCTCTGGCCTCCCTGCCTTGCTGCCCCTGGCATGCTCTGGCTTGCGTTTGGCTGGCATTTATCTAATAAAGGATATATTATCCTCACCGGTTACAAAGCTTCCTCATTAGGACAGAGAGATGATTCCAACAATGCTGAGGGGGAATTTTTTCAAGCATAAAGGGATAAGCTATCTGAGGAACATTTCATTCAATTTGGTGAGACTGAACCCAGCAATTGTTTGCTCTTCTCTTCAAAACACCTGTCCAAATTACCCATTTCCCCATTGTATTAGAATATTAGTGTACCTATTTTCTAATTTTAATATGTAAATTAAACCATGATAGTCTGTATTTTGGAAAGACTTTTCCTACTTGTGAAGGAGATGCTAATGGCCATGTGAAGTTAGGCAATAATGCAGTTATAGAAGTCCATACAACACTTTGTTGTTTTCCTCAGACCTCATTTCTTCCCTTCCCTTCAATGCCTCACCATTCTTGGAACCTAAATTCACATTAACTTGTGAGCAGTGTGTGCTTCAGCTGTTCCTTGTCTTTAGAACAATTTGCCCTGAAATATCTCCGGGGCTTGCTTCTCCATCTGCCTTCAGCCTTTGCATAAATACCTTCTTTTCTGCAGTTAGGGTAAAAGTGGTAAAGCTCCTTCACAGATTGCCAACCAATTTGTCATGTTCCATTTTGCTTTCTCATAACACTTCTCCCAGCATATATCAATATTTATGTATTATTTTTGTCTTCTCCACTCCTCAAATGTAAGAACCATGAAGCCAGAAGCTTCAGTCTTTTTTTTTTTTTTTTTTTTACTAATGAGTCTCCAGAAACTAGAAAACAACCATTGGATTAAAAAAAAGTGAATGTATAACTTCCATCCAAACTTCAAAGTTGTCCATAAGAAATCAGTACAAATCAAATTTCTTGTACACAGCTCATAAAATTGCTTTGGATCAATGGCTAGCAAATTTAGGAGGATAGAAATACATTAATTTCTCCTCAGTGATTCTCCCACCCCAGCTCCAATCTCTAAAGAATCTTAATTTCTCTAAGTCCATTTCAAAGTAATATACTTAAAACAAGAACTCTCAATGTGAGGCTATGGTGATCTGGTTTTGAGTGGCACTAATACCTGTGTCTGGCCCTCCTATTTTTCTGCTTCTGCTGCCTTCAAACTTTCACAGAAGTCACAAAAGGTGCATGGCATCAGCTGTAGTTGGAATTGCTTCAGATATGGACTTTTTCTTTAACTTAAACTTAGTCATTCATGCCTCTCTCTTCCAGTTTCTTACTTCCACAATTTCTTTACTAAGTTCATAACTTTTGCTGAGAGTAAAAAAACAGAGAAGAAGAAGAAGAAGAAGAAGAAGAAGAAGAAGAAGAAGAAGAAGAAGAAGAAGAAGAAGAAGAAGAAGGGAAGGAAAGAAAGAAAGAAAGAAAGAAAGAAAGAAAGAAAGAGAAAATCAGAGGTTCAAGTGTAAGGAGATGGCTCAGTTGGTAAAACACTTGTCATGAAAGCCTAAGGTCTTGAACTTGAATTTGTAGAACCACATAGAGTTGGGTGTAATAGTGCAACTCTGAACTCCTAGTATTCCCATGGTGACATAAGAGATGGAGACTAAACTCCTGGCAGCTTACAGGCCAGCTAGCCTGGTATATGGAATGTCAAAAAAGAAGAGATCTTGTCTCAAACAAGGTAGAAGGTGAGGAGTGACACCTAAGTTGCCATGTGACCTCTGTGGGCACACTGTGGAATGCACACTGTGGTCTCATTCATTTGTATGAACACACACCTCCACAGCTCATAAAACATCCAAATACTCCAAAGTTCAGTGTTGCCTTAGTTGTTTTACAGCTGTAAAGATGAACATGTTCCTTACTTGCTTTAAGCCTCAATCTTTATGTCTGTGACATGGGGTCATCATTTCAATTCTTTGCTATGTATAAGACAGGAAGGATGTTCCTGACTTCATGGGCATCATTGGCTTCACCATGAATATTGAATGAAATGATGCATAGGCAGCAGTGGATATAACTACATGGTTATGAAAAGTTTCTTTTTCTTCTCTTTAATTCTTATGTTAGCTTTTGTTTTTAAAAGGAATTCTCACCTTTTAAATATTCATCTACAACTATCTTCCCTAGTCATCTTAGTGAGCAATCATCATTTTCTCAATAGAAAATTTTGGCTGCCCAAGCAGCCTACGATCTACTGCCACAGAGATAATTGGCATGCTCACTATAAAGCTTAAATTTGACCATAGCACCTAACACTTGACATCATATAGAAGAACATAAAATAATTTTCACTTCACGATAACCCCTTAAGGACTTAAGATTAGTTCCCCTGTCTCCCTATGTGGTGATATCTTGCTGGGCAGTGGTGGCTCACACCTTTAATCCCAGCACTCAGGAGGCAGAGGCAGATGGATTTCTGTGAGTTTGAGGCCAGCCTGGTCTACTGAGAAAGTTCCAGGACACGCTCCATAACTACAGAGAAACCCTGTGTTGAAAAGCCAAACATAATAATAACAATAATAGTAATAAAATCAATAAAAGCAATAGAAAAATTTTAAAGAAAATGAATTATAAGATATTAAGTCCTTGTCTAAGACAATCACATTTTAAGAATTACACAATTCAGTGGAATCATACATATTTATGAACTCATTTATTTCTTTACAGTATGTGCTTGTTCAGTGTGAATGAAATTCCAGGTACTGTGTTGGATGTAATTGTCTCCTTTACAAATCTCATTAGTGCATTCTTAGTATTAGTGAAGGACAACAAAGAATTAAATTCATGTTTATGTGGAGAAGTTAATCTTAATAAACTTGATGTTTGGCGGAGAGGTGGAGGGATGGCTCAGCAAGAAAGAGGAGTTATTTTGACAGAAGAATAAGGCTTAGTTCCATGGTCACTCATACCCACCTTTTCCAGGGAATTCAAAGCTCCTTTCTGGTCCATCAGGATCTAGGCATACATGTAGTGCATATACACATATGCAGGAAAAACACTTATTCACATAAAATAAAAATAAATAAATCTTTAAACAAACAAAACCATTTGAAAGCCTGATGTTGAATAAAATAGGATATGATTTTGTTTTAACTTAGAAAATGCAATTTGAAAGTATATAATACAACAATATTGATGAAGTTTACTTATAGGTTTTTTAATGAAATAAGGATGACCTTCATTTTTTAAAATCCTCAGTATTGCAACATAACTATGATAGTAGTCTTCTGGCTGGGCTATAGAAAGGGCAGGGCTATCAGTGAACACCATTGTAAACTGAGAAACAGAAACCCCGATCAACTTTTTGTTTGTTTTCTTAGGAGAATATGAACCTTGGACTGTGTGAGAACCTGTAAATGCATCATATTCATAATACCAGGCTTTTTCAATGCAATAACAGTGTCATTACCACCTAACAGTTCTTAAAATATAGCATATATGTCAGTGAAAAAATGTCTTGCAAAGTATTGATGAAACATCAAAGGATGATGACTTGGAGTCACAGCAATTGATGGCAAAGCAATAGTAATAATGTCAGCCATGTAGCAGCAAGAACTTGCCAACATGTCTTAGAGCAGCCAAATTGACAAGACTGATGACATTGTGCAGAAATTCAGTAACCGAAGAAAAATAAATTCACAGATATGTCCTCCCACTCAGAGGAAGCTGGAATCACAGGAGGTTAGAGACCTGACTGCTGCATGTAAACACTTGGTGAGATACTCTGAGGGAGGGCTATTTCTCTGTTTAACTGAGTATGTTGAAAGGGAACACACAGCTGGAAAAATACAGCAGAAGGATTACATGAAGACTCATTGATATATAAAATAGGGACAACCAATTATGAAATAGTAAAAAAAAAAAACAAAAAAAGCTTGACATAAGGCTACAATTTCTATGCAGTGATTTCTTTAGGTGTAATTTTTTATTGAAAATAGATTCATCTCTCACACAATACAACCTGACCACAGTTTCCCCTCCCTCTACTCCTTTGGCTCCCTCCCACCTTCCTTCTGTTCCAGATCCACTCCCCCTCCATTTCCCTTCAGAAAAGAGCAGGCCTCCTAGAGACAACAACCAATCATGACATAATAAGACAAGGCGAAAGCACTCATATCCAGTCTGGACAAGGCAACTCAGTAGGAGGAAAAGAGTCCCAAGAACAGGCAGGGGAGTCAGAAACACACCCACTCCCACTATTAGTATTCCCACAAAAACATCAAGCTAAACAACCATAACATGTACATGGAGGGCTTAATGCAGACCCATAAAAGAGCCATGCTTGCAGCTTCAGTGTCTGTGAGCCCATGCAAGCCCTGATTGGTGGATTCAGTAGGTAATGTTCTTCTAGTGCCCTTTATCCCCCCACCGACTCCTACAGTCTTTCATTTCCCCTTTTCCTACCTGTGAGAGGAGGAACCCAATGGAGATCTCCAATTTTGGCTCTCCCCATGTCTTAGGGTTTCAGTGCTGTAAAGAGACACAATGACCATGGGAACTCTTATACAAGAAAACATGTAAATGGGGCTACTTACAATTTCAGAGGTTTGGTCCATTATTGTCATGATGAGAAGCATGAAGGCATGCAGGCAGACATGGTGCTTGGGAAACAGCAAGCATATATAGTGCTGGGGAGGGAGCTGAGAGTTCTACATCTTGATCTGAAGGCAGCAGCAATGTGTCCCACATTGGGCATAGCTTGAGCATATAAAACCACAAAGCCCATCATCCCAGTGATACACTCTTCTCACAAGGTCACACCTACTCCAACAAAGCCATACCTCCTAATAGTGTCACTTCCTATGGGTCAAGCATTCAAACAAATAAGTCTATGGGGGACATTCCTACTGCAACCACCACACCCCATAATGTCTGACTGTGAATCTCTGCATGCGTGCCTATCTATTATCAGAGGAAGTCTCTCCAATGACTGCTGGACAAGGCACTAATCTATGAGTATGGCAGAACATTTCATTGATTTTTTTGTCAGTAGTTTTCATTGATTTGTTTGGTTTTTGGTCAGTAGCATTTGGTTCTACGCTGGACTTTTGGGCTGTCTAGCCTCTTGCTTCTGGTCATCCAGGTGTTGGGCATGGGCTCCCAAACTAGACTAGTCATTGGTCTCCCACAAGTTTTGCCACAACACATCTTGCAGACAGTGGCTGGGTTGGTGTCCAGGTTTGTCTTCCCATAGGCTTCAGGGTGCCTCCCCGCACAAAAAATACTAGATTGGAGGAGAAAAGACTCCATGAAAGCACCAGCCCAGCCTCTCCACATTCAATGATCTGTGTCAATGTTGTCCTTTGCAATGAGGCCCCCACTGTCAGTTTTCAGAACATGAAACCTCTGTCCTGGCATCAGCTTGGCTTGTTTGGGGATATCTACAGGACTCCTTGGGCAAATTCTACCAAATGCAACCCAGTCCAACCACTAGAATCCTGGCCTGGATACATAAGATGGCCAGTTAAGATTCTAGATCCTCAATTCCTAGGAGTCCTCACTATGTCCTCATAGATTCCAGGACATTTCTACTGCACTAAGTTTCCACAGTGCTTCTAAATGCCCTTCTAATTCCTGCTGTCCCTCCTAGTACTGCTTCTCTCCATTTCACCCCAACCTGATCCTTCCCACTTCTGTTCTTACCATCCCCCATTCCCACTGCAACGTCTATTCCATGAGATTTCAAAAAAGAGTAAGACATTTCAGTTACAAACTGGTGAGGAGTTAAAGAAAGGAAGGCCATTCTGAATAGAAAATTTTGATTTTAGGCTGGGCAGTAGTGGAGCACACCTTTAATCCCAACACTCAGGAGGCAGAGGCAGGTGGATCTCTGTGAGTTTGAGGCTAGCCTGGTCTACAAAGCAAGTTCCAGGACTGGTACCAAAACTGTGGATAAACCCAGTCTCTCAAAGAAACCAAAATAAAAATTAAGAGAGAACAATTAAAAAGCAGGTAGAAAGTTGTGTCCATTTTGAAAATGTTACCGGGTGTCTAAAAGTTGAAGTGTAAACAAGGATTGTTCTATCCTCAATAAGCACACCCAAAAAAGATGCAATGCAATCAGTGTAGTAGAAACACTTATTTTTATTTGTTTATTTATTTGTGTATTTATTCATTTAATCATACCTGCTTATTTTCATGCAAGTATATAATGTACTATAAACCTGTCCTCTTATATTCACTACTGTCTCCTTTTCCCCCATCTCCTTTCCTGTTAGGCTCTTATTTCCATAGACAGCTTTGCTTCTACTGTCATGTCATCCATACATGATTTTATGAAGCTATATAAGAACCCAAGACCAACATATGAAAGGAACGTTTGCTTTTCTGATATTTATTTAATTCTCTTAGTGTGATTACCTTCAGGTACATTCACTTTCCAGCAGATGATATGGCTGTGTTTTTCTTATCAAGTGAAAAAAAAAAGTCTCTTGTGCACAGATACTGTATTTGTAGGGTGGGGGGTTGTTTGGTTTTGGGTTTTTTGTTTTGTTTTGTTTGGATTTTTTTTTTTTTTTTTGGTTTTTCAAGACAGAGTTTCTCTGTCTAACTATCCTGGCTGTCCTAGAACTTGCTTTGTAGACCAGGCTGGCCTAGAACTCACTGAGATCCACCTGCCACTGCCTCCCTAGTGCTGGGAATAAAGGCGTGGACCACCAACACCTGGAAGATACTGCCCTTTATTATCAGTTCTTCTGTGATGGGCATCTATTGACATGTGTTGCTGTAACCCAAAGAGGAGTCAGTAGAGATGTGTGGATACAGATCTATCTTCTGTAGTAGAAATACTTCCTTATCGATATGGGCAATCAAACCTAGCCTGGCTTCCTCATCAGAACCTGTACACTACATTTCATGCAATCTGTCAAAATAAAATAAGGACTTGTAAGAAAATACTGGCAGGTCAGAGAAGGGGCTTGCCAATGTTGGTGTCCCTGCTTCCTTTGGTCAGTGAGAATTATTTCCCATGTTTTCTCTCTGCAAAGCCTCACTTTCCCCTTCTCCTCTCCAGCAGAGGGTACTTACTTTCACCTTACAGATCTCAGCATTCCTTCTGAAACTTCCTGCCTTCTCAGGACAGCACCCACACAGCCACAAGAAAGACAATTTGATTAAACATCTTGCCTGGCTGTTTGACTAGCAGGGGAGATCTTTGTCAAAGGCATCTGTTACCAAATGAATCATTCAATACACAGTGACATCTATCCTACTTTCTGGATGAAGAATATAGTTTGGAGACCCAGATATTTGCTCTTGACTAGAGCAAGGACCCTAGATAAATAGAAGACAACTTCGTTTTTCCTATTTCTACTCATTTTGAAGTATTAATTTTCCTTCTTGCCCAGTTCCACTTAACTAAGGAATGGCTATTCTGAACAGTATAAAATCATTCCTGGCAATGATTCTCTAACTGACTCAAATCTCAGTAAAGACTTTTACATTTTTGTTTGAAACACTGTTCATTTGGATTTGTGACATCAGAAAATTTTCTAGATTGCTAGATGTAGCTGTTGTAATATATGCAGACCAAAGAACACAGGGACGATTTTAGCTTATGCTTCCAGAGGTATGGAGTCCATAATAGCAAGGAAGGCATGGTTGTGTGGCAGAAGGAGGAAGCTGGCTGACCACATTTTCTTCTACACACAGGAAAGAAAGAGAAAGGAGACGGTGTAAGGGGAGCACATAGGAAGTAGGATCAATCTATAAACCCTCAAGGCCCACCTGTAGTTGCCTTTCCCCCAGAAAAAGCCCCACCCCTTTTGAAAGGTTCCACAAGCTCCCTAAGCTGCTGGCAACCGCGGCCAAGTGTTCAAGTATATGAGCTTATGGGGACATTTGTCATTCAAACCAGCACAGGGATTGGACCCAGTGACTCATGCATGCAAGTCAAAATGCTCTGTCACTGAGCTTTATCCAGCCGTCACTTTTTTCTTTCCTTTTAAAGATCTGAAGCTGTTACTGGCTCTTCGGAGTTTGGTATTTCTGAATTTTCTTAAAACATAAAAACTGTACAATGCCCAGTTTGTTGCATGAAATATAGCAATAAAACTAATAGGGAGCTTAGTCGGCCTATGCTCTCCTGTATGTCAAGACCAATATGTTAAACATGAATTCAAAAAATGACAATCAGCTAAAAATTATGTTCATGTCATAATACAATGTTACCGCTGTCATTCAATTCTTTTCCCAAAGTCTTGAGCAAGAGAAAACAATCTTAGTTTTAAAACCTAACTCTTACTCTTAAAACCCATAAACACATGCACATAACCACTTATAGAACATTATTAACTTATTTATTTGAATTTAATAGAGTATTTTAGTGTCAATACTTGTTTGAACTTAAAAGTGACAGTAAAATGTGCCAGCAAAAAGAAGGATTTCTCTCCCCTCTCAACTACTCATCCTCATTTTCAAACATGAGATACAAGTCATCAATTTCATTGTGACTTAGCAATTTATTTACACAGTTTTACTGCTGTAGACGCAACATAGCTGAGTCTTCAGCTTGATGAAATATTGTTATCCACATAATTCATTTTCTGCTGCTTCAACAAGGTGTTTGGATTTGTGGGGGCTCCCATTTGAGGTTGAAATTGAATTGAAAATTCATGTGAAGGCTGTACAGATGAGGCAAGTCTATCAGAAAAGCGTCCATTAAATTTATTCTCTGGTGCCTGGCAGCAAAATGTGCTCCTGAGGCCTTGAAAATAGCTCTCATTATCATATCGATTGGAGCCAACAAATATAACTCAAATCTAAGGTGAGTATAAGCTTATTCCTAGATATTTCTAGTGAATTTCTAATGTTTGTTTTATATATAGCTCACATTGAGTTTAGTGTAAGGTATTGATGCTTACAGTACAGTTTATAACTTCTTTATGGGCAGCCCTCACTTATCAAAGATGCTATTGATTGAGATGAAATTAGCAATACCCCATTAATTTGTAGTTCATCTTTTAGTGCCAGCCATAAAATAAAGCAAAGGCTGTATTCATCATAAATTACTTTGTAAGTAGATCCTGTATGCAAGGTAGAAACTGGATAGTACAGATGTTTTCAGGATTGATACCAAGTAACAATTGGAAAATAATAAACAAAAGATGATGTCTCTTCCCCACTACAGTTTCTTTTATTTGTAGAAATGGTAAGCAATTTGCTAAGTTCTGGGAAAAATTCACTTATACTCTGTGATGGCCCAATGTCAAGTTCTTTCAGAAGATATTTAGAGCTGGGGTTGTATTTGAGCTTTTAACACACACACACACACACACACACACACACACACACACACACACACACACACACACATATATATATATATATATATATATATATATATATATATTGTTCTTTTACTTCAGAAGATAACTTCCATCCATGACTGTACAGTAAAGACCATTGACCAGGATGTCGGATTTCTTACACTTTGGCACTTTGTAGTACATGTTGCCTGTACTAACTACTACTTCCAAGAGTCTCATATATAAATGCACAGCAGAATAATAACACACACACACACACACACACACACACAAACACACACATATACAGAGAGAGAGAGAGAGAGAGAGAGAGAGAGAGAGAGAGAGAGAGAGAATCAAATTGGGTCCAGAGAAACGATAGTGAGATAATCCTATGATGGCAACCAAGAATATATATCCATGGAGAGAACTGGGCATTCTGACCAGAGAGTTGATTCCTCACAGTTCCTCAAGGAGCTGGCCAGAAACAAATTACTAAGAAGCATTAATCAGTTTAAGGATTGAGAAAAAATCAGCAACTTAGTTACAGTAGAATACAATACGTAAAAGTCATGGATCCCTGAAGTTTGACCTGAATTTTTTCCTTCCTTTACTCTGTTACTGTGGGATCTTGATCAAGATGGTCCCGCCTTAAAATGGATATAAAACTACACTCACTTACTAGTATCATTAGGTTTGGCAAGCGCTTAAAACAGTAAAGTTTATTGGATTTGTTACTTTTATTTACCCCATTTCACAGGACTTTATGAATGAAAATCTAAATATAGTTTTTCTTTTACTTTGATATTTATGAGCTTCAGCATCAAGCAGGCTAATTAACTTGACAAGATCTCTAATTGTTTAAAAAAAAGGAAATAAATTCACTTTTTTCTATCCTATTATTAATATGAAAATAACATTGTGTATGTAAAATGTATCACCTAATTAACCATCCAAAAATAATACATAGAGAGGGAATATAAAAACAGAAGAAATTAAATAATATGCCAAAGTTTTCTTCATAAGCGAATAAGTGATTCTCTCGGTTCAATTGAGGTATCTTAGAAAATCTACAAATAGAATCTTTTATAAATGTTTATTGGCTGAATACTTTTTGCTTTGTTACTTGTCTCAGCATAGTTTCTTTATGTGTTTATATATATATAAGTACACATGTATATGAAGTGCACTTGTAAGTATGTAAATATCTGAGAACAATTGTCCATATTTTTCTTGGTTGCTTTAATACCTTGGTTTTTGAAAAAGGATCTCTTACTGACCTGGGGACTCAAATAGGGTTGGCTGATTAGCCACTGTCTTAGTTGGGTTTCTGTTACTGGGAAGGGACATCATAACCATGGTAATTCTTAATTAGGAAAATGTTCAATTGGGGCTGGTTTAAAGTTTCAGAAGTTTAGTCCATTATCATCAAGGCAGGAAGCATGGAAGCATACAGGCAAACACGATGCCAGAGAAGGAGCTGATAGTTCTAAATCAAGAACAGGAAGAGAGCAACCCCGGGCCTAGTTTGAGTATATGAGGCATCAAAGCCTGCCCCCAGTGACACACTTCCTCCAACAAAGCCATACCTACTCCTTCAAGGTCATGATACCTAATAGTGCAATTTCCTATGGGCCTATATTGGTGCCATTTACATTCAAACGCAATCTGTAGACCAGGCTGGCCTTGAACTCTGTAATTTTCCTGCCTCTGCCTCTTGGGCACCACACCTGGCTCTAAGCTTTTCTTTTCAGTGTCACAAGTTGGCAACTTAGCTGGGTGAGGTCTTGCCCTGAGGTCACAACTCCCTTTATTCTATTTGGCATCAAGATTTTCTTTTATCTATTTATCTCTCTGAACACAGGGAGTGTGTTACAATCTCTAGTGCCCTTTTCTTTTCAAACTGGACATTTTGTAATTTTCCTTGCTCTGCTTGCTGCTTTTCATTATAGATCTGCATAAGCATGACTGATGTGGGGAGTCCTTTTGTATGCTTCGAATATGTGTTGCTTTTATTGGTTGGTTAATAAAGCTGTTTAGGCCTATGATAGGGAAGAATTAGCTAGGCAGGAAATCCAAACAGAGATAGAGAAAGGAAGAAGGTAGAGTCGGAGAGAAGCTATGTAGCTACCAAAGGAGTAAGATGCCAGAACATTACTTGTAAGCCATGGCCACATGGACAGCTTCAGACAAAAAAGCCCTCTAAACAGGTCACAGTGCATTTGATAAATGTCTATGGGCTTGAGAAAGGATATAAGATAGACAGAGTCATAGATATAAAAAAATTAAGGATAATAAACTGAGGACCTTAAAGGACAAATAGAGTAAAAAAAAATTAAAATGAACCATGTAAAGATAGAAAAAGATACACAGTCTGGATTATGTGTACTATCGTGTTTTCTTTTTAATTTTTTGGCTGCTAATGAGCTAACTGCAGAGAGACATTTGATTCTGGGGGTTGCTAAGCTAAACCAATATATATATATTGGAATGTAAAATGAAATAAAAAAGTTTTTTATTTCATTTTACATTCCAATCACAGTTCTCCCTTTCTCCCACCCCTTTCATCCCCCCAATTCATCCCAGTCCACTCTTCCTCATGGATAAGGACTCCCATGAGGAGTCAACATAGTCTGGCACAATAGTTTGGGGCAGGGCCAGGCTCCAATCCCATGTATTAAGACTGACTTTAAATTTTAGGTCTAAGAATATGTTGCTTTGGAAAAGAGGTTCTGCTTTTGTTTCCACAGAAGATGAAAAGCTGTGGTTTCCTTCCAAGCTAATATGGTTTGATCAAACAAGACCCCTGAAACAATGGCCCATGTGATCCAACGTCCGCAACAGCTTCAGGACTGCTGGCTGAGAAGACCAACCACACAAAATACCTCAGTCAGGACTTGAACATAATTCCAAATTTTCTCAGTATCCCCATAAGTTTAACAGCTCCCCCAATCAGCAGAAGTAGTCTAGAAAACACCCAAATTCCCAAATATCATTTATAAATGTTTGTTTTCATTTAAAGGGTCTTGGTTATAAATGGCTAATGGTCAAAGTCAATCTCTTTCTACAAAATAACAGGGGTATGATATAGAAATAAATACTTTACATTGGTATGGATTTTGGTTTATTGAGACAAATGTAAGGTCAGTTTTGTTATACTGTGTGTATATTTCTACTATTGTTTAAGGCATTGTGTTTATGCAGGTCAACTAAAAATGTAATATATAGTTAAGAAACACAAATTAGTAGTCATCTGAGATAGTCAAACTTATAGTCATATAATTTCTAGATATGCAGAAATGTATTTCAGATGGATAGGTTATCTTCAAATACTTGAAAGACCTAGAGAATATAAAATGTTTTAATAACTTAGACTTTTCTTGACTGTGAAACATGACTGCTCATGGCAGCACCAGTTACTGCCTCTCCCGCACAGCCTGGGACCCAGAATCTGCAGAGGGTGTTGGAATTAACAACACAAAGAGCTGGCTTGGTGGTAAGAAGGCCCTTTATTTTTTTTCTCCTGTGCTGGTTTTATACCCTAGCAGCTGAAGAGGGATAGGGAGCTCAGGAAGAGGCATTTAGTCACAAGCCTGGGTTCAGGGCATGGCCATGATTTCCCAGAAGGGAATTAACATCCTGCTCCAGTAAACATGCTTTGCAATGGCATTGAGGGGTTGTTGGGTTTCTGCCAGGGCCACTTTGTTCCCACAAGTTACTTCAAGAGAATGATGGGAATTGAAGAAGCTCCATGTGGAGTGTGCCTTCAATGTGACAAGTCTAGCCATTTGGGAAGTCAAGCCTGGACTGTTTGATGTATAAACTGGACATGTAGAAGCCACAAGAAAGTGACTGCTGAACTTGCCATGACAAGATGGGATGGTCCTTTAGGGTTTCTGCTTCACAGAAGAAACTGCCAGATATTCTGCAGGACACAGAAGAAAGCAAGTGACAAACTTTGCCAGTACTAGGCAGAACAAATCTTCAAATTTCCTGCTTCATTAAAAGTCAGTGAGATATTATGGGCTGAAGATAGATGCCCCAACATTAGAGTTTTGCAAGTTGCGTAAAATGTACTTTCAGTTAACTTAGGTAATATTATGTCCTTCTGGGCTCTTTGATGGAGTTAAAGACAGATAGTTATAGTTTCCCTTAGTTATGATAAAAGCTAAATTAGATATAAAACTTTAGACTCACAAAGATAGGGTAGATGATAGAGTATTTTCTTTAACTTTGCCAAATACAAATATACTAAATATTGTAATTCTTGCTTATAACTGTTTTGTTATATGTAATTTTACTGTGTTAAAGTTAAAACCTTCCTTTTTAATTAGAAAGAAAAGGAGAGATGATGTAAGATGTACTTCTATATGCTGTGAATATGTGTTGCTTTTCTTGGTTGATAAATAAAGCTGATTTGGCCAATGATCATGCAGATTAGAGCCAGGTAGAAAAGCCAAACAAAGATACAAAGAGAGAAAAGGCAGATTCAGGGAGATAGATACCTTGTAGTCACAGTAGAAGTAAGATGCCAGAACATTACCCGTAAACCACAGTCATATGGTGATAAACAGGTTAGTAAAAATGGGTTACTTTAATCGTGAAAGCTAGAAATAATATTCCTGAGCCATTGGCCAACGAATTATAATTAATATAAGCCTTAGAGTAGAGTGTTATTTTACAAGCTGTAGTGGGAACTGACAGGTGGGAAGCCTCCAACTATACATGACCACCAATAACCAAGAAACACTGTAAATATTAGGCTGTCTAGAAATCTCCTCTGCAAAAGCTGTTTATGCATAACTCTTCAGTTTAGCCTCAGGCTAATTTTTTGGACAAGGGCAGATAACAGCCACATTTGTCACCAAAATATCACAAGATCAGTCTCTACGCCACACACTAATATTCTCCTCTGAGTCCTCTTGATAAAGTCCCCACAGTTCAAACCACCGTCAGAAGCACTGTCTTCCATGCTCCTGCTAGTATGGCCCATTAATTCCTAAAGTGTCCAATGGATTTTCTTATCCAAAGTCCCAAAATATTCCAAATTCCTCCAAACAAAGGTATGGATGGCCAGCTCTATCAAAGCAATATCCCAGACGCTGGTACCAACTTCTGTCCTAGTTAGAATTTCTATTGCTGTGAAGGGACAGCATGATCATGGCAACTCTTAATAAGGAAACAATTAATTGGGGTAGCTTACAGTTTCAGAGATTTAGTCCATTATAATCATGACAGGAAGCTCTCATCATGGTGGGAGGTATGGAGGAAGACAGCTGCAGAAGAAGCTCTACATCTGATTGGCAGGGAACAGAAAAACAGAATAATATTTCACTGTGCCTGGCTTAATTGAGCATTTGATACATCAAAGCTCACATCCCCAGTGACACATTTCTCCCCCAAAAGACACACCTACTCCAATAAGGTCACACTGTTGGGTCTATTGGGGCCATTTTCATATAAACCACCACAATTAGTGAGCCCTAGAGATTTGACTAGAATTATAGGCATGTACATTACCACATCCTGCTTTTCTGAGTGAGTTGGGAATGCTTGTGTACTTCGCTGACAGAGCTCTGTTTCCCAGCACCCACCTTATGGGACAAGATTGAATTCTTTTTCAGCAGTTTTAGATTATATGTTAAAGCTAATAGTCTGTGTGTCACTATCAATTTTCAAGAGTTGCTAATAGTAACACACATATTTATGAGGTTGGAATGCCATATATATTAGTCAAATGTTACAAATTTAGTTCAAGCTGTCTCTAGTCTAGAAGCAAGGCTAATGGGAGTATAGCAGCTTCCAATGTGGCGACAGCCAGAAGATTCAAGCATTACCAGAACACTGCCTCTCTTCCTTGACTCAGAAATTCTGCAAGGTCTACCTAGCTTTTTGCATTACAGAGGAGAGAATCAGAGACATATCTTTGGGTAAATATATCTTCTCGTGTGATTCTTGTAAAATATTCTGTCCTGGCCATTTTTTTTTTAAATCAAGTTTAGTAATTTGAAAAGACAGAACCTAAACAACAACAACAACAAAAAATACTCCCACCAGACATGTTGGCCTGCGGGAAAGCCTGTGGGGTATTTTCTTTATTAAACTATTATTGTAGGAAGGCCTAGCCCTCTGTGGGCAGTGCCATTCCTTGGCAGGTGATCCTGGATGATCTAAAAAGAAAAAGAAAAAAAGTGAGCTGAGTCAGCAATGAAAAATAAGCCAGTAAGCAGCCTTCCCCCATGGTCTCTGCTTCAATGAATTCGGGTCTCCAGGTTCCTGCCCTGCTTGGGTCCTTGACTGATTTTCCTCAGTAATGGAACATGACCTAAGAGTTATAAGAAGAAATAACTTTTTTGTCTTGGTGTTTATTACTGCAATAATAATTCCCAAGCTACTTTCTGTCTTGGTGTTTATTACTGCAATAGAAAGCTAACTAAGACCAAATCCCACAATATCCAGCTAAGTACAGAAGGTCTTGAATCCTTCTCAGAGCTAATCAATGTTGTCGAAGAGTCATTGTTATAATACTGACCTCTAGATCATATTAAATATTTTATAATATATACATATATGATACTGATCTCTAGATCATATTGTATAACTTAAATAGTAAGTTTATACATTTATACATATATTTTATATTGATCTTCAGATCATATTTCTCATATGTGTATATATATAACTATATATATATAACTATATATATATATAACTATATATATATACACACATATATATACAAGTGTGCGTACACACACACACACACACACACACACACACACACACACACACACGAACAAACATTATTAAGTTTCAACACATGGGGAAAATGGCCAAGGTGCCTATTTAACATATCCAAGTGAACCTGGCTGCCAGGTTCTCCCAGCATCCCTCAGACCCAACCTATTACAAGGCAGAGCTGTCAAACCCTATCCTTGAATTCCTCTGAACACTCCAGCCTGAACCATTTTTGTACCTTTGCCCTTTTAGCTAGTACACATGGCTCCCTTCTCTCCTTTCTCCTTTCCCTCCCCCCTCCCCTCACAAGGCTCAGTGTCATGTCCATTCTGAACTCCCTGGATGTCTCTGCCTCTGGCTATGCTCTCCCTTTTATCTACAATTAAATTTCTTCTACACCATATGTAGGAGCAGTCATGCCCTTTCATTTTAATCTCATTTTTTATTCATATATATATATGTTGATCTCAAGATAGATTCTGGCTACCCTTTGCATGAAGAGCTGATCCTTTTTATAGTAATTTAATATGAATGTAATTAATAGAAAAGTAGGATTTATGCTTCTAGAGAGAAATATTACATTCAAATCTTGCACTTAAAAGCTTTTAGAAACTTTGTTTCTGTCATTTTTATACTTTATAATATAAGGAAAAAGTGGTGCTTAAATGTGGAAGCAAGACAGCATAAAATGAATGAAAAACCTGTTATGGTCAGTCGACCAGCAAAAGAAAGAAGTAAGGTTTTCTTGAATGCTAATTGGGAAAAAAGATATTTGCTTCTAAGTACAAATTGTACCCATTAAAAATTCCTGCCTGGTCTACAGATCAAGTTCCAGGACAGGCTCCAAAGCAACCCTGTTTAAAAATAAACAAAAATGAGAGAGAGAGAGAGAGAGAGAGAGAGAGAGAGAGAGAGAGAGAGAGAGAGAAAGAGAGAGACAGAGACACAGAGACACAGAGAGACAGAGAGACAGAGAAAGAGAAGTGTTTGAGGGCCATAAACTGAGACACCTGTCCCTCGTTTTCTTTTTTTTCTGTGTGTATGTGTTTATTATAGTAGTGATTACTTAATCTCTCCCCAGGTGCAGATAGATAGATAGATAGATAGATAGATAGATAGATAGATAGATAGATAGATAGATAGAGATAGATAGATATAGCTATGTCGCTATATTTATTTTTCATATATATTATTTAATTTAACTCAATTATTTAATTTAAACACAATCTTATTTTATGTATCAATCCCAGTTTCCTCTCCCTCCCGAGTTCCCCACCGCCTCCACATCCCAATCCCTATACACTCCCCAGGGAGGGTGAGGCCTTCCATACAGAATCATCAAAGTCTGTCTCATCATTTGAGGCAGGGCCTAGGCCCTCCCCTGTGTGTCTAGGCTGAGACAGTATCCCTCCATGGCGAATGGGCTCCTTTGTTTTCAATCTATGATCTTTTTTGATTCTCCCAAATCATTTCCTAGCCTGGACATCCAGAATTCTTGCTTCCTGGCTCCAGTTCATTCTTAAATATTCTATTAGCATGTAAATGTCATAGTGACAATCAGGCCTTCCTTTGCATTGAATGAAAGGGTAGAAAGGTCACAACTTAGCATCAGCTCTGGGGTCCTGAGAAAATCAATGATTTGACCTGATATTTTTATTTGAAATGAGTTTTGAATACAAAGCATACATTGCAGGTAAGTGGTTTTATCCTGAATTCCAATGCTTTCAATTCCCCATGTGTTCCAGGGATGTCTTGAATCCTCTCCCAGGACTAGCTAGGAAAAAAAAAAAAAAAAAGACCCAAGTTTCCAAGTTTATAACAGAGTGACAGGAGTCTTTTCTGCCTGGTCAGTTGGTCAGTGCTAGATCCTTCACATTGCTAAAAATTCTGATAAACAGAATCTGATCCCAGCCCATTCACTGTGAGGGAGAATACTGGCCTGTTTCTCCATAGCATCTGATCTGAAATACATGGCCCACATCTTCATTTATACACACAACTGCAAGCGCTTTGAAGTTGGAAATGAAGCAAATTATTGACAAATTTAGCAATATATGAATGAGGAGTTTCAATGGTGGTGGAACCATCAAAGCAGGCCAGCAGGAGGCCTGTGTGTTTATGTTTCAAAGATTTTTAAATGGAAGTTTGTAGCCCATTGTTGAACATTTTCATTCTTGAGGATTGACTCAAGCTGTGTGAATACACACATGTACATACAAACAAATAAAATCCTATATTTAGAGTGGATGGGTATCTTGTGTTGTCTGTAAAATAACATTTTAATGGGCATTTGAGGTTATTTGCATTTTTTTTGTTATGATGAACAGTCTTTAAAAATACCTCACATGTTTGTCAAGTCCAAAATGGCATCCCAAAATGGCAGTACTGGTGACATTGTCCTGAACAGAAGAATTTTAGTCTGGTAAAGAGAAGGAATGCTGTTGGATAAACACACCTAAAGGTAGATTTCTGTTTACTGGAAAAGGATATCTCTAAAGGTGGTTTCTGGTTACCAGGTGCCTCCCCTTAATCAGCCACACAGGTCAATTACCTTAAGCAAGGACATCTAGTTCCTGGTCAATCCTGAACAGTTACCCTGCTGACACATAAAGTCAGCTTACTTTCTGCCATTTACTTTATTTACTCTCTGACCCTCTCCAGCCTCCTCCCAGATCCCCCCATCCCCCACCCCCACCCCATTGAGAGATAGCCTCAGCAGGCTTTGATCCCCAATAAATCTTTCTTCCTACCCATGGAAAGTCCTAATTTTGTGGTTTCACTGCACCCTCACTGTATTTCTTAGGTCTCTACAGTTTGGAAAGGCATGGAAGGAGATATTATTAATCCTGAGATTCACAAGAGAAAAACCAGTTCCACCATTCTGAGCCAAATTTGAAGCAAACTTTAACCAAATATTGACCAAGATGGACTTTGGTCAGGACCACTCCTGGGATTTCCCAGCTTAGTGACCCCAAGACACACTTTACATGGGATTATAAAGACAAACACTGCCACTGTATTTTCCCATGAGGTTTTGTTATTTTCCAAGAACTAGAACTCCCAGCATTCCAGGAGTTACCTAGTCCTTGAGAGGGTGGGGCTTACAAGTTAACATTGAGCTTTACAATATCATACTAGAAGTGGGTGGTCACTTTAAAATGTATACATCTTACCAATCTACCCTCTAGAAAAAAATATTAACTGCAGTCTATTCTTTCTAAGTAATTGGTTCTAGGTTGAGATAAATGTGTGAGTATATATGAACCAGAAATTCTTGAAAATTATAACATACACAATTCATTATTGTTAAGATCAAAACTATTTGTCTTGTTCATGTGTTTTATAGTTTGTCTATAATTGGACTACTTTTGATGGTTTGGAAAATATACTTTTTGTGTACTCTAATTCTCCCTAAGTCACTGATAAAATGAGGAACTTACTCATTTGATTCATAGATATATGAAATAAATGGCACTTCTATTCTGCTGTACCTAGAGGCTATTTCTCATGGTCCTGCGTCTGACTCTCAGCAATGGGTATGGTTGAGAATGGAATCCTATTTATACTTTCTATGTAGTTGTGTCTGGACAAAGTTCTCATTCAAAGATAGTGAGATATGTGCTCAGTTCTTTAAACATTAAACATATTAAAAAAAAAAGTTATGCTACTTCTACCATCTAGATCCAGATCTCAGTACCTTTTGTGGTGGCTTCCCACTGTTTCAATAAACACCATGACCAGGAAAACTATAGAAGGAGGGTTTTATTTGGGCTTATGTTTCCAGAAGGATGAGAGGCCATCATGGCAAGGAGTAATGAGAGCAAGTGGCAGGCATGACAGCAGGAATCTAAAAATCATTTCTTATACATAAGTATGAAACAGAAATAGAAAACTGGAAGTAGAGGTCAGCCTGTAAGCTCTCAAAGTCCACCTCTGTCAAAGTTTCATCTCCTAAACTTTCTCAGATAATACCACCAACTGGGGACAAAGTTTTCAAATACCATTGACTATGGAAGACATTTCTCATTTAAATAACCACATTGTTCTACAGTGTTCCTCTTTGTCTAACCTTGGATAACTAGCTTTGTCTTTCACAGGTCTATCTATTACCCAACTATGTCTTACTTTTTTACAAGCTTTTCTTCCAAACTCCACTCTTATAAGTCTAGCCTAGTGACTAGGGGCCCAATTGACTGAAATTCAAAAACAAAAATAGCCATAAACATTTTCTGCTAAAATTATGCCAACATGTAACAGGTGCTGAATATATAATGTCAGATAAAATCCAAGATGACAGTCTCTTAAGTATAGCTTAAAATGTAAACAGGATATTATAGCATTTATCTTACTATCATAATTTGCACCAAA
The DNA here is from genome assembly GCF_003668045.3 of Cricetulus griseus. Taxonomy (NCBI): domain Eukaryota; kingdom Metazoa; phylum Chordata; class Mammalia; order Rodentia; family Cricetidae; genus Cricetulus; species Cricetulus griseus. The sequence goes on from NC_048601.1 coordinate 42,051,648, forward strand.
AAGATTCTAATATTTCACTGCAAGGGGAAATCATCTTGAAAATACATAAAAATATACTTTAACAAGGTTGATCATTTGCTCTCAACTTTTTTCCTTCTAATGTCCCAGATCAAAATAGTTGCATAGAGAAGTTTAAGTTTCAAAAAATATTTATGGAATTCCTATACTATGTGAGAAGCTATTATAAGATCTGGAAATACAGCAACAACAAAAGGTCTGTAATAGAGTTGTATAGTTGATGATGTAGTGGATTATAATAGATAGTGTGCTACTGAGAAAAATTAGGCAGAGCTAAGGGACAATGGTGCTGTTGGGTTTTAGAGGGTCATTGGGAAGACTTCTCTGATGCAGTGACATTCCAATTTCCTATATAGAGTTCATGTGGAAAATGCACTAAGGAAAGAATGGCAGGCTTTTCACACACAGTATCTTCACTTATACCCATTGTAGTTAATATGTGTGATAACTATGTTAAAGAAGCAAGTGAATACAGAACCACAGAGCTCTGAGGAAGAAAATACATATAAGAGAATGGACTTGGTGGATGTACAATGCAATCTATATGTATGTTTTTGTGTGATATTTTGTATGTAACTTTATTTTGCAGTTTGGTAGTGCTGACCATTGATAATGTTGAACTTTATCTAAGCACTACACTCTAGAAAGATCTTGGGTATTAAGACACCACTCTACCCAATTTGTGTTTAAAAAAAAAATGGCTTCCTCCAAAGAACTATTATTTCCCGTGTGACTTAATAGGATTTGAAAGTACAGTGTCCAATTGACAAGGACAAAGACAGACTCCAGATTCTCATCCTTTGTCTCATGAATGATTGATGATTTGACTATATCAAATGACCTTGACAATACCTAGTGAGGCTTCTTACACCCACCCTTTATCAAACCCACAAACCCCAATACTTTCTATGAAAACTTCTTATATGAGGACACATTTCCTGAAAAACCATCCAGAAATGCCACCAGATCATCAAATACTTTATATCCAGCTCTCCTTGTCCTCATTTATCTTTTGCTCTTGAGACATTTAGAGAACATTTAGTTGTGGATGCATCCCAGATCCATTATTTTCCTTATATAATACTACTCTTTTTTTAATTCAATTGATCCTTTCCTAACTCTAAATTTATTTTTTGCTGCAAACCTTTATAAAGTTCTAGATTGTAATGTACATTTAAATATTCATTTGCTTATAACCAATCAAAATGGATTATGTCAGTTTCCACTATTAATTCCTGGAGATGGGATAGGTTAAAATAAATACCATAAAAGGAAACAAAACAAAGTATGAAACAAAAATATCAAAAACATTCCCTGTGAATGGTTGTGGTAGTTTGAATAATAATGGACTTCATTTATTGATTATTGCATGCTGTGTGTGCTCAAAGAAGATCTGTAGACTGTAAGGCTAAGATTTCTTTATTCAGATAAACAGCAGTCCAAATGCAAGCCAGAACATGCCCAGAGGCCACAAGCTAGCGTGGCCAGAGAGAAGGGCTATCCACGTGTGCGCAGTCCCTTAAGAATTGTCCCAGCGTCATCTTTGTCCTCCCCTGACCACACCCTCATGGGCGTGGCCAGGCACACCTGTAGGGGCTACTAGGAGGTGGGGCTACCTACATTCTCCCCACATTCATAGGCTTATATACCTGAATACTTAGTCACTAGAGAATGAAATTCTTTATTATGATTAGATGGTGTGGCCTTGTTGGAGGAAGTGTATCACTGGGGGTGAAATTTGGAGTTTTAAAAGCCCATGGCAGGTCCAGTCTTTCTCTGCTTGTCTCTATCTCTGTTCTTCTATCTCTGATGTATCTGTCTTAATCTCTCTCTCTCTCTCTCTCTCTCTCTCTCTCTCTCTCTCTCTCTCTGGATCGGGATGTGGCTAGCACTCAACTACTGCTTGAGCACCTCCCTGCATGCATCCATCCTTTCCACCATGATGATAATGGCTAAACATCTGAAACTTTAAGCAAGACCACTGAAGGGACTAGCTCCCCATTTTGGCAACCATAACAGCTGAACATGTACTTGCCTGACCTTGTCTTGGTCACTAGGAGGTCAGATGCTTGCCTCGTGGCAAGGAACCAATCAGAAGTTAGCTGGTGGCGCTATGCTTTATGGCTGTGGGTATGCTTTATAGACAAGTGCACAGCAATGACATGCAGAGCATAGCAACCACCCTGGGAGTATGGACCATAGCAACCAGTTGACCAATCAACACAGGGCAAAACCTCCAAGCCTGGAGGCACACCAATCCTGAGTCTGTGCGTACCCCTAGACACTCCCCTTACGCTGCCCTATAAGATCTCTATGTCGTGGCTTTGCGCCGTCTTTCCTAGCCATCTGCCTTAGATGGACAAAAGACCTGAGCTAACATGGGATTAACTCTTTAAACTACTTTAATAAAGCCTCTTGCATGTTGCATCAACTGGACTGGACATTGAGTTATTGGAGGACTGGCAGGATCAGGGAGAGTCTTCTTTGCCTCGAGGGTCTTTCAACCACACTTAAATGCTTTGCCTTATAAGAGTTGCCCTTGTCCTGGCGTCTCTTAGTGGAAATAGAACGGTGAGCAAGACAAGGAGATAGATCAACAAGTGATAATAATACATAATATAATACTTCAGCCACTGGAGAAATTTATAACTAGGAAGAGAGAGCTAGCTTGTTTTTGTGAGAGGGTTACATTTTAAAGCAAAGTGGTGGAGTATACAGTTAGCAATTTCTGCACTTTGAAGAAAAATTCAGAAACTGAGTATTTCCCATCTCAGGGCTATGAAAGGCAGTAGCCCAAGCTTCCAAACACTGCTGGTGCCCAAAGTGAGCAGATCATGTACTCTGATCACCTGGAGAAGTATTTCAAAGCAAAATCATAGATGTTAATGGAGTTAATTATGAAATTTCCAATGTGCATTTCCAAGAAAAGTTCCTATTCCAAACATGTTAGCCCAGCAAGTAAAGGTACTACCTAATCAGTCATCACCCATTAGCTTGAGATCATGTTCTTCAGATTGTTTTCAGTTCAAACGATTACCATGTCCCTGATATCACAAAGAAATCCAAAATTAGGGCAAACTTGTATCTTTAAAAGTATATACTCTGATAATTTTTTAAAAAAGAGATAATGACTAGAAATTGATACTAGAAAAATGTGGCCCCTTTGGGGGCTCATAGTCTTACTAATAAAATAATTTAATAATGGACTCAAATGGGAAGTCAAGGAAAATTTTCTTAGGGTACAAAAGAAAAACTCCAACAGGCAAGCTACAAATCTCAGGCAGCTTCCAGGATTGGGGTGTGACTAAGAGTGGGTGGCTTTGGTGTGGGTGGGTAGAAGGAGTTATATCATTCATCAAAACCTGTAAATCACTGGGACAAAATGGCTGAGGTGCCTATTTAATACATCAAAGTGGACCTTGCCAACATGTTCCCCCAGCATACTGCAGTCCCCACTTCTTACAGGGCTCTCCTGGCTAGCCCCAAGCTACCTAAAACTTCTCCAGCCCAGGGGCTGGGTTGCCCTTACCCCAGAGGTTCCTTCATACATAATCCAGCCATTTTGGTTACCCACCCCTTTCTTACCTTTTGCCCTCTTATCTGAACTAACTGGTTCCCTTCTCTGTCCTCTCTCTTTCCCTTTCCCCTCTTCTCACATGATTCAGGGTCATGACTACTCTGGACTCTCCCAGTTGTCTCTGCCTCTGGCTATGCTCTCCTTTTTATCTATAATAAACTTTTTCAACTTAATACCTAGAGGCAGTCATGTCATTTCCTTTCCTTTTTATTTCATTTTCATTCAAAAGCAGCGGAAAAGCAGAAAGGGAAACTTTAGAGAAAGAGTAAGGAAAGACAATGTACCAGAAAAAATGTACTTCCGCATGGCTAGCATCTGAAAGACAGACAGAAAAAAGAGTAAGGAAAGGTTATACCTGTTGTGGCTTGGATGAATATAGCCCATATAGACTCATAGGGAGTGTCACTATAGGAGGTTGCAGTAGGTGTAGCATTGTTGGAGGAAGTGCATCATGGGGGCAGACTTTGACATCTTAGATGCTCAATGCCGGAACAAGTATGACATTCTGTTTCCTGCTGTCAGATGCTCTGAATTTAGAGCCCATCTTGTTCTCCAGTACTATGTTTCCCTTCATGCCTCCATGCTTCCCAAAATGATAACATACTAAACCTCAGAAACTGTAAGCCAGCCTCAAATTAAATGTTTTCCTTTATAAGAGTTCCTGTGGTCATGGTGTCTCTTCACATCAATAGAAACCCCAAGTAGGACAAAAGAGGGTATCAGGGAGTAGAGTATTGATGTGATAGGCCTGGTCATGCCTTTGTTTGGAGGAATTTGGATTTGGGAATGGTGCTTAATGGACCATACTAGTAGGAGGACAATGGTGTTGAGGGTGATTTGAACTATGGGAACCTGGCTTAAGAGGTTTCAGAGGAAAGAAAAAATGTTAGTGTGTGACCTAACGACTGTTCTTGTGATATTTTTATGAGGAATGTGGTTGTTTTCTGCCCTTGTCCAAAAAAAAAAAAAAAAAAAAAAAGAGGCTAAATCGAAGAATTTTGGATTAATTATATTTGCAGAGGAGATTTCAAAACAGTGTGGACTGTGTCCTGTGGTTGTTAGTGGCCATGATTATGTAGATATATTATGAAAAGAAGCAAGCTGAGAAAGGAAAGTTACAATATGTAAAATTTGAGGGGAAAAGGGGCACCAGTAAATGGAATGCAACTAATCCCTGTGTTCAAGGAGTTAAACTGATCAAAAGAAAGCCTGATGTTAAATGGAATAAAGGAGTGGTAACCTCAGGGAAAGATCCCACCCAGCTAGGCTTCCAGCTTCTGAAAAGGAATTAAAGAAAGACTTGGAGCCAGGTGTGGTGGTGAACATCTTTACTTCCAGCATTCAGGAGACAGGTCTCTGAGTTTAAGGTTAGCCTGGTCTAAAGATTGAGTTTTAGGACAGATGAGGTTAGGCAGTAAAGGGAACCATTAAATATAGACAGCTTGTGAAGATATGACTGAATTAGGGGGCCATGTTCCAGCTCCAGCAAGCAACAGAACTTTGCAGTTTTGGTCACATAGTCCTGGTGTTATAATCAAGGTTAGCAGAAAGAGTTATGGAATTTGCCTCTGTCATTAAGAAAGCCACTAATGCCAGGCATGTGTCAGGGGTGTCTGTACATGGAGGCCTACAGAGGCCATTGTATAAAGCTGTGAAAGTTATGTCTGGATTGCCTTGGAGACCCTAAAATGTTGGACATGACAGAGCCATGGGATACCTGCCAAGGAAAACTGCTAACCGGGAGTGGAACCAGATCAAGAGAAAGAAGTATGTTGCAGTCAACAAAGCTGAGAGGAATTGGGGATCTGAAAAGTGTTTTGACATCAGACATGAATTTGGAGTTTGCCCAGTTGGTTTTCAGTCTTGATTTGGTCCAGTATTGCCTCACTATGCTCCCTTTTTACCCCTTTTGGAATGTTAATATAAATTATAACCTGTGCCATTATATGTTAGAAGTATGTGATCTGTTTTTTGTTTTTATTTTATAGGGGATTACAGTTAAGAGACTTTGTACTTTGAACTTTTAACAGGGTTGAGATTATTACAGACTATGGGGACTTTTAAAGTTGGACTGAATGTATTTCCTCACTATTATATGGATACAAGACTGTGGGGCCAAGGAGTAGAATGAAGTGATTTGAACAAAAATGGCACCAATGGACTCATAAGTAGTGGAACTATTATGAAGTGTGGACTTATTGGAGTCAGTGTGATATTGTTGGAGGAATTGTGTCACTGGGAGTAAGTTTCAGGTCTCAAATTTTCAAGCCAGTCCCAGTGTGGCATTTTCTTCCTGCTACCTGCTGATTCAGATTTAGAACTCTTACTTCCTTCTCTAGGACCATGTCTACATGCATGTGCAATGTTTTCTACCATGGTGATAATGAACTAAACATCTGAAACTGTAAACCATCTCCAATTCAATGTTTTCCTTCATAAGTGCTGCTGTGGTCATAGTGTCTCTTCACATTAATAGAAACCCTAACTCAGACCATGGATTCTGAGTCAGACCTCAGAAAGTTGGTAGATCCAGCCACAGTATACTTCTAAGCACTTCACAGAGGAGGGATAATTTAGGGAAGAAAACAGACTATCTTACTACAGCACCAACTATTCTGCCTTTCTCTTCTAAGCAAGATTAAACAGATTTGGCCTTATTAAGAGTGGTCCCTTGACCAGGTGGTTGATCTGGTCTAACTGAAGTGTTAGGCATATACATACCCAAGTCAGAAATTTTTTTTCCAAGTCAGAAATTTTACTGGCTTGGCCAGAAGTGATTTATTGCTACTGAAACAAAATGATGTGTCTTGGGGTGTTTTGACTATTAAAACATTTTTTGAAATGCTTTTTGTTATGTATCTGTTAAACTCAGTGTTGAAGAGTAATACTGCTCACTGTAGGTTTGAAGGCAGCAACATGGCTGTAAACTTGAAGGCCACATTTATAGACTGATTTATATTATTTAAAATTAGTGTTTATCAGCAGATTATTATCCCTTCTGTAGTTAGATGATATAAATAAAATGAAGATATAAGGATGGATTATATCTAGTATTTACAAGACTGAGGGAATATAAAAGCATGAGTAAATATAAAAAGCAATGTAAATAAAACCATAGTTCCAGGAATACAGCCTGAGAAACCCTAGGTAATCCCATCTCTTGCCCCTACACCCATTATTTCTTTCTCAATATATTCCATCTGGAACTAACTCATGTCTCATGACTGGCTTTAAAATAATAGCACTGATGTTCCAAATGAATAGTACTCATAGAAAATGGATAAATTGGAAAATTTATAACAAAATTCACAGTTAGCACTACTGCCTTACCTCCCTTAAAAGTTCAAAGGTAGTTAACTTGTATTTAATCTCTCTAATATGCAAGTCCACTCAAGAGATAGTAATATCATCTCTAAGCCAAATAATATCTACTGAGATCTCAACCCTTGACAAAGAGCTACAGGCAACTAACAAATTCTAACAGTGAGAGAAATAGTCTTTCCCAGGGAAGGGTATGCCAATTGGTGATGCCATTTACCCATGAGAAGGTAAATACAAGTAACATTCGACTGACTAAGCAGGTTATATTTAGTAATACATATGCATATATGTATACAACAACAATGAATGAAAAAAGAGTCCATGACTTTGAAAAGGAGCAAGGAAGGTTCTATGGGAGGGTTTGGAGAAGGGAAAGGGAAGGAAGAAATGTATTTATATTATAATCTCAAAAAGAAATAATTTAAATTTTTAAATTTTGTTTTTAATTGTGTGTGTGTGTGTGTGTGTGTGTGTGTGTGTGTGTGTGTGTGTGTATGACTGCAAGTATCTCCAGGGGCCAAGAGGTGTTGGATGCCCTACAGCTTCAGGTATAGGTATTTATGAGCTGTCTGATATTGATGCTAGTGTCTAAGGGTTTCTATTGCTGTGAAGAGGCACCATGACCATGGCAACTCTTATAAAGAAAACATTTAATTGAGGAAGCTCATTACAGTTTTGGAGATTCAGTCTGTTAACATCATGGTGGGAAGCATGACAGCATGCATGCAGATGTGGTGCTGTATCTATAACTGAGAGTTCTACATCTTGCAGGTAACAGGAAGTCAACTGAGACACTGGGCCATATCCTGAGCACAGGAAACCTCAAAGTCCACTCCTACAGTGATGGACTTTTTCCAGCAAGGCCACACCTACTCCAACAAAGCCACACCTCCTAATAGTGCCACTACCTGTGAGATTATGGAGACCAGTTACATTCAAACTACCACAGCTATAAACTGAACTTATGTATTCCAAAGGAAGAGTATATACCCTTAACCATTGACCTACCACCCCATATACTAGTAAATTACTAAAATTGATGAATTTTTCAATATTTTCTAAGTTCCTCAGGAATGAAATTTTAATCCTTGAAATACCTATCACTGAACTTGAATGATATTGAATAAGATATTCTTATTCATGGAGTGTTTCATGAGAATATACAGGAGAATAGAGAGTGTTCAGGTAGATGAATCAGTTAATTCATATTTGACATTGTTCTTGGAAAGCAGAAGGAATTTTTTAATTGAGTTTGAGTTGTTTTTTTGATTTTCCTATTTAATTCTCAACAAACACAAATACAAACAAGCCCAGGAACCTCCTTATTCCCTGTTTTTTCTGCCCTGCCCTGTCTGAGGAACATATATAGGGCACAAGGAAGAAGTCAGTAATGATACACTTTCTTTTTGTTGTATCACCATGATCTGCATCTCTATGTTTACTTCAGGCAGGTGCTGGCTGGTAACTGCTGAACAGTTGAGTAGATGATAATTATTCTACTGGACCCAGCCTTTGAAATAGTAAACAAAAATGCAGTTATTAAAGCAGCCAATGCCATTATCTTCTGGGCAATTGAGCAATAATCAACCTGAGTAAGAATTGAAATTTCAAATAGTTGAATGGCTCTGCACCCGTGGCTTCTGTTGTAACACCACTGAAAATGAAAAGAATTGCATCACTCATTAATGGATAGGTTATCTAGTTGCTTAAGCTATCACATGTTTTCCAGGGTAAAAGATTTAACAGACAGTGATATTGCTCTGTTTTAGAGTGCTAAAGATCAAGATAAATCCACAGATGAGATGTGTGAAACTGGATACAACATGGTTGTCTGCATCTAAAATAGGCCACTTCCCTGTGGGGATTTAGCAAAGGGACATATTGTACCAAAAACTAATGTAAAAAACAAACAGTGCCTGGATCCTACCTGTTTTTGCTAATTGCAGCAATATTCAATGGTTTCTGGTTGGAATAGCTGTTATTTACCTTGTTGAGACAATCATTTTGACATTGGAAAACCTTCCAGAGCAAATGCATTGGAAAACCTTCCAGAGCAAATTAAATTCCAAGCAGAACAAACATCATTTATTGCTTCATTCATCCAATAATTATTGAGGTCTGTTTTGTTATTAGTGGTGTGTGTGTGTGTGTGTGTGTGTGTGTGTGTGTGTGTGTGTGTGTGTGTGTGTGTTGAACTACTGGGGATAAAGCAGTAAGGAAGACTCAATTCTAAAGAAGCATTTCTCTTCAGCAGAACATATACAGCAAATTTCAAGCAAATACAGCAAATACTTGTGACTGTATACAATACTTCTATGTATAATATTTGGTCAGGATATAGGCAGCAATTATAGAGCAATGTGACTAATCTTAGTTGCACAAATGTGATAGCTAAATTGAGAGATGGAAAACATGTAGTAGCTAGTCAAATGAGGGTGTGAAAATGCAGACAGGTGTGTCTTGTGCCTCAAAGAATCACTACTTGCAAAGTTTCTGAACTAAGGAGGAGCATAGGAAGACCCCAAGCCATTGTCATACATTCCAAGATCATGTGAGCAATACTCAAAGGTCAGGATTCTTGCCTATCAGGAAAAGCATTTGGCACCACTTCCTAGTTCCATGAGAGGTGTGTGTGTGGGAACTGATGAAGGATTGTCAGCAGAAACCAAAGGTAAATGCAAAGATTTTGGGATGTGGAGAACATTAGAAAGGATTCTTTAAACCCTTAAAAAATTTGATATTTGTCTTATCTACTAAATTAATAAAACATAGATGACTGAGGCTAAAAGTTTATACTACATATAGTCTATACATCCCTAATATGTTAGGAAATGCTGCTGTGATTAGTTCCAGTATATGTGGCCATGCTTTGCACTTCATAAGAAGTCTGTCTTCACCTGCATACTGAGAAAGCTAATGAAGATCTTTATGCACACAATGTCTTCCCCAAATTTAAGTTTTAGAATAATTCTGTATTATATTGTGGAATAAACCTCATTTAAAAAGAATTGCTGCCAAATACAGTGTATAGTTATGCTTAAATTAAACGTATATGAATCAAATTCTTTCCATAATTGCCTGACAAATAATACTTTATTGGACTATATATCATTAGCATGTTTTAGAAACTTTCAAAATTTTTATGAATATTATTAGTTTAGTCATACTTAAACATTCAGATCTTTGGTACCCCAGGATCTACATGAAGTGAATTCAAAGTGATCAAGAACTAAGTTTTCCTCAACCTCTAGAGGTTGGACATGTAACCCTTTGAGAGCTGTGTGTATCCTAGCCATGTCCCAGAATGAGGCCTTCCAAAAAACATAGTCCAACAGCTAAATAGTAAAGACCCTACCTCTTAATCAAAATGATAAATCATGAGAACAAAAGTTACAAAAATATTCAAAGAAAAATGAAATAATAGGAAAAAAACAAATGTGGATTATTGAACTATGCATATACTGAAAACACTTGTTTATCTGAAGCATGCTCCATGAAAACATTAGCATAGCACTTTCTCTTCTTCCTGTGACCATCACATGAACTCCAGAATCACTTCCTCCACTGTGTCTACCATCTAGATAACAGCCACTTCCTCTTCTCTCCTATTTTTCTATCCATCATTGTAGCATCTCTACTGGTCTAGTGTCTATGTAGGAGAGTGATGTAACACTCCTTAGGAAGGGACACATGGGAGAAAACAATTGAGTTCATGGCCAGTTCCACCACAGAGTACCTAGTGGGGTATACAAAGACTGTGGGCCTCATGTTCATTCACATTCATAACAAATGTACAAAAAGTTTCGGGATGCCCATACATATTTCATTCTAAGGCAGCTAAACTTAAAAGTAAAGTATTTTTGTCAAAAGGAAAAGCCAGTTCTATGAAGATTACACAACTAAGTTATCTCCTAGACTTGAATTATTTCACATACTGTTTCAAATTTTACTGCATTGTTTGCCCTCTTTCACCAGCCACATGCTATTTTAAATCTTCACATAGTTCATGTCTTGTAACATGAGTTCTAGTAGATCTTAATAATAAAAGCCTGGAGTCAGATATTAGGGGTGAAAGCTGAATGATCAGAGAAGCAGAATAACCAGCCACTAGAGCCCTTACCTCTATGAAATTCTCAAACTAAAAAGAGACCAATTTCGTATCTCTTCCTATCTATATTCCTCTCTCTACTCAGCCTACTCACTTCCTGTCTGTCTGTACAGACCTCCAAACCTCTATGGTTAGCTAGTGGCTACCTCTATCCTTTGATCTTCAGGCAAAATTTATTTGTTAGAGTATAAACAAGATATCACTACACATGTTCTAAAAATTAAATCAAAGCCTTGAATTACAGTTAATTGTGTTGCTAATTGCCAAAGAATATACCTATAAATTTAAACACAACAGCAATATGGAGTTTGTAATTAAAGACAAGATTCATTCATGTAATTAAAGACAAGAAACAAAGATTGCTTAAACAGTGGATTCTTTTTGTTTTATTTTGTTTTTGAGGAATACGCAGGAAAGCTGGCTCTTTCTATATCTTCATATCTTAAAAAGGGTTGTAATAGCTATTTGTGTTTGTATTCTGTAAAAAAAATTCCAGGTTTATTGTTAGAAAATTGAAATAATGCTAAAAATAACTACAGTCAAATATTTATGGTATAATTGCAGTTCTCTATAACTTTTATGTAGTTTGTGCAAATGAAAATTAGACAACCTCTCAAAAGATGGTTAGCACCTTTGTTCAAAATGGATGGTAACTGTGTTATTTCATAGTAATCATTACAATGGAAAAGTGATTTGAGGATCTGGCTCCTTATAATTATGTTGACAGTAGTCCTTAATGAGGGGGTGTTTTGGAAATAGCAGGTAAATTAATTACTGCATAAAATGTCAAAAGATGAATATCACTGTTTTCAGATGGAAAGTATGTGCATTAATTTTTTATTTGAAATTTACAGCTGTTTTGTCAAATGTTCCAACCCCAAATGAAATGTTTCTATGATCTTGATGTACTGTAATATTTTAATCACTGTGCTTCAACCTCTTTTATGCCCAGCAATTATTTATTACAATAATGCATTTCCTAAATGAGTAATTCTGTGGAGTATGAGGTACTTCTGGCTTTTGTCCTGAGTTTCACTATATAGTCCTGGCTGGCCTACAACTCACTATGCAGTCCAGGCTGGCCTCAAACTCATAGAAATATACATGCCTTTGCCTCCAAAGTGCCAGGATTAAAGGTGTGTGCCACCCTGCCTGGACTTAAATTATTAATTGCAGGTATTTCTCAAAAAAATAGCAAAGGGGGTATACTCATGTGTTTCCCTACTATGTTTTACTCCTTCTTGCCTTCACAATTCTCAAAATCCCAGCAAGCCACTCTAAATACAACCCCACCCAGTTTGTAGCATTTCTTCCTGCTATCTGGATGAATGCTTTTCTAGTGGCAAATTTCCCTTCGCTAATTCCACTGACATTTCATTTCTCAATTATTTAGACATGATCCACTCAGGATGGCTCAGGAGTTGAGGTCTCAAGCAGGACTAATTCCATCTCAGGTGATATTTTAACTATTTACAAGTTAGTATCTTTCTTTCTAATGATGTCACATAAAATATTACCAATAAATAAGTGGGATTACTTAGAGCACCCACTTCTCAAATAACTTTCAAATGATTTCTTCTGTAAAAATGCTCAAAGAATTCCTTCCTTAAATTGCAGTACTCAGTACTTGCCTGAACACACAGGTTCCTTGGCACAAATTGGTTTATGGATGCTTTGTTAAGATTCTCATTCATTTCCCACTCAATGTTTTAACATTGCTAGACTGATTACTTTTCAGTCCGGCAATGCAATTCTTTCCTTTTCACATGGCTGCTTTTGTTTCATTTTTACACCTGTATAATAAGTACTTCTTACAGCCGAAGGGTTAGATCATTAATTTAAAGACAACAACACTGAATCCTGTGTATTTCTCTAAATGGAAGCTTTGTTCTTCAGAAACAAATTTCTTTCTTTTCAAAGAATGAAATTAGTGGCTTGGGATCATATTGTTCTTATTTATTTATTTCCAGAAGTACAGTGATACAGATAATAAATGAGACTGGGGAATTTGATTCACAGCAGCTCTTCTCCTCCCCTAAATTCATCAAGGCAATTGGGGGAATAATTGTATTGAAAATTTTAAATTTGGTTTAAGTTGCTGTTAGATCTCATTTTTATATGTAATGCAGGATCTTCTCATCCATTGATTTTTCCCTGGAAAAGGGATGTGAATGAATCAAGATTTCACATAGCATGGCTGCTGAACAAGTCTTCCATGAAAAATAGGCACTAGCATGGAACTCAGTACCCCCTACATGAAACTACTACCCACTATCAGACAAAATGGAATTGCAGTAGAGGAGAAAGTGCCAACAATAACTTAGGACAGATTGAGCTTAAGTAAGAGACAAATAAATAGTATAGAATAGCATTCATTAAAGGCCTAACAAGATGAGACTTAGGAAGTAAGCAGGCATTTCATATTTTTGGTAAACTAAAATACAGTTATTTGTAAATCTACTTTCACATGAAGATAATGTTCAGAGTCTTATAGATAAATGCTAACTAGTGGGCCGGTTGAAATATGGATCCAGAAGTATTTTTATGTTAAAGCCTGTTTTGCTACACCAGCCATGGCTTGAGAGATGGATCAGAGAGAGGTTAAGAGTGATTATTGCTCATCCTAAGGACTGTAGTTCAGTTTTAGCATCCATAACTGCCTGTAACTCCAGAAGAGGGATATCACACCGTCTTCTGACCCCTTAGAGCATGTCTCTTCAATGCACGTATGTATACACATATGTATACAAATAAATACATACACATAAATAAAAATAATCTTTAAAATGTGGTAAGCAATATGTAGTTGAATCTTAAATTGTTTGTTTTTCAAGACAGGGTTTCTCTGTGTAGCTTTGGAGCCTGTTCTGGAACTTGCTCTATATATCAGGCTGGCCTAGAACTCACAGAAATACTCCTGCTTCTATCTCCTGAGTGCTGGGATTAAAGGCATGTGCCACCACTGTGCAGTGAATCTTATATTCATAATGAAAAAATTGTAGCTAGAATATAGAGTGGGTTACATAGAAATCTAAGGGTGCCTAACAAGAAGAGGCCATTTTAGGCTACGAAAATGTCATCAGCATACATGAGGCAATTTCTGACTGATAGTAATGGTGTTACTGAAAATTTGGGGGGTTTCACCTGGGATATCACAAGTCACCACATAAAGGGAGTCCATTATTTGTGCCCTAGTCTTGTTTATAAAAAAATATTTTAAAATGAGCTCAAATGGTAAGGACTCTTGGGTTAGTGTTAAAAAAAAAGTGTTAAGAAAAACAGGAAAGGCAAAATGTAAGTATCAGCAGTTGATTGGTGGATGGAAATAAAGAAGAAAGACTCCTTTGAGTTCGGACCCAAGAAAGCAGGCATTATCGGGGAACTCAACAAGCAACTATGTAGCAGACAGAAAGATCAAGGAAGTCCAGATTGCCACACCAGTATTTGAAAAACAGAAATAAAGGAAAAGAAATGGAACACTTTTTAAATTATAAACAATCTTATTTTACATACCAATCCCTCTCCCTCCTGTCCTCCCATGCTGCCTACTTGCTATCTACTCCCCCAGGAAGAGTGAGGCCACCCATGAGGGATCACTAAAATCTAACACATCATTTGGGGCAGAGTCTATGCGCTTCCCCTTGTATCTAGGGTGATAGAGTATCCCTCCATAGGGAATGGGCTCCCAAAATCCATGAACTAGGGATAAATACTGATTCCACTGCTAGAGGTCCCATAGACTGCCCTGGTCTCCCAAATGACATCCATATTCAGGGAGCCTGGTTAGGTCCTATTGTGGTTCCCCAGCTGTCAGACTATGGTCCATGAGCTCCCACTTGCTCAGGTCAGCTGTTTCTGTGGATTTCCCCAGAATGATCTTGACCCCTTTGCTCATCTCTCCTCACTCTCCACAACTGCATTCCAGGAGGTCAGCTCAGTGCTTAGGGGTGGATCTCTGCTTCTGCTTCCATCATCTACTGGATGAAGCCTCTAGGATGGCAATTAAAGTAGTCATCAATCTCATTATAGATGAAGAGCATTTAAGGTAGCCTCTATACTATGGCTTAGATTCTTAGTTTGGATCATCTTTGTGGATCCCTGGGCATTTCCCTAGTGCCAGATTTCTCTTTAAACCTATAATGGCTCCCTCTATTCAGGTGTCCCTTTTCTTGATCTCTTTCTCTATTTTTCCCTTGCCTCGATTTTCCTGATACCTCATGTTCTCCTCCACCCCTTCCCTATGTCCTACCTTCCTCCCACTTCCCCCATGCTCCTAATTTGCCCAGGAGATCTTGCCTGTTTTTCCTTCTTCAGGTGTTGATTTATGTCTCTCTTAAGATCCTCCTTGCTTCCTTCCTTCTCTGAGGTTGTGAATTGATGGAACTAGAAGAAACCGCACTGAATGAGGTAACCAAGACTCAGAAAAAGAAACATGGTATGTACTCACATATAACTGGATATTAGACATAGAGCAAAAGATAACCAGCCTACAATTCATAAAACCAGGAATACTTTTTGAAGTTAAACTGAGAACAGATCTAGAAGTCAAGATATGTAGATAGCTGAACTGGGGGAGTGGCTTTTGTGTTAGTACATTATCTCATTAAGGGAATAATTATTCCTCCTTTGTATTTTTTCAGTGGGTCAGCTTTCCCAAGGAAGGCCTCCCGGACAAATGATTAACAGGGCCCATTGGGTTAGCTATCAACAGGAGAGATAATGCTCTGTGCTATTCTTTGGGGACAGATCAAAAATGTCAACAGAGGGCTAGAGGTATAATTCAGATTCCATTCTTTTGACCTAGACATTGTAAGTTTCCCTTAACAGGCTTCAATAAATCCCACAAACCTTCATCTTTTTATATAGCAACTTATATTTTAATGACAAAATATGATGTTTCCCTTTTTAGGACTACCAGAGAAGAAAGAAGTGGACTCCACAGCCAATGAGAGACAGATCCACCCTCAGTGGCCTCTAAGCCTGCTAATATCTGTCTAGCTGTCAGATCTCCCTTTGGCATATGGCATCACACAGTCTAGTGGAAATGGGATGCTAGCTATGTGAACATGCTTGCTGTGGGGATTTCATTAAGATATACAATGGTGTGTCCTTTGCTGTAGGTACATTAGATACCAGTAAGACTTCTTTGTGAAAGGGGCTGATGTATGTGTAAGTCTTCACTGACTGTTGATTTATTATTCCTATATTCAGATATTGAAATACTTTTATAAGCATTTTTGCCCTTGTAAAGTCAATGCTGGTTCAGAACTATATCATATTCACTTAACTACTTACAAATATTAGAGGAGCTGTCTGGGAAGGAAGTAAAGATTCTAGAATAATCTGTCTAATCACAGTGTTAGGGTGGCAGAAAAACTGACTGGGGAAGTACCATCAAGGAGGTTGATTTTAAGTCATTTGAGTTCAAATGTCAACATGTCTTTGGCAGCTGCAAGTGCCAATCAACAAAAGAGGATATCATTCATGAACTAGAATATAATTTGTAAGACCCAGTTTATAGCTACATAAAATGTGACTTACAAAGTAAAGTGAAAAAGAAATCCCTCTTGTCATTGAAAAATATTATTCTTAGAAGGGTTATGTTGATATTTAATAGTTATGTTTCTTAGTCTTATAATTATATCATATTTCTCTCCAGCTAAACTTAATTATTCATAAAAAGAATCTTGCTAAATTAATTAACTATATAAGTTCCTTTGTCTAGTACAGTTTTAGTTTTGTAAGTTACACTTGAATAGCCATAATGAATAGATTTTAAATTAAATAGATGGCACATTTCAAATTCAAGTACATCTTTTTGAAGCCTCCATAAATCCCTTCCTTCCAATGATATTTATTCTTTATTGGATTTGCTTTTATGACATTGATAAAAAGAAAAAATGTAGTTAGAAGTATGATAATGCACATTTAATCACACCACTAAGGAAGCAGAAGCAGGTGCATCCCTATGTTTATGACCAGCCTAACCTGCAGAATGAGTTCCAGGACAGCCAGCTCTACACAAAGAAACCTTGTCTTGGAAAAAAAGAGAAAAATAAGAAAATAAAAGTAAAAACATGACAATATTTTTTTAACATTCTTATATGCCTACCAACCATTATTCAACAATATTGTCCTGAAAATATATACACATCACTCAAAAAATTTCTAGATAGAATGATCAAGCAACACTTCACGAAAGCACTATCCTACTCTAGAACTAAACTGGAATAAAATAAAGTAGAGATAAGTAAGTGTTCAACTTTAGAACCCAGGAACATTGGTGTATGAGAGAGAACTAAAGGATGTGAATATTTGCATGCATAAAAATATGAAGGAATCAGGGAATTTGCAAAACAAATTTGTTAGCTATATTATTACACTGCAATTAAATATTTAGAAAAAATATGTAATGTTATATTTTGAGACAAGATACATGTTGTGTTAAAAATAGTTATTTAAAAATAGTTCTGTTGTTCAAAGGATATTATTTTTTTCATGATTGAAACATTAGCAAACTTATGTTAATGTATGTAAGGAAACACAATGGACAGGGTCATACCACAATTATAACAATGACCTTTCAGCAAATGCATTGTTGGTTGTACAATAAAATGTATAAACTAACTTAGATTGTCAGTGAATATGCATTTAAAAATCACTGCCCTCCAAATTCCCCATCTTTCCCTCTGCCCAGACAAATTGCCCTTCATTCACTACTGATTACATTAATGCAAAATCTCAATTGCTTCCAAGGTCCAAAGCACTGCTGGACCTTGTAATTGTAAAAGATCATTGTAAGTCATAATCTTTGCCTTCTCTCTATATAGACGTACATATATATATAAAGCTAATAATATAAAGCATTGCCTGAAGTCTGCTATGACAAAAAAAATGCACAATATAACATTATAATGGTTTGGAAACTAAAGAAGCTGTTTCTGTTAAACCACCTAGTGGTAGGCATCAGTGAGCATCATTTACACTTAAATCAAGACTGCTGTTTCTCACTGAGGGACAATCAGCATGTAAGAGGGCATCTTGCTATGTAGTCATTTAGTAAATACTTGTTGAGTAAAAGAAGGGACAATTCTCTCAAACAACACTACCTGTGCAGCTGGCATTAGTTTTCCACTGAAAATCTTCAAATGGAGACTTGAAAAGTAGCACAGTTTAAATCTCATAGTGGCACAAGATGAGATTTAAACTCAGATCCACCAGTCACCAAGATTTCAGTTATGTTACTGGAAGTTGGCAGAACTTGTAAGAAATGACTGCTTTAGTACCAATTTGGACAAAAATATGTAGCCTAAGAATTCTGTTCAATTTTTAATATTTAGAAATGAATAGTGTAATTGGTCACATTAAGTCTTATAATTGATGAAGCTTGTGTACTTCTATTGTAATCTGGTAGACCATCACGACATCAATATTCAGATGCTATGTGTCACAAGCACCATTAATTAAAGGAATGTTAGCACTTTCTTCTTGTTGGGCGTGAAGAGATGAAAGAAGTGATCCTAAACCTCAATGTTCTACAGTATTTTACATCTAGCAGTAGAAAGTATCACATGTAAGAGTCACTTTTAATATAAATTTTATTCAAATTAGAAACAATCTTATTTTACATACCAATGCCAGTTCCTTCTCCCCCACATCCTCCAATGCCCCCCACCAACCCTCAC
This sequence comes from Cricetulus griseus, assembly GCF_003668045.3. NCBI lineage: Eukaryota > Metazoa > Chordata > Mammalia > Rodentia > Cricetidae > Cricetulus > Cricetulus griseus. Next base: position 42,070,357 of record NC_048601.1, read on the forward strand.
CCTCTTACCCCCATCCACTCCCCAGGGATGGTGAGGCCTTGCATGGGGGATCATCAAAGTCTGTCACATCATTTGGGCAGGGCCTAGGCCCTCCTATATGAGAGGGTATCCCTCCGTGGGGAATGGGTTCCCAAGGCCATTCATGCACTAGGGATAAAAACTTGTTCCACTGCCAGAGTCCCCAAAGACAGCCCAGGCCTCCTAAATGATACCCACTTTCAGGAGACCTGGTTAGGTCCTATGCTGTTTCCCCAGCTGCCAGACTGGTGTCCATGAGCTCTCAATTGCTCAGGTCAGCTGTTTCTGTGGGTTTCCCCAGAATGGTCTTTACCCCTTTGCTCATCACTCCTCCCTCTCTACAACTGGATTCCAGGAGTATTGCTCAGTACTTAGCTATGGGTGTCTGCTTCTGCTTCCATCAGATACTGGATGAAGGCTCCAGGATAGCATTTAAGGTAGTCATCAATCTCATGATAAGGGAAGGTCATTTAAGGTAGCCTCTTCACTATTGCTTAGATTCTTAGTTGGGGTCATCCTTGTGGATCTTCTTGACTAGACTAGTGACAATAGTAGCCCTAATGATGAATAAAAAAAAATGGATATAAAACCTGAAAAGGGAAAGAACACCATGAGATTCATGTGAAAACATATTGCTGAATGAGTGAGTCCTTTATGCATCTTGTCAATTTGTACTCTTAGTTTGAAATAATTTCCCTTTCAGAAAATATTTATGCTATCTTTATAAGTAGTCTAGTGCAGATTATATCTTTAAAAATAAAGATCAACAATATAAATACAAAATTATACAATAATATCACATATTCAAAAAGAAGCCATATGATTCTATAATAACAATGAAATTAGATGTCTCATTTGCTTATATAAAGAGACATTTTTCAATGTTGCATATTTAGCATAGTGCTTGCAGTATAATCAATATTCAGCAGTGGAGACACAGCAACAGGCACCTATTTATTCTCAAGTATGGATTTTGGGGGATTCAGAGTTAATATGAATCCCATTTCAGAATAGCAAACTGGCGAACTTTCAAATAATTGTCAATATGCATTTTGTCAAATTGCATCAGGGAAGACAATTATATGACATGCATACCTTTTCTTCTCAAATGTCCTTGGACCCATGACCAGTGTCACTGCTCTCTAATGAAACAGTAAAGATATACAAGCCATACTGCAACATGAGAATTGCTTTGCTAAGCTGTTTTTATACAAATTGCCTTTTATGATTTGTTCAATAACTCAATTAAAGTCAAGTTTACAGATGCACATTTTAGTTAGAGTTCAGAATAGAACAAAAAGGAGATGGATAGAATATATATACTTGATGAGTAAATGAAGGAATGATTCTCTAAAACAACATTCCTTGTGTGGTGTGTGGTGGTAGACATTAGTTTCTCATTTAAAATTTATTCAAACTGGGACATGAAAAGTAACATGGATATATATATATATATATATATATATATATATATATATATATATATTTGAGTTATGTACATATATATTGTTAATGATGATTAACAATTTGACAGCATCTACAGTCATCTGGGTGTGTGTGGTGGTTTGAATGAGAATGGTCCCCATAGGATCATGTATTTGAATGTTTGATTGCTAGGGAGTGGATAGGATTAGAAGAATTACTAGAAAGTGTGGCCTTGTTTGAGGAAGTATGTCATGGGAGGTGGGCTTTGGAGTTTCAATAGCCTGTGCCAGGCCTAGTCTCTCCCTCTCTCTGTCTATGCATCAGAATGTAGCACTCATCTACTGCTGCAGCAACTGTCTGCTAGGCACCATGCTCCCTGCCCTGACGTTAATGTAATCAACCTATAAAACTGTAAGCAAGCCCCAAATTAAATGTTTTATTTTATTAATTGCCTTGGTCATAGTGTCTGTTCCTAGCAATAGAACAGTGACTAAAACAGTGTATCTATGAGGGAGCTTCTAGATTCAGTTAAATGATGTGGGATGACCTATCTTAAATGTGAGCCTCACTGTCCCATGGGCTGGAGTCCTGGATTGAGTGAAAAGGCAGAATGAACCAAGCATCAGTATTCATCTCTCTCTGTTTCCTGAGTGCAGGTGAAATGGGATGGTCTTAAGTTCCCACCACCATAATTCTCCAGCCATGATAAACTGTGCATTCAAATCCTGAGTCCAAATGAATCCCACCCATCCTTAACTTGTTTTTATCAAGAATTTAGTACAGCAATAGAAGTGCAAGTAATACAGATAGATGGATTATTATGAACGGTATATCTGTATACCCTTGCATAGTAAATTATCTGATTCCATGCTATTATAATCTCTTGTGCATCTGAAGGAACTGGAATGAACCACTGGAAATCTTGGAAAGCCTACCATATGATATCTGGACACTAAAATCCTAGAGGAGTAAGCATTAGACCTCAAATCTTTGTCTGGAAACTTGAAAATCAGGAGCAATAATAATGAGAGCTTCGTTTTAAGACCATGTAAGTTCCATTTTAAGGGCAAATGCTTGAAAACCGGGAAACCCTAAAGTATACATTTCAAGTCCTAGTGCAGATGACTCATGTTTCAGCTTACAACCCATTAGTGAGACTGAATCTTCTCTTAGCTCTGCTTGTTCTGTGTAGGCTTGTAACAGATAAGATGATGCTCCTCACAGGAGAGCATCATAGGTTTTATTCAGTCTACCATTTCAGATGTTAATATTATTTATCACCTTAATCCAAAACTGTGATACTGTTTGACCAATTATCTGTGTGTCCTGTGGCCCAGTCATGTTGACACATAACTTACCCATCATGGATAGTAATGCATGGCAAAAGAAAAGGGCTCCATGTGGAGCCTAGTGGAGAGATTGGGAGAGCAGCCCTGCCCCAATGCTGTTTTCTTGGGTTCCTGGGTTCTCTGCACTGTACTCAGAAAAGCTCCATGGTGGGTCTCTGGGAGGATCATCACAAGTGTTAAGAATCTCATCTAAGACAGATCACACTGCCCATCCATGAACTTTATGGCCAACTCTGTATTTCAAGAAATAATGCATCACATATTGTTGGGAGAGCAGCCAGGAGAGCTAATAACATACAACATATTTTAACAGACTAAAAGATAAATAGAATAATTTGTGATCTGGGTAGAAGTCTATGGAACAAGGTTATCAACTTGTCCTGGAATTCCCTGGACTCTCCTTATTTGACAAATGGAAGTTCTATGTCTTAGGAGTCTACCTGGTCACTTACAGACATATGTTATCTTAAGGATGTAAGCAATATGTCTCAAGTTACCTGCAGTAGCAAACAATTTTCATTCCCTGATTGGTCAAATATCTATACTTGTATCAACTATAATAATTGATTACTGAAAGAATGAAATGAAAAGGGGGTATATAAAATGCAAAGCTACAATTTTATGGTAAATTCAACTCATATAAATTTCTCTGATAAATAACTATAGCCATTATTAATGTGGTGATCCTTATGGGGGATTAAGTTGCACATGGTTTGATACTGGCCCTGACCACAGAACATATTGATACAGGATGAGGACATGTTTCAGTCTGAGGAAGGAAGAGGCAGCATGAGTACTATGATTCTGATATAATAGATTAGACTTTAAAAGGACTCCAGTTAGGAAACAGCATGGTAATAGAGAATGACTGTGGCAAAGGTGGGAAGAAAACTGGTACACAAATAAAAAGAATGCCAGTGTCTTAGGTATAGATATTGAAGAAATGGAAATAGGGCTGTATAGGTGAATTTTGTACCAATGTGACAAAATAACTTACATATGTAGCTTGAGGGAAGAAAGATTTATTTTGCTTATAGTTTCAAAGGATTCATCCCATAGTAGCTTTGCCATTTGCTTTGACAAAGTATATCACTAAAGCAGCAGCATGTGGAGGAGGAGACATTCTACCTCCTGTGGCCAGGAAGTAGAAAGCAAGAAAAGGGCCTAGGCAAGATGTACTCTTCAAAAGTATGTCCTCAGTGACTCAGTTCCTCCTTCCATGCCCTACATCATAACTAAGACAGGACAGATGGGGGAGGTCCTTCTTTGTATATGTTTATCCTTTTGTTTGTTGAATAAAGTACTGTTGGCCAATGAAGAAGCAAGTTAGGTGGGACTAGGAGTCAAGGAGGATTCTGGGAAATGTAGTAAAGAATTATTGTGATCCAGACAGGAAGTGACATAGCAGGCAGACTCATATATAAGTAGGGACAAACAGGAAGTTTCTCGTCTTCTCTTGCTCTTCCTCCTGGTCTCTGCTCTAGAGCCGCCATGTGATCCTGACAAGAGAAGACACCTGCAGCTGGCATCTGATAATAAGTCTTTATGGTTGATACTTAAGACTGAGCTAGAAAGAAAGAAATCCTAGTCAATTGACCAGCAGCATTGTAAACTAGTATAAGACTCTGTGTTATTCTGGATGCCCATGTGGCAGCAGGGCTTAAGTGGACAGAGTAAAATCTTATCGTTACACAGGACCACTATCTGGGAACCAAACATTAAACACAGGAGCCTGGAGTGGACATTCCATATTTGAGCCACAGTAGGGGTAACTTGTAACAGTCCCATCAAGTAAAACCTTTGACATACTTAAAATCTAAAATCAAGTGTATATTAAAGATAATAAAACAAAAAGGAGAATGTAAAGGCAAGGATGGTGAGCTTTGGCTATAAACTACCTCTTGTCACTAAGATAGCACAAACTCCTGTAATAGTTAATTAACTAGGACTATGATTAACCACCCAGTATCTCAGTTTTTTCATCTATATTATGTCATTTCTAAAACTCTCTGTTCCATAGAGTTCTCATATATACAATATTTTAAATGCATTACTTATATATAATACATATTGTGTATATTCAGTAGTATGTGATACATGACGATTTCTACCTATATGTATCTAAAGGTAGAGCTAGATGCCTTCCATTTTGTACTATCACTAGCACATATTTGTTGCTATCTGTAGCTATTAATTATCTCAGCAATACCCGGGCAGTGGTGGCCCACGCCTTTAATTCCAGAACTCAGACAGGCAGACCTCTGTGAGTTGGAGACCAGCCTGATCTACAAGAGCTAATTCCAGGACAGCCTCCAAAGCAACAGAGAAACCCTGTCTTGAAAAACCAAAAAAAAAAAAATCTCAGCAATAATCTATCTAACCTGAAAACTTTTGAGCAGTATGTGTCTTTATCTTTATACTGATTGATAGTAAGATATGGAAAGTATGGTTCATTGTGCATCTTGGGAGCATTCCTTCCACTGGCTTTAAATTTTTTAAGACTTGTCAATGTTTATTGCTGCTTTCATGCTTGATTTACCCACAATGACTTGGTGCCCTCCACAAGAATATATGTTGTTTGAAAGAAGAGCCTTTCAGCCATCATGTTCAAGTTACATTTATTTGTCTGGTGGATATTTGGGCCCTTCTTTATCATCCTTTCTAAAGAAGTTATTTAGTTGTTCCATAATGCTGTTCTTTCTTCTCCTTAAGTGTCATCTCTATGTTTTTAATTTCATTCTGCTGACACTTGCTTCTATTTTCAATTCAGAACAAGACTATGAGCCATGATTGATACTAGTCCTTTTCCTTCTCCTCTGTATTAATACCTCTTTGTTGTCTTAGTACATGCTCAATGTAAATGGAGTTACATTTATCACAGCCCCCAAACAGTGGACTCTGATGTGTCTGAGATATATCACAAGGAAGGCATGACCAGAAGGAACTGGAGAAAGGAGACTGTGGTGCCCACTGAAGTCTGAAATAGACAGATGGTCAGAGCAGGGCACCTATGGATCATGTTAAGGAATTCAAGTTATTAACTCTGATAGAATTCATTTGTAAGAGTGAGTAGAACATGATATTATTTAATTAACTCATTTAAAAGACCATTCTGGCTGATGTGTATAGAAAATATAGTACAAGAGGGCAAGAGTGAAAGTCATGTCACTGGAAAACACTCAGGGTCTAGCACCATTGGGTGTTCTTTGTCAAGTGCTGACAAGACTTTAGTTAAAACAAAATATTTTACTCTGTTTTTTCTGTAAATTATTATACTCAGAGGCAATGTAAGTTCAGATATAGGTCAGCAAACAGATATTAGAGATAAGCATGGTAGTATATACCTTTAATCCCACTACTCAAAAGAAAAAGCAGGCAAATTTCTGTGTGTTTGTGGCTATCCTGGTCACCATTCGGGGTCCAGGCCCAGAAGGACTGAGAGTGACACCATGTCTCAATATATAACCAAACATTAAAATTTTTAAAGAAGAATATTAGAAACATGAAAAGATTCTGAGAAGAAATTTGGTGCACATCTGACTTTATTCCAGGATTTACCTTGATGAGGCCCAAATTCTCAACAATTGTTTGGTGGTATAAAGTGGCCTTCTTGTAAAAGTAACAAAAAAACTAAATCCATGCCATGATGATTTACAAATTGAAAATAACCCCTGTTGGCAATTTCAGACAACCAATGGTATCAGACATAGAACTGAGACCTGGCTCCACAGACTAACGGTGTGCAAGTTAGATGTGAATGCATCCAACAGATTTCTCTTTGAGTGGCAGCCAAACCTTGGATACTGACCCCATTTATCTCTTTGGACCCTTAATTTTCTCTTTCCCAAATTCCCTTAGTCTTTCCATCTTTCCCTTGCTTTCCACTTAAAAGAAACCTTACATATCTGCCAACACTATGTATTTTTAATTCTCAGAATATTTGAAGTAGATAATGAGGGTTAATCCATGTTTTATTAATTAATCTGTAAAATCAGTCCTTTTTTTTTACTATTCACACTAGCACTGTTATCTTAGCAGATTCCTAAATAGATGCAACTATTAATGAAGTAGGAAAATATAATCCTGTTCAGTGCATGGCATTTATGGCATCAGTCAAATTACCTTTAATTAAAACCCTATTAAACAACCCACACTGTCTACAAGTCAGAATATTTTTCCTGGAATTGTTGGCTTTGCAGACACAAAACATTGCATGTTAAAAGGATTCTTTTCTATCTAGTTATTTCCCAAAAGTAGGTGGAGAACAGCAGATCTGTGGGTGAGCTGTTAAAATTAACTTCTCCCACCACACCACTAAAATTCTCACCTGTGAGCAAGGGAACCTATCTAGCAAATGAGAAATGTACCATGAACTATCCATTACTCTTGGCAAACTAAATTATAGTCTCTCTTCACTACTCAAGAATAAATGGTTTCCTCCAGTTTCAGATGTGATCAGTATGAGTGACAGCAAAGAAGAAAAAGGAGAGAAGAGAGTCTAGGCTGAACCCTTTGCATGGCTAATACAACCCAGTCATTAAGCCATAGAAAGGACTGGGCAAACCCTAGTGTTGTTTGCAGACAAGTAATATTTCACAAAGTCTAGGATATCTGAGCTCTCAGCCCAGCTGCCTATGATGAGCTAAAATGCATAAATTCACACACTTCAAACTGTCAGCTCTTGTCACAAGCCGTGATTATTAAAAGTGCATTCTTAATTTGCAAAAGAATCTCTGCTAATATACCTGCTAATTAAATTACCAATCATTTAACAATTCTTCATGTTACATTACCTGGAAAATAGAAAGACAAGGTCATAATCACCCAAAGCATTACTTTAAAATATTTGGGGAGAAATGTTAAGTAAGCTATGGCTGGCTGAAGGGATGAAATGATATGAGAACATTCAAGTGGGCATAGTTCATTAAGCCACCTTCCTGGACTGTTCAGAAAATTGTGTGCAATAGTATCTAGCTCATTTAATACCTGGAGTATACCATTCAGATGGTTAAACAAATGAGATTCATATAAGCTTCTTCACCCCGTAATTCACACCTCATTTGCTCTTTCCTTTGTACTAACTATCTGCTACATCACTCTGACTGTTTGAAGAACTCTTGTAAATGCCCCTAGGAGAAAGTTGCGTGGCTGTGTTCAGACCCCGTGACATGATATATGTCCTGTCTTCTCTTTGAAATGGAAATGTAGGCACCTTTGAAATGCTATGTAGCACGAAAACTTCAGAGAACACCTTTACAATTTGAAAACATTAAACCAAAAGATGACCTAATCCCACTTCCCCAAACCTGAAGTCATATTCCTGAATCTCCTATTATAGAAATCCAATTCAGCGACATCCGTCTTCACGCCCGCTGAACGCTCAAAGTGAAGACGCTTCTGGTATTTCAGATAACCCGAGATCCGAGATGCTGACTTTACAAACCTCTGCAGGCCTCTAAATGAACTCGTAGGCAAATACCAAACTCTGCCATTGTTCAGGGGAATTGCTGAGTCTTGACCCTTTACTTCCACTCAAGACCCATGTGGATGTTTCTGATAAGCTGTCATATTTTAAGTGCCACACTTTCCACCAACACATTTTAGAGCTGAATCACCTGGTACACTGCAGAATAAAGAAAATGAACAATATCTATGTAATGATAGTAATTGCCCCTGTGTACTGAAGGATTCAGATAAAGGTGTTTCTGGATCAGACTTTTTCCAAGTCAGTCTTCATTTAACACAGTTCTCTACAACTCCTCCTCAAGACTCACGTCAAATACTATTAAAAATTTCAGCTGACTTTTAAATCTAGTATGTTATTTGTATGTCTGCTTTGTATTGGTGTGCACGAATGTGTGAATGTAAATGCATGCATGTGCACATGTGAAGGCCAGAGGCCAATGCTGTGCACCTTCCTCTCTTTCCACTTTATTTATTTATTTATTTATTTATTTATTTATTTATTTGAGGATTGGTCTTTCACTGAGCCTAGAGTTTAATGACTCAGCTAGACTGGCTTGTCTCAGTGAGTCCCAAGATCCACTTGTTATCCATTTTCAATGATAGAATTACTGATGGGCATTAGTGTCTCCAGCTCTTTTTATGAAGGTGTTGGGAGATATTGACTCAGGTCCTCATACTTGTGTAGCAAGAGTTTTGCTCACTAAGTCATCTCTGCATGCCCCTACCTACTAATAGTTGAGTCGTCTTTGGTGAAAATGTCTATATTTTGGTTCAAAATATTTAGCTCCTATTCCAAGAAGGAGGATCATTGGTGGCCACATGAGAAACCTCTTTAGTTCATTCCTGTGTAATCACTCCTCATCTATTACAAAGCCCCACATAAATCTCCTAAATATTCATTCATTTTTCTCTACCCTACATCTGTAATTACTATCCACTCTATGAGACTCTTAATATAGATTTATAATTGATATTGAGGTTTGGAACCCTTGCATTTCTCCCTTGCAGTTCTGATAGTTGAAGTCATGGGATGTTGTGTGAAGGGAGAAAAGACAAGCCTTATTAGCATAGCTAGGACAGTAACAGAAGAAGGAGGTGGTATGGAAGGAGGAAAATGAAGAGGAAGTTGTTCAAGATGTTTCTTTTACATTTTGTCTAGTTTTAAAAAGTCATTTACACCTAGAATGTTTGATGTCCTGATCCGGCATGATGCTCAGGAATCTATATTTTAAATAGTTCCCCAAAATTATACCCATAAATAGTAGAAATTGAGAATCAGTGAATCTAGGCCCTTCTAAAAGTAAAGACTACCAGTTTCTATAGAGAAGGATACAAACTACCAGTTTCTATAGAGAAGGATACAAACTGGCATGGCCTTGTTCCAGTTTTTAGAAATTCATCTCAGAAAAATTATACCCATGGATGCTCAGAGAAAACCTTCAGGGGCCTCATAGGAAATTGCTTATTTTTTCAATGGTCAGGATGATGAATAATCTAAATATCTATGAGAACAAAGTCCCTAAGATAGACTCATGCTTGGCTTCCATAATATCAGTAGAGTGATGGGAGAAAAGTCTAGGTAGAAGTGTGATAAGACTGTATTGGCATCTGAATGGAACTGGAAACATTAAGTGTAGGTGTTTCTTCTGAAGTGCTTTGCCTAGATGCAGGCAGCACAGGAAACAGCAGTGGCCACATGAGCTTCATGTAAAGTAGAAGGCTTGGTTATTGTGTCAAAAGATCCAAAAAATGTTGAGCAAGACATACCAAAGTTGAACTGAAAGTGTTGAAACCATCTTGATCATGCAGTTCTGTGTCTTGTGATGACAACCTGAACAGATCTGATATTGCTCTAAGCTGCTGCTTCATGCTTTGTCATGGAGGTGAGCTCATGTTTAGCAAATAAGATCATTCTCAGTCCTACTGATGACACAAACTTCTGTAATTTACATTTGCAGTAATTAGCTAAAAAGGGCAAACATAAGACTTAAAGCCTTCAAAGTGCCAGTTGGGGTTTTAAAGGCAATATACAAGAAGCTATTTATAACTGTGGACTCACAGTGCCATATGTTACCTTACATTACAATAATGCCAGAAGAACCCTCTATCAAAGATACAGTAGCTCTGCCTTCTGGTATGGCTGCACAACAGACTGGGAAGCCCTGAAGACAATTAAACCCAGGCATCCCTGAACAAGATTCCTAGAAAATGTATGCTTTATGAGATATGGTTATAGATGAGATCTTATTTGCCATAAAAATAATGATCTCACAAATTGCTTTTCTGATTATAAACAGATATCATAAAAGTAAGCACATAACACTATGCATCTCTGTAGTCAATCAACTTATTAACTTTTTATGGTACTATAAAATCATGGCCATATTATCTAATAACACATGATTACATTGTATACCAATTGGCACATGTGTTTTCCTAGTTCCCTTTCTTCTTAAAAATAATATATTAGAGTATTCTCATCAATTAAAAATATATAAGTTAATTTCTTTATTTATTCTTCTCTCATGTATTACATTCTAAGCACAGTTTTCTCTCCCTCCTCTCCTCCCAAATCCCTTCTCCCCCAGATCCATTCTTCCTCCATTTCCTTTCAAAAAGAAACAGGGCTCCTGGTGTGTGTGTGTGTGTGTATGTGTGTGTGTGTGTGTGTGTGCGTGTGTGCGTGTGTGTGTGTGTGTGTATAAATTAAAATAATTATTTTATTCCATTAAAAAAGACATTGGTATTCTCTTACTCTGATGTGGAAGTTGACATTATTTGCTAGTAAAATGATCGGAAATAAACAGAATATAATAAGTATGCAAAATATGTGAAAAATACAACTGCATCTGTTTTCATGACTACTTGTAGAATATTTAAATACTTTATAAACTCTCCTGTCATTTTAGAATAAGTGCATTTTTTATTCTTTGTCTTTCAATGCATGAGTCAGATAGTCTGTATCTCTTAGGATCTGATCCAAGAAAGATAGTACCAATAATTCCTTGCTCTTGAACTTGAAGGAAACTAAATTATTGTATATGATATGCTTGTATTTTTTCAGATATTATTTCTCTTCTCTGTCTTATGTTCCCTTAAGAGCAAGAAGAAAATGAATTAGATAAGGAAAATTCAAATTAAAATAGAAAAAGTTAACATTGAATAAATTATAAATGTGGCAAAAATAAAATGATAAAACCTTTATACCACTGAAAATACTGTGGGATCTATGATGTTCATATACTATTGTTTGGAAAATAGCATCTAATTAGTAGAAATCTATCTGATTGTTCTAAGATTAGTCATACATAAGAATACCATTAGGCATAGAATTTCCTGTCTGGTACACATCTGCAGCAAATGCTATAATATCCTATTATGATGCAGTATACTGTGGTACAGTAACTTCATGTCCATTTCTAGAGGAAGGAAAGAAGGAAGAAATATGTGTGTCTAATAGACAGTTATTCTTTAATCATAACCAATTACCTTTATGCATTACCATACAGATTTCAAAAACAATATCTCTCTTTACAAAAACCTCTAGAATGATACTTGTGTTGTGCTATCATTTATATACTTTAATAAATAGAACCAAATGCCCATGTATCTGAATACATATATCTAAAAAGCCATGTAGCTAAATAAATCTGTAAATGTGGATTAGAAGAGCTACTGTGACTTTCTGGCTAAATTATTAATGAATCTATTCACAGATCTTGGAGGACATGGACCCTACAGAAAGCAAGGCAAGATGATATCATGAGGGATGCCTAAGTCAGAAAGAATGACATTTGACTTAAAGTCACAGGAAAGAGGGAAGATGCCGTGACCTGTCAAGCAACCCCATGACAGGTGCCCTGCACTATCTGATGTTAGGTTCTAGTGTCCTTCCTTCTGGATGATCTAGGAGAGAGGGTTGTATCTCTCAAGTCCTAATTTTATATGGTTTTGATATGTGCATGTGCCCATGGGTTGCTGATTTAATTCTGTAAGTTCATAGGCGGTAATAGTATGCTTGCATGAATAAATTAGCTGTGAGTATGTGCTGTGATACACTTGTGTTGGCAGATGGAGGCTATTTACTTGCATAAACAGCATACAGAAACATTCAGTCTCAGCAATCACACTGAAAATGGAGCCAACTTCTCTTTTGTAAAACAGAATCATTTAGGGCAAGCACCAGCCTGAAAGCCACTGGTCCACACAAGATGAGTAACTTAGAGCCGGCTTTTGCAGAGGACCCAAGTTCCATCCTCAGCATCCTTTGGGTGATTCACAACCATCTGTAACTCCATCTCCAAGGGGATTCTGTGCCCTCCTCCAAGCTAATCAGGTACCCTAACATGTGCAGCATACACTCACATAGATACATATACATATACATTTTTATAATCTCTACAACCTAAATTCTAATGGAGATGTGGAAAACAGAAAAGGTATCCACCCCTACCCAACAATGAAGTCCCATGATTCAAGAAAAACTTACTTATGCCATCAGAAAATGCCCACTCTGATTGCTAAAGCTTCTATTTTTAAAGATGCTAAACTTGATTGGAGATATTGTCTTCCAGCCTTAAAATATTAAATATATTAAAACATGACTATAAAAGAAAAATGAAGACATCAATGTTGTGCATTCATAAAATAAATCCTTGTCAGATATTTTAGTTAAATCAATGTTAGAGGAAGCATAACATGTAACTACTAATTCACAGGAAAATGCATACAGGAGATCCATATGCAGATCAGAAATGCTGGAATGAATTTACTTAGTACATGTAAGTTCAGTTAGTAGCCACAGAGAAATAGCAAATCTATCTCCACTGGATAAAATTTCATTCCAGTTATCAGTATTCAACAACTCATAGAGCTGTGCAATAGTTCAAAGGTGTGAGAAGAGATTTCAAAGAATCAGATAACCAAGGCAATGCTATCTTTCCATTAGAAAAACAAAGCAAAGTTTTTGAATGTCTCACACAACCTCATGTTGTAGAGCATGAATCTATACTACAGATGCACAGCCCATTGGTAAGGCTTTCTGTATTCCTGCTGTGCCATGACAAAGCAGAAAAATAATCTTTGAATCTAGTGATGGTCAGAAGGTCTACAAGAGTGTTGCCAAACTTTTTTGTAAAGATCTCTCCTTTTCCCCTTTGCCATATTCTTATGTTTACTAGCACTTACATTATAGCTGTAAAATCTGCCCGCTAAATGGGTAACAGAAACACAGGTGTTATTCACAGTATTGAAAAGAAGGTGCAATGCAGTGCATAAAAATGCATGCCTGCCTGCAACTTGAAGAATTTAATTCTTCTAACTGAGCAAAGCCTGTCTAATAAGATCCAAGCCACCTTGTGCCATGGGCAATGGTGAGAACTAATAAAAAAGTAATTATATGTAGGCAGAAGGTAAGTTGAGGAAACAATAATGCTTTCTTATAGAGACAATAGTTTGAAACTCTTACTAGTCACTAATCTGTGGATTCTCATTAATTGTTTTCCATGCAGTATATTTTATTTTATTTTCTAGTTGGGAGAAGTATAAGGTGCAGAGATTCCATGGATTACATATGGAGAAAAGAGGACCCTTGGAAAAATCAGTTTTTCACTGTGTGAGTCCTGGGGACTGAACACAGGTTCTCAAGCTTGCTAGGTAAAGCCATTATCCCATGAGCCATCTAGTTGTCCCCTCCCACCACCACTACCTCATTAAATTTTTAGCAGTAGGTACAAACCTTTGGCTTCATTTCTTTTGCTTCAAAGACGACTGAATTTGTGGAAGATTTAGTTTTACAATGTAGTGCCTAATCATTTTATGAATCTAGCTATGCTCATGAGGTCCACCCTTTTGAAAAGATAGCTCAAAGAGAGCTGCTTTGTGTTCTTAGGATAACAGAGTTTAAAAAATGCAGTCTGCAGTGTGAGCTCAGCTTTTTCTGGAAACCAGTGTTGGTATAAATCCCGAAACATTAACTTGAGCTAAGTTAATTCCAGTCTTGAATTTAAAATACCTACTTCTTAAGCTTCCTCTCTATGGAGCAATAATTCCCATAGACTCTAAACCATTTTGTCAGGGAGTTAGCTGAGATAGGTAGATATACGATCCAAGTACCTATTTCCAGTACCTATTTAGCCTTGCTCATGAAATAATTTAATACTTGCGTATTTGTGTTAATTTGAATGGTGTGACCTGTGGCAGCAGGCACATTTAATCACCAGCACAGAACTTGCTGCCTTTAGAGTGAATTTATTCCAACTTAATATTTGTCATGACTTGTAAGTCACCCGTTTTCACCCATTGTTTTGAGTGAAATCAGATTTATCTCTGTCTTAGAGCAGAAATGATGTGTGGACAGGCCCAATGTGCCTTTTCAGCAATGTTTTCCTTTGGTCTTAAAACAAAGGCCTTTTCTGCTTTGATTTCTCACTTTCTACTCATCATTGGTGGCATTTTCAAGGCTGTCCACTGACCTGTCTCTAGTCATTATGAAAAATTCTCACCTATGCTGGCTTTTGCCTTAGAATTGGGTTTGTTCATGTCTTTGTGAGGAATTGCAGCAAAGCCTCTCAAGGCACAAGTTGCTTTTGGCGAGAATATTGTTCCCTGGAAGATTGAGTGAGGCTTCCAGGATTTGAGCCTCCAGATTAGCAAGGCTGTCTTTGGATATTGTGGGATGTCTCACAGCACCCCTGGCTTCAGCACCTAAGAGGCCAGTAGATTTATCTCTCCCAGTGGTAACAACAAAATGTAATTTTGGAAATAATCAACTTGCACTTTCTCTTTAACTACCAATTACATTCAATTGTGCTTGTAAAAGTTTAAAATTGTCAGCCTCTATGTCTCTAAATTTTTTAAATGAGTAAGGAAGAATACATATTTCTTTTGAGTAAGAGCAGGGAATAATGTGATATTGGCAATGAGAAATGCATTCTGTCCTAATATGAATTTTATATAAAGCACTAAGTCCTGGTGATTATGCATGCACACCACAGTTTGATTCTTGGCCAGTTCCTCTGTTCATTCTCATGCTGTGAGTGCGGCATCCATGCAGATTCCTCTCTCAGATTGGATAATTTGATTCTAAGCACAAATTGTCTAAGTCCATTCCATGGTGAAGAGCAGCCCCTCTGAAACTGGCGACTCACTGATTCTGCCCATGTACAGAATCTGTCTTGCTTGTTCTCTCCCTCACTCCCTTTCTCTTATAAAATTGCACAGAACTTTCTTAAAGTGGGACACAGTTGTGAATTCTGTGTCAAATAATAGAGCTGAGCTATTTGTATGAACTAATCATCTCCCTTATTAGGCTGGCCAATTATTCTAAATTCTTCCTCATTACAGAAGACTTTGAGAGTGTAAACATTCTCCCCTAGTTAAAACCCCAAAGAATGTCAAACTGAGCATTTATGATGCCTTTTTGCAAACAACACAGCTGCAGTGGTGGATTAAATAGCTTTCATGTGGCTCACCTCATCAGAATACAGAATATGTTTGTGTAAAAATGCTATGTTACTTAAACTCACCTCTGGGGCCATAGATTTGAACATTATTAAAAATATGAATCAGGTTCAATCCAGTTCTGTTGGTAGGTGGCCTTTTGTCCAGAAAAAACCTTGCTTAATGGCACTTTTATCTTTCATAATTATATTCAATTTGTTAAGAAAAACAAACATGGCAAATTACAACAATAAGATCCAAGGGCTTAGCCCTCACTGGATTAGAAAACATCTCTGAAAGTAGCCTTGAAGCATCCTCAAGTCCCTTATTCAGGTGTGGGGAAGTGGGGGTGTGGGGGTGGATCTCACTCTAGTTCCCCACATCTAAAGACATGAAATGGAATCTCAGTGTTGCTCTCTTTTCCCCCTTCTGATGCCTTCAGTCTGAAAGCCACATGCTCCAGATTCCAGCCTGAAATAAGCCTGGACCACACCAGGGAAAACCTTGGAGAAGGGACGTGGTGATTGTTAATGTGGAAATGCAGCCTGTCCCTCCTGGCTCTAACCTTCTCAATCAGCAGTCTTTTCTTACCTAATTACTGGATTCTGAGAGAACCTAATGAGGTGCTGTCAGATTTACATTGGAATTATTTTAAATGTTATCATAGTAGCCATGGTGATGATATATAAATGGACAAAATACCAAAGAGCTGGAGAAATGTCACCATTACACCCACAGTCGCTTGCTTTTAGCATAGGCATGAAGTCAGCACATTGTAAGCTTTTTGCATCCCCAAGAGAGTGGGACTTTTTGGTTAAAACAATTGTGTTGGAGATAGTTTAAATAATACTATGCAGATGATCTTTATTATTTCAAAGTTCACTTATCTTTAAGAGATGGAATGTGATCAATGGGGCCTTCGAAGGGAGATTGTACCCCCTCCCAACAGCCCACTCCTTCCTTTCTTCTTGCTTCATGGATACAGCTGAGGTACACTGTTTCCTCCATGGTGTGTTTCTGGTACAATGTATGGTGCAGTATAAACAAGATTCTGGTCAGTTTCTGAATTCCTTTTCATTCCAAGCATTGCTGTTGACTTTTTATAGGACTTGGAATATAGGCTTTGTTGCCAAAAGAATTCATTATTTTGCTAGTTTTATTGTATGTTCTAAAGCCATGAACTGTGATAGAGAGGCTTTTCACATGCATTTAGTTTTAAAAAATCTAGAAACAGCTGGGCTGTGGTGACACACAACTTTAATCCCAGAACTGGGAAGGCAAAGGCAGGTGGATCTCTGAGTTTATGGCCAGCCTGCTCTACAGAGCAAGTTCCAAGACAGCCAGGGCTATGCAAAGAACCCCCCCCACCTAAAAAATAAACCTAGAAACAAAATAATTATCATAATTACAGATTCCAGTTGTTATAGAAATGATAATTGGTTGTCTTAGATGTACTTTATTTTTAATCATGTATATGTCTATGTGTACATATGTGCACACGTGAATGCCAGTGCTCATGAAAAGCATTGGAGCCCTTGCAGCTGCAAATATAGACAGTTGTGAGCCAGGTGACATGGGTGTTCTAAACCAAACTTATTTTCTTTACAAAAACAGCAAGTGTTCTTTTTGTATATAATTTATTTATTCTTTTAAATTTTCATTTTAAGATCCAACCACATTTCTCCCTCCCACCCCTCCTCCTGCTCCCCTTGCTTCCCACTCACTTCAGCCCACCCCCAGTCCATTCATCCTCATGGGTAAGGCCTCTGATTAGTTGTCAACAAAGTCTGACACAAGTTGGGGCAGGACCAAGCCCCTCTCCCCTGCATTAAGGCTGAGCATGGCATCCCATCAAAGGAATGGACTCCAACAAGCTAGCTCATATACGAGGTTTGCATTGTGGTCCTACTGTCAGGGGCCTCTATGACAGTCCAAGCTTTAAAACTGTCTCCCACATACAGAGGGCCTAGTTTGGTCTGCTGGTGTCTCTACCACTGTTGGTGTAGAGTTCCTCCTGAGTTTTTATGAGCTTGTTTCAATTGTCTCTGTAGATATCTCCATCATGATCTTGACCACCCCTGCTCAAATATTCCCTCGTCCCTCTCTTCGAATGGATTCCATCCACAGCTCCAGAAAATGTAGGTAACAAGGAGGACCCTCACAGGGACACATGGATTACCATGGGAAGGGAAATTAGACAGCATTTACTGGGTAAACGGGATGGGGGAGGGGCATGAAAACTTGAGGGAACAGGATAGTGGAGAAGGGAAATAATGCATTGGAAGAGCAATGAAAGAGATATCTTAATAGAGAGAGCCACTATGGGGTTAGGGAGAAACCTGGTGCTTGGGTAACTCCCAAGAACAAGGAAGAACCCAGATAAGACTCCTTCCAATAGTGGAGAGGGTGTCTGAACTGGCCTTCCCCTGTAATCAGATTGGTGAATACTACAAGAGTTCTTAACCTGTGAGCCATATCTGCAGCCCAAGAGCTGCCGTTTATAACCTTGAGATTAAATTTCACTTATCATGAACTTTCACAGCCCCATTTGTAAAAGAAAATTACAGAACAAAGAGACCATAGTCGGATTTTCACTTCCTTGGATGCTTTTTTCATCTGTCTTCACATCTGTCTCACAGAATCAAAACAAGACACGAGCTGTTTCTATAATGTTTGAAAGACAGCATTTCTTTAAAAACTTTACAAACATACTTTAGCCAGTCATTTTTTTTTGTTCTGGGGATTCAGAATAGGTCTAGTTAATCTGCAGACTATGTAGCATTACCATTATACTAGTTGTTTCAGGGTGATATTGTGATTACAATAGCTTATAAATGATACGAATTTATTTTTCCAAGTTCTAGAGGGTGGAAAGTTCAAGACCAAGTTTCTTTGTCTGGACTAATTCATAAATGTTACCCACAAGCCTTAAGTTGGAAGACTCATTAGCTTATGATACTAACGGAGGGAGGTGCAGTCTGGCAGGAGGAATTGAGGATGTTGAAGGTAAGTTTTGAAGGACTGGCATAAAGTGAGTGATTTCCTCTACCACAGGCTTCCACTGTGACATATGGTTCAACTAGAGGATCCATCTAACAGAGTCAGCTGACTATCAACTGAAACTTGTGAACTACATGTCAAAATATAGGCCTCTTTGTTTTGAATTGACTACCTAGGATATTGATTATTAACTTAACAGGATCTAAAATCACCCAGAGGAGACAAGAATGTGGTCATTATCTAGATTTGGTCAGTGTCTGGCTTTGCTTGTAAGGAGCTGCCTTGCTTTTGTCAGCTATTTTGTCGCAGGGATGAGAAAAGTCAGCAAGTCACCACCTTAGACATTTTGTTACAGCAATAGAAAGCTGACTAAATGCAGGAAGTTTGAGGTTCTGACATCACACACACTCGATTCTTGTATCCTTGAACACAAATCCTACTCAGGAGGGTTATAACCCACTGACATAATCACTTCTCAATACCTTGGGCTCATAATTTCAATGTATGACTTTCAGGGACAAATAATATTCAAACCATAGCAGCTATGCCATCTGGAAACTGTGACAAATATTAAAAATTGCCTTTTTCTCATGCTTTTGTGCTCATATTTCCTTTTCAACTCCACTGTGCACAAATCTTCTAAGTCTGCATCAAAGTTGCCATGCAGAAAGAAACCAGCGTGACATCCCAGAAATAGAAGAGAATAACCTATTCTTAAAAACATGTCAGCTTGCTATGAATGTGAAGACACATTCATAGGCAAAGATTATATTTTCTTTTTAAATAGTTTCATATGTGCTGCAGTGCTTTTTCTAATGGAGACCGTTCATGTCTTGCTAGATCTCAGTTGTACCCTGAGTGGTTGATATAGGACTATACAATTATCTGTTGTAAACCAATTAAAATGTAAGTTCTTATAGTTTTTCATCCATTTCTGTTCACCTAGTTTTAGCTAAAACACTATAAATTTGGTTGAGTCCCCAAATTATTAGAATTTAGAAGTTCAACAATACCACAGGTAGCACGGCTGCAGAGATAAGCTTGGAATCCCTAGTCTCACAATACAAATGGTGATGGGAAATGTTGATAGAATACCAGACCTTAAATTAAATAAAGTAAGTTCCTTTCTTTTTGTAACTGTAAGATCATTGTTGATAAATCAAGACTCACAGTGATATCCCTGGTGTTATATCACAGATGGTCTTCATTTCTTGAGATGCTAAATCACAGATGATTTTCAATAACCGTTTAAAGATACAATAGAGAATTTTCAGACTTTCTTCTGAGTTGAAATCTAATGATAATTCTCACTATTTCCCTCTTCCTTTCAACTTTCAACTTGTCTTCTGAGTATTCCTACTGCTTCCCAAGTAGTATCTGCATTTAGAGATTCTGTGATGATGTGGGGTGACCTGTTTTCTCCCCAGCCAACATGGAATTTGATGGAGAACCAGGTTCAAGGTTAACAATAACATTCAGCATTCACAGTTCAGAGTCCAGATAAAGCAGTGGCTGGCATTACATAGCCTAGATTCATGGAGGCAGGGGTGCTCCTCTTGCTTTTGGAGTATGTGACAACAGACTCAGGGAAACAGTTTCACATCTTCTTCCTCAGTTTCTTGTGTACAAAAAGATAGGATAATAAAAGTACACGTTAGAATTCTGGTGACAATTGAATATATTTATAACCCTGAAATAGTGCCAAGACTCATGCTAATTGTATATGAAATATGAACTTTCACTATTGCTAGACTTGAAATATTATTATATGAAATCAATAATAAATGTTAAATGCCTCTGGGGCAGATAGCTTCTATTATTTATTTCTAGATTATTGTCTCCATAAGAGAGTAACTTATGTCTTTCTTTTTCAACAGTATACAGTAAGCTCTGGATTTCACAAGTTCCTCCTCTGTGAACTCTACCAGTCTTAGATTTAAAATGATCTGAGAAAAAGTTGCATCTGTGCTGATGATGTATTGACTTTTTTTTTGTTTTGATCCCCAAACAATGAGGTACCACAAATATTTACATAGAACTTGCATTGTTTTTTTTTATATACTAAATCAATCTGGGGACGATTGAAGGTATATAAGAGAGGATGTCTATAGGTTATATGCAAATGCAGAGCCATTTTATGTTACAACACTTGAGTATCCACAGATTGGAGCAATGGTAGAGGAGTCCTAAAACTAATATCCTGCAGATAGCAAAGGACAACTGTATTCACATCTATGAATAAATAACTATAAAGAAGAATGACAATGCAAATGCATGAATAATAATAAGATGAAGATAAGTCTGTGGGATGAATTGATCTCCTTGAGGATCTCTCTTATCAACACGGATTTAATTACTACACCTGCAAGTACTTTCTGTGTGTGTGTGTGTGTGTGTGTGTGTGTGTCTGTGCACACGCACACATGCAT
Source organism: Cricetulus griseus (assembly GCF_003668045.3). Taxonomy (NCBI): domain Eukaryota; kingdom Metazoa; phylum Chordata; class Mammalia; order Rodentia; family Cricetidae; genus Cricetulus; species Cricetulus griseus. Next base: position 42,091,484 of record NC_048601.1, read on the forward strand.
ATGAGAATGTGTGTGCATATGTGAGTGCATGTGAACAGAGGCCAGAGACAGACATAGGGTAACTTCATCAGTTGCTTTCTATATGATTTTTTGAGACAGGACCTTTCAGTGAACCTGTACATCATCAAGTAGCTAGACTGGCTGGCAAGTGAGTTCCTGGGATCCTTCTGTCCTGCCTCCCAGCATTGGAATTGCAGGTTTACATTGCTGATCTTGACTGTTTTCATGGGTTCTAGGGAGACAAACTTAGGTCTTAACACTTTTGCAAAAAGCCCCTTTCCAGCTGACTCTGCTTGCCAGACCATTTGCCAGTTTCTTATTGGCTAGCTCTGTCTTAATTATAAACCCATGACTGCTAATCTGTGTATTTCCACATAGTCTTCTCTGAATGTCTCACTGGCATCCTCTCTCTCCGGGATCACATGATGACTCCTCTCTGACTACACCTCCCAGAATTCTCATCTCCTAGACCCACCTATCTTGCTGTGCTATTGGCCAACAGTGTTTTATTCATCAACCAATAAGAAAAACATATGCAGAAGGACAACCCTATAACCATTTTATACTTTTCAGTCTTAGCAATCACCCGAAACTATCATATGCAAGTCTATGCTTCAATATTCTGTTTCTAGAAAAGAAATAGAAGAGAAGTGAATGCATCAAGTATTTCATAGAAAGGCTAATATCATATCTGGATGAAGAAAGATTAGATAAAAAAATTCCACTGAAAAATTATTTACTTACTTAGATTCTAGAAATTTATTTTACATGTATAATACATACACTGAACTCTCCTAAGTTTGCCTTCTAGTACCTCTAAGAGCTAACCATACATGTCCAGAAATGTACCACAAAAAGCAGAAGACAAAGTGTCTTGGACAGTGCATATTTTTTTTCCCAGTGTGGGAATTCTTCAGGTGTGTATGTCACCTGACAGGGAGCACTCGTCCATTTACAGGGGATTCATCAAGGTCATTACAATAGGCAAAGCATCTGATGATTCTATCAGATCTTCTTACCTTTCCTGTAATTCAGAGTCATACTTGAGGGTGAGAGTGACATCAACCCAGAGCAGCAGATGATAAACATAATATATGAAATGGCCTGATAATGAGTCTGCTGGAAAAAGGACTCAAAATCCCATTTCCAAATACTGTAATGAGGTCCTTCATTTATTTGTCCCAATTCCTATTCCCTTCATCAGCCGATTGCTGATAAGGTGTCACATGTTGAGTACAAATGTGCCAGTCACCAAAGCCCCTGCTGCTTGGTAATGATATACAAAGCAATATCTTAACTGGTTATATTATTTCTCATTCAAAAGAGAGGACACATATAACAAAAAATAAGTGTATTTTCAAGAAGCGACCAAAGAGGTAGAGCAGGATAAGAGAGAGATAAGGAAGGATATGGAGAGACAGAGTGTATGTGTATGTACCTGTGTATGTATGTGTGTATGTGTGTATATAAGTGTGTGAGTGTGTGTGTGTGTGTGTGTGTGTGTGTGTGTGTGTATGTGTGTGTGTGCGTGCGCGCACGCGCATGCACTTGTGTATGTATGGACACTAGGTAAAAATCAACAAGATAGACAAACCTTTATCCAACTTACCAAATGGCAGAGAGTGAACATACAAATTAATAAAATCAGGAATGAAAAGGGGGGCATAACAACAGACACAGAGGAAATCCAGAGAATCATCAGGTCATACTTTGAAAATCTTTAGTCCTCAAAATTTGAAAATCTGAAGAAAATGGACAAATTTCTGGATATATTTCAGTTACCAAATTTAGATAAGAACAGATAAGCAACTTAAATAGACCTATGCACCCTAATGAAATAGAAAAAGTAGTCATCAAAAGCCTCCCAACCAAAAAAAAAAAAAAAAAAAAAAAAAAAAGCCCAGGGCCACATGGCTTCTGTGCAGAATTCTATCAGAAATTCAAGGAACAGCTAATACCAATTCTCCTCAAAGTATTCCAAACAATAGAAGCAGAAGGATCATTGCCAAACTCTTTTTATGAGGTTTCAATAACTTTCGTACTCAAGCCACACAAAGACACAACTAAGAAAGAGAACTACAGACCAATATCCCTCATAACCTTTGATGCAAAAATTCTCAATAAAAGACTGGCAAATTGAATCCATGAGCACATCAGAGAAATCATCCACATGATCAAGCAGGCTTCATGCCAGGGATACAAGGATGGTTCAAAATACGAAAATGCATCCATCAGTGTAATTCACCATATAAGCAGACTGAGAAAGAAAAACCACATGATCATCACACTAGATGCCAAAAAAGCCTTGGACAAAATCCAACATCCCTTCATGATAAAGGTCTTAGAGAGATCAGGGATAGCAGGAACATACTTTAACATAATAAAAGCAAAATACAGGAAGCCGACAGCCAACATCAAATTAAATGGAGAGAAACTCAATGCACTTCCTCTAAAATTAGGGACAAGACAAGGCTGTCCACTCTCTCCATACCTCTTCTATAGTGTCCTTGAAGTTCTAGCTAGAGCAATAAGAAAACAAAAGGAGATCAAGGGGATACAAATTAGAAAGGAAGAAGTCAAAGTTTCACTATTTGCAGATGATATGATAGTCTACATAAGTGACCTGAAAAACTCTACCAGGGAACTCCTACAGCTGATAAACAACTTCAGCAAAGTGGCAGGATACAAGATTAACTGAAAAATATCAGTAGCCCTACTATATACAGATGACACATTCTGGGAGAAAGAAATCAGATAAACATCACCCTTTACAATTGCCAAAAAACAGCATGAAATACCTTGGAGTAATGCTAACCAAAAAAATGAAAGAGCTGTACCATAAGAATTTTTAGTCTTTAAAGAAAGAAATTAAAGAAGGTACCAGAAAATGGAAAGATATCCCATGTTCTTGGATAGGTAGGATCAACATAGTAAAAATGACAATCTTGCAAAAGCAGTCTAAAGATTCATTGCAATCCCCATCAAAATCCCAGAACAATTCTTCACAGAACTTGAGAGAACAATTCTCAACTTTATATGGAAAAACAAAAGACTCAGGATAGCCAAAACAACAATATACAATAAGGGAACTTCCAGAGGCATCTCCATCCCTGACTTCAAGCTCTATTAGAGACCTATAGTCCTGAAAACAGCTTGGTATTGGCACAAAAATAGACAGTTAGACCAATGTAATTGAATTGAAAACCCACATACCTAGGAACACCTGATTTTTAGCAAAGAAGTTAAACTATACAATGGGATAAAGAAAGCGTCTTCATCAAATGGTGCTGGCATAACTGGATGCTGGCATGTAGAAGAATGCAGATAGATCCATGTCTATCACCAAGCAGAAAACTTAAGTCCAAATGGATCAAAGACCTCAACATAAATCCAGCCACAATTAACCTATTAGAAATACCCTTGAATTAATTGGTACAGGAGACTGCTTCCTGAACATTACACCAGTAGCACAAATATTGAGATCAACAATTGATAAATGGGACCTCCTGAAACTGAGAAGCTTCTGTAAGGCAAAGGACAGTCAGCAAGACAAAAGGGAAGCCAACAGATTGGGAAAAATATTTACCAACCCCACATCTGACAGAGGGCTGATATCCAAAATGTCCAAAGAACTCAAGAAGCTCCAAAACACCAAACAATCCAATTAAAAAGTTGAGTACAGAACTAAATAGACAATTCTCAATAGATAATATAATTAATAGGCTGAAAGACACCTAACAAAGTGTTCAACATCCTTAGCCATCAGGGAATTGCAAATCAAAACAACTCTGAGATTCCATCTTAGAATGGCTATCAGAATGGCTAAAATCAAAGACACCAATGACAGTTTATGCTGAAGAGGATGTGGAGAAAGGGGAACACTCCTCCATTGCTGGTGGGAGTGCCAACTTGTACAGCCACTTTGGAAATCAGTATGGCGACTACACAGCAGAAAAAAAAATGGAATCTTGAAATTTACAGGAAAATGGATGGAACTAGAAGAAACCATTCTGAGTGAGGTAACCCAATCACAAAAAGACAAACAGGGTATGTACTCACTCAGATATAGATCTAAGACATAGAGCAAAAGATTACCAGCCCACAATCCACACCGCCAGAGAAGCTAGGTAACAAGGAGGACTGGAAGAGAGACCTACATGGTCCCCCGGAAAAGGGGAAAGGGACAAGAACTCCTGAGAAAATTGGGAATATGGGGGAGGGGCAACAGAGCTAGGAGAATGAGAAGGAGAGAAGAGGAGGTATGAGGAGGACATGAGGGAGCAGAAAGGTTGGGTTGGGGAAGAATAGAAAAAACAAGATAAGAGATACTATAATAGAGGGAGACGTTTTAGGTTTAAAGAGAAATCAGGCAAAATGGAAATGTCTGGAGATCTACAAAGATGACACCAACTAACAATCTAAGCAACAGAGGAAAGGCTACCTTAAATGCCCTCTCCTGATAATGAGATTGATGACTTACTTATATGCCATCCTATAGCCTCATCCAGCAGCTGGTGGAAGTAGAAGCAGACACCCACAACTAATCACCCACAACTAAACTGAACTGAACTGGAATCCAGTTGCAGAAAAAGACAAGTGATGAGCAAAGGGGTCCAGACCATGCTGGTGAAACCCACAGAAACAGCTGATCAGAACAACAGGGAGCTCTTGGTCCCCGGACTGATAACTGGGAAACCTGCAGGGAACTGATCCAGACCCCAGGAACGTAGGTTTCAGTGAGGAGACCTCGGAAATCCATGGTGCCTCCTGTAGTAGATCAGTACTTATTCCTAGCATAGGTGTGGACTTGGGGAGCCCATTCCACATAGAGAGATACTCCCTGAGCCAAGACATATGGGGGTGGGCCTAGGCCATGCTCCAAATGATATGACAGACTTTGAAGACCCCCTATAGAAGGCTTCACCATCCCTTGGGAGCAGAAAGTGTATGTGATAGGTAGCGTAGTGAAATGGATAGGTAGAGAGGTGGGGTGGGAGAGGGAACTGAGATTGACATGTAAAACAATCTTGTTTCTAATTCAAATTAAAAAATGGAAAAAATAAAATAAAATAGGAAACTAAAAAGGGTTTTAAAATGAGCAATAGTTTCCATTCATAATGTGCCCAATGAGAACTCTCCAATCAGGACACTTCCTACATGACTGAATACAAAGTTGTTGCAGCCTTGATCTTTCCTACTCGGTTTTCCTACACTATCCACTCTATTATCTATTTATCTACCCACCTCCCTTTCAGAAACAAACTTCTTCTTGCAAAAGCGGTGACTTGACATCCTCATCATGTACCTTGATTTAAATTTAAGCAAAATGTAATAAATGCATACAATGAGTATTATTTATGTTTAATTCTGATACATATGAGAAATGGCACTCCACCACAAACTCTAGCCACAGCCCAAAGTAGATGAATTTTCAAACATGGTAATAAAATAAACACACATAAAACTACCAATATTCTAATTCTTATATGAGGAACATAGGATAGGCAAGCTCACAGTGACAGCAGAATAAAGGCTCTTAGGGATGGGGGTAGCAGAAGTAGTCAAGGGAAATTATTATTTAATGGGAACAGGGTTTAGGTGGGGAATGATAAAAAGAGTTCTCAAAATGAATGATGTTGATGGTTGTAAAATGAAACCAGTGAAATTAACGTCAGTTGGAAATGGTTAAATGGTAGCCAAATGTGGTGGTATATACCATTAAGCCTAGCACTTGAGAGACAGAGGCAGGCATAGCTCTGTGAGTTTAAGACAGTGTGGTCTACATAGTGAGTTCCAGAACAGCCAGATCTATGTAGAGAGATCCTGCCAAAAAAAACAAACAAACAGAAAAGTTTAAATGGTGACACGTGTTTTATGTATTTACCATATAATTATGTCATTAAAAGTCTGTAGACTTAAAAAAAAGTTACATTTTACTATTAAGCAAAGAAATATAAGTTATGACATAAGTAGAAAATTACTTTTTAAATATGATGTTGAATACTGATAACATTCAGGTTTTATAGACACTGACACACTGTGGATACAAAATAAATACAAATATGTACCTGGACAGGATTTTGAAAATGTGCTGCAAAAATTAAGACTATCAGTCTTACTATTTAGTTAGAATTTTTCTATATATTATAGGCTGGCCTCCAACATAGAATATCCCTGCCTCATCCTCCCAGCTGGTAAGATTAGATGTATGAGTCACAACACCCTGCTCTGAAAAAATAAATTTTTTAATTTAAAATTTTAATTTCACTAGTGAAACTAACTTGAGTGAACACAAGGGTCTATGAATTAATGTTTCCTCCAACTTTTGTTGTCATTTGTTGTGCTGTTGTTACTAACCTTCAGAAAGTAGCTGGGTGTGTATGCAATGTCAGCATTTCAGAAGATGGATTTTTCTGCGTTGTTTAAACCTTCTAATAGGAAACAGGGAAAGGTCATGGGCGCATAATCAGAAAGTTGGGCTGATTTCTTCTTTTTCCAAAAACTAAAATATATAACCCTTGAGATTCATGTCTTATGACTTCCACATATAGTTGTTAATAGTGTTTATATTTCATTAACATGAGTTCTATAGCAATATTACTCTATAACAGATAAAAATTAAAGGCTTCATAGTAAAATGTAAATGACACCTACACAAGCAAATTCTCATGAACTTCTTCAGTGTCCTAGTTCTTTAAAAAAGCCTCTAAGCTTTTAATCATTTCCAGGACCATTGGCTTGAAAATTGAGCCTTTACTTCAAGCTCCTGACCTATCTGTTTGTTCTTTGTCAATGGAACTAAAAATCTGAAGTGACTTGGATCAGACACGGAAGAAATAACTATTCCATTCCAGTTTAATAGCCTTTCTCAGAAGATTCTTCCAGCAAGTGCTTGAAGACTTGGAGCTTAATGATAGAAATTTAAAATAAGAAAAGAAAATTGAACAGAACTGGCTTTATGTCACTGTTAAATAAGAGTGTGTGGGGCCAGAGAGATGACTCAACAAATAAAGGCATTTGCTACTAAGCCTGAGTTTGATCCAAAGGACTAGCATGGTAAGAGAGAAATGACTACTGCACTTTGTCCTCTAAGCCCCATATATGTACATGACCATACACTAAATAAATAAGTATAATTTTCAAACTAAAAAATAAGATTGTTTTTATTACAATACTTTCTTCTGAGCCTTCCTTTACTGATGTATTGTACAAATTTATACACATAAATTCCATATGTAATGCCCTGAAACATTTGTTGAGCTTAGTATTCCAGTAGCATAAGATAGCATGTTCTAGGGCTCCTAGAAGACTTTATGAATCCAATAGTTTGTTTCTTTAATGTGTTTGTAAGTATTTCATTTATTAGACTCTTGAGAAATTTGGCACACCTACTTAAAAAAGAATTTATCAAATATTTTTATGTAAGAGACAAGAAACCTTTCAGAATTGTCCATGTAATTATCACAGGCTTGAAGGGTGAAAATTAATTACTATGGAGTAATTAATTACTATGTAATTACTAAGTAAGTACTATGGAGCAAAATCATTTTGAAAGTAAACATATACAAAGAATGGCAGCGAAGTGTCAATATTTTACATGAGGTAGCAGAAAATGTTCCTATCACTGATCAATAACATTTATTGTTACTTGGAGATTTTCTGGTCTCTTCTTGTTATACAAACTTACAAAGTAATCGTTCTAAAACTTAGCAATCTTTCTAAAACCATAACGTGATTTTTTCATGCTTCTACAATTCTCTTAGGGTTCTTTGATATGACTCATCTCTGTGCCAAAGCTCTGTCACTTAAACATCTTGACCCTGAACTTGGAAAACTCAAGCAGCAGGGAAGTATAATAGTTTGGCCTATCAATCAGTATTCTGTTCTTTCCACATAATGTCTTCATTATGAGGGTTTCAAGGTAACTTAGTATCCCATATGTTAAGCCAGAACAAATCAATGAAGTAACTTGAGAAGTCATATACTTTTGCCATGATCTATGAGCAGTTGTAGTCATGTACATGCTCTCAGCTCAGGGGAGAGGAAACAAACAATACCAAAGTCCTAGAACAGAAAAACAAGGAATAAAAATATTGTTGTGGCCACTGTTAACCATGCAACAGGATTTACCATTTTATTTAACATGAACAACAGGGAATACAGCTCCACTTTAGCACCAACTCCTAAACCACTTATCAAAGATAAAAGGGGTAACTGTTACAAACTCCACATGCAACCCCACTTCCAAATGTTTTCTAAAATAGTAACTGCTGTTCTGACCCTTAATATAGTCAAATTGCTGGCATTTCAAAAATTACTTTATAATATCTTCTTTTTAATATGATTTACAGGAACTATGAATAGTCAGATAGAATTTTCCCAAAGCTATATGTGAAGGACCAAGTTTACAGAAACCCACATAGTCTAAATAAAATTGAAAATCATTGTATAACAGACACACTACCACTTTCAGATTGTGAAAGTCTTTTAACAAAAGACATGAGAAGTATATAAAAATTGTGGCTTAACAAATACCACCCATCTTGTAAACCCAGAAAAATAGTTTGCCAAGCATCCATCCCTTGAAGTCTTGATTTGTAAAGCAACCATGTTTGTAACATACAACCTCCAACCTTTTCAGGTGCTTAGACCCTCAAGTCTTTTTCTCCCAACATGTTCCTTATGCTTTCCTTATTAAGGTTTGAGTAGTGGGAAATACCTTGTGTGAAGTTCTTCCATTCATGTTCTTATCTCTCCTTTTAAACAGTCCTTATCTATTTTTAAAGGCCCCACAGATATTATTTGCAAAAACTGGTGAAAAACATTTTACTGAATGCAAGTTAGGCATGTAGGAAAAGGACCAGTATACTGAACTACACAGTATAAACTGAATGTAACCCCTTCTTTCCTAAAGACATCTGTTTCAGTTTTCCTTCTCAACAACCACACAGAATTGCAAGGTTCCATTTATCTCAGAACTTCTTGGATTTCCCTCTATTTACAAACTCACTCATGCCTTCTCCCAAAGGTGTCAAGTTCTACAATACAACAGCATATCTAGTATTTCTTGAGCAGTACCTTGGAGAGGTCCATCTCTGTGTCAATCAATCCTCAGCCCTTAGGTTGTCTGCCACAATTCATTCTGCATTAGCATTATATAAGGTTCTCAGACTTCACCCTTTCAATGATTAGTGCTGTTAACTTGAAAGAATCTAGCACCGTCTCAGAAATTGGTCTTTGTACATACCTGTGGGGGATTAGCTTGATTATGTTAAGTGAGGTGGGGAAACTCACCCACTCTCCCTGGGACTCTGGGCTGTATAAATTGAGAAAGGAAACTGAGAAGCATCATGAATTCTTCTTTCTGGTGGTGAACAGGATGTGTTTATCTACTCAAAAATTCCACTGCTCTGACATCCCCACCATGATGAACTCTCTACCTTTGAGCCCCAATAAATTATTTTCCTGAGTTTCTTTGTCCCGATATTTTATCACAGCAACAGAAAAGAAACTAGGACAAAAAGTGACACCTGAAGTGAGGCAAATTTGTGTGGTAAAACTGATGATTGGTTCTTAGGCTTTTGAAACTCTTTCGTGGCTGGAATATGGAAGAGCTTTTGTGTTTCATGCAGAAAAGTCCTATGATGCAGGAAAGCATATCCATAGACCCATCTCCCAGATAATGCTAGATTATTTCAACTTGGCATTTAACACTGACCCTCCTAAGCCTACATACTGAAACTGAAGCTTGCCATTTTAGATGCCAGGATTTTGATACAAATGGAAAGAAGTCAATAATATCGGACATAAAATAAGTCATCTGTCACTTCCTGTACTTCTAAATCTTTTATTTTATCCATTTAATGATATAATGATAATTTAATGTGCTCCAGTCTTTCCTTTCTTCTGCAAGAGGATCAGATTTTAGCATATGTCCCTGTTCTAATAATTCTCACAATATGTACTCACTTATTTCTCTCATCATCTCTTTTGCACATGTGGATTCCCTCATCTACTCTTGCAAAATATCCAAAAATTTCATCCCACTCTCCAGAAAACTCCATCTGCTTCTTTCATTTTCCAGTTAAACCTGCTGTTCATCAAACACTAGAAAATGTTAAGAAAATACAATTGTGCTTAATTGCTATGATTTTGACAACATTACTTTTGGACTGGTGAGTAAAGAGCTTCATATACCATATATGCAGGCATAACACGGAGAGAATATTGGTCTTGGTGATAAAAACATGAAGTTGAAATAATGGCTTTTTACTCATTGCAAGTTATTTGAGCCAGTCGTATTTACTATTTGAAATTTGTTTTGTAAGCTGAAGTAGTATGCATTTATATGCACAGATATCAATGTCAATAATAATATAAGACATTTATTGAGAATCCCTGATTAGTTTTATAATCTAGACTTAATAATTAAATCAATTCAACATAAAATCTACTTTGAGTCACATAAAAGTATGTAATAAATTCTGGGAAATATTTACAATCTAAAGATTTTTGTAAAGCAAATGCAAAATAGATAACAAATAACATACTGCAGGATTATAATTTATATGGTATTGTATAATCATTATTTTCTAAAAGCTTACTATTCTCTCCTCCAGGACAATGTTCCTAGACAGAGATGTATCATATTACAGTATAGCTAGTTGGAATATGAAAGAGTCAAACCCATGAAGGCAGAGAATGGAGTGACAGTTATCAAATGCTAGAGATGAGAGATTTAGGAGACATCAAAATGTACAGGGTTCAATGAGAAGAAGTAAATATTTGAGGTATTGGATGTATTCTACAATGCATACCTATTACTTCACCTCTTACTCCTTAAATACAAAACATATTATTTGTCAACAGTCAACAAAATTTACAAAAGGAAATGAAGCATATGAAAGTTGGTAGGTCCCAGCCACATAGACTATGATTCAGGAGGTTTAAGGATTTTAATTTGTAGGTAGTTACCAAGGGACAGTGATGATACCAGTTCAGTGATTCCTCTTGGTAAACTATTGTTCAGGGCTTTTCATTCATCTTCTAGGCAGAACTGTGACTCTGTAGTACAAGGAGATTGCAGAAGAGAAAGGGAAATTAAAACCAACAACAGTTTAATTGCTTCTTATTATATCTGCCTGCAATAAGAGAGGACTAGGGTCAAACTCAGGTCCTCATGCTTGCCCAGCAGGCCATGCCCTTACTAAGTCACTTCCCCAGCCCCAAACCCTGAGCTGATAATCAGATTTTAATTGAGTTTTACCTGGCATAAATAATCCTTCCCATAGATGTTATAAGAAATCACAGTGATGCTGACATCAGCATGTGAGCTCTTTTTGTATGTGTATGTTATCATTTTTGAAGGTGTATGTATTGTATGTTTATTAATCCATGACTGTATGTGGGTTAACATACATGTTAGTGCATGTGAGTGTGGGGGCCAGAGTTGGGTGTTGGATTTCTTTGTTGATTGCTTGCCACCTTATTTCTGAGGCAGGGTCTCTCACTGACTCTAGGGCTCAGCAATTGACTAGAATGGCTAGGCAGTAACCTACAGGGTCACGCCTCTCCCTGTCCAGTCCCTTCTCTGCCACCACTAGAGTTACAGATTTGTGTGCCTATACCTGGCCTGTTTATTTGAGTGTTAGGGTCAAACTCACGTCCTGATGCGTGCCCAGCAGGCATTTCCCATACTAAGTTACAACCCTAGCACCAAACCCTTAGCTGACAATCAGATATTAATCAACTTTTTTTTTTTTTTTTTTTTTTTTTGGTTTTTCAAGACAGGGTTTCTCAGTGTAGCTTTGGAGCCTATCCTGGCACTCGTTCTGGAAACCAGGTTGGCCTCGAACTCACAGAGATCTGCCTGCCTCTGCCTCCCGAGCTGGGATTAAAGGCGTGCACCACCAACACCCGGCCTTAATCAACTTTTAATTAGTATAAATAACTCTCCTCATAAATGTAATAAGGAATCACAAGACAAAACTGAATGAGCACCTTTCTTTTTCCTGTTGCAGATTCGAGGCTTTGATTCTGATTTTTGGTCCCAGAAACATTCTTGACTTTGACATGGGCCATTATCTCCTCACTCTGCCAGCTTACTCTTAAGCTGGCCCAGGTTAACTCTGGGCAAAGTGCCGTGATGAAGCAGGAAGCGGAGTTGATTGCTATCAAGGAAACCTTGCCCTCTTTGTTCCTGTAATCAGGCTGGAGGCAGTGACTAGAAACTCATTCGTACTCACAGCCAGAATATTCAAAGTTGCATCTGGAATTTTATTTATTCAAAACTAATGAGCATCCAGCCATACTCACTGGAGTTTCCCCAAATCTCAGTAATATTTGTCCAGCATTGCCCTCTAGTGCTTGTGGGTATATTCCTAATGATGCCTCAGATTTTCTAATTAGAGTCTTTGGAATTAGATTAAAGTACATAGACCATGATATCTTACTGTAAATTCATAGCAGAAGGAAAATGTAAGACTTACACAGCAAGAGAAATTTTCAAGTAATTCTTACTTGGTTAGCAAAAAGAAAAAAGAAAAAAGAAAAAGGTTACCAAAAAAGCACATTTATTGATCCTTCATTTCATTCATGTTACCTATGCTAATGGATGAGATTATCTACACTGACTACCTACCTACAAAACAGCACAGGGGCACATGGTGATGTGAGTGACATTGAGCTACATTCCTGCTCCATGGCTTTCAAGTTTCTTTGGTTCTGAAACTTGTGCTTACATGTATCTTTTTTTTTTCTAGACACAGAATAAGACATGTTGCATTTTGGGATATGAGGAACTCTTTTAAGATTAAATAAAGGAGAAGGGTAGCCAAATGTTTCTAGATGGTTCTTCATAATAATTGTAGAGATGCCTGAACTGCATGCAAACTTTTTCCTTCTGCTTTGAAACAAAAAAATCAAAGGAAAATGAAAAAGACAAGCTTTGTGGCAACTTTTGAACCCTTTTCTTCCTGGACTGTACAGCTAGTTCTCTGTACAGTAGAGCCATCAAAGATCTCACAGACAAGCCTTCCAACCTTGTCTGGTACATGACAAGAAAAGTGCCTACATTCAAGCAAAAATACAAGTGGATGACCCTGAAGGTCTCCTGAGTGATTTTCTTCCTTCCTTTCCTTCCTTCCTTCCTTCCTTCCTTCCTTCCTTCCTTCCTTTCTTCTTTTCTTCCTTTTGTCCTTCCTTCCTTCCCTTCTTTCTTTCTTCTTTCATTCCTCCCTCCATTTCTTTCTTCTCGTTGTTTTGAGAACCTTTCTGTCTCCAAGGGGTGAGAAGTAGAATTGTGCTTTAGGCTCTGTTAAAGACAGGATAGAGTGGGGTCCTCTGATTTGATTGATCAGAAATCCACATTCCATATCGATCACTTCCTTAGGGCCCCAGAGACTAGTACAAAATGCTACACAAAGATGGTAATCTGGATATACAATTTGCAAAGAATATTCCAAATCAGTCAGCTTTCTGCATCATCATATGTAGCATCAGAAAAACAAAACAAATGTCTTTATGAGCCACACTTTTTAATAATTAAAACCAACAGGGAATGATAACACTGGAAAGGGAACAAATCAAAATGTATTTTTAAGTGATAGAATTATCTGTAATAAGCAGATTCATGTTACGCTTTTCTTCATTGTCTGCATTTTCTACTGATGCTTATTTAATAGTTTTATTAAAATATCAATCATACTCCATAAAATTTGCCTATCTAAAAAAGATTAATGGAGGGTTTTAGTAAAATTCAGAAGTTGTGTAGGCATCCTGCAGTTCAACTGGAGCATTTACATCCTCACAGAAAGAAATTTGGCATGGATTTGTAGTCAATCCATGTCCCCCGTCCCAAACTGTAGGAATAAATTATTTATTTTCAGTATCTCCTTTTCTTGGCTGTTCACATAAACAGAAACACAAATTTGCATCTTTTGTGCCTGGCTTCTTTCAACTGAGCATTAAGTTTTCAAGGCATGCCCACATTGAGGCATGTAAAAACGTTTTGTGACTAGGTAATATTCTATAATTTGCATATGCCATATTTCATGTGTAAGCTCATTGCTTTATGGACAGCTGGGTTGTTCCTGATCTGCCTGTTCTGGATGGTACTGCTCTGTGCAGACATTGTAATTTTTCTTGAACAGATAACTAGACGTGGATTTGCTAAGTCATCTTACCAAGCCAAGCTTAAGATTTTAATAAATGCTGAAACTGTCTTCTAAGCCAGCTTCCACCTTTTGTCTTCTTTCTACAAGAGCCCCAGGTGAAATCCTTTCTCCAAATCCTCAGTTGTACTTACTATCATCACTATATGGTTTTGTTCTCACTCTTCCAATATGTGTGTACTGACATCAAATTTCACTTTTAATCTGTATGCTCTTAATGTCTAAAATGACTAGTGATGTTGAACAGTCTTTTGGGGGAGGCATTAATGTATTGATTTCAGAAGAAAGCTTGTCTGTACTTTTGTTAAATATATACTTTTGATTTTGGAATAGTTTAAGATTTACCAGAAATTCTGTAAAGAGTTCTTGTGTACCTCTTACCCAAGTTATCCTGCTATGGACAGATCCCATGTTCATGGGACACTTGTCACAGCTGAGAAAGGGAGTCTAATATACTATCATGATCCAAACTGAGTGTTTTCTGCACTCATGCTGGTTTCTTTCTCTTTCTCTATCCCTCCTCCTCCATACCTCCTTCCCTGTCTGTCTGTCTGTCTGTCTGTCTGTCTGTCTGTCTCTCTCTCTCTCTCTCTCTCTCTCTCTCCCCTCTCTCTCTCTTCTCTCTCTCTCTCTCTCTCTCTCTCTCTCTCTCTCTCTCTGTCTGTGTGTGTGTGTGTGTGTGTGTGTGTGTGTGTGTGTGTGTGTGTAGACCAGAGACAATACTAGCTGTGCTTCTTCAAAGGCTCTTCACCGTATTTTGGAGACTGATTCTCTCACTGACCCGTATTTATCAAGTAGGCTAGACTCTAACCAGCAAACCCCAGGGATTTTCCTGTCTGGGCTTTTCTACCACTGGTGTGACAAATATAAACAGGATAACCAGATTTTAAAAGTGGATTCTGAGGACCAAATAGGGTCTCATATTTACAAGGTCAACAATCAATAGAGCTACCTTCTCAGGTCCCCATTTTCCTTTCTCTGTGTTTAGGGCAACATATTACATTTAGTTTCTGTGACTTCTAAGTGTACTGTTGTCTATGATATCCTATGCATTTCTTACTGTTTTTCATATGTAAACAGTCTAAGGAGTCCTGGTCAAGTGCCTGTATGATTATTCCTAGTGTGAGTACATACAATGCTTTTCATTATGATTAGAATGAGGCTATGAATTTGTAGCAAGATTTTAACAGAGTTTTACCCACTAGAAAATTGGTTGTTTTGTTATCACTGACAGTGTGCTTTATAGCATTAAATACAAGTCCTTTTCAAATAAATGTAAATGCTTTAAACTAATTTAGATATATAAATATTTTACATGCTATGAGACCAGAAAGTATTTTTAACCATCTTAAAAATTTGGATACACTTATTTACTCTTTACTCATTTTGGAATGTAATTATCACCTCACAAGTAATGTTGAACAAGCCTTTAGGAAGTCATCTGCATCGCTTCCTGTTATACTAATCAAGTTGGTTTTCCTTTCTCAAAAAACAAACAAAACAGAACAAAACAAAAAATTATTAACTATTTTTTTCTTAGTCAATTTCACACATACATACAATACTGATCACTCTCATGATATATCCTCCTAAATTCCCCTAGTGTGTGTGTGTGCATGTGTAAGGAGGTCAGAGGGCAACTTGAAGGACACAGTTCCCTACTCCCACCTTCAGGTCTTTTGAAACTGAATTTAGGTCATCAGGTTTGGCAGCTGGGAATGGTAGTACACACCTTAATCCCAGCATGTGGAAAGCAGAGGCAGGTGAATCTCTCTGAAATTATTTTTTGTGCCCTTATTTAAGTACCAGACAAATTTGAGTGACTGTTGGGTGTCATTTTATGTCTATCATGTATCAATCTGTTTGTCTGTCTGTCTGTTTAACACCTACCTATTTCTTTCAATGTAATGGTATCAGGCAGTATTTATACAAACATGCATGTGAACTGGAAGTTTTAAAAAGAGAGGAGCCTCATAGCTTTCATCTCCTAAAGGCCCCAAACACTGACTCTTCTTGTTTCCTTACAGCTGAGTTCAGTGAAAGTTCTTGTTTTGTCTGAGTTTTGCTCTCCATATGATATAAGACATTGTGAACCATTGTTGTACTCTAGAAAATACCACACTCAAACTAAAAAATTAATTCAATGTGTACTAACATGTTCTCCCCTAATTTAAGTATATTGAACCTCAACAGGAGAGGATGAGATTATATTTGGATTTAGAGTTTCCTTTATCATATTGGTAGAAGTAGTCATGCTAAGGTGAGGCCATCAGGGTGATTGGTGTCCTTCTATAAAGAGGGCATACAGACACAGAGATACACACAAGAAAGATGTTGAGATGTTATGGGGAAAAGATGCCTGTTTACAAGTCAATGAAAGAGACTAGGATAGACCCTTCTGTGGTGGCTCCAACTCTGGTTACATCTTGATCTTTGACTTGTAGCTTCCAGAACTAGGAGACATAAATCTCCGTGATTAAAGCTGCCACTGACACTTTGATTTGACAGTACTAGCACATTAATTAATTTACTAGACAGTAACTTCTCCAGTTATGTCCTTGATGTTCTCATATACTTGAATGGAACACAGAGGTAGAGTGAGACTATGAATAGAACAGAATGTCTGGTTTCACTAAAGTTAATAGTGTTTGGTCATCCTGAATACACAGTGATATAAAGTATGGTTATTTCTAGACATTACCAGGCAGTATGGCTCAAAAAATTTCTAATGAGCTCAGTGAATACCTCATTTATTCCTCCCTAGTCGGAATATTCTCTTCCTGTCTTTTGACCCTTCCAGACTTCTTCATCCTATTTTTTTATATCTAGATAGTCAACAATTCCTCTGTGTCAGAAGAGTGATTCTAATCTATTCTTTTGGAAAGTTCATGGAGAAGTGAGAGTGGTAGGGAGGAAAGAGAAGTGGGGAAGGAAGCAGACTCCTCTGGAAACTGGTTAGAATTGAATAGTTTTGTATACTGGGGGACTTTCATATTAATGCTTATAAATAGAATTTTATAACATTATAACATAATATTTGTAGCACATAAACACATGAAAATACATAAAGAATTCACAGAGATCTTTACATAGTTTTTTATTTCCTTTTTGAAAATTTAGTCATTTTTATTATGAGTTATTACTGCAAGCTAGTAGGAATGTGCAAATGAAGCCCACTTAGTGTGTTATGACACTTATTGTCAAAAATACTTTCAACATGTCCAAGATATTGTACACAGAGTCTCCAGGACTGTACTGATGCACAAATTCAACTTGTAGTAGGAAATATCTTTTAAACAATCCTTTTTAAGATAAAGTTCAGTTCCTAAGGTGTGTAAAGAATCTCCATAAAAACACAAATGTGATGACATAGTCTTGTAATCTCAGTCCAGGGTAGGTAGAATCTCTGGGATTTCTGGACAGGCAGTCTAGCTAAACCAGTGAATTCTAAGAAAAAAGTGAGAGAGCCTGTCTTAAAATACAATATGATTCTCACTGAGGAAGACAGATGTTGACTTCTGTACTTCCCAAGCAAGTTTATTCTTGTGTACATACTCCTGCCCCCATGCAGACATGGACAAATATACATAAACACAAATGTACATTCATGTGAGGAGATCTTGATGTTTATATGCGAAATTCAAAAGAAGAAGAAAAAGTTTTCCAAAAATAAGAATGAGGCAGATGGCCATACACTTAAGCAGAACAGGCTGAGACAGCCTTCTAAATATCAAGTACTCTAGAATATTTAAATATTTAGTTCAAAATTAAATCCCCAATGTTTAAGAAACAGGTTTATTCTGTATGGCCAGAATCCCTCTCAACTAGAAATACTTTATTTTAAACATTCAGTGGGTTACATACTGAGATGGCACTGATGAACAAACACCAACAGACTAAGCCTTTACAACTTGATGGAAAAAGAGTTTTCATGGAGGTCTCATTCTATGGCAGTCTGCAGAGTGATATGAAAAGATGAACCAATTTGGAAAGCTTGCAAAAAACAGGGTTTGCTAAAGAATTGGTGGCTGACAAATGCTGTGGTAAAAAACATATAACTGAAATCTGAAACTTTGAAGTTAAT
Organism: Cricetulus griseus; assembly: GCF_003668045.3. NCBI lineage: Eukaryota > Metazoa > Chordata > Mammalia > Rodentia > Cricetidae > Cricetulus > Cricetulus griseus. Next base: position 42,109,739 of record NC_048601.1, read on the forward strand.
AACATAGTTCAAATTTTAAAATAAATAAATAAATAAATGTACTGACACATAGTTCACAGACTGTAAAGTTTTCCCATTGAAAGTGCATTCTTCAGTGGTGTTCTGTATTCACCATCAAGCAAATACAACTGAAGCTGATTTTAGAACATTTCCATCACCCTTTCTAAAGAATCTCATGATCCCTAGTACCTACTTCCATTTCTCCCAACCCCCCTCCCCTCATCCACCTTTGGCAGCTATTTACTCATAACACTATCTATCTTTATATTTTGCCAACTATGGATTTTTCATGAAAGCAAATTCATGTAATATGTAATCTTTTTAACTGGTTTCTGCCCTCTGAAATGTACTAGATATCACCATTTTGCTCTTTTTTATAGTCCAGTGAATAGTTTATTGTGGAAATACACATTTTGTTTGCTCATTCACAAGTTAAGAAATAGTTGGCTATGTGTCCATGATCTGGTGTGTGAGTCTGGAGATTTAATTATAACCATGAAGAATCGGGTGTCAAAACCTGGTGCTTCTGACTCTCATGGGGGTGTTCAGTGGAGTGTTTCTTGAGGTCCCTGTAACTGACTTTTCTTTTCTGTAAAGTGAAAATAATAGTATTCCCATCTCATGGAGTTACTTTAGAATTTCACTGGACATAGGACATACCTGCCATCAAGACTTTTGTCCTGTGAAGTTTTAGGAAACAGTAACATCTAGCATTGTGCTTCACTTAGTATTGTGATCACTTCTCATTGTCTTACCTTTTCTTGCTAAGTTGACCATCATTGTGTGAGCACTTCTAAGACCAAGTGAGCTAGAATATATAGAGCACTTGGTTCAATGTCTGACACTGAGTTGGTGTTGGCAAAGTAGAATTTGAATAACTCATCTTTATCTTAAAAGAAAGAAGCAAAGTCATACTGTAGGAATGCTTCTGAGTTTCAAACACCAAGGGAAGATTAGGATAGAACTTGGGGAGAAGATTTTCTTTTTATTGAACTTGAGGGATAAAAATCCTCGCCCTAAGGATAAATGTAAATTTTTTTCCCAAACTCCAGTAATGAGCAAAGCACAGAGACCAATGTCAAGGAGCAGAGTAGATAATGTCAGTGAATGAATGATACTGAGTTGTCCAGTACCTAGTGAAAAAAAAAGAAAACTCAAACTGAGATGCAAAGCTCCAAGCACCAACACAACCAAAATCAGTGGCAATGTCTCACTCTGCTTAGAACATATTTAAGTTTTAGGCAAGCAAGTTTTCTGGGATTATTTTCCTTTCCCTTCCTTTCCAGGACTGTGGAAGGAATCAGAATACTGGAGTGTAGCACAGATGTTCTTTTGAATTAATCACATACTGTTTCCTTTCTAAATCTTAAACATTTCTCTGATCTGTAAAAATAAAGGGATGGAAGAAATGATGCAATAGCTCATATATCAGTTACTGTTTCTCCTTTGCTGTGGCAAAATACCCAATGAAAGTGACCTAAGGAAGAAAGGGTTTATTTTAGCTCACAGTCTGAAGGTGCAGAAAAAGTATGAGGCAGATCATAACCTTGAACCTGCAGTCAGGAAGCAGAGAGTTCAGGTACTCAGCTGGCTTTCTCACTCTTTTTTTCTTTTTTTTTTAACAGTCTTGATCTCCAACCCCTGAAATGGTTGGAGTGAATCTCCCTATCTCACTGAATCCAATGTAGAAACTTTTCCAATGGTAGGCCCAAAGATTTCCCTCTTGTGTTATTATAGATCCTGTGAAGTTGGTATCATAGCTTCTTTTAGCTCTAGGAAGTGAAGATACTTAACCATTCTTCCATCTTCATTGAGCACTCAAAGGGCTCTTGGAAGTAGAGGGACAGCCTCAAGTCCCTCTTGTGGGTGATGCAGCTGCTCCGACTATGGCAGGCAAATAGGGAAGTAAGGGTGTCATCTGAAAGTTCATGGACAGTTATTTACCTCACAAAGTTTCCTCCTTAAATTAGTGCAGCAGTACTGCTTGTCTTCTCTAGTTTTAGGTCAGTAGGCCTAATGTCAGTGTCAATTCAGCGTGATCAGCTATTGCATGGGATAGACCCAAATACATTGTGTTTACAGATTTTCTTTTCCCAGGGAGCTTTCTTTTCCTCAATATTGTCATGGGATTGAAGAGAAATTTTAGTTCAAGCATTAAAAAGTCAAAATGGCTCATTTTTCATTAATAGAATACATTATGTATTCATATCCATTCAACCTTTAAGTCTTAAGTCGAATTTAAAATTTTCAGATAATCACAAATTAGGCCTTTGAAAAATTGGTCTTATTACTAAGGAACATGAAAAACTGCAAAGGGGGAGTCCACAAGGCTTCAATCCTACATGCTCAATAAAAAATATAGGCAACTGAGAAAAGCTAGGAGCAGGAGAAATAATCTTCTTCAGGGATAAACAAACCAATTGGTTGTCCAAATGCCAAATGGTCAACCCTAAAATACACCTAGAAGTAACATTGTGTGAACTCACTCAACAGGTTATATTTAGGAATATGTATCTATATGCAAATACATATATATGCATGAATAACAATGATGTTAAAAAGTCATAAATCTGAAGGAGGGTGGTTAGGGATATAGGGGAGGATTTGTAGGGACAAAAGAAAAGGGAGAAATGTAATTAAAAGACATTTTAAAAATAAACAAAAATTAGTCATGTAATTCTTTTAATTTAATCTTTAATCTGTGTTATTTCCATCTTTTCTTAATTAGTATAATTAGACATTATTTTGACTATCTTGTTGGTGTATGAAAACAACAACCCTAGGTGTTTTTGTAATTGTATGTATTTATAGGATAGCCTGCAGTATTCTAAAATATACATGTATACGTTAATGTTCAAATTGAGCAAACATATGTCTGTTCTCAAACATTTGTCATTTCTTTGTGATAAAGAACCTTTCTTATAGCTGCAATATATAGTAAACTATCTGTAATCAAATGTCAGAGTTTATTTTTCCATCTAATTTTTACATAGTGCCTTTTGGTGAATCTTTCTTAACTTATCCCAAGTTAAGAATTTCTTAACTTAATTTCCCCAAGCTGGAAACTATTGTTCTGCTCTAAGCTTCTATGTTACTGTTTCTGTTGGGCTCTGAATGTGAATGAAATTATATGTATTAACAGTTCAAGACCTGGCTCTTTTCACTTCACAAAATGATCTCTGGTTATATTCATGTGGTTGCAATGAGAGGGTTTCACATTTTTCGGGGGGAGAGGGGCCACAGCACAACTGAGGCTGAGACAATTTTATTGAGACCACTAAGACATTTTGTATCTTTAACAGAAACGGAATGTAATGGCAATTGCCAGGATCAATACAGTTGCAGTTGCCAGGATACAGTGAAGTTTGCAAGTCATACAGGGTACACAAGATTAATGTCTTAAGACCAATTGTCCTTTCAAGCATTCATGCTTCCTTGACTACTAAGAGATCATACAGAGAAACACAAAGTGACCTGAACACTTCACTCCCTAAGGGAGTGCATCTGTCTCTCAGGAACTGAAAGACACATTGTACTGCAGGAGCCGTTGACACTATCCTGAAAAATCTGTGCCTCTCAGGGCAGCTATGCCAAGACAACTCTATGATTCCCTGCAACCAGGGCCCGGCCCAAGCTGTGGACAAGCAGGACACTGGAGAGTTGATTGCTCCCACTTTGCGAAGACAAAGTTAGGTCACTACCCTAACTTTTCAGAGGAAAGTCTCTCAGATTTTCTAGGACTGGCGGCTGAAGATTGATGCTTCTGGGACCTCTGCCTTTAATGAATCCATTGAGACCACAGGGGCCTAGGATAACTGCCTGGGTTTCACATTTTTATTTTTGAGTAGTCCTCCATTTCCTTTATTTTCCAGCAATTGCAGTAGATTGAGTTGTCTCCATTTCTTGGTTATTGTGGCCATAACTACAATAAACAAGGGTACAGATGTTTCTCTGTACTGATTTCACTATTTGCAGTGGGTTCTATGTCAAGTGCTATTTCTCCTGACATTTCATCAAATTTTAAATCACTATTTTATGTTTCCATATCTACCTTCATCTTTTAGTAAAGGATCATTTCCCTTTATCCATCTTGAATTAAATGCTTAATGGGATTTAATTGTATATATTCATATTTTCTTGTATATTTATTTAAATGTGGTGCTGGGGAATGTCCTTCTGTGTATATCTCTCTTTTCTTGGTTAACGAATAAAACACCAGTGGCCAATGGGGAAGCAGGATAGGCTGGACTGGGAGAGAAGGAGGATTCTGGGAAATGTAGTAGGAGTTGCCATGTTATCCAAAGAAGACAGGAAGCCTGAGTCTAGCATTCTTGGTAAGATAAAACCTTGTAGAAATACATATAGTAGTTATGGGTTAATATTTAAGACAGAGCTAGCCTATATGAAGCCCTAGATATTGGTCAACAGCATTGTGAATAATAGAGTCTCTCTGTGTTATTTGGGGGCTCTGAAGCAGAGATGGGACCCAGGCAGGAATACTGCAACAATGTAATATATGTATTTTCTCCTGATACGACTTTCATTATTTTATTAAATTAGCAAGTAGTATTTTTACTATCTTTTCCCTCTAAAGACTTGGGATTCTTCACTTCAGCTTTCTTTTGAAATTTAAAATTTGGATTTCTTGCTTGCTTTTCTTCTAGAACAATTTGACTTTTTTCTAGTGCTGTTATACTTCTAATGATTAATATTTAGGCATTTAATGGAGATATATATGTTATGTTGGAACAATTTTATCAATTTGTATTACCAAGACCCTCTGAAACCTTTCTTAGATCTTGTATGTTTTATCTGTCATGGGATATCAGGGTTTAGCTAATGTTTTCTACTCTAGTTTATTTCTTTTTTTCCCTTCCATTTCCTTCCATCTATACTTCTTTTTCTCTCACCTGTGTTTGCTTGGAGCAGAACTGGAGGCACCACTTGGAATGATGGCATGGGGAACTAACTACAGGTATTCTTTCCCCAGAGAAAAGGTGATGGGCACTGAAAACACAGTAGGACTTATTTTTAGGATATTTAATTTTTCAGAAAATAATCATAAAAACATAAAACAGATAAAAATAATCTGGAGAATCTGAAAATTCTAAATGAATAAGAGGAAAGGCTAACAGGAGTCAAATTAGTGCAGAAAAAGTCATCAAGCCAAATTAATTGTTCAGAAATATGACTATACACACTTATTTCCACAGGATTTCAAGGTAAAAATGCAGTTTAATGGACAAGAGAGGAGAAGAAGAGAAAGAACAATAGTTTTGGGCATTGGGATAACCACATGCCCATGTACAAAAAGAAATACATTAAACCCATCCTCAAACCACATAAATGAACTGAAAGTGAACCACAGACCTCAAAGTAAAAGAAAAATCACAAAGCTATCAGAGGAAAATCTAGAATCAAATCCTAACAATGGGTTAACTAGAAACTTCTCAAAGATGTAACCCATATATGACTAACTAATAGAATGCCAAATCATCAGAGTTTATCAAAACTAAAACCATTTCTGGTTCACAGTACACCATCAATAAAATAAAGTGGGGAAAAAACTCACAGAACTGAAGAAATTGGCTGTTTTTTCCCTCTTCAACATAAAACACGAAAGTATCTGAAGTTTCTGTTGTTAATTTTCAAGAGATTTCAGCATAATGCCTCAGTTTTTCCAGTCTTGTCCCCTCCTTTGTTATTTGCTGAGATTACCAGAAGAAGAACATATTCCCTTAGGTTGGACCTGTACTCTGTGGTTTCATCATTGAGAATAGGTAGCTCTGCAACTGTCATGTGCCAGTACCTCTGCTGAACTCTGAAGGGTTTCCCAGTGGGTCCCCTGCACTTTGACACTTTCACTTCTTCATTGAGAAATCAAGGAAACCTCAGAAGAGGAAGAGAGTCATCAATGTCTGGAGATGATCGAGACATAGAGGAAGAGAATAAGCCCATTGAAAAAAGATGATAAAGAATAAATACAGTTAGATTCTGCTTACATCTATCTGAAAACTGTTGTCTGAAAAGGGGCATTTATAAGTTATGCCAGAGAAAACCCAGCCATTAAAAAATAAAGGGCTTAAGGGAGTCACACAGTCATGTGAGGTCTTGGAATGGGATCAAAGCAGTGAATTCATTTCCTTCAGTTAATTGGTGGAGAGCCCTATGTAATTGCCTTCATCTTGGCTTGGGAAAATGACCTTTTGGAGCAAAATGGATGGATATGGGAGGGGTAAATTGAGATCAAAACTTCTATTCTCAGTCCAGACCCCACTCAACCTATCTGCCCTCCCCCTACCTTGGCTCTTCACAAATCTATTAGAGTTTTCGGGTACAAGAACTTTGCAAGTGGTCTTAGAGGCTCCAGGGAAACTTCCTCATTGCTTACTGCTGGTTACTGAAAGAGTACGTACTGTGAAAAAATTAGCTAGAAAGTCATGTCTTCCAGACAAATTCAATGCAAGAATTCTCATGATGATCTTCACTGGAGCTGATCTCCTACTCACAAAAAAGAGATCTTTCCTGGAGAATCACCTTTCAAAATAATACTATAAAAGTCCAGGTTAATGAATTTAATGCTTGAGTTAAAATGAAAGAAAATTCTGGTAACAAACTGTTACCAGTGTTACCTGTGAACACTGCTGCTGCTGCTGCTGCTTCTGCTTCTGCTTCTGCTTCTGCTGCTGCTGCTTCTGTTGCTGCTGCAGCTAAAAAGCAAATGAAGATGATTAGTGCTGTATTTGACCACAGTGCCCCAAGGACCACATATTGCTCCAAACGCAAGAATATCTGCAGTTTATCCCAGCTCAGAAATGCTGACCTGTGTCCTGACACATCCAGAATCTTACACCAAAAGAAGATAAGATGCCAAATGATTTCTTTTATCAAGTAATGTGCCATTTAATCAAATATCAACCTATATTCATTTCTTAAACCAGATATATTTAACTATTACAATGAAGTTTAATTAAAGATAAGAATAAAAATTCATATGCAAATTCTTTTTCTTCCCTCTTTCCCACCTTGCCTTGTCTCCGTTTTCCTGTCTTCTCTATTCCTACTTTGGTCTTTCTACCTTGGCTATACAAATCCAGTTGGTCATTAATATTTATTGAGCTAAATGATGCATCCAACACTTAAAAATGAAACAAAATAACAAAAAAACCTTGTCTGCCCAACTAACCCTAACACAATGATGAACTTATTTCTCCTCGTGAGCTTTTTGGCAGAGAACAGGCTGAAACTAGACTATATCCCTTTGGCAAGCTGAGGGTTGCAGTGTGTTAACTTCATTTTGTTCAACTTTGGCTCTAAATCAGCAACCACAGTTCTTCTTCATTCCATTTATCTATACCAAAGCAACTAAAAGCTAGCTTAGAGAATGAATGTACTGTATTGCCTTGCTATATGTTGTTTTGCTATAAACTAATGTTAAAAATTGGATAATGCATATATTTAAAAGCAAGATATGGAGAAAGGGGAACACTGCTCCACTGCTGGTGGGAGTGCCATCTCGTACAGCCACTTTGGAAAACAGTATGGCGATTCCTAAGGAAAATGGGAATCAGTCTACCACAAGATCCAGCAACCCCACTCTTAGGCATAATACCCCAAAAAAAGCACATTCAAACAAGGACATCTGTTCAGCTATGTTGATAGCAGCATTATTTGTAATAGCCAGAACCTGGAAGCAACCTAGATGCCCCTCAACTGAAGAATGGATAGAGAAAATGTGGTACATTTACACAATGGAGTACTACCCACCCGGCGGGGGGGACAACAAAAGAAAAATCAAAACAATGGAATCTTGAAATTCGAAGGCAAATGGATACAACTAGAAGAAACCATTCTGAAGGAGGTAACCCAGTCACAAAAAGTCAAACATGATATGCCCTAACTCATATATGGATTTTAGACATAGAGCAAAGGATTACCAGTCTACAATCCACACTGTCAGAGAAGCTGACAACAAGGACTAGCCAACAAGGACTTTAAGAGAGACATACATGGTCCCCTGGAGAAAGGGGAAGGGACAAGATCTCCCAAATAAATTTGGAGCATGGGGGAGGGGAGAGGGAGCTAGGAGAATGAGAAGAGGAGGGGTGAGGAGGACATGAGGGAGTAAGAAGGCTGAGGTTGGTGAAGAGTAGAAGAGAGCAAGATAAGAGATACCACAATACAGGGAGCCATTATAGGTTTAAAGAGAAATCAGGCACTAGGGAAATGTCTGGAGATCTACAAGTATGACAACAACTAACAATCTAAGCAACAGAGGATAGGCTACCTTAAATGCCCTTGCCTGATAATGAGACTGATAACTAACATATATGCCATCCTATAGCCTTCATCCAGCAGCTGATGGAAGTAGAAGCAGACACCCACAGCTCAACACTGAACTGGAATCTAGTAGCAGAGAGGGAGGAGTGATGAGCAAAGGGGTCAAGACCAGGCTGATGAACCCCACAGAAACAGCTGACCTGAACAAGGGGGAGCTCTTGGTTTCCAGACTGATAACCGGGAACTAGCATGGTACTGATCCAGACCCCATGAATGTGGGTTTCAGTGAGGAAGCCTCAGAAATCTATGGGGCCTTTTGTAGTAGATCAGTGCTTATCCCTAGTGTAGGAATGGACTTTGGGAGCCCATTTCACATAGAGGGATCCTCCCTCAGCCCAGACACACAGTGGTGGGCCTAGGTCCTATCCCAAAGGATATGATAGACTCTGAAGACCCCCTATGGAAGGCCTCACCCTCCCTGGGAAGCAGAAAGGGTGTGGGATAGGTAGGTTGTTAGTGGGGAGGGCAGGGTAGGAGTGGAGGGAGAGGGAACTGGGATTGACATGCAAAACAATCTGTTTCTAATTTAAATTTAATAATGAATGGAGAAAAAATATTTTTGGTTTTGGAAACTGGATGTCCAAAGTCAAGAAGTCACATCTGGTAGGTTTATCATATTGTTGACAATTCTTCAAAGTCCTAACACAGAACAAAGCATCACATGGAGAGAATGGATGTGAGAGATGGAACGAAAATGACTCTCATCACTTAAGAAAATCCAGTAACCCTTACGTGTATGGTAAGTCACGTGTTCTGTGTCTGCACCCCGTGGCATACACCTGCCTCTGTTTTACTATTCTTCAGACTTTGAAAGTGCTCTGTACATTCTGAATACAGAACATTTTACAGTAAACAAAACAAAAAATGAAGAAAAGGGGCACTAGGGGTAGGAAAACAAAGCTTTTCAAAATGCCACCTTGTGCTTTGGGATAATTGCATCATTTTGAACATCTGTTCTCAAAGTAGAGTAGCATCTACCTTCCAGGTATCTCTTGCAGCTGTGTATGAGAGCCAATATTAGCCCACACTCTATTGCTTACTGTCTTCTTAGTAAGAATTACTGGGATTAGCTTTCAAAGGTTACAGGTTAATTTTCTGGGAGTGTTAGGAAGGAATTATCTTTCTGGTTATTTCCTTTTGCCCAGCCTAATAGTATTATTCATTTTGCTTTAATTTGCTTAAAGCAAATTTTAGGAATAGATGTGCAGTGATTCACACAAGTACTTTTTCTTTTGTACACCTCCTACTTGTCATGGATTTAAAACACCTAGGAAACTGCCTGATTCAATTTACGCTTGAAAAAGTAATTCCCAAATAAACAGATTAATTAAAGTTCAGTTTTTAAAGCTTTAGCATAGAACTTGTTTACTTCTGAAGTGAGGCTAAATACACTGAATTTAGAAATGGAAGCACTTTGATTTCTAATACATACTTAGCAGTACTTAAAAAATAATAATGTGTGAAGAGACACTCTCTTTATAAAATGACGGGAAATTAAAGTCATCATTCTGAAGGAAATATACTGTCTCTGAAATACACCTCCATTTGGATATTTAGCTCACGGGTACTTTTTACACATGGATTTTATGGCCATGTACTTGACAATCAGTAGTTTCTGTCTAATCTTCAAATTTATGTTGCCGTTTATAGTGCAATTTACATATATCACTATAGGATTCAGATTAACATATTTTACAGTACTAGAGCAGCTCACTCATGAAAACTGATAAAGGTGAAGGATCTATATTTTGTTAAGCTAAAAGTAAATGTACAAATACAAACAGATAATCAGTCTTTCTAATTGCTAATGGATTTAGACGTTTGTAAGTGGTTTTTTTGAGTTTGTTTCCATATTGTTGTGACATCAAAGGCATTGTGTTTTAGTGCTTAAAGCCCCTTCCTTCCTAGTTTGGTGGTGCTCACAGAAATCATGGGTATTACTAGTAGAGTGAAGGTAATGCTCTAAGAGTGATTAGGAATCTCTGGCCAAGATGTTTTGATGTTGCCCTATGAAGAACTGATTTCCTGAAGGCCAACATCAAAACAAGAAATGTAATGCCCAAGGCTTTCTACTGTCTGAAGCTAATCACCAAGGAACCAGAGACTTCGAAAGCCTTCTGATTTCAAATCAGATACTTGAGAAAAATTGGAAGAATGAACAGGAAGATGTGCTTGTCTGGCCAAGCAGTTCTGTGAATTACACTGCCAATTTGTATCTGTCACTGTTAAGATGGTGAGAGGACATTATCATTTGCAAACATGTCTGTGCAACCTGGCTATGATGGCCTTTCTTTTTCATTATATTTAATACCTAGTACTCCAGAAAAATTGCAGAGATCTTTGTAAAGCTGTACCAGCTGGTAATATACAATCAATTGGGGAGATCTATATATATTGTATAAATGTGTTTGTAATGGCAATTGAACATATTTGGCTTTTCCAGTGATGATTAAAGGATGCTGCTATATATAGCATGATTGCTAGGATGTACCAAAGAGCTGCTAAATAAAGTTGCTCTTTGAAAGCTGTTCACTGTGTATAGAAGAAAGGAAACAGGCAGGAGAGGTGCAAGGAACTAGTGCCATTTTGAATGACAATAAATCAACCTCTGAGGCTCTCAAACACATTTCAAAATTTATTACACTTGGGAGCTGTAACTCATACACTGTCATCACGCTTAAGATTTGTTTTAATTCAAATTCTGATGAGGGTCCTTGCAACACCCTACAATTAAGGTACCCACACTTAAGTTCACACTGTAAAAGGTTTGCCCACCAGCAAAACTTAAGTATTAGTATGATTTGTCTATTGGAATGGCTCCAGGAGTACAAGAATAACCAATCCAACTGCTTAGTTTCTGTTGTGAGAGTCAATGTTGTGAAAATTAGTCTTGGGTTTCCAAGACAGAGCACTACATGGCTATTTAGAAAATTTTCTGCATTTTAAAGGTTCCCTTTACCTTCTACAAGGCTTTTTATACATTTTAATTTGTCTCTGATTACCTTGTAGAAGCTGGGTAGTGACAAAGGACTTTAGAATGTCTAGAACTAATGTGTAGGGTTCATATTTTAGGGAAGTGTTTGCTTTCCATTGCATTATTTCCTTCTTTAAAAAAAAGATTTTGTTTACAACATGACTATTTAATTAAACTGAATACCCCCAAGTACTACAAACTTAATCAAATTATGTAAGTTTGTGTTAAGCACATTCATGCTAACATTACTTGTAATGATATTTCATTATGCGCCGAAGGGAACATTACAACTTCCAGGTGGTTCCACACTTGAATAACTTCAGCAACCACTGAACTATAACAATACCATCTCTTCCCATTAAGGCTTTTAGCCCAATTAAAAAGCAAGCATCATTGGGAGTGGTTATTATTCCTGTCACCAGGGTTTCACAACTGCCTGAATTCACAAACCACCTTTCTGTATTCTCAGGCCTCTGTTTGTTTTCTAAGAAGTTATTTATTTATTTTTCCTCCACAAATTGTAATTAGTTATTATTCAAAATTAAATCTGGCCTCCTTAGTCATCTCCTCCTTCTTCTGTCCCCCACTCTACCCCCTCACAGAGGCAACTTCTCAACTGTGTCCCTAGGCCCAGTAAGGTACAATGTGAGAGTGCCGTGTATTATGTGTACAGATACATATATAGACAAATATGCATATGACACTTGACTGAACTGATTTAATTGTAAATTATATAGTCATTTACAGTCTTTTTTCCCCAGTGACTTGAGCAGAATTTGACAAAGGGATATAGTAGCTGTGGGATGAAATGAGTTCAGCATGGCGCTGTCCTGAGAATGAATGGATGTTGCAGTCACTGAACTTGTAAATAAGAAGGATGCTACTGCTAAGCCCAGGAGATGCTTCACACCCAAGGCAGATAGATGTCCAAAGATCAAGTACACACTTTAAAATGTACAGCCAGGCAGATGTGAGAAGATGCAGAAAACTACAGGAGAAGGCAAATGAGGAAGCCTGGCTCATGCTAAGTGCTCATTTGGCCATATAACAAATTCTATCATATAAAAGCAGCCTTTAAAAGATGATATTTGTTTGCTTTTTAATTGCTTTTTAGTGATATTAATATTTTATGGCTTATTGGGATAATGTAAGTCTCCTTCACCACATGCTAAAATTGTTTCTTTCATTTCACTGCACTAGATTACTTTCTGATTCACTGTTTAGGAGTACCAGCCCAGGCATTTCTTCAAATGAGCATAAATATCACAGGAAACCCAAAGCTGCAGCTCTACTGTCTTTGGGTGGGTCACTAAGACGTTTCATGCCTTGCTATTGCCATTGGATTCTCCACTGTGGGCCACTTGGCCAGTATATATTTTTCTTTTGTTTGTTTTGCTTTCCCATATTACAGTATGACCAAAGTCCCCTGTGACTGTGGCAAGAGAATGTGAAAGTCCACATGAATTTTCTTCCACTTTGAATCGAGATGATTGTCATTGGCAGACATTTTTGATCACCTTGGAAGTCTACAATCCTCCCTGGCTTTGAGACCTCATTACCAGTGATGCCAGGTTAACTGGGCCTTCAAAGCAATGCTTTTAAGAAGAGCTTGATAGATTCTCTGTACTAGATGGGTTGGAGGTTGCAGGGAGCTACCAGTCACTCTTCCTTCCTTAAGTTTGGAAAGAAGAAAATCCAAATAGATTTTTTATTAACCAAGATGAAAAGCTATCATCCAAAGCAGACTTGCAAAACCTGCGGGGCTGCCTACTCCCAGTGTGACCTTGGACAGCACTCCTTTACCCTGCTTTCAGTCATGGCCTTGACTCTTTCACTTCCTTTCCATGCTTACTTTCTAAACAGCTTCCATTTGATGGAATTTGCAGCTATTTTCAGCACAAATCACATCCAGTTGTTTGTCTTCTCTTCCCTTTTCTTTCTTCTCAATCTTAAATGGTTTCAGGTCTTGTCAGCTCATGTCTTGACTGATTATTGGTGCTTACCATTCTGTCCTTTTGCAATTTCTATCTCTTGCATTTGTCCTCCAGACTGAAAAAGCCTTTGCTCCCTGCAGGGCCATTTGGTGAAAGTCACTGAACCAGAAGGCTAAAGAAAAGTAGGCAGATTGTCTATAGCTTCCCTTCATCATCCTGCACCATTCCCACACCAGGAGGCCACTGACCCCCCACTCACAACCATAGGATTTTTATGAGGGTAATTTACATAAATTGATGTAGAGATAAAGGTCTCAGAAATACTCCCAGGGTTAAAGAAAGAGTAAGAGTCCCATTTGTAAAGTTTGCCCATGCCCAAGGAATAAACATTCCAACCATAGCAATTTTCAAGCTAGCCACTTGCCTTCACTGAACATAAAGATGCTGTATTGCTATGTTTTCATTGCTGAGACAAATTTGACAAAATCAAATTAAGGTTCGAAGAGTTTGTTTCTGCTGCCAGTACAGGGGGTACAGTGCCTCATGATGGATCAAGCACAATAGCAGGAACTGAAGGCAGCCATTCCATTGCATGCAGTCAGGAAATGAAGAGGGATTCATGCTGGTACTTAGACAGCTTTCTTCTTATTATCCTGTCCACTGTGGTGCTGCCCCCTTTTAGGGCAGGTCTTCCCACCTCAATCTACACAATGGGAGAAAGCCTTCATAAACAGGCGCACAGGCTGGTCTCCCATGGTTTGGGGCCTTGACCTGAATAAAAAAAGGACTGAACTCAGCATTCTTCTCTTCCCCTGCCTTCCAGGGCATATAATTTGACAAGCCCCCTCATGTTCTTACCGATACACCTTCCCCACAAGGTTACACTGGATCTTCATGCAAGAGTCTAAAACAAATGCTTCCTTCCCTAAACTATTTTCTCGGACATTTTGTCACAGCAAGTAGAAAAATAGCACATACCTAACTATTTTCTACTTTCTGTGTCAAAACACACACATACATATCATATGGATACACATAAATGTATGTGTGTCCTTTTAAAATATTATACAAATACTTAGACTTTCTATAATATGAGGTTTCTTTCAAAATAGGCTTTTCTCTCAAACAATACATCCTAACCACAATTTCGACTCACTCCACCCCTCCCAGCCTCCCTACCTTCCCTCTCCCCCAGAGCCACTCATCTTCCATTTCTCTTCAGAAAAGAGCAGGCCTCCAAGAGACAACAACCAAACATGGCAAAACAAATTACACTAAGACAAAGCAAAAGCCCTCATACCCAGGCTGGACTATGAAACTCAATAGGAGGAAAAGAGTCCCAACTGGATATCTTTTAAAATTTTTCACTAACTTTTTTTATAACAAGATATTTTGCTTCCAATGTTTGGGTATGTGACTTTTTATACAATCATCATTTGACACTAGTGGCTGTAAAATAAATTCTTAAAGTAGAACTGCTGACTCAAACTAGATAAACATTTTAATTCTGAAAGCTGTCATTCAGTAAACAGCAACAACTCTCCCCCCTTTTTATGGCTATGGAAACTTTAGGAGACTCTTAGTTCACACACTCATTAAAAAGAGAGTCATTAGCCTGTGTCTTTGCCAAGTAACAAGAAATAGTAACTATTCTAGAGATTACATTTGCATTTTTTCTTATGAATGAAAGTGACCTATAAAATATGTTCAATGTCTCATTTTAATGCCTGTGAAATCTCTTTTCACATGTATGTCTTCAACTGCATTGTTATCTTTTGATTTCACTCATTAATTTCCCTACATAAAGAATTATGACGTATCAAATGAGACTGGTAATTATACACCCCGACATTTCTCAAGATTCTATTTTTATTTTGGATTATGTGTATATTATATGTGGGGGTGGCCCATGTGAATGCAGTACCCATGATGGCCAGAGGGAGTTGTTGGATACCCTGAAAGTATCCAACAGGTGTTGTGACTCCAACTCAAGTCCTCTGAAAGAATAATATGCATTCTTAACAGCTGAACCATCTCTCTTGTCCATACTTAACATTTTATTCTAGAACATGTTATTGTCCATTTTAGCTTTATAGAAATAACTGAATGACACAACTATTATTCCTGAAATATTCCCACTGACATGCTGTAGCCACTTTATCAGACACTCATGCCAGCTTACATGTATTGTTTTAATCTAAATCTAGGCCTTGTTTTCTGTTTTGTTGAGCTAAGACAGAAAGTTTTGGCAGAGAGGGGAGGAGATCAGAGAAATCTAGCCTGATGGATTACAGATGAAAGCATGAATATTATTCACTAAAGTGCTGAGAAATGAACTATGGAAAAATGAGAGTAAAAGGAGAGAAAAAGGCATCAAGAGAGAGATTAAATGGGTCAGAATAGGTCACTTCAAATAACCTCCCACTGAAGAGTTTTCAGTGAGATCCTCTAAGTCTGAGATCTCTCCTTTTTCCTCTGCTCTCCTCTCCTCTTTCCCTACTCTCTTTTCCTCCTTGTATCTTGATGGTGTCACCAACTTCTTTCTTTCCATTTGTTTTGTTTCATTTTACATTCCAAACACATTTCTCCCTCCCACCCCTCCACCCCTCTTCCCTCCTCCAACCATCCCTTACCTCCCGTCTAGCCCACCCCCAGTCCACTGTTCCTCACTGGTAAGGGCTCCTATGAGGAGTCAACATAGTCTGGTATAATAGGTTGGGGCACATCGGAGTACTACTCAGTGGTAAAAAATGATGACCTCATGAAATTTTCAGGAAAATGGATGGAACTAGAAAAAAAAAAAAAAACATCTTGAGTGAGGTAACACAAACTCAGAAAAACAAATATGGTATTATTCACTCATAAGTGGATATTAGATGTATCACAAAGGATAACGAGACTAAAGTCCACAGCTCCAGAGAAGCCAGGTAACAATCACACATGGATCACCATGGGAAGAGAAATTACATGATGTCTATTGAGCAAATTGGGGGTGGAGTGGTAAGGGTGAGGGGAGGGGGGCATGACAACAGGAGAGAACAAGATGGCCTAGGTGGAGAGGTATGCAGAGGAAGAGCAATAGAAAAGTTTTTATTGTTGTTGTTTTTGCTTTTTGTTTTTTTCTGTCTGGTTTTTCAAGACAGGGTTTCTCTGTGGCTTTGGAGGCTGTCCTGGAACTATCTCTTGTAGACCAGACTTGATTCAAACTCACAAAGATCTGCCTGCCTCTGCCTCCCAAGTGCTGGGATTAAAGGTGTGTGCCACCACCACACCACCACTGTCTGGCCCCCCCAAAAAATATTATAATAGAGAGAGCCACTGTCACCAACTTCTTAAGTACTACAATCCCTCCATTGTCTTAGTTCTCCATTTTTATTGCTATGAGGAAATACCATGACCAAAACAACTTGCAGAGAAAAAAGTTTATTTGGCTTATATTTCCCTAATGGTTTTCATCATCAAAGGAAGTCAGGACAGGAACTCACACAGAGCAGGAACCTGGAGTAAGAAGTTGATGCAGAAGCCATACAGGGGTGATGCTTACTGGTTTGCCCCACGTACCTTATTCAGCCTCCTTTCTTCTAGAACTCAGGACCACCAGCTTAAAGATGGCACCTTCAACAATGAGTTAGGCACTCCCCCATAAATTACTAATTAAGAACGTACTATACAGGATTGCCTACAGCCTGATCTCTAGAGGCATTTTCTCGATTGAGGTTCCCTCAGCTCAGAGGACTTCAGCCTCTGTCAAGTGGACATTAAACTAGCCAGAACAGATACCCAAGTTGAAACTCTTGCTCATTTTACTGGAGAGTTTCTGATTTGCCAAGTACATTTCCTCTAGTCCCTTGTATTCAATCATTTTGTGTTGCTTTAAGAGAACACCCGATGATGGGTAATGTTTGAGGAAAGAAGATTCATTTGGCCCATAATTGTGACAGCTAGAATGTCCAAATAGCATATTAGTGGAACCCAGAGGAGGTTATCTGTCTCTAAATAAGTTGAATGGCACCACCTGATTAGGGCAACTTCTAGACCAACAGTCAACAACACATGTAACAGTCCTATCTAAACAGGAACATACCTTAACATAATAAACGCAATATATAGCAAGCCAACAGCAAACATCAAATTAAATGGAGAGAAACTCAGTGAAATTCCTCTAAAATCAGGGACAAGACAAGGCTGTCCAATCTTTCCATACCTCTTCAATAATGTCCTTGAAGTTCTAGCTAGAGCAATAAGACAACAAAAGGAAATCAAGAGGATACAAATTAGAAAGGAAGAAGTCAGACTTTCACTATTTGCAAATGATATGATAGTCTACATAAGTGACCTGCAAACTCTACCAGGGAACTGCTAAAGCTGATAAACACCTTCATCAGAATACAAGATTAACTCAAAAAATGTGTAGCCCTGCTATATATGGATGACATATTGGTATGAGAAATAAATCAGAGAAACATCACCCTTTACAATTGCCACAAACAACAAAAAATACCTTGGGGTAACACTAACCAAAATAGTGAAATGCCTGTAATGTTAGAATTTTGAGTCTCTAAAGAAAGAAATTAAAGAAGATACTAGAAAATGGAAGGATCTCCCATGTTCTTAGATAGGTAGGATCAACATAGTAAAAATGGCAATCTTGCCAAAAGCAATCTACAGATACAATGCAATCCCCATCAAAATCCCAACACAATTCTACATAGACCTTGAGAGAAAAATTCTCAAATTTATATGGAAAAACAAAAGACCCAGGATAGCCAAAACAACCCTGTACAACAAAGGAACTTCTGGAGGCATTACCATCCCTGACTTTAAGCTCTATTACAGAACTATACTCCTGAAAAAAGCTTGGTATTGGCACAAAAATAGATAGGTAAACCAATGGAATAGAGTTGAAAACACGAATATTAACCCACACACCTATGAACACTTGATTTTTGACAAAGAAGCCAAATTTATATGATGGAATAAAGAAAGCATCTTCAGCAAATGGTGCTGGCATAACTGGATGCTGGAATGTAGAAGACTGCAGATAGATCCATGTCTATCGCCATGCACAAAACTTAAGTCCAAATCAATAAAAGACCTCAACATGAATCCAGCCACACTGAACCTATTAGAAGACAAAGTGGGAAATAGCCTTGAATTAATTGTTACAGGAGACTGCTTCCTGAACATTACACCAGTAGCACAGAAACTGAGATCATCAATTGATAATTGGGACCTCCTGAAAATGAGAAGCTTCTCTAATGCTAAGGACACAGTCAGTAAGACAAAACGGCAGATCAGAGACTGGGAAAAGATATTCACCAACCCCACATCTAACAGAGGGCTGATCTCAAAAATATACAAAGAACTCAAGAAGGTAGTCTCTAAAACACCAAACAATCCAATTAAAAAGTGGGGGAAAGAACTAAATAGACAATTCTCAAGAGAGGAATCTAAAATGGCTGAAAGACACATAAGAAAGTGTTCAACATCCTTAGCTATCAGAGAAATGCAAATCAAAACAACTCTGAGATACCATCTTACTCCTGTCACAATGGCTAAAATCAAAAACACCAATGACAGTTTATGATGGAAAGGATGTGGAGAAAGGGGAACACTCCTCCACTGCTGGTGGGAGTGCCAACTTGTACAGCCACTTTGGAAATCAGTATGGTGACTCCTCAGGAAAATGGAAATCAGTCTACCACAAGATCCAGCAATCCCATTCTTAGGCATATACCCAAAAGAAGCACATTCATACAACAAGAACATCTGTTCAACGATATTCATAGCAGCATTATTTATAATGGCCAAAAACCTGGAAGCAACCTAGATACCCCTCAACTAAAGACTGGATAGAGAAAATGTGGTACATTTACACAATGGAGTACTACTCAGCAGGAAAATAAACAATGGAATCCTGAAACTTGCAGAAAAATGGATGGAACTAAAAGAAGCCATTCTGAGCGAGGTAACCCTATCTCAAAAATACAAATGTGGTATGTACTCATTCCTATGTGGATTTTAGACATAGAGTAAAGGATTACCAGCCTACAAACCACACTGCCCGAAGCTAGTAAACAAGGAGGACCCTAACTGGGACATACATGGTCCCCTGCAGAAGGGGAAAGGGACAAGATTTCCTGAGCAAACTTGGAGCAAGGGAGTTGGGGGGAGAGAATTTGAGAGTGAGAAGGGGAGAAGAGGAGGGGTGAGGAGGACATGTGGAGCAAAAAGGTTGAGTCTGGGGAAGAATAGAAGAAAACAAGAATGGAGATATCATAATAGAGGGAGACATTTTGGGTTTACAGAGAAATCAGGCACTAGGGAAAGGTCTGGAGATCTACAAAGATGACATCAACTAACAATCTAAGCAACAGAAGAGAGGCTACCTTAAATGCCCTCCCCTTGATAATGAGATTGATGACTGTCTTACATGCCATCCTATAGCCTTCATCCAGCATCTGGTGGAAGTAGAAGCAGAAACCCACAACTAATCACTGAACTGAATCGGAATCCAGTTGCAGAGAAGGACAAGTGATGAGCAAAGGGGTCCAGACCAGGCTAGTGAAACCCACAGAAACAGCTGACTTGAACAAGGGGGAACTCTTGGTCCCCAGACTGATAGATGGGATACCAGCATGGGACTGATCCAGACCTCAGGAATGTGGGTTTCAGTGAGGAGACCTCGGAAATCTCGAGGACCTCCTGTAGTAGTTTAGTACTTATTCCTAGCAGAGGAGTGGACTGTGGGAGCCCAATCCACATAGAGGGATACTCCCTGAGCCAAGACACATAGGGTGGGCGTAGGCCCTATCCCAAAGGATATGATAGACTCTGAAGACCCCCTATGGAAAGCCTCACCCTCCCTGTGGAGCAGAAAGGATATGTGATAGGTAGGGTTTTAGTTGGGGGGGTAGGGAAGGAGGGGAGGGAAAGGGAACTGGGATTGACATGTAAAACAATCTTGTTTCTAATTCAAAAAAAAATGTCAAAACAGAAAAAAAAAGTTCTATCTATATGTAATGTCCAGGGAGGCATAAATAATGAGATAGAAAGTATATGGGCCTTTATTGGATCCTGTAAAAACCAAAAACTCACTTTAGGAGTAAAGCTTTAACTTGTTCTCAATAACAAATTTCTAGCACATGAATACCTAGCAGGAAAACTATTTCTAAAATGTAGCAGTCTTCTCTCCACAGACTCATGAATGAGTGTCTTTAGGGCTGTCTACCAAACTTGGGGAATACACCTTTGTTGGCATGCCAGGGAGTGTTGGCTGAATGTACACAGTGACGGAGGCAGAGTCAGTGGAACAGGTGAATGGAATATTCTTGTCAGCAGCCACTTGCCTCATGAGCTCTGCCTTCTCATGTACTGCAACATGACACCCACTGGGTATTCACATGGCAAGTATGCTAGCCTTCTCCTCATATTGCTTGCCCTTGAGCACTTTGTCCCTGAAGAATCTCACTAATATTTCCTGAACTGGAATACTGGATACTTCTGGATCAAACTATGACAATGGGGAGTGTAAAAAACTACCAACTTACAATGCTGGTTTTACTTCTTATCACTACTAGGAGTCGTGTGTGTGTGTGTGTGTGTGTGTGTGTGTGTGTGTGTGTGTGTGTGTGTGTGTGTGTGTGTTTTAAATCAAAATCAAGAAAAACAAGACAAAAAATGCTTTACTTTGTTTATACTTAAATACCTGAAAAATAAGGTTTGTAGTCCAACCTAGAGAAATACAGTGCTTGCTTATGACCCATGTTGTATTCAGTAAATCAAAGTGTGGGCATGTGCAGTTTTAGGTCTCAGCCAATCAGGGAAGAGCACTTGAGAAATGAGACTGTGGCATTGGCTGTGAAGTCTTGTCTTTTACATTTGTCACAGCAGGCATAATCATTTTAAGCTGCTGTAATGTGACTATGCCTCCAAGCACAGAAAATCAATGATCTAACTTTAGAGTGTCCAAACACTCATTTAGATTTCCTCTCTTCGCTGGGAATGCAATTTTAAATTGCCTGGCTTCTGTCCTCAGAAATTGAATATATCAAGAATTTACTTTATTGTTAAATCTCAAGTAATAGAGGCTAAATAAGAGACAGGATCACCAACACTGTTGATGAGGTAGCAGTGCCCCTTCTTACTTCTTGTATTTTATATTTAGAATGCAATGTAAGTGCTGGACATGAATTAGTAGGAAGAGGCCATTTAGAATCTCATTTAGAAGAAGACACTTTATTTCCTTTACTTTTGCCATGAGACAAATAATCATAGAATAATTCACATGCAATTCAGCAAGGGCAGACAATAAATAAGGACAAGATAAGAACCACAGAGACCCTTCCTCTATTTTTCTCATCTCTATATTCCATCCTCAACCCACACACTACCTTCAGAGGCTTGTTTATTGAGGAGACTGGGGAAATGATAGAAAAATACCTTATCTGCCCAAACAAAGGAACTATACAGAATAAATAAAGCATTGAATTTCCAGAACAGTCAAGCAAGCTCTCCGGGTGTTATTTATTTTGGCATCCCTGTAGCATTCCCCCTCTGACTATAAATCTTTATATTATGTTACTGTTTTCTGTGTCTGGGCTATGTGTCCTGTCTGTTTAAGACATGAAAGAAATAAACAGCCCACTAGTCAAGATCATGAATACTACTGTCCCACAGACAGGAAAGGAAAAGTATGATAAGGCATATGTGGACACGAAGTGAGCCCTTATCCACAGAAGGTCCAAAGAAAAGCAAGTGTTTTAAAAATCACTGAGGAAAAAATAGGTTTTCAGTTAAAAAAAATTAAAAATTATTCTTGCATTTTGAGTGTGTGTGTGTGTGTGTGTGCGCGCGCGCGCGTGTGTGCACGCGTGCGCACATGTGTGCATGCATGTCTCTCTGAACTTATTTACATGTGCATGCAAGGACCTGCAGAGAGGCTGGAAGAGGTCAGTGGTTCCCCTGGAGCTGGTTACAGGTGTTTGTGAGCCATCTGATGCAGTTCCTGGGAATCAAATTCTAGTTGTCTTTAAAAGCAGCAAGTGCTCAGATTTGTTTGATTGCTTGGGGAAGAGCTTCATATTATTCCATGGATATTGGAGTATTTTTTTCAAAAGCAGACAGATAGAACCTGGAGCCCTGGGCTCCTGATACCACTCAGATCCAATTGAGAATAAGTTCAGGAGCCTGAGAAATTTTAAATGTGTGGGCTAAGGTTTCTTCAGCAGTCATTGTCTTGTTATTGGTCTGCTGTGTCTTTATCTCAGAGTTTGTGCTTTCAAAAGTCACTTGCCTCTAAATATGTTAGCAGCAAATCTTTCACACCTGTTTTGTCATAATTTCTAGCCCTAGAGCCCTTGCCCATGGCTTAATTGTTTCAGTTTCATTTTTCCATGTTCCAGATTCAGTTCCCTGAAGAGGGAATACATGGTTTCCTGTGTCTCATATCTTGTTTTAAACAAGCCTAAAAGAAAGCTCGATTACCTTTGGTCCAGTCCACTAGGGAAAGTGAAGAACAATTCAAAACAGGGTCTGTCCTGCAATTGGAGCTATGGAATAGTACTTTCAAGGAGATAGCAAGCAAACCATATCTTCAAGAACATTACAGTCCAACCAGCCTTGCCATCCTGACACACCTATGCATTTCCTGCCTCCTTAATTCTGGGAAGACAGTTATGCATTTTGTTGTTGCTGTAAGAAACAAATCCAAAGCATATCAACTTGATGATTCAGTGAAAAATCATTTGATTCAAAATCCAAATCATACTATGATAGGAATAAGGTTTTAATATATAGCTATCCACCAACTTTATCTACCCTCACTTCCAAAAATAATGGGTCATTATGTTTTCATTTACATGAAAATTAGTAAAATACATTATTCTTTGGCTGAGTCAAAATAAGTCCCCCTTGAGACTTCAGTCTAGTGCTTCCACTTAGATTTTTTAACCTTTCTACAATTTTTACATTTACTCTCAACTTCAATGATTAATATGATTTTAGTCTAGATAAATAAGTATGCTTAAATGTAATTACAAGGACATTCTTAAATGCAAACCCAAATTCTAGCCAATTAATCTGGGTTTATGAAATATTTTTATCATCTTTCCTTTACTAAGACAGAGAATCCTTTTATTCTTTCAGTAGATGTTTATGAAGTATCCCATATTATTATTAACTACTTACATGAAGACTTTAGATGCCAAGAGTAAGTAGCACACTAGACAACACTGGCACATTTTTTTTCATTTATGAAGTATTGAAGAAGAAGAGAAACAATAAACATTCAATTTGGAATAAAGTAACGTAAAAATAAACATCTTGATTAAAAAAAGTCAGAAGGGGTCTCAGTAACTCTGCATGTAAAAATTACATGTTCTTTACCCTTACATCAAAACTGAGTCAACTCTGGATGTTATAGAGTTAATGGTCCTGTACATATAATCCTACCATTTAGATAAGGGATGGTGGTGCTAAATAAATAATGGCCCCAAGTATGGCAATTTGGCATGATGAGAATTTCAAAATAAAAAGCAGCCTCAAAAATAATGCTACCCTCTCTCTGAAGTTCAGGGCAGGTCTTTCCCTAAAGTTCTCCTTATCTGTCTAAGAGATGCTTCTCTGGAAGAAATGTGACAGTCATGACTCTCCCTTCCCCAATCCTGGACCCTCCATTAACTAGTAAAGGTTACTCACAAGGAGAACACTAAAGGCTCCATGGTCAGGACACAGGAACCAGATCAATTCTCACCTATTTTCTCAAGAACCACTGCCTAAGGAGTTTTACTGCATGATAAGACCACCTTTGATTACAGTGCAGTTCCTCTTCTGTCCAAACTACTACCCTAGAAAGTCTTCATTATTGCTCTTCAAGAAATCCACCAGAAGCCATTATTTCTTCTGTTATATCAAAAGATACTCATATTCGTTATATTCAAGGACATGAGATCCACATAAATTATAAGACTCAAATAAGAACCAAGGGATTCAATCTTAAATAGCATTTTCATAGAAATGCTTTCCTTCAAAGCATGTGAAAGAACAACTGCAGTAAAGATAAATGAGAATGAAAAGGGGTGATTGAATTTATATAAACAAAGAGACAAAGGAAGGTGCTTTGATTTGTTATATATTTGATATAAGGAGAGTTTCTGGATGAGGGTTATGGAAAGTTGTAACATACAAGATATCATTCATGAATGAAGCAAACATAATACAATTCATGGATGAATATACCAAGTGTGACTAATGAACATGGAATATGCCGGGAAGATATTAATGTTGTATGGAGCTATAAGAGATTTTATTGTGTTTCTTCTGGGATCTTGGAAGAGTTGATCATCAGATTTTAACATTATGATGTTTATGTTAAATCAACATACACAAGTCTAGGTTATTTGCAGAAAAAATTTATTTTAAATTTGTTCTGGAGATTAGAATTCCAAGATTAAAGTATCAGGGGACTGGTGACTTCTGAACACTGAGGTAAAAAAGCTCCAATCTGAATATCTTTCTTTGGTTTGCCTATGAACATCTCTGGGTGTAACGGTAAGTCTTTATGTAAGCCGCCCAAGTTCCACCCACCACCACTTTACGGTCCCAAGTAACACACAGAGACTTATATTAGGTACAGTGCTGCTGGCCAATGACCAGGATTTCTATATGCTAACTCAGTCTTAATTATCAACCATAACTACTAATCTTTATATTTTATAAGACTTATCTTATGGAGGACACCAGTGGAATGAGTCCTGTCTTCCTGGGATCACATGGCAGCTTCACAGAGAGGAGGAACAGAGAAATCTACTGCTTGTTTCTGCTTTTCTCTGAGTTGGCCTGCTATGTCACTTCCTGCCTGGATCTCTTTACTACATTTCCCAGAATCTGCCTCAACTCCTAGTCCCACCTATCTTTCTGCCTCATTGGCCAAACAGTGCTTTATTCAACAACCAATAAGATAAACATACACAAAAGGACCTCCCCCCCCCCATTGCCTTGCCTTCTTTACCACAGATGTGATTGTGCCTAATTTCCTTTATGGATACCAATCATCTTGTAGTAGGACCCACTCATATAAACCTCAGGGGGGGAAATTTAAATATCTAGACAAAAATGTTTCTGTTTCATGTGTTTATCTTCACTGTCATGTGTGCATAAGTCTTGTCTTTCCTGAAACCATATAAGAATAAGTCATTCTGTGCTACCAGAACATGCATCATTGCATGCCTGTCAAAATCAGACCCTAGTCTATCTTCTCACATCAAAACCATAGTCTTCTTTGAATCTGAATAAGTTACTTCCCTTGAAACAAGCATTCTTTCTCCAAGTCCACCATTCAAAACCTTGTACAATATTCATGTTTACCTTGAGCCCTTCTAGGCAGCTTATAGAATGAAAGATGGATGGTGGCATTGAGATCTCACTCTTATCCTGAATTTGTTAGTCAGTCACTAGCACATTGTTCTTTGAAAGAATTGTCCACTCTAAGCCTAAGTAACATCCATCTCATGCAACCACGCTAAAGATAAAAAGTAATTCACTTAAGTTACCTATGAAACACAGTGTCTCACAGATAATGTTTCCTGATTTCCTACATTGCTTTCAATACCTACAGTTCTTATATATGTGGATATATACACATGTGAGTGCTACTGTGCTTGACTTAACGTCCTTAACTTGTACTTTATAATGATTTGTGTCTAGTATAGAGTGGTACTCGATAACCATGACTGATGTTAGTATTCACATTAACCAAGTCATGCCCAACCAAGATTCTAACACATGGAACACACAAAAACATCTATGCCAAGCAGAGGAATTGGGGAAGAATAAAGGAAATAGTATTTGATCTCTTTTCCATTGCCTATCCCATCATATTCTCGTTTTAACTGAGTGGTAAAAATATAAAACTTAATTATGTTTTAAAAAGAAACAGAAGACCTATTTCATTCTCTGCTTCTATTATTTATCTCTAGAAAAGTATATAATGGACATATTTTATTATCCTTGTGTTGTGTAGCAGTTTCTTCTGAGATTAAAATATTCCACATTGGAGAGAAACTTTTTAAAACAGGATGTTTACAGGGAATTGAAACATAGAATGTTCTAAGGAGAGATTAAATCTAGTAGGGAAGCTCTTTAGACTGGAAGAAAACAACTCAAAATACCTTCAGAAGAATACCTGAACCTAGTCAGGTTCACAAGGCTCCTCCTGTCCCAAGAATAAATAAACAGTAAAGGCTGATATCAAAGAACTCCCAGACAAGCTTACCTGCCTGAAATAAGTAGAGACTAGCATAGAAGTAGTCTAGAAAAAACAAAAACCAACTGAACTGCCTGGAAGAGGCTCAAACCAACTGAGCCTCCTGGAAAGGATACTCTTCAACCTACATATAGACTGTACAGTGTGGAAACCTGGAGGTTTCCAGCTGGGGTTGTCTTAGATGACACAGTTCTCTTTGTAACATTTCTGCTCCTGTAACTGACCCCTCCCCCATATTCCTATAAGTAACCCCAAGAAAACTCATTGGTTCCCCAAGTTAACTTTGGTAGTATCCATATTTTGATCTGTTATAGGATCCCTTCATGGGAGGAATATGTGCTGTTTGTATCTCCCCAGGAAAGTCTTTCATATAATACCTTGACTGTTCTAAGTATAGAAAAATGGATAGATAACCAGATAATATTTCAGCTTAATCACCAGGATTTCATAATTCTGGGCCTATTTCCTATGCCATCTATCACTCTCTCAAAAATAAGCTCATTCCATACACCCAGGTATCAGCTATCAGTAAACCAATCATACAAATGTAATATATTGTAATATATATTAATTGTCAGAGATCTTTATAAGCAGTAGATAATTAGCTCATCAATAATACTTAGTGGACTTTCCCCAGCATAGCCCCTCCCATGACTTTATTTTGTGCTTTTTTAATAGGCAGGATTTTGGCTGCCTGTGCCATGACCATATTAAGCCTACTAATGGTAGTCATAAGTCAGAGCAGGCGAAGGGATGAACTCAGAGCCCAAAGCAATTAATAGAGCTCTTAAGTTTTTCGATAGATGACTACACCAGGAACAACATCTTAGTAAAATGGACTTGCAGGCATGCAATAGGCTTTAGATTAAGCCAGAGGCTTAATTTCTTTTCAGTAGGGGATGGACGATGATCTTAAATTCAGCAATACCATATGCTAGAGGAAGAAGAACATATGGAAAGATTTTTAAGGGGAAAACATAAACATTGCTGCATTAAACTCAATATAGTTTGATTAAACTCAATAGAGTTAGTTATTTCATTTAAGAGGTAACTTCCAGACAAACTGACTATTTTGCTTTATTTCTCCTTGGCTAGGATTGAATTAGACTCTCAGAAGAGCAGTCAAGTGTGTCTTAAAAAAACAACAACAAAATAAAGGCAGCTTTGCAAAGTAGTTTAAATATTTTACTCAGTAATCAGGATGAGGATCCAACTGTATGCTAATAACTAGTAGGTCCCCAACCCTAATCAAGTTGCAAATGTCTGTAGTGCACAGTTCTGTCATCTATGCAGTAGGAATAAGATTTCCTATCTTATTCAATTGTTTTATATTCTATTTGGTAATTTGGAATACCTGGATGATGCACATATAAATTTAATAGCATAATTTCCAACACAGGAACCATTAAAAGTTGGTCACACTGTTTCTAGATGATGCTATTCATAGTTTATCCAAGTTAGTCTTGAGCATTCAGTATTAATGGGAGGCCAGGGACCAAACCATTAAAAGATCAAGTTGGAGGAGAAAGGATTATTACAGACCCTTATAGAACCCTAAATCTTCTTCAGGACACTTCAGGCTTGCCAGTTCAATTAGTAGTTCACAATTACCCTTCACAATCTCATGTCCTTTTCTTTTATTATTAAGTTGAAATTTATAATAAGCAGTCATTGGATTTAATGGGAAAAGGACTTTTTCCCTTATTCTTTAGGTGGGCCGAGAGAGCTTAGTTTTTACATCCCCAGAGATATGAGTAGATCCAGCTATGAATAGAGCATCTACAGTAACTGTCTTCAATGTTTCTTTAAAAATGACAGAAATGATGGTCAGTGTGGAGAATTGGTCATCATGGTCAGAAGTGGTCCTACTAAGTATAAATCTTTTAATTGCTGAATCAAGGGGAATTCCCAGGCAGACTCTCCAAGGCTTGAGGACATCTCAGTAGAGGAAACAAGTGAGTTCATAGCAATGGATATTTACTATTTACCTGGGAAGTTTTTGAAATATTTCAATGCATGTGTGGTCCTTCTGAAGCATACAGGTAAGTGCCAATCTGACAAGACTTCATGTATCTGTTTATGATAACTATGTCTTTATTCAATGTTACTTCAGTTTTCCCCATCATATATTCAAAAGGTGAATTAAAGTTGGCATGAGATGTAGCCTGTACTCAATACTGCTTGGGTTTCCAAAAATCTTAGGTAAGATATAACGGGGACCTAGGATAAAACCAAATGCTACTGTTCTGCAAATGGAATGTAGCATTAAATTGACTCCTAATGCCATCTGCCATACTCATAGATTTGTGTTTTGCTTAACCATCTTCAGAGAAGCTTCCTCGTGCAGAAGATGGGAAGGAAAGAGGACACAGACCTACAACCAGACAATACAGAGAGTGAGAGACATTGGAACACTTGGCCCTTAAATGGATGTCTCCATCAAATCCCTGTCTGCAGGTCTCAGGGAACTCTGTGGAAAAGGTGTCAGAAAGAGTTTAAGAGCCAGAGGAGATGGATAGCACAAAGGAATCAAGGCCTTCTAGACACAATACAGCTGGCACACACATGATGCAGAATGCACAGGGCCTATAGGAGTCTGCACAAAATGTGGTCCTAGAGCTGAAAAGAGAAGTGGAAAAATAACTCATCCTTAAGTGAGAAGCTGTCTCCAATAGATAGTCACTTGCAAGTGAAAAAAATAGTTTTCTCCAAGAGAATATCATGGGGATACAAACCACTCTTAAGTGTAGACCTTCTGCCCAACAGTAGATGGCCAACAAAAATGAACTCAGAGGTATCTTTGGAAGGTCTTTATCTCATAATGATGCTCATAATGAAACAAAAGCTCACTTGCTTATATTTTATGGCTTCCAGTTTTGTGTTTTTGGGGATTCTTATGGGTGTAAACTGAGGTGTCCCATCTATAAGTGTTACAGGTGTTTTCCCTTAGTCTTTTGTTATTGTTGTTGGATGTTTGGTGTTTTGTCCTAGTCTGAATTTATTTCCTTTATCTGTTTATCTGTTTGTTTTTATTTTTATTTTTTCCTCCATTTTTATTTAAATTAGAAAGAAGATTGTTTTACGTGTCAATCCCAGTTCCCTCTCCCTCCCCTCCTCCCCTGCCCCCCATTAACACCCTACCTATCCCATACCATTTCTGTTCCCCAGGGAGGGTATGGCCTTCTATAGGGGGTCTTCAGAGTCTATCATATACTTTGAGATAGGGCCTAGGCCTTCCCCTGTGAGTCTAGGCTGAAGGAATATCCCTCTATGTGAAATGGTTGGCCAAAGTCCATTCCTATGCTAGCGATAAGTACTGATCTACTACAAGAGGCCCCATAGATTTTGGAGGCCTCCTCACTGACACCCACATTCATGGGGTCTGGATCAGTACCATGTTGGTTTCCCAGTGATCAGTCTGGGGGCCAAGAGCTCCCTCTTGTTCAGGTCAGCTGTTTCTGTGGGTTTTATTAGCCTGATCTTGTTGACTTTGCTCATCACTCCTCTGTCTCTGCAACTGGATTCCAGTTCAGTTCAGTGTTTAGCTGTTGGTATCTGCTTCTACTTCCATCAGCTGATGGATGAAGGCTCTATGATGGCATATAAGTTAGTCATCAATCTCATTATCAGGGGAGGGCATGTTTTTAATTAGTTCAAATTAGGAATAAGCTTGTTTCACATGTCAATCCCTTTGGTGTCATCCTTGTAGTTCTCTGGACATTTCCCTAATGCCTGATTTCTCTTTACACTTATATTGGCTACCTCTCTGATGGTATTTCTTATTTTTCTCTCCTCTATTCTTCCCCATACACAACCTTCCTGTTCCTTTATGTCCTCCTCACTCTTCCTCTTCTCCCCTTCTCATTCACCTCGCTCCCTTCCCCCCCCATGCTCCCAATTTGCTCATTAGATCTTGTCCCTTTCCTATTTGCTGGGAGACCATGTATGACTCTCTTAGATTCCTCCTTGTTGCCTGAGTTATCTAGTGGTATGTATTGTAGGCTGGTAATCCTTTGCTCTATGTGCAAAATCCATATATGAGTGAGTGCATACCATGTTGACATTTTGTGATTGGGTTACCTCATTCAGGATGGTTTCTTATAGTTCCACCCCTTTGCCTGCAAATTTCAAGATTCCATTTTTTTTTTTTTGTCTGCTGAGTAGTACTCCATTGTAAATGTACCACTTTTTCTGTATCCATTCTTCAGTTGAGGGCATCTAGGTTGCTTCCAGGTCTGGCTATTACAAATAATGCTTCGATGAGCATCGTTGAACAGATGTCCTTGTTATATGAATGTGCTTCTTTGGGGTATATGCCTAAGAGTGGGATTGCTGGATCTTGTGGTAGACTGATTCCCATTTTTCTGAGGAGTCACCATACTGATTTCCAAAGTGTCTGTACTAGTATGCACTCCCACCAGCAGTGGAGGAGTGTTCCCCTTTCTCCACATCCTCTCCAGCGTAAGTTATCATTGGTGTTTTTTATTTTAACCATTCTGACATGTGTACGATGGTATCTCAAAGTTGTTTTCTTTGCATTTCCCTATTGGCTAAGGATGTTGAACACATTCTTATGTGTCTTATAGCCATTTTAGATTTCTCTATTGAGAAATCTCTATTTACTTCTGTACCCCACTTATGAATTGGATTATTTGGTGTTTTGGAATCTAGCTTCTTGGGTTCTTTGTAAATTTTGGAGGTCAGCCCTCTGTCAGATACAGAGTTGGTGAATATCTTTTTCCATTCTACGGGCTGCCGTTTTGTCTTGTTGACTGTGCCCTTTGCCTTACAGAAGCTTCTAAGTTTCTTGAGGTCCCATTTATTAATTGTTTATCTCACTGTCTATGCTACTGGTGTTATGTTCAGGAAGTGGTCTCCTGTAGGGATTTGTTCCAGGGTACCTCTCACTTTCTCTTCTAAGAGGTTCAGTGGAATCACAGGATATTTACTGTGATTCTGTTTGAGGACTGGAGTGTTGGCTCTGTGGCTAAGAGTGCTTGGTGCTTTTTACAGAGGATCCAAGTTCAGTTCCCAGCACCTGCACTATAATTTCAGCTTCAGAGGGTGGGATTCACTCTCCTGGCCTCTGTGGAGACTTGCACAAGTGTGGAACACAAACACACAGAAATAAACCTAACACAAATAATAATAAAATATATCTTTAAAAATTAGAGTTCTGGAATTAGTATAACTCAAGGGGAATGTTGTCTGTCATTTAGTAGGAATATGGCTTTTATGAATCACCTATATTCTCCAAGCTTACTCATAGAGGTGGCCATTTATTCAATGGTTATTTATTGAATGAATAGAGGGTAATGAACATTACTGAGGCCTCTGTGAACATTACTGAGTTCTCTGACCTAGAACTTAATATTTATTTGAAGTTACTATCATAGCAAAATGTACACAAGTGAAACAGCCAATGAAAAAGCTAAGAAGCACTCTTACACCTAGACAGATCAAAATGGAACAAGGGAAGTTTATGAGGTAGGAAACACTAAGAGGTTATATACATAAGATATGCAGGAGTCATCCCATGCACACCCTCAAGACCACTGAACAGGACATTTCATTGAATAGCCAACCAAGACAGAAGGGAGTTGGCTATCTTATTTTTTTTCACCTAATACATGATACTGTTGGAGGCTGGCAGAAGGTTAAGTGGCATAACACATGCAATTCACACAGAGGGAGCTGGGGAACATTCAAAGTCATTGAGGTAGTGGCATTTGAGCTAGTATTGCTCAGCTAGGAAGCATTCTCACCATTGCTATTTAAGCAGGAAGAGAACAAAAGGTTAATGGAAATAGACCTTGCTAGAGTACAACCAAGTGTTCTGGTTGTATCCCCGCCCACACACACACAGAGACTTAACTTGCATAGCTACTGATGAAAATTCAGCATAGAAATCATCTTGCTTCATGAAGCTGTGGCATGTGGGGACTAAGTTGTTTATGAACTTGAAGCATCAGATGACCGTCCTTCCCATTGTAGACTGATACTAATCATGCTTTCATGCAATCTCCCTGATTGGTATTTTAAAAACGCCATAGTTTGCTTTCTGTAAACCAGCCAGCAGCATACATTCAGCTGCAGCTAATAGTCCTGGAGTGTTTGCATCATAGAGGATTTCATGTTTACCTTTCCAGAAACATGGGGATTTCAAGATTTATGTTTGCTTTTCTGTCTTTTTAATAAATGTTTTCTTTAGAAATGCACTGGGCACAAAGGGGAAGCAAAAGCAAACCATCCACTCCTTTTCTGAGACCAGGCCTGCTGACAATACCTGCTCCTAATGTGTCAGCACTCATCATTCAACAGACTATGTGCTGGAAAGGAGCATCTTGTGGCTTAGAGTTACATCATCTATTATTGCTTCAAGAGTAAAGATGTCCAACAGCCTTTCTGCAGCCTCTTGAAATGCCCCCATAGGTGACAAAGCATTCGCTCTCCCTCTGGGGTAATAAAAGAACAGAACTCAACAAAACCAAGAGCATCTCCTAAGGTTGTTAGTTGCCTTCCTGTCATTTTGGCATGTATTCAAGCTGTCAAAAGTCCTCTGCCTCAAGATCTGATTCAGTTATTGTCTGACCAGAGGACAAAGCTCTTTCATGTATCTAAGAAGTACAAAAACATCTGTTCACAGACCCTTTGGGCTAGCAGCTAAGAAGGATCTGGTTTAGAGGACCTGAACTACTGTAATGTCAAGAGACAGAAATTGGATGTCCTGGTAGCTGCCAGAGTAGCCATTGATGTGGCTCTATTCTGGTTGCTATGGCCACAAACTCCAGAAAGTAATTTTGTGTTAACCTTTCCAGCTCAGTCCCTGAAGTGTCATTGAGACCTCTAAAAAGAAATAGAGAGTGATGAGAGCTTATGTCTGGTATTGGTCTTCAGTGAGTTATGAAGTCTAAAAGTCAGTACCTGGGTCTAGCCTTCTACTTGGAGGTTTCAGAGGCAAGCTTTTGTCATTGTTCATGAGTAGACATGCTATCTGCAGTATGGCAGACCAAGCTAGAAAGTTGCATGTTACTTTGTTCGCAACAGAAATTATGATTATGTTCCACTGAAATCTGTATATTTATATAATTATTGCTTACTCTTCCTATGATAGAAGACAGAACATTATAATCAGAAAAACTGTCTTCATCCATCCATTCAGTACTAAGATAAGAGGTTCCAAATCAGCAGCATATCCTCTACCACTGGCTGTGAGCAACAGAAATCAGCTGTAGTTGGTATATAGATATATTTATTTTTGTTTATATACTTTTAGATTTATTGAATTATGCTGGGAAGGTCAGATGAAGTAGACATAAAGGAGCTGGATTTTGGGTTGGCCAAATCAGAAAGCAGCTTTAGAAATCAGATTTTAAACTAGCAGTTGGCATTTGGGGCTACCAGTGTAGATCAGTAGTAGCAATGTTTCTGTCCCTATGATTCTATCCAATATTCAGCTTCTTGGGAGAGAAAACTTACCTTTGCCTTGATAACAGAAGAGTAGTGTCTGATATTAATAGTGGCAGCAATGGAATTTTGTGTTAACCAAAGCATTAATGCATTGAAGTGAAAATAAGAAGGTTAGTTAATGGACATAGAATAAGAATTACACACATGCACACATGCACACATGCATGCTTATAAGTCATCTGTTTATGTTTGCAGATACCTCCTTTGATGTTAGTTACTTTGTACACATCACAAACTGACTTTCTAGTAAGTATGTCTTCAGTATGCACAATGTCCAACATAACCATTTTTACTGAGTTCCCACATTTGACAACTCTTCATATGCTCTGATCATGTCAGGTCTATCTGCCCTGACCACCCCAGGTGCATCTACTCTGATAACCCCAGGTCCATTTGCCCTGATCACCCCAGGTCCATCTGTCCTGATCACGGCAGGTCAAGGCACCAGACAATTAGAGAAAGGTTCTACCAAAGCCAACAAAATTCTCCAGACTAGCCATCCCCCACCTCCAGCTGTTTCTTTTTTTGTAGAAATCACAGTAAAGTTCCTTATTCCTTGTTCATTTTTTCCTTTCTAAGCCCTCTGCTGCTGATCACCTGTATGACTCTCTGAGGTATGTCTTGCTTCCTGTTCCTAGCAAACTGAGCAAACCTCTTTCATGGCAACTATAATGTCCACATCTGCATGCCTTGCCATACTTAATCAAAACAAGCTCAGTAGTCTTAAAATTGCCCATTCACACATAGGATACATGTACCAAATTCTTAAACATGGGTCCACTTATTCCACTTCTTCTGGGCTCTTAAATCAGCTATTTATTTCACAGCTAACTTGAACTATTTGTGAGATGATCAAGAGAGTCTCATTCCTATGAATTCTTCAAGAATGAATTCGACAGGGCACTCTCTGGACTTCCCCTAATGACTTAACAACTTGACTGTGCCCTATCATAAGCCCTAACCCAACAATATGTAGATGTCTGGCAGTATCTTCCAAGAACTGATTCTTTGACCTCAATTTATGGGAAAATCTACAGATGCTCAAGTCTAGGACATGTAATGCTGTAAAATTTGCATAGAAATTACACATACCCTCCATATCCTCTCACATTATTTAAATAATTTTCTGACTTGCTTATGATACTTAATACAAAGCAAATGCTCTGTAAATAATTATTATGCTATATGGTGTAAGGAATAATGACGAGGGAAAATGTCAGTACATGTTCAGTACAAAAGCAATTAAAATTATTTTCCAACTTGTGATTGCTTAAATCTGTGGGCACAGAACCCACAAAGGACTGAGTGTCACCCTAAATTTCAAAACTTTCTCCTTGATTTCTCACTTCATTATTTCTAAGTGACTTTTAATCTGAATTTGGAAGATTTCTTCCGTTCCTTGAGAAAAGGCCACTCTTGTAGAGAAATAATTTTAGAAAAAATGCAAATGACCACTCTGCTCAACTCTAGTGTCATTGAGAACAGCACAAAGAAAGAACCTTTGGAGTCTCAGTGCTATCTATAGGTACTGACATCTGATGAAGCCAACATAGCAGTAAGGAGGTCAGGGTCCAAGATTCACCTGAGTTAGTGCAATTTTTGAAGACTCTCTTCTGGTTCCCAAGGAATACTTCTGAAGCTAGTGGTCTGTAGTGCTTTTAAAGATACAAAAGCTGAATTGCATATGTGTAGGGGAAGCTGTAGCCACGCCTACTTAGGGGCTGGCTACAGGTGTGCCTGACCACGCTTGTGAGGGTGTGGTCAGAGTGATGTAGTGTGACTGTGTTTGCGATTTCGGTTTCTCTTTTTGGCTTGCGTACAGGCTGCTGCCTCGCCGGCTGGCTAGGTCGCTCTGTAAGTAAGGCTTTTCCCTATTAAATACCCTTATATTTCTACCTGACTCCATATTGGTAATTCCCCACTATACATATGTAAGCTGCCTCTTACGTATTCTTCCACTTAAAACAATCCCTGTTAAACATTTTAGGAGGTAAGATCATAATTTTGAAGGTGCTTTATGTTGGAGGAGTGGATAAGTTTGTTCTCTCTCTCTCTCTTTCTCTCATTTCTCTAAGTTCCAATTTGAGTGCTATGCCACATTTATCCAGATTGTGTCCATGACAGAAGGGTGAGAGGAGAAACAATAAAAGACACTAGAGTAACCAGAGTCCATATTTTATGATATATAACGTGACATCTCCATTTGGCAATAACAATGCTGGTCCTCTGTGTCCTTCCAGCATTGGGACACACACACACACACACACACACACACACACACACACACACAGAGAGAGAGAGAGAGAGAGAGAGAGAGAGAGAGAGAGAGAGAGAAAGCAGTTGGTACCCTCTCTTAAAGGGTTATTTATTGCTCTAGGCATTTTACATTTTCTCTTCAACAGTGTGGCTTTCTGCAGAATTCCTTACCAGCTAAAATCGTAATGCAATCAGAGGGATCAAGACCAGTCTGGTGAAACCCACAGAAATAGCTGACCTGAACAAGGGGGAGCTCTTGATCCCCAGACTGATAGCTGGGAAACCAGCATGGAACTGATCCAGACCCTATAAATGTGGGTGCCAGTGAGGAGACCTCAGAAATATATGGGGCCTCTTGTAGTAGATCAGTATTTAGCCTTAGTATAGGGATGGATTTGGGAGCCCATTCCACATAGAGGGATACTCCCTCATCCTAGACACATGGCAGAGGGCCTAGGCCCTATCCCAAAGGATATGATAGACTCTGAAGAACCCCCCATGGAAGGCCATACCCTCCCTGGGGAGCAGAAATGGTATGGGGTAGTTAGGGTGTTAGTGCAGGACAGGGGAGGAGAGGAGGGAGAGGGAATTGGGATTGACATGTATAGCAATCTTGTTTCTAATTTAAATTTTAAAAAATGAGAAAAAGTATAATGCAAAAGCTTTCTGAACATACCAGGTAAGTGAGAATGAAGTCCTCTGCTCCCCACCCCATGCTGAAGCAGTGATGGCCAGCA
The DNA here is from genome assembly GCF_003668045.3 of Cricetulus griseus. Taxonomy (NCBI): domain Eukaryota; kingdom Metazoa; phylum Chordata; class Mammalia; order Rodentia; family Cricetidae; genus Cricetulus; species Cricetulus griseus. The sequence goes on from NC_048601.1 coordinate 42,146,714, forward strand.
GCCCTCAGACCTAATGCTATTATCTAACCCCACGTGCTTTAACTAAATAAAATGACATCCAAAGGCATTAAGTGGTTTTCCAAAATTCCATTTAATTATATGCATTTAATACCCCCCCACACCATACCCTCCCCACACACATACCTTACCAGACAGAAAAGTTTAAAATAGTTTATTCTGGACCTAAATATGAGTGAGAATGGCTCAGGAACAAAAGTTGAGGTTATTCCAAATTCCATGTTACTACATGATAACTATTTCATGAAGTTTTATAGTAACAGAATAAGGAAAATCATAATCAGGACAGTTTTAAAGTACCTTGCTAGAAGCATCAGGTAGTTGAGCAAAGCAGGAAAAATCTCTCTGCTAAAAACCTCCCATGTTACCTGGTGATATTCTTGTCTTTGGCTTGGTGGAAGCCAGTGGCCTGGTAGGTAAATACATTCCAAAAGGTTTCACATGGTAGATACAAGGATGTTAGTTCAGACATAGAGGTGGACAAAGAATAGTTATTAAGGGCCCTAAAGATAGTCCAAGATAAATTGTAATTCGGATCTAAACCTGTGACACTCCACTTTCTATCCAATCATTGCAATTCTAACCAGCCAGCCATAGAGAAATTTCAGTGTCAACGAGATGTCTTTCCAGGAAACTTTTCCTTCCATACACCCCATGCTCCAACCACTTCCTTTCTTCTGGGGAGATAGCTCTGAATGTGAGAGACCACATCCATTCGTCCTGAAACATACATTCTAAGAATAGATGGAGAATCAGACAATAAAACAGTAGGCAGTTGCAGAAACAAGAGCCTTCAATGTTCAAAAGTGGATAAAAGTGATCATTTCAGCCTTGATTTTCCAGATCCGTTTGCCACTTCTGTAGCAATTTCTGAGCTCCCAAGGTCAGACTTCTTCCACCATAGCAGAGAATGTAGCAGCAGGCATTAGAGAAGATTGTTGGTGCCTTGAGTTTTGCTTGTGTTGTCATTTAGAGGTGCTCTGGTGCTGTCAATTTCATTTCACACACACTGTACCACGGAGAATCCTAGACAGTGGATGTCATGTGGGGCTTGCCCCAGGAAAAGCTGAATATTGGATTTCTGGAACTCTAACCTTTCATTATTTCCATAATTCTCTTTGAAGTCCTCAACTTACCTTATCTCTAATTTAACCCAGCACAATTTTCTCCATTCCACATGCTCTTAAAAATGCATGGATACATCATTGTTCAGAGATGAGAAGCTGTGAAGAGAGTTTCACATTCTTTCCATGGTAGCTGATTGAATGTGAAAGTTGAACTGACGTGGTATGCTCCTAACAAAAAAGAAAATGTTCACCCTGAAGATGTTGAAAATTACAGGAAACGTATATGCTAGGCTATGTGCTAGATGAGAGTCCATCACCTATAGTCTTAATGTCATCCCGGTTTTAGTGTATTTTGAATATATTTTCTATAATTATGCTTTGGGAAGCTAACGCTTCAAAGTATTATGGTGTGAACTGCGTCCACAACCCAGATTCATATGCTGAAGCCCTAACCCCACTGACTCAAAATGTGACTGTTTATTGATAGGGCATCTGAAGACATAATCAATGCCAAATAAGCTCATTGCATGGATCTACAATCAGTATGACTGGAACGCTTACAAGAAGGGGAAATGAGAAAGCACATTCCATGTGTTGCAGGAAAGAATGGAATTACCTCTGGGAGGAGACATGCATGCTATTGTGTACTCTCATAAGAGTTAATGCAGTAGGGCCCGAGGAACCACCCCTCAGGTAGCTGTGTCCACCTGAAGCTATGCTAAACAGTTGGGAGGAATAATTATCCCTTGAGTGAGATAATACACTTTCCTTTCAGAGCCTCAGCCCCTAGTGCAGTCATTCCAGAACTACCACCGGGATCTGTTAGGCCAGCCTGCCTTTCTGAGTCAGAAGAGTATATCTTTTCCCTTTTCTTCTCTTTCTCTCCTCTCTTCTGTCTTTTTCTTTTAGATGCTGGCCAGAGACAAGTCTGCTTCTTCTGGTACTGTGTGCTTTTTTCATTCTTTTTTCATTCTTTCCCTTCCCATTATATAGCACTGTGTCACTCGAGTGTTTGACCTCAAAGCATGACTTTTTGTTTCTCTTCTCCATAGTCCTTCTCTGGGTAACTGGCAAATTTTACAGTGTTTCAGCCCTGGAGTTTTTCTTTTAACTCCAAAAACATTGTCTTCCACCTTCCCTTTGAATGTATCCTTAAATTCTTTACTCAATGACACTAAGAAACCAGGAGGGGAGCATGACTTGCCCAATAATAGGTGAGGGTGGGAGAATACAGTGTGAACACAAAGAGGACAAAATGTGTATCTTTAAGCCAAACATAGAGACCTCAGAAGAAATCCCTTTGTCTACACCCTGTTCTCAGAATTCTAGTTTCCAGAATTGAGACTCTATCTCTCAGCTGCCTGAATGATATTTTATGAGGCAGCTTTGACAAACTAATGCAGTGGTTTGATGACTCTCACTAAAAGTGAAAATGACCACATGTTGCAGCCCTTTCTATGGAAATTTCAGAAGGACAGGCACAGTTACAGACCATCAGGAAGGCTAAAGTGAATTTACAAATATATATCAAGTTGGCAATATCCACAGAGCAATAGTCAGCTCATCTGACTGGGTACAATTTGCATTTCTATGGATAGGAATTATTGGCCTTACTCCCAGTATAATGCAATTTATAGAGCTATAAAGTAGTTGAAAGACAATGAAAGGCAGAGCTAACCCAGGATTTGTGGGTAGGATAACTGGCAAAATCTCTATTTAAAGTCTTATCCAGTTTTCACAGATAGAAACAATCTAGGGACACAGACAAAACTGAGGCTTGTTACTTTCCCCCTAAAATGGGAAAGGGGATGTAATTGTCTCTGCTCTGAGCTGTCTCTTGTTCATTTAGGTTTCCATAGTCAGTCCAATCATGGGATGTGGCTTGTCTATAGTATGTAGATGCTAGTCACAAAAGAGGGGGGTGGCCTTGTTGGGGGTCTATACCAGAAGCTGACTACTAATATTTCTTGCTGCTCTGGTGTCTGTGTTCTAAGGTAGGAAAAGTAAGGAAACTCCTACTTTCTCTCAGAAGCAGCATGGGAAGCTGGCCTCAGGGCAGAGCCTTTTGAAGCAAAGATTCCCAGTGCTTTTGAAACTCCAAAGTCAAGAATTGTTGTTTTCAATTTCCTATGCTCTTTTTTCTTTGCCATCCCTCCTGGAGGTACTGAAGACAAAATGCAGCATGGGAGAGCAGATGTGCTGGGTGACAGGAAAGAGACATCTGCATCTGATATCGTGTTCAGGTGTTTCCATTGTAAATTTAGCATATGTTAACTATTTCTTAAGCAATTTCACTGAATCCTCATAATTGTTCCTTTTGAGGAGCCATTGTTAGTTTTCTGATATGGGCAGTGTGGGGGAGGGGCTTGTCTTATGGAAAATAATGATGTCCATAACAGCAGTGATGAGGCCTAACTCCACACTGCTACCCAGAAACCGAGAGTTCCTTTATCTCTGAGGGAGTGACCTGGACTTAGGTCAAACCAGATTATTGACTTCTACACAGAAAAGAACTTCAGGATGAGGCCAATATGTGGCAGAGATGGAGTTTATTGGAAAATATTCTTAATAAAGATTATTTATCTGAGAGCTAAGAGAAAGAAAGACTTCCCAAATAAGAAAAGCAATACACACTAAAGGGTGTGAGTGTGAGCTTCTCTGAGAGTTGCTCTTGCCTTACAATGGTGACATAAAGGATTTAGGTTCATTCAGAGGGTATTATATGCAAAGAATTGCTAAAAGATCTAAATCAGGTCACAGGATGGTTCCTGATGGCCCCTGACAGGATTACAATTGGTAAAACTCCAGATTACTGCTCATAGTCTTGTTTGATATTCCCAGAAAATCTCCAAAACAAATCAGGCTCCCCCCTAAGGACATATCCAGGCAGATCACAAGCTTGGTTCTTCTGTTACAACAACAAAAAAAAGCATTTAGATACCAAAGGAACATCGTCTGGGGTGTTCCTCTAGCATCCTCCACAGCAAAGGTTGCTGATTGCACTCAAGTTCTTGCTTTTCAGCTAGCAAGCAGCTTCACCAGAACCCAGGATAAAGGTTCTTTCCCCTTCTGTGCCCCCACAAGTTTCTGTCTTACCATCCTGCCTTAATAGCGACAGGTTCTGTGCCTAGTTTTGTATAACTTCTAAATTCAACATTTTAACCCTGTGTGTTATCCAGGGTGTCTTCTTCCTGCTTAGCTAGGAAAACATGAGCATACATTAGCCACTGTCTTTTCTCTTAGTTTACTTTAACACAGAATAACTTTCTCAAATGGGGTTTCTGATAGGTCTCAACAGCCCATTCAGTGAATGTCTCCTGAGTTTGATGGAAAGAAAAGCATTTTGTGAGCTACTTCTTTGGTTTTCTATTGGTATACTAACCTTCTTCTAGATGTCATTTCCCAAGAATCTGTGGGTGGGCTGAGGGATTGGTCCGATAGTCTTTCAGTCTCTTGTGCTGATGTGTTCACCTGGGATAAAGGACCCACGGAAGCCTCAACAATGTGCTTTGGACTTCTCACAGTTGCTTTGTGGATTTCTCTACTATAGATTTTCTCTGCTAGTGCTTTGTTCTCTGGAGTCTCCCCATATGGGGAAGATCATGTGCACTGCTTTGTGCATGGAGGCAGAACTTTAAGAAACCTACAGAGACTTCCCAGACTCTCAAGCAACAACACCTCTGCAGTTTCTTCAAAGCAAGTCTCACAACCATCACAGAGCCAAGGAAGAGCAAACAGACACCAGCTCTCAAGAGAGGGGATTTCTGAGGTCATATTTGTACTACACAAGCAAGAACACTTTCTTTGCCAGCCTCTCCTTCTGACTGTGGCTGCATAAACCATTGTAAGAAAGAAGTCAGTGTCTTTAAACTACTCCTCTGATTAAAAGTCTCAATGGTTCTCACTGCACACAGATAAGCTTCTAATTGATCTTCTGATGTTTCAAGTGTTTTGTGTTAGGTCCCCACCACACAACTACTTTGTCATCTGTCATCTTCCCTCTGCCTAATTTCACTTGTAAAACTTCCTTTAAAAAACCCCAGTCTCATTCTGGACTCTGTAAACTAGAGAGAATGTTGAGGATGTTTTCCTAAAATACAACACAGAACAATATGACTTTCAGTCTATCCCATGATAACAATGAGTGAACAATAATTGCCAATAATTCAAGGGTGAAATCAAGCCCAATTATTAGAATTATGTCTGCAAACGGGTTGTTTAAACTTAACCTTTCTTGATAGTTGTAAGTTGATTCATGTAGCCGTGTAGTCTATGATGGCTCTTTGCTAGATCCTGCTTATTTTAAAGTGTGTTTTATATTAAAGACAAGTAGGTAATCAATCGAAAAATCCTTACAAGTCACTGTGGCAGAGTATTTCAAAATAGGCTTTTCATAATATAAAAGTAGATATAAATATTTATTGATGTGTCAGGACCCAGGTCATTTCAGTCAAAGTTATGAAGTATGACATATGGTGGAGACATCAAACTTAAAATAGTATTGTCCAGCATTCTGATTTACATAATGAACTTCCTCAGGATTCATGATTCATGGACACAGAACCTGCAAAGCTGTTCAGTGATCATAGGTTTCATTTAATAAATAAGTCGGGTTTGTCAAAATGATATGTATTGAACAGTATCCTCCAGAACATAAAAGAAAGGACACTGTATTTCACTCCTGATATTCTTTCATCTACAGCCTTTGTAGTATTAGTAAGTTTCCTCAAAACACTCCTGGAACTTCCAGAAAGGACACTTGAAGTTAGGCCATTGTTCTTGTAAACCATAAGTGTTATCATTCATCTTCTGTTTAGAATATTGAATATAGCTGTCAAACATTGGTGGTGTCACTCAGGAAAGGGGTTACACTTTATGTTTCTTCTCAAGGGCTCAAAATAATCTATTTTGTTCATTTTAGGCTAAGTTCCTCCCTAATGCAAAACAAATCCTAATTCAGTTTGACCTACCTCATAAAATAGTTTAACTCAGTGAACCCTGGCATGAAACATTTCCATTTTTCTCCTGAAAATATCAAAACATCAGATATGTCTAAGTTTTCACTAGAGAGACCATTTAGGGTTGGAACTGATAATGAGTATGTGCATGTGTTGGGGTATGTGTATACCATGTGCAGGTATGTGTGTGGTATCCATAAGAGGATACAAGCTGTCCTTCTTTGTAGTCTCCACCACATTCCCTTGAGAAAGGATCCCTCACTGAACCAAGAGCAGGGCCAGTGGTCTTTGACCCCCATAGACTTCAGCATTTGAACTTGGGCCCACATGCTCTACAGTGCACACTTTCGCCTACTATAGTATCTCCACAGCTGATTTTTTGTTTGTTTGTTTTGTTTTTTTGTTTTGTTTTGTTTTGTTTTTTGAGACAGAGTTTCTCTGTGGCTTTGGAGGCTATCCTGGAACTTGTTCTTGTAGAGAAGCCTGGTCTCGAACTCACAGAGATCCTCCTGCCTCTTCCTCCCTCCTCTTTAATCCTGCTGGGATTAAAGGCTTGGCCACCACCACATTTTTAAAGCACTGACATATACTAAGACCTCAAAAGAAGCCAATTGTGAATTTATGTGTGTACACATATTTTAATTCTTCAACATAACTCTTAGATGTGATTAAAACCACAGTAGGACAGGTTTGGATCCCTAGACTTCCTTGGTACACAGACTACTTGGATATGCCCAGACAAAGAGTGGAAGGATTGGAATTATTTTTTAGTCCAAATACCTAAGATATGTGGGTCCTTATAAGCCTTGAGGTATTCATTTCAGAAATAAAATCTGTCTGACCTCTTTCCTGCCCACGTTTCCTCCTTCACTTTGAACCATATTTTGCAACCACATCACTCTCTATTTCACCTTGTATTTATTTTGAATTCTCGGTCATTTTTTCCCTTCCAGTCTCTTTTTACATGAAAATATTCTTTCCTCAGATCTTTTTACAACTGGCTTCTTACTTCTCAGATCTTACCTGTAATGTAACCCATACTAAGAGTTCTATATACTGCTTTGGTTTGAATGAGAATATCCCCATCCCTTTCCCCCCCAACACACACACACACACACACACACACACACACTGGAATAACCTCATGTATGTGAATACTTGGTCTCCAGTTGGTAGAACTGTTTAGGAAGTGTTAGAAGGTGTGACCTTGTTGGAAAAGGTATGTCTCTGGGTTCAGACTAGGACTTTAAAAGACTTATTCCATTCCCAGTGTCTTCTCTCTGCCTGTGTTCTGCCATTTGAGATGGGAGCTCTCAGCTTTTCCTGCTCTTAGGTCTCAAAGCCAGGACAAATGGCTAAGGTGCCTACTTTGCATGTCAAAGTGGCAGACCTGACTGCCAGGTTTTCTCAGCATACCCCACTCCCTACCCTAAACTTCTCCAGCCCAGGTATTGAGCTGGGCTTCCCTCCCCTCAGCTTCCCTTCTCTATAGACTCTTTGGTTACCTGGCCCCTTTGTCTACTCTTCACCGTCATGTCCTCTTGGTCTGGCTCTCCCCCTCCCCTCTCCTCACATAGCCTGGCTCTGTCTAGTCATGTTCACTCTGGACTCTCCCAGATGTGCCTGCCTCTAGCTATGCTATCCCTTTTATCTACAATAGACTTTCTCTTCCACCATACCTAGGAGCAATCATGTAGTCCTTTTTTATTTCTTTTTTTCATTCATCTGCTGCCATGCCTTCACTGCACCATCATAATCATTAACCCTCTGGAAGTGTAAATACAATTAACTGATTTCCTTTATAAGTTTCCTTTGTCATATTTTATCCCAGCAGTAGAAATGTAGCTAATACAGATACCAAATACAAAGATGGGATTGAGAATACATAGGATTTATTTTGATGCCCATTCTCATTTACACAAGTGCTCACACATACTACTGTTTATATGCACTTAAATGAACACACATAAAGTCTCATAGTTTAGCCTATTAACTTGTGTTAATTTCTTCCAAAACTTATCATTGTGAAATTGAGCACCAAGCCTAGTTTGTTCACATTTTCAGAGTTCAGAGTCCTCAACATTACACTGCAATGTGCAATTATACTGCAAAAATATCAAAGTCTGTATTCGTGCTTCCTCCAGGTCTATTGGCAACTCTTTTTTATTTAAATTAGTAGCAAGATTGTTTTACATGTCAATCCAGTTCCTTCTCCCTCCACTGCTCCCCTGCCCTCCACTAGCACCCTACCTTTCCAATACCATTGGAGAGAGAGAGAGGCATTCCATGGGGGTGCCTTCAGAGTCTGTCACATCCTTTGGGATAGGGCCTAGGCCATCCTTCCTGTGTCTAGGCTGAGGGAGTATCCCTCTATGTGAAATGGGATCCCAAAGTCCATTCCTATGCTAGCGATGAGTAGTGACCTACTACAAGAGGCCCCACATATTTCCAAGGCCTCTTCACTGACACCCACATTTATGGGGTCTGGGTCAGTTGCATGCTGGTTTCCCAGTGATCACTCTGGGGGCCAAGAGTTCCCTCTTGTACAGGTCAGCTGTTTCTGTGCATTTCACTAGCATGGTCTTGACCCCTTTGCTCATAACTCCTCCTTCTCTGCAACCAGATTCAAATTTAGTTCAGTTTTTAGCTGTGGGTATCTGCTTCTACTTCCATCAGCTGCTGCATGGAGGCTCTGGGATGGTATATGGGTTGGTTGTCAATCTCATTATCAGGGGAGGGCATTTAAGGTAGCCTCTCCACTGTTGCTTAGATGGTTAGTTGATATCATCCTTGTAGATCTCTGGACATTTCCCTAGTGCCTGATTGCTCTTTACACCTATACTGGCTACCTCTCTGATGGTATCTCTTATTTTGCTCTCCTCTATTCTTCCCCCTACACAATGTTCCGGCTCCTTTATGTCCTCCTCACTCTTCCTCTTCTCCCCTTCTCATTCTCCTAGCTCCCTCTCCCCTCCCACAATGCTCCCAATTTGCTCAGGAGATCTTGTCCTTTTCCCCTTCTGCAGGGGACCATGTATTTCTCTTTTAGAGTCCTGCTTGTTGCCTAGCTTCTCTGGTGGTGTGGGTTGTAGGCTGGTAATCCTTTGCTCTAATGTGTAAAATCCATATATGGGTGACTGCATACCATGTTTGTCTTTTTGTGACTAGGTTACCTCACTCAGAAAGGTTTCTTCTAGTTCCATCCATTTGCCTGCGAATTTCAAGATTCCATTGGGTTTTTCTGCTGAGTAGTATTCCATTGTGAAAATGTACTACCTTTTCTTTATCCACTCTTCAGTTGAGGGGTATCTAGGTTGCTTTCAGGCTCTGGTTATTACAAATAATGCTGCTAAGAACATAGTTGAACAGATGTCCTTGTTATATGAATGTGCTTCTTTTGGGTATATGTCTAAGAGTGGAATTGCTGGATATTGTGGTAGACTGATTCCCATTTTCCTGAGGAGTCACCATACTGATTTCCAAAGTGGCTGTACAAGTTGGCAGTCCCAGCAGCAGTGGAGAAGTGTTCCCCTTTCTCCACATCCTCTCCAGCATAAGTTAACATTGGTATCTTTGATTTTAGCCATTCTGACAGGAGTAAGATGGAATCTCAGAGTTGTTTTGATTTGCATTTCCCTGCTGGGTAAGGATGTTGAGCACTTTCTTATGTGTTTTTCAGCAATTATAGATTCCTCTGTTGAGAATTCTCTATTTAGATCTGTACCCCACTTTTTAATTGGATTATTAGGTATTTTAGAAACTAGCTTCTTGAGTTCCTTTTATATTTTGGAGATCAACCCTCTGTTGGATATGGAGTTGGTGAATATCTTTTCCCAATCTGTGGGCTGCCATTTTGTCTTGTTGACTGTGTCCTTTGCCTTACAGAAGCTTCTCAGTTTAAGGAGGTCCCATTTATTAATTGTTGTTCTTAGTGTCTGTGCTACAGGTGTAATGTTCAGGGAACTTCCTCCTGTACCATTTGTTCAAGGTTACTTCCCACTCTCTCTTCTAAGAGGTTCAGTGTGTCTGGATTTATACTGAGGTCTTTGATCCATTAGGACTTAAGTTTTGTGCATGGTGATAGACATGGATCTATCTGCAGTCTTCTATATGCCAGCATCCAGTTACGGGAGCACCATTTGTTGAAGATTCTTTCTTTATTCCATTGTATATCTTTAGCTTCTTTTTCAAAAATCAGGTGTTTGTATGTATATGGGTTAGTGTCAGAGTTTTCAATCATTTCCATTGGTCTACCTGTCTATTGTTGTTCCAGTACCAAACTGTTTTCAAGACTATAGGTCTATAATAGAGGTTGAAGTCAGAGATGGTGATGCCTCTGGAAGTTCCTTTATTGTATAGGTTTTTTGTTTTTCCATATAAAGTTGAGTATTGTTCTTTCAAGGTCTGTGAAGAATTATGCTGGGATTTTGATGGAGATTGCATTGAATCTGTAGATTGCTTTTTGCAAGATTGCCATTTTTACTATGTTGATCCTACCTATCCAAGAACATGGGAGATCCTTCCATTTTCTGGTATCTTCTTTAATATCTTTCTTTAAAGACTCAAAATTCTTATGATACAGGTCTTTCACTTTTTGGTTAGCATTACCCCAAGGTACTTTATATTGTTTGTGGCAATTGTAAAGGGTGATGTTTCTTCCATTTCTTTCTCCATGCATTATCATTATCATTTGTATACAGTAGGGCTACTGATTTTTTTGAGTTAATCTTGTATCCTGTCATTTTGCTAAATGTTTACCAGTTGTAGGAGTTCCCTGGTAGAGTTTTTCAAGTCACTTATGTAAACTATCATATTATCTGCAAATAGTGAGAGTTGTATTGAGTTTCTTTCCATTTAGTTTGATGTTGGCTGTTGGTTTACTGTATATTGCTTTCATTATATTCAGGTATGTTCCTGTTATCCCTGATGTCTCTAGGACTTTTATCATGAAGTGATGTTGGATTTTGTCAAAGGCTTTTTCAGCATCTAGTGAGATGATCATGTGTTTTTTCTTGTTCGGTTTGTTTATATGGTGGATTACATTGATGGATTTTCATATGTTGAACCATCCCCGAATCCCGGGGATGAAGCCTACTTGATTATGGTGGATGATTTTTCTGATATGTTCTTGGATTCAATTTGCCAGTATTTTATTGAGTATTTTTGCATCAATGTTCATGAGAGATATTGGTCTGTAGTTCTCTTTCTCAGTTGTGTCTTTGTGTGGCTTGGGTACCAAGGTAATTGTAGCCTCATAAAAAGAGTTTGTCAATGAACCTTCTGCTTGTATTGTATGGAACAATTTGAGGAGTATTGGTAATAGCTCTTCTTTGAATGTCTGGTAGAATTCTGCACTGAAGCCATCTGACCTTGGGCTTTTTTTGGTTGGGAGACTTTTGATAACTGCTTCTATTTCCTTAGGGGATATAGTCCTGTTTAAGTTGCTTATCT